>NC_054742.1:30727536-31379077 GCF_018143015.1 Lytechinus variegatus
CCCCTTAGGGGGCTGCCGAATTCACCCAACCCCTTTTCCATATTTTGTCTATTTATGTGAAAATATGGCATTTTGGAAACCCAATTGATGCAAGCCACCTTCATCGTAATTAATTTGGAGACGAAAGAGTGATCTTTTCTCTATCAGCTATATAGAAAGATGTACTGGGACATCGAAGACTACTCTCCTCAAGGGGCTGCCGAATTCAAACACCACATTTCCGTATTTTGCCTATTTATGAGAAAATATGTCATTATTGAGCTCCATTAAAGCAAAAGGCATTTCTGCTATTTTATAGCAAAGCCACTCATTCTTGAAACCATCTGGAGAGGAAAGATTAGGATTCCCATTTACCTTTTTGCATTTCACAGAAATGCCCATTTCTCCCAATGTGGGCTCCCTGTTGGGGCAAGGCTTTGATGTACCAGCCACTATCTACTGTCTACATGTTATGTGTCGAGTGGTTTCTCCTCGTATATACATATTCCAAGAGAAAAATACAAATTGATGTGGTTTTGCGATGCAGCAGAAATGCCATTTTGCTCCAATGGGGATGCCAAAAGACGATATTTTCCGAATATATTAGTCTAGGGGGCCGTTTCATGAAAGTTGTCAACACTGACAAGTTGTCTTCCCCGACAGTTACCACAGTAACAGTCGGAGGCCATGCCTTTCAGCCAACAAAAACCAAGGATTTCACTGAAATAGTCTGCACTGACAATTTAGTCAGTGCTGACAACTTTCATGAAACACCCACCAGTACAAAAAGGGGTAAGATAACTTTTAACAGGTTCCTGTGAAGATAGGCTTTAATATGCCAGAATAACATTTTGAACAAAATGTCTCAACAATCTGCATGACATCAATAAAAATAAAAACTGCTTTAATTAAATATGCGTTAATTCTATACTCCTAGGATATTTGCATCATATAAGTTCATGCTCGTTCTTGCTTGCTCGCCTCTCACTGCTCATTTCTTCCCCCTTCTCTTCCTTTCCATTCTCTCAGCCCTTTCTATTATTGTTGTTTACTAGTAAAGTTTTACAGGCGTATCCCGATTTCACAAACACCTGGGGCGGTATTCTGAGGTCATTTTATCTTTAAAATATTTTATTTTATCTCTTAAAATGAAATTGGTATTCTGAGATGAGATTTTATCTCTCAGATAAAATTTTAGATTTTATCTTGCGTATCTACAGATGATACGCAACAGAACAATGCCTGCGTACACATACCCATAGCGTAACTGGCCATGCAACGCAGATTATGTGCTTGCGCCCATGTTTCTTTGAAGAAAAAAATAAAATAAACTTAAAAGAGGGTAGAGGCTATTTTATCTCTGCGACGTTGATTTCACCAGTATTTCTAGGTGAATTAACCCCAAATGGTGACATGAAAATGACGAAAAGTTATATATTTATTGAGAACAACACCTTAATGTTGTTCCTGTACAATCAGAGAGTATTTCATAAGACTTTTCTTGACTAATATTGTCTTTGAAATGATGCTTGAAAAGATGCGATATAGACTTCGAAAAAAGATGAGAGTATTGTCCTTTTAGTTAAAAAGAAATCTCTGTAAAGACGCGCAAGCGTATAGTGCAAGCGCATTTGAAGTCGATAAATTGACGCAATCTCACCCCTTTGCCACACCTCCTGGCGGAATGGATTTTAATTGGTTGATTGATATGAGAGAGCTATGAAAGCGCGTTTCTAATTGGATATTGATTAAAAAATAGGTGTGTCTTACAGAGATAAAATGAAGATAAAATGGTTCTCAGAATACCAATTCGGAGAGATTTTAAGGGTATTTTATCTCACTGATTTTAACGGAGATAAAATATTTTATTTTATCTGAGATAAAATGGATCTCAGAATACCACCCCTGGGGCCGTATTCTGAGGTCATTTTATCTTTAAAATATTTTATTTTATCTCTTAAAATGAAATTGGTATTCTGAGATGACATTTTATCTCTCAGATCAAAATGTAAATTTTATCTAGCGTATAAATTTTATCTTGCGTATCTATGATGATACGCAACGGAGCAGTGGCTGCGTAGAGATACCCATCGCGTATCTGGGGTGGTATTCTGAGATCCATTTTAACTCAGATAAAATAAAATATTTTATCTCTGTTAAAATCAGTGAGATAAAATACCCTTAAAATCTCTCCGAATTGGTATTCTGAGAACCATTTTATCTTCATTTTATCTCTGTAAGACACACCTATTTTTTAATCAATATCCAATTAGAAACGCGCTTTTATAGCTCTCTCATATCACTCAACCAATTAAAATCCATTCCGCCAGGAGGTGTGGCAAAGGGGTGAGATTGCGTCAATTCATTGACTTCAAATACGCTTGCACTATGCGCTAACGCGTCTCTGCGGAGATTTTTTTTAACAAAAAGGACAATACCAACGAACGTAGAGGGCAGCAACACACAAGCGTGTTGCTTTTAGGAAGGTCCACTTCGCTCAGATTTTGTGACCACCTTCTCCCAGAGCACTTTTTTGGAAGATTGTAGAGTTGATTTTTTTTCGTTTGTTCAATTTTATTATTTTTTATTGATAATGAAGCCTCCAAGGAAATATGTTAAATAATATTATTTTTGCATATTTGTATTTTTTTTAAATTGTAAGACAAAATGTAATCATGATTCTTGTAGTTTACGGAGCAATAAAAATACATAGACTGATGACATTTGTGTTACCGCTCTTCTGCTTAATTTCGCTGCCCCTACCAATCTACACAAGCTAACGCCAGAGCAAAGACCGTGATGTTCTGGTCTGGCCGCGCCGAAACTTCCCCGGTCACGATCACCTGTACCTCGGTGCGCGTACTGCGCTGCGCGAATGATGTGCTGGCCGCACTGCACTGGCAGGATAATCTCGACGCGACTCGACTTTAGCTAGATATGGACTTGAAAGATATAGACTTGGTCTGTCATTGATGTGGCACTATGGCGGATGAGCAACGATAAATATTCAAGGTTAGAATTTCAATTTTAACTTACAATGTAGATTGTAGTCTGAAAATCTGAAATAATTATGATAAATCCACAAATCCAACCAACATTTTGCAGTCCATCAGGCAGGATTGAATACGGCCACTACTGAACTAGCAAAGCCAAGTCCTAGTCTAACTCTAACGTTAGACCTAATATTAGACAGAAATTATCTGGTTCAGTATCGACCTATGTATATTCCGACGGGTCTTGACTTGAGAACTATCAATGGGCGAAGCTCTTATGTCACATCTACTATTTTCATTCCATAATTTTACAAAAATTGTGTTAGCATATGCATGCAGCCAACCGTACCCTACCTCAGCACCGACCGGCCCGGGGCGCCGGCGCGGTCGTGCCAGCCATGGCGCCGGTACTGGATTGTGTACGCGCATTACGGTGCAGCGAAATTTAAATAAAGACGTATCAACGTCACGTATACTTGTTATCATATTGATATGCAAAGTCATCAAACCGTTGTCACTACTATGTAATATTTTATGAAAAATACAGGAATAAATGTTTCATATTTTTAAACATGATATTTGATGTAAAAAATTTTCAAGCAAAAATAATGATAAAGAGGAAATGAAAATAAATCAACTCTACAATCTACTAAAAAAGTGCTCTGAGAGGATTTCGGTGGTCACAGAATGAGCTTGTCTAAATCCGGGTGAAATTAGCAGACTGGTTTATTCATTACAGAATTTAATCCCGGTTTACTGAAAATGTACAAAAATTAGTGACAATAATTTAGTGATATATTATTTTCGAAATGTGATACATTATTATTAAATGCTTTATATATTTTTCGTTTTTATTGTTTCAATCTACTATTGTCATTATTCATTTGTTTACTTCTATTTTGCTGTCACTCCGTGAGTGTATTGTATCGGATCATGGTTACGTTGGCATGACTACCAAATTGTTCGCGCACTTCATTTGTATGCGCGTATCGAGTGGACCTTCCTAATAGCAACACGCTTGTGTGTTGCTGCCCTCTACGTTCGTTGGACAATACTCTCATCTTTTTTTCAAAGTCTTTGTCGCATCTTTTCAAGCATCATTTCAAAGACAATATTAGTCAAGAAAAGTTATATGAAATACTCTCTGATTGTACAGGAACAACGTTAAGGTGTTATTCTTAATAAATATACAATTTTTCTTCATTTTCATGTCACCATTTGGGGTTAATTCACCTAGAAATATTGGTGAAATAAACGTCGCAGAGATAAAATAGCCCCTACCCTCTTTTAAGTTTATTTTATTTTTTCTTCAAAGTAACATGGGCTCAAGCACATCATCTGCGTTGCAATGGCCAGATACGCGATGGGTATGTGTACGCAGCATTGTTCTGTTGCGTATCATCTGTAGATACGCAAGATAAAATTCATACCCAAGATAAAATCTAAAATTTTATCTGAGAGATAAAATCTCATCTCAGAATACCAATTTCATTTTAAGAGATAAAATAAAATATTTTAAAGATAAAATGACCTCAGAATACCACCCCTGGCCATTGCAACGCGGGTGATGTGCTTGCGCCCAAGTTACTTTGAAGAAAAAATAAAATAAACTTAAAAGAGGGTAGGGGCTATTTTATCTCTGCGACGTTGATTTCGTCAATATTTCTATGTGAATTAACTTCAAATGTTGACATGAAAATTAAGAAAAATGATATATTCATTGAGAACAACACCTTAAAGTTATTCCTGTACAATCAGGAAGCATTTCATAAAACTTTTCTGGACTAATATTGTCTTTGAAATGATGCTTGAAAAGATGCGATACAGACTTCAAAATAAAGATGAGAGTATTGTCATATTTGTTAAAAAGAAATCTTTGTAAAGACGCGCAAGCGTATAGTGCAAGCGTATTGAGGTCAATAAATTGACGCAATCTCACTCCTTCGCCACACCTCCTTGAGGAATGGATTTCCATTGGTTGAGTGATATGAGAGAGCTATAAAAGCGCGTTTCTAATTGGATATTGATTAAAAAATAGGTGTGTCTTACAGAGATAAAATGAAGATAAAATTGTTCTCAGAATACCAATTCGGAGAGATTTTAAGGGTATTTTATCTCACTGATTTTAACGGAGATAAAATATTTTATTTTATCTGAGATAAAATGGATCTCAGAATACCACCCCTGCTTTCTAGGTTTTTACGCCTTCTTTCTTGTTCACAATTTACATATACTGTATTTCACATTCATTGTTTTTGTACTTTATTCATGATATTATTGATTTGTATATTCTACATGGAAATGGAGGAAATGTCAATTGGAATAAAATAAACGTTTAAAGGGGAATCCAGCCTTGGTCTTAAAATGTTGTTGCGGAAAGGAGAAAAATAAATGAAACCGAATAGTGAAAGTTTGAAAGAAATTGGACAAGCAATAATACAGTTATGGCTGCTTTAAAATTGAAATCCCTATGACTATGTAGATTTCAAAATGGCAACTGTGTAAGTAAATTATGACAAGGGGCAAGGACAACTTTCCCATAGGCCATGTACTTTATTATCAGGGATTTGTGGTTTTCTCCTAAGTATACCCATTCCACTGGGGCAGTAATACAAAAATACCCAGGTAGCATATTGTTTTATGTCCTCATGAAAACAAAATATAAATTATAGTAAAACTTTTGAAAAAAATGACATTTTAGCCATTTTATGTATTTATTTTATGTAAAAGAATAGTCATTGCCTTACATCACTATGCCATCACATATGTGGACAATTTGAAGTCTCCATGGGTGCAGTGATTACCAAATTTTACAACCTTCGAAAATTCATAACTTTTTCATTGTTTGTCCGATATTATTCAAACTTTCACATATCAACTTGTGTGATTTTTCTTTTTTCCTCTAAAAACAAGTTTTTATTTGGGTTGGATTCCCCTTTAACCGAATCGAATTAAAGTCGAATAATACAACAGAAAACCTGCGACATTTCTTCAATGATTATTGTTTTATTAATTTGAAAGAATGGGAACACTGAGTAGTAACATTCATATAAAAATTGAACTTGGTCATCAGTATTTGCAATGTAAACTTCGTTAAAAAATTATCCCCTTCATTTTCACTTTGAAATGTTTGTCGTATCACTGGGCCAAAATCATTTTGATACTTAATATTGAGATGGCGGAGATCACCATACTTTTTTTTTTTTTTGGGGGGGGAGATGATATTACGATGACAACGAGGGAAAGAATGACTTGGAAATATCAACATTACGTTGTCTTTACTGCTCAGTAATGAATATACTGCTGTATAAATGAGGGGGGTGGGGCGGGCTTGACCTCTGAACATATTTCACGATTAAGTAAAAAATAGTGAAGTTAGAAGAAAGAAAAGGAATGGAAAGGGAGGATTTATGGATATATTATCAAAATCTGTAAAAAAAAAAGAAGAAATAAAATATATTGAATTAAATAGATCGCTTCGGTTGCTCACAGCTCTTTTGACATTTTGCCCTACGTATGTCATGTCTGGCCCCACATATATTTATTTATTATTTATTTATCTATTTTTATTCATTTATTTATTATTATTATTATTATTATCATTATTATTTTTTTATTTATTTATTTTTTTTTTTGGGGGGGGGCTTCCTACGCCACTGGTAATGAATAGGGTTTGGATCCGATCATATCACCAGTAATACCATGGTCACATTTGTTCTACGGCGGCCGTACGGCGAGATTTTTTGTCCAACTACATATAGGTGGTTTGAATCAAAATTAATAAAACGGCTGTTTCCGACTCGCCGTACGGCCGCCGTAGAGCAAATGTGACCAAGGTATAAACAAGCAATTCTAATCGATTTATGCAGCATTGGATCCCAAAATAACGGTTCTACAAGATTGTACGGAGTAAAAAGTAGTAAAGAGTTTGATACATCAATGATGTATACAATCGGAGATATGGCAACTTACATTATTTTCACTCTCCCCTAAAAGGTTATTGATTTATTTCATTTTTTTGCTAATTTGCATCGACTGCAGAAAAATAGTGATGCCACAATATTTGAGATTACTACCTACCTACCTACCTAGCAGTGATCTCGAGGGTCCATACTATAACTACCTATGGTATCACACCATTTTTGTGGTGTGGGTTGACCGAACACATTTTCACAGGTCTTTGCTCCTATATAAGAAAAGTCAAACTCTTATCTTATCTTAAGTTATCTTAAGTATTTGAGTTGATAATTTGCTATATTCATACATAAATAAATCATGATAATTTGAAGCTGAAATCAACTTGTTTCATCAATTAATTTTTGAGCGTATATCTCTGATTTAGTTGCGGAAGAATCAGGACAATTAGGCCTATTTTTTAAAGCATATTATAATTAACCAATTCAAAATGTTCAAGGGTATATTTCAATTTATAGTGAAGAATATTCCAATCATTAATTGACATAGAAAATCATTTTAATTAAAGGAAATACGATATGAATTATCGGCCTCGTGGACCCTCGTCCTCTTTTGCAGACCCCCTCTGCCTAGGGAATTCTATGCTATTGTTGGACTCTTTGATTCATATTGCATCATGCAATATCAAATCTTGCACATACTATAACCTTTACCGTTTTAATATTAAGCGTCGATGAAACGGGATCCTTTAGAAATACTCAATAACCTCTTTTGCACATATTCTCACACAGCTTCCGCTCTACGCGTTGCCATGGCAATATATTACTTTAGGCTGTCATCATTCATTTTTTTTAGTTTGCACAAGCTTAATACATGTTGTGTAGTTTGCACCTTCATCAATGATTGTACATCGCTTTACAATTTTGTTATGCGATTATCGCATTGAATTGGGATGAACATGATGAAGGTGTAAAAATGAGCCGAAGTTTTCGTTCATAATAAAATCGAAGAAAATACTGGTATGCGTGCACCATGAGTGTAAAAAATATATAATTATGAAAAAATGGGCACACAGTAAAACAAAATGAAACAATTTGTGTACATTTTATACAACCTGCAAAGTGACAATGTTTATTTTAATGAATTAAATATTTTAATTTAACATAACTGTTTAAATGTCCAGACTTTTGCTTAAAATTTCAAACATCGCGATCAGTTTATGAGTTTAGAAAAACACACCTTAATGACAATGACAGGGATTGTATTTGAAGAATGCTCTGGGACCCGTTTCATAAAGATGTTCGTAAGTTAAGAGCGACTTTAAGAACGACTGGTGATCCTTTCTTACGCGCTAAACCATCTCCAACATGTCCAATGAATATACCATTTACCACAGGAAAGGATCACCAGTCGTTCTTAAAGTCGCTCTTAACTTACGATCAGCTTTATGAAACACCTACCAGGGGTGGTATTCTCAGATCCATTTTATCTCAGATAAAATAAAATATTTTATCTCCTTTAAAATCAGTGAGATAAAATACCCTCCGAATCGGTATTCTGATAACAATTTTATCTTCATTTTATCTCTGTAAGACACACCTATTTTTGAATCAATATCCAATGAGAAAAGCGCTTTTATAGCTCTCTTATATCACCCAACCAATGGAAATCCATTCCGCCAGGAGGTGTGGCAAAGGAGTGAGATTGCGTCAATTTATTGACTTCAAATACGCTTGCAATATACGCGCTTGCGCGTCTTTTTTTATGACAATTTTTTTTCTCTCGAATTATATCGCATCTTTTCAAGCATGATTTTCGATTTCAAAGACAATATTAGTCAAGAAAAGTCTTATGAAATACTTCCTGATTGTCCTTTAACTTTCACCCATGTGTAATCTTTTTTGAGCAACTTGTTTTCTTTTTTTCCTTTTTTTCAAAGTTATATTCAAGAGAGATTTGTTACTCTTTTACCTATTTTTCATTCTTGCCATTCAAATCTTGACCGATGGCTAAAAATCAATGCAATCACTAAACTTAGACCAAATTGAAGTCGTATCCATATCAACTCCAAAAAGAGTAGAATTGAAATCACGGTGTCTGCAAATACGTTTATTATTCCCCCTTTTCGAGATATGTATTACTGTCTTGTTGTTGTCATGACAGTTTCCTTAAACGATCTATTAAATACTAGTTCATAACACATTGTTCATTGATCATGTTTATCGCACTCAGTAGTGTTATTTGCAGTGGATAGTAATCATGACAGACATATAACCTTTATCAAATTCATTTCCCAGAAATTATTCTCTCAGAAACTTTTCATTTAAACCACACACTGTTATGAAATTCATCCTCGGACACGAAAACACTGGGACTGTATTATTTATGAAATGTGAAATTAAATCTTTCTATGAATTACTCCGCTCTATAAATCCAAGAGGGAAAATCCCTCCATGCATTTAAAGTATTAGAGGATGAAATACATGTATAAGTACCATTCATTTTTGCGAATTGAAACATTTATAAATATCTAAAGTATCGTTGTGAAGCAACAGTAATATTTGAAATAGAACCCCCTACCTGATATGTAAAATACATACAACAGTGAATTCGGGACTATTGGGTCGATAATGATTACCAAAGAAAAAAAAAGATTAAAAAAAATGAATAAATCGAATGTTATCCATGACTAATCAAACAGTATTTATAGATTTCTTGCATGTGCCCTCGTGTATTATTTAGCATTCGATTCAGTGAATATATGACATTCTCTTGTATCCAAAGTTTTAAATTTTTACATTTATTCCTACTCTGAAATATATTCATGATTTCCCCGAACAGAACTAAAACCGCATCAACACATGTCGTGACGAAAATAGATCGCCAATGCACCAATAAATATGGACTCTGTCGAGATGAAATTTCCAAACGCAGTCAAAATCACACACACCAACTGCAGTAAAACACAGATTTTTTTTTTAATTTACCGGGTGAGGTAAAATGTAAGCAAGAGAGCAAATGCACCAAGCTGACACCGGATATTTCAAACCAAAAAATCAAAATAGTACTTGGCTCCTGCGCCCCCTATCATAATAATTAAACGGTTATGGCCATTTAACAATTAACATAATTACTATGGAGACCTTGATTTTGATTGGCTTTTGAGCATTATTCAACGAGGTAATACCGAGAAAAATTTATAAACATTTAACGGGGTCCAGATATCTACTTTAGGTAGACTTGGGAGAACATTTGTCATAAGAAAAGTTAGATTTTGAAAAATGCTGGAGGGGAAGTCACCCCTTTCCCTCCCTCTTGAATGGTACATACATGCATGTGTAGAAAGATGTCAAAATGATATGAAATCATCCTTTTAATTGACCTATTCCACACAACACAACCATAACAGACATGTAGACGAGTGTAAAGAACACAAAGGACATATCAGGGGCGGCGGAACGTATTGTTTTATTTCATGTTATTATTATTTTTTTTTTGGGGGGGGGAGCAAAAAAAGGGCGTCTATATGTCAAATTGAACGCTCGGTCGGTTATGAACAAAATTGAAATCTGAAGTTGTATAACTCACTTTTTGGTTAATCATATGGCGCTGTTAAAGGGTATCTTCGCGAGATGTTGTGTGCGCGAATCACGAGCTCAAACTTTTGGAGATATCATGTAAAAAGACATGAGAATTAAACACTCTAAGGAGTTTTTGTAATCATGAAAAAGATGTGTATGATGGGGGGACCTAAAGCTACGCACTTTGTTTTCAAACAATAAAAACTGTCCCAATTTTAATATTTCAACAAATTATATTTAACTAATTTGTGGCAAACATTCTAAAGATCATTAGCCAAGTAGAAAATATCACAAAACTCACTAATACGAAAATCCCGTCGTGTTTTTCGAACACCTCTTGATTTCGCCGCCCGATGTAGATGGGGTCCTAAAGCTACGCACTCGATTTATCATGCAAAAAAATAGTATTTCCTGTGCCTCAATTTCTAAAATATATTCAAATTATTATAGGATAAAATGAAATTAAAGCGAATATAACTTCAAACTTCCTAACAGTTGTTGGTTTTCTCTGCATTTAGAGATTTACTGCAGCCTCTGTAGAAAAAAATTAATAGGAATTGTTCATCACTCTGCAGTCACAGTTCCACACACAGAGTGCGCATTTGCCATTGAAAACTGCATGCGCGATGAGTGGTGCGTAGCTTTAGGACCCCCTACCATACATGTATCTAACTAAAGAATTAACGCGACTGCGAAGCGCGATCTAATTAAAAAAATAAACTATCCAGTAATGGAATATTACTGGATAGTTATAATTATTATTATATGTTAAGGACTGCATTTAGATACTCATGAATAGGATACATATCTTGCCAATCCAATAATGCAAGCGCGAAGCGCGAGCACAAAATTTGTGATATTCCAACATGAAAGCTGGACATTCTAAGCAGTTTTTTAACCATGGAGAGGATGAGCACCTAACTACATAACGATTGATGCGAGCGCGAAGCATCACCAAAAAATATTGAGATTTTCTAACCTGACATGGATTGTTTTACTTCGAAAAGATTATTTTTTCTTACTTTGAAAAAGGGCACATTTTCATTTTGAAAAAAAGGCATTTTCCAATTTGAAAAAGGACATTTTTTTCATATAGGGTTTTTTTTGGGGGCAAGGTGAAGTGCCCCCCTATTCCTCAGTTCCGCCGCCCTTGCGACATATAAAAAGTATACATGCTACATGCCGGGCAGTTTTCTAATATAACTGCAGTTATACCACACAACAATCTCACATCCGAACATACCAAAAATTTACCAATCATTCAACAGGGGATGAATATGTGGTCTGTTTGCCATCAGGTTAAAAACTGAACAACAGCAACAGATTGCAATATCATATCATAACCATTCTAACCCCATTTAATACAGAACACATCCACAACTCCCAAACAAGTATTAAATATCAGCCATCTAAAACAAGTTTGTACGCCATACTTACATGTTGCTGCAACCGTTCCATCTAAAAAAAATAATAACCACCATGTCTACCACACAGTGTAGGATGAAAACATGAACAAATTAACAACAGAAGAATGTAAAGTGTTTAATCCCAACCCACCAAGGTGTATTTATATTTCTCATTCCATATCATATCTGTTTATGCATTGTATGTTTTCTTCAAATATGAAAATTGAGCTTACAATCAGATTCATAACATAATCATCCTGTCTGTTTCAAATAATGTCACAATAGAACACTACAAGAAGAATCAACAACATTCTATCAACAATATTTTCCAATATTTCTACCTTCAACGATCCACTTAGAAGATACTTGGTTCATATAAACATATAGAAAAGAAAACATACAAAACTAATGAATCAAATGAAAACATCGCTATTCAATGAGACAATATTTCTTAAACTATCAATTATATCACTTCAGCTCTCTCTATCTCACACTCCCACTCCAACTCTTTCTCTCTGAAATTTTGACTATGAGGAAAATACTTAAAATCCTGAAATTAGCTCAGAATGAGTATAAGGAAAACCAAAAAGAGAATAGATACTACACATTTGATATATAAAAACAAGAACTATTCATATATAATATATTCATCCATATAAAACAATATCTACACGCATTATCATGAATAAGATCAATAATATAGTAAAATGTTACAATGAACTATCTATGGAAGATTTGTGATCTTTTACAATATTTTTTCCCTTAAAATTATCTTATCATGCTTCTCTTTCTCTCTCTCTCCTTCTCTGGGTTGACTTCTGCAAGAAAATGAATATTCAGCAATGCAAAACACACAAAGGACACTTTTAAAAGAAATTACATAAACAATCTTATATACATGATACATGTTATGTTAGCATACTTTAAAGAGTTAGACATATTATCTAAATACCTTCAATATCTCTATCAAATGATGCTAAAACAGGACAAGAAATGTTCATTCGCAATCCCATTCTCTAAGCTATACACAATGCTGAATCACATTAAAGATTATATTCTACAAAGAAGACATAACATGGAATAAAGAAAACAAAATTGATCATAGAGTCATACATAAATGTAAAAATATTTTTAGAGTACTACATAAAAAAAAACTATATGGAAAATGTTTTTGACTAAAAGTACATAAAATATCAGAATGATTCACAGCTAATTATGTAAAGATTGGTTGTATTTTGCAAAACTGATATTTCATTAGTTTAAGATGAATCTTATTCAAGAATTCATCAAAGATAGATTAATTGAATCAATCAATATCACCAAAGATCGATTGATTTATTAAAAAACATTTGATATTAGCCCAAACATATTACTTCTTAACGATATAGAAAATTCATAGATACAAGGAAATTTGTTTAAATTTGGCAGTAATGTGAGTTTTAGGAGATTTCAATGTTATTAGTGGATATAGATTCTATTGGCAAATTCACTTGTCAGTTGCATGATCACCATTTTTTAAGAGATAAAAATAAATTTACAATTTAACAAGTTTATTCTGCAAGCTAATAATAGATGATTCAAGGTTTCAGACAATAAACATAACTACATAAAAATGGCAATTCAATTATATAAAAACAAAACAAATTTTAATGGATAAAAAAGAAACCAGATGTTTGAAATAATGATGCTTACACTTATGTTTTTATGGCTTTATAAAGCTTGGTTGAAAACAAAGATTTTGATAACATCAGATGGACCTTTTAATGCAAATTGATAATTTTATGAATATTTTAAAGGGCAGAAGCACTTCCAAACTGGGAAATAAATATTTCTGTAAGTGTACCTTTGCCTATGTTTGTTTTCATATTATGATGATATGTTTGAATTCCAATAGTTAAGCAATTTCTGGTGTGAATCTAATATCTGTTTTATAATTTGATATAAGGTGTGCTTAAATGTGTAGACAGAAAACATTTGTAGATATGAAAATGTTATTGCTATGACTAAGAATGCCCTGAATAAGAATTTTTTTGGCCAGAAGGGCATTAATTAGCATGATTTTACTGAATTAATGCTCTTATGGCTCTTTGCAGATGCTAAATTACTCTGTGTTGGTATTTCTCCATTTCTTTCTCCATATAACACAGCTCAGCAAAAAGAAAATATACTCCAACACTGTTTAGATTTATTAACTAATGTTTTTCTTGTAAAATAAATAGATTATCAACCAATAATAAAATACATATCTATCAACTCACATTAAAATATCACCACATTCTACTTTTGTACATATTGAAAATCTGATGAGCTTTTTTCATTATTTTCTTTTTACTGTAAAAATATCTGCAAGGTTTGCATGGTAAAAATTATTTACTGTATCTTGCCCCATTTAGATTTTTCAATCTGTAGGTATAGTATAAATTCAATATCATGACATATAGATAGAATATACACAATTTAACTCCGAAACACTTACTGACAGGACATTCATGTTGTGTTAGTCACTAGTGTATGCACAGCGCTAATATAATTTTAATGCACTATTACACTTAACAATGATGCTTATATCATGAAACAAAAACAAAGATTGTTAGTATTCATCTATTCATAAGTATCTTTCATAGATAAATCCCACACAAAATAAACAAAAATACAAAATACACAGGGTGTGTTGATCTTACTCTATTAACATAAAAATTATCTTATGGTTCTTTACATACGCTAAGTTCTTTCTTCATACACTCTAGAAAAAATGTTTACCCAAGATTGGGAAAAATGGGAACATGCATGTTGGTTGTGTAAGTTTTACGCAATGTTGCATTGAAATAGCTTGATATGGGGTAACAAAAATATCCAGCAAACATGCATATTCCCTTTCTACCCAATATTATGTAAACTTTTACTGTGTGTTTTTAGAGTGTATAACGATTAACCACAAAAAATGAGTGCCTTAAAAAATTGTTTCCAGTGTTTGCATACTAGTTTTATGACAAATAATAACAATTCTGAGAATTCTGTCACATAAATCTTCAATTACTGTGCTTTAAATGAAATACCAGTCAGTGTGCAAGCTCTGATAAGTTCTACTCTGTATCGTGTCAGTTTCATACACCACTTACCAATGTTTCAATTCTATTAATGTAAATAATAACAGAACAATTTCCAGAATTGATGACAATGAAGACTGATGATGGCTTACTGAATAATATATTGATATGATAGATGAAATCAAGAAGTAATAAAGGTAGTGTATAACGCAAGCAGATGGCATTATTACATGCACCATGGAGTTATAGTAGAATCCATGCATACACTAACTCAGTGGTTACTCATGTCTTCCTCTGTAATAAAATGGGAAGGAAATGTGCTATATCTGCATTTTAACCAGCATTATTCGAACAAAGAATATCATCTTAATTTTCACTAAATGAATGGGGTACCAGAATCAAATAATTTGAAACTGCAATATTTTAATTTTCTTTGACAAAGGGAAGTAACTTCATTATTTGAGAACAGCTAAGTCATGACTGAGTAATAAGCCAGGAAAATATGATTCATTAAGCATTTCTTTAAAATATAAGCAAAAGAGGCAAATTAAGTCAACTTTGTGATGATGAACAAATATCTTATTTAAGATTTGACGTTTATTTTTAATTATGTATATCCTTGCATGAATATTTTAGATTTAAGGAAGAGAAGTCAACCCAAATTTGGGAAGGGAAGTTTTTAAAACGTAGGTGTCATCTACCCCTTCACATAAACTATATGTAGCAGTTGTGTAATTGTTTAAAAATTGATTCATCAATCATCCAAAGTCTATACAACACCAAACATCAAATTGAAACCTGAAAAATCAATGAACCCAACAGTCCTGAGAAAGTCATATTTCATAAACCATCATGGAGAAATGGGAAAGGACCAAAAATGACAGAAAAGCAGGGAAAACACTAGGACATGAAGGGCTATATTTATCCTTAACTTTATTGAGTCTGTCCTTATTGCTAAAGCTCTCCATTCACTGCTGCGTCTTAAATGTCATGGGGATTTGAAAAAGATACTGAGGGGGAAATATTGAATAGAGCATTCAGAATTGAAAGCAATTGACTGATAGCTATTAAATAAGAAAAGAGTCAGAGAGAGAGAGGGGGGGGGGGGGGAATGGAGAGAGAAAAAATCAAGCTCGAGGAATAGAGGTGAGGTAAGATGATGAAATGACCATTCCGGAAGTGCACAGGAAGATCAGTTGAAGACTTGCATATTTAATGGAAGATTGCAGAGAAGAGAATGAGAGGTAAAAATAATTCAGAAAGAGTAAAAGTAAAGAATATGTGTGAGTGAGAGTGTGTATGGGGTTAATCTTTCGGAAACAGAGAAATGAACAAAAGATTAAATGAGAGAAGAAAAAAAAGGGGAAGGATATTGAGAGTAATAATGTCCCAATAAGATTGATTACATACCAATAGCCATACCTATTACAAATATTTCACTGAAATTGAAGGAGAGGGCTGAATGATACAGGGGTAAATTAAAAAAGAGAGAGGTGATTATATACAATTAAGAAGCATGGTCTGACAATAGTAAGAGGACTTCAATACAGAAGAAAAAAAGAGAGAATCCTTGGATTGAAAATGAAAATGAGACCTAATTAAGAAAAAAAGAGAAACAAAGATTAAAAGGGAGTTTTGGTTCTATGGGGGTCAACATTAAATACTCGTGCAAGTGGATAAAGACAGAAATAGTCAAATAGAAAAAAATCGCTTACCAATGTCATTTCCATGCATGGGAAAGATATATTTTCTTCACAAAAAAAAATTATAAGGGGAAATCCCATATTACTAAGAAACCTATTTTTCTTCATGTTACCCCTTGGAACCCTGTCAGCATTAAAAGACGACCAATATATCACCTATAATAACTTTCAAACTTCTTCCTTTCCATCAAGTTTAGCAATAAACATAGCCTAAACACCATGACCTTTCAACAAGCAAAGAGTGTTGTAGATAAAGAGCAGTCGGAGATGATTTTCCGTCCCAGATAGGCTTGCCAAACAATGCTCTGCTCTGCGGAGTTGAAATGTCAGTAGGACAAGCTCAATAGCCTCAAATGTCACTCATTGTATCATCCATGCCCTTTTATCTCCAACCAAACATCAAGTTTCTGCTCCAAGTAAAAATAACCTATAGCTTTTCTCTTACAGCAGATAAAAGAATACCCCATTCAATGCAACTTAGGAAAGGTGAGATGATATCGTTTGGGGCAAGCTCTGATCTGCATTTTCTTTTTTATTTATGTAATTTGTCAAGAGAGTGTTATCAAAATGACATTAACTATGAATATCATTCTTCATTTTTTAATCTCTAGCTGCATCTAGGGCCGGGATCTAGGGTTGATTTCATGTTCAGAATTATGAGCTTGTTTTTAAACATGTCTAGATGAACACATAAATTGATTTGAACTTGTAAGCAAACATTTGCAAAATTAGTATATTCATTAATCTCACTAATTAGATTTTTTTCTACATGTAATGACCATTTATTACTTTGCTAGTTTAATGGCATACATGTATAGGCTATACAAAAATAGCTTACCTGCAATGAGGCTCATTCTCATTCATTAATATCTATCTACACCATGCACATTACTTGAAATTACCACAATAAGTCAGCTTGCTAAAGCCTGGCTCATACCCCTGCATTCTGCATTTGTGGTCAGCTGTATCTTGGCTGAATGCAGAAAATTGCAGCCAACATCAACCCATCGCAATAAAGTGAGCAAACACATTGACCTTGCCTTCTAGCTCAGAAGTTTGATTTTTTTTTCAAACATTCACAACTGCATGCAAAACTAAAATTGATACGAGTAAAGAAGAGTGGAAATGAGAAAAGAAGCAAGGTCATGCAACAGAATGCAACAGCAAGCAGTTACATATGGGCCAACGCGGCGTTACTGCTCAATTTTACCGCAATTTACTTCGCGTAGCTCACACGCAAAAGTGTGAGTACAACCGAGGAATTTGCTCCATGATAGTATGCAGCGTTACGTTGCGTATTGCTGCTTTTGGCTAACACAAAAGTGTGAGCCAGGCTTAAGACACCTGTCCATATAATTGTTGGGAATGTGCAGATGACTTATCTTGCTCTATAAATTATGGAAGATGACCAGAACTGCTGATGTCAAAAATTCCAATAATTTTTTTTAGCTTGAGTTATTGAATATACACTTGAAAACTTGCAAATGATCTAATTGCAATATATATATTTATATACATTATATATATATATATTGAAGATTGTAAAGTTTTTGAGCATCTTTACTTGCAGTACTTCACAGACTTAGTCCAATAATAATGCAATTTTCATTTTGTATTGGAATGGCCAATGTTTTTAAAGAATAGGTAGGCATTTATCACAAAAATAAACCAAAGTAAAATACTATCTATGTTACATCTTGAAATGAACTCAAGGAAAAAAAATACCAAGGAAAATAAAGATTGTTTTCACACATTTTTGTCCACCAATCCTTGCATATTTCAAAATGATATGGCGATTTTTAAACTTTCATCATTGTGAAATTATCAATTATTATTAATACATCAATGATAACTCCCATTAACACGAGATGTACAATAATTCAGACAGGAATCAATGAAGATGGAATCTCACATCACAAGGAAACAAGGAATACAACAAGTAATATCTATCATCTGGCTAACTATGGAAGTATCAATATTTCATCTGTACAAAACTAGCTAGAAAACTATCAAATCTACACAAGATATTCTAGATATATTCTATAACTAGACAATTATGGAGGATGCGATTATCAAGGAATGAAAAAGATAGAAACTGGTGGAATGACAAGAGACTATAAAGCCTCAGTCTTGACAAATCTGTTCCCCAATGAATTGACCATTTTGTCATTTGGTCACTGCTACTATACTAGGACATGATTTAAAAGAGGTAGTAACCTAGGTAAAAGATGCATTACCTGACAAATGTCAGAGGTGTGACATATCAAGTTATTTCCGGACAAATTTAGAAAAAAATATTTGCAGTGTCCTTTTGAAAGAAATAAAAGTTTTGCGTTTAAGATTGTGATATTGTACTTTTAGAAAATTTGCTTTCACAATAGCCAAGTCAAGGATCCTATATTTATAAAGTAGCTGTGCTGTACGAACAGATTAAACGCTGTCACTCTTTGAGACAGACAACAATGACATAACGACTGAATCATAATGGTATTTATCATGAGTGCCTTCTCCCACAAAACTGGCATAAAATATTTATTGAGAGCCAGAAAATCATTCATGTTTTCCCCTCCAGTGTCAAAAAGATGTAGTAATGTATTATCATTGGCAACAAGGACCTCCTTCCACAAATCTGACAAATTATCAAGATATGGAGAGTATCAAAATGGCATTCCTATTATTTCATTGAGAGTCAAAAAGGGTAACACTTATCATGTGACATTTTCCACTAAACCAATCAATTATTATAATCAGTTGAGAACCAGAATGGCTTTCACAATTTCATTTAGTGTTAAAAGGATATCAAGTATGACTCCGTTCAGTCACTACCTTCCTAAAACTAGTTTACTGGAAACTAGTTTTACACGTAATGTGAATGGTCAAAGTGGTCTTGGAAGCAATCTTCCAACCAGTTTGGAAACCCACCTCGTGATGTACTTTTTAAGATCGCTTTGCCTTTTTAAACTGGTTTTAGCGTGAGGACACTATACTGTTCTTCGGCAAGTGATCTTCGCACATTTGTAGCACACTACTCCACACTCTGTGTAGAATGTCTATGCTGCGGTTTAAAATTTCGTGCAAAACATGTCACCCCCACTGAGAGCATTCCCATAGCAACAAGACCACGTAATGTAAGGTGGGTTTGAAAACCACTTTCAGCTGATCAAATGGAAACGCTAACAAAGCAATCTTCCAAACTAGTTTGCTGATCCGGTTTCCAGTAAACTAGTTTTAAAGAAAGTATGAGAACGGTGTCTATTTTTGTTAGCATTAAGGAACTTAAACTACAAGGCTGACAAATATTTTTTTCATATTTTTTTTTAGCTAGAATGACTGTCACATTTTTTCTTCAGTGTCAAAAAGTTGTTACCGCTCTGTTGACTGACTGTCTTTGAATATGAAGGGTTGTAAACTATGAAAATAACCCAATATATACCTTTAATATGACAGGGTTAAATATAAAAATAATGATTGGTTTTTATGAGAAACAGGAAGAATTGGCTTTTGTGTGCAATTAAGTAAGTTAACCCTCAGACTACTAAAGACTACTTTCTACATAGACTTTATGTAGGTACTGGGTTTATGCTATCAAAAAGAAGATCTGATTGATGATATCTGTTCATCCATGGGAACTATAGAATTGAATTATCTTTCATGGAATGAAAAAGAGCTCAATCAAAGAATGAACTTCACTATTGATTGGAAAATAAATAGATACATACCTTATATATCAAAATTTATAAAAACAAGTCAACAAATGCTGCAATTACGCTCGTACGATTTTGGGGCCCAAATAGTTTACGACTAGTTCACGCATCGAATCGTGCCAAGTCATTCCATTTCGTGAAGTGTGCGGGCTAGAATGCTTGAAGTTTCATGCCAAAATTATAAAATTTCTAAAATCCTGGCACGACAAATTTCAGGGATTATTGGCATGAACTATTTGTAAAATGTGCGCACCCTCGTGGGGCCAAGTTGTGCCATGGCACGAGTGGCACACATTTCACGACGAATTCATAATATTTTGCGTATAATTCACGCTCACCTAAGAATTGCTTGCGTCAAAGGCATACGCATGCGCAGTTTGGCTGTAATTCATAGAGTTTGATTTTATGAATGATGATGAATTGAAAGACATGACAGTGTGTGTAAATACTGAGTGAACATGTCATGCCTATGTGTAAACGTGTTGTGAATTAGTCCGAATTATGGCACGAACCATTGATGCATTTCATGTCCCGCAATGTGCAAATGTAATGGCAGCACAATCCAAGCTCCCTGGTCCCTCTGGGGCTCAGTTGCCTCAACTTCACACTTTGTAATAATGTTTGCTCAACAGCCAATCAAATCTAGGATTTCATGAAAGTTTACATTTGACGGCAAAGTTACCACAATAGTAATTTTTAGTGCAATAGGACCAAGGAATTAGCATTATCAGATAGTGGCATGGACAATGAAAAAGACATCAAATATAATTACTTCAGGCCAAATATTATATTTCAAACTTAGATTAATTAATCCAGGATAGTCTTTCTGTTCTTAAAATGCAAAGTTAAATACCCTTATAATTATTCAAAAATGTAGTAGAGAGTTAAAATTATCTATCCATCCATCATCCATCCATCCATCCCACCCCCTCCCCTCCAACCATCTATTCATCCATCCATACCTTCATCCATCCATCAATTCCACCCCCCTCTCCCTCCAACCATCTATTCATCCATCCATCCATCCAATCAACCAACCATCCATCCATCCCATTCCCCTCTCCCTCCAACAATCTATTCATCCATCCATCCATACCTTCATTCATCCATCCATCCATCCAACTAACCATCCATCTATCCACCCATCCATCTGTACATCCATCCATGTGTACATTCATCCATCCATCCAATCATCCATCTATCCACCCATCCATGTGTACATCCATCCATCCAACCATCCATCCATCCCACCATCCATCCATCCATCCATCCATCCATCCATCCATCCATCCATCCAACCATCCATCCATCCATCCATCCATCCATCCAACCAACCATCCATCCATCCATCCATCCATCTATCCACCCATCCATCTGTACATCCATCCATGTGTACATCCATCCATCCATTCATCCATCCATCCATCCCACCCCCTCTCCCTCCAACCATCTATTCATCCATCCATCTATTCATCCATCCATACCTTCATTCATTCATCCATCCATCCATCCATCCAACCATCCCCCTCTCCCACCCTCCAACAATTTATTCATCCATCCATCCATACCTTCATTCAACTATCCATCCATCCATCATCCATCCATCCCATCCCCTCTCCCACCCTCCAACCATTTATTCATCCATCCATCCATCCATACCTTCATTCATCCATCCATCCCATCCCCCTCTCCCTCCAACCATCTATTCATTCATTCATTCATTCATCCATCCATCCATCCATCCATCCATACCTTCATCAGTTAATCCATCCATCCAACCATCTATCCATCCATCCATACCTCCATCCATCCATCCATCCATCCATGTATTAATTACTTACTCATGCATGTATTCACTAATTTATAAATTTCTTTCTCCAATTATTAATTCTTATGACATTACATATCAATATTTCTTCCTGGAGGGGAATGTTTCTAATGAAACTACAAGGTTACAAATAATTATGATATTCTCATGAAAAATGTTGAATGAATAATTACAAATGATGTCTGAATAGGATTTCTAATCAAAGTCAGAAAATTTGCAGCTGAAGATTATGGAAATAATACATCTGTAGAGGGACACCCCCACATCTCGGCTTGATGAATATCAGCAAAGGCTCCTCACAACAAAATGATTTACAATTCTGCGTAAAATGCATATACTCACACTGCCATGGCTACCTCATGAACTTTGATCCTTGGCTTCATGACCCTAAAAACTAAGGGCAATGCCACTTTACTCTCGTATGCATATGTGTACCTGGTTTTAAGATGATACATATAATACGAGTAGTTTGTTAGATACTATAATCCACAATTAAATCGAAGTAATTTTCATGCGTACAGGGATCTATGTAATCTTTGACTTTCAACCTTGTGACCCTCAAGTCAAATACACAGTTCAAAAATAGGAATGGACAACCAAAAATACAATGCCTCTAGTGCTATCATTTGATGGAATTGTGGACAAGACATAAATGAATACAGTAAGTTTAGAGCGGAGTAAAACAACATCAGTAATGGAACTGTGTGTGTGTGTGTGTGAAACAATCGCACTGGCTTTAGAAGAGCATCCACTTGACTTTCATTAAATAGACCTACCATCCCAAATAATAACACTTCAAATAACAATAAACAAGACACAATGTTAATATCAGGTTAAAAATACCCTTAAAAATATTCATTTTTTTTATTCTAGCCAAGACCTTGCTGTACAAATCAGATCATGAAAATGGGCAGTAAATGACACCCAGTCTTAAAAAAAAAACCTGCTTGTAACGTCACAATGCATTCAAATCTCAAGACTTTTCTAGGAAAAAGATTGTCAGAAATATAGGATGAAGTTCAACAGATACATGGTAAAGTTTATGACAATGTCTAACACATTGTATTTACCAAGGTTTTTATTGGAGGCAATATTACTATTCATGTGGACAGGGCCTCATGAAACAAAGGTCAAGTGCCTTGTTTCTACTCCACACTCTTAAAAACTTTTTTTTAAAGAGGAAGACTACAATAAAAACACAGATTTTATCTTTTTTACCCAAACCCCTTTCTTAAATTATGTTTGATTTACATACCACTTCAATTCAAAGAACAAGTGGGCAGTGATTTGAAAAAAAAACTACTACATATAATCTAATTTTAAAAGGATAACACAATTATTAAAAAATTTAAAAAAATGAGACAGAACAATAACATAAATATTCTTTTGTTAAAACATTGGTGCATTCAAATGAGTCAAAATGAGGTATGACATCTTGTTTCTAAACTTAAAACAAATGATTCTAAATTTAATGATAAAGGAGGGAGTGAGAAGCAGAGAGAGAGAGAGAGAAAAAGGAGAGGTACATTGAGAAAGAGAGGAGAGAGAGGAATGAATGGACCATCTAGCAAAGTATTGAGAGATAGGGAATAAGAATGAGTAAAAGTTGACAAGAAAAATGATAAGAGCAAAAAAAAAGAAAATGTGCTAAACTTAAGCATACTAAAATAGCAGAAAACAAAATAATTATTCACTATCCTGAAAGTGGGGGCAGTTGGGAAAAACTTTTTTAAAAAGCGACACTGATTTCAAATCTTGACAGCCCAATACAAATTATACACAACAAAGAAAAATAATCAAATGTTTTCAAAATATCAATACAAATCATGAATCTCTTGTAGCTAAAAAAAGCAAAGTTATACAAGGTGGTTTATACTCCACGTAAGCATGTTGATATGTAATCTTAACCTTAAATGGCATTTCCCTTAAAATTTTCTCTTCAAGGCCATATTCATCAAAATTTGAAAAAAAAATGTTAAACAATACAAAATGTTTCATAACACAGGACTATGATCTACATAAAGAGATGCTTCTTATTTTATATACACCACTTTTATAGCTGCGAATATATTGGTAAAATTCAATTGCTGAAACCAGCTCAGACAAATAGTTAAATAATGTGATAAAATGCTTTGGAATCTACAAAGCTAATACAACTGATATCATTAAATAAAAAAATTGATATCATACAGAAAGCTCAGAGTACCAGTAACCAATTATAACATCCAGCTTAAGAAGAAAACAAAATTATATACCAACTCTCCGCATCATAATGTTTTTTTTTTTTATATTTGTCAACGATTATAAATGATGATTATGATTACATTTCAAAGCAGTAATTTTGTGATGTAGATTATACTAAGAATTCTAAACAAAATGTGAGAAAAGATAATAGTATCAAAAGGGCCTTTTCCCATAAGAATTGATTGAGTGGGATGTCTATTTTAGAAATACATACTGAGGGTAATACAGTATGTGCTTGTAAAATAAAACTTTGCCAATACAGTGGAACATTTTTATTTTTGCAAACTGACAAAAATATCAACATTGAAAACACAAAGGCTTCAATAGCAATAATTAATCAGAGAGCCAAGGTATCATCATTATTTAAATCGATATTCCTGAATAAAATGAAACAAGAAATAAATATTTATTCTCGTAATGTGGGTGAACACGATTAAAGAATCACTTAACATAATTTCAAATAAAAACAAAATACTTACAATACAATGGTGATTTCTTCCAAATAGAAACATTTGAGTACAAATCAATCTATATATAAATAATATGACTTCCAAACCTCCACCGACATCCATAATATTTCTGCTTTTGATGAGAAGTGAAGCATCAGACTCAAGAATATGGTGTTGATATGAAACTGATAAAAAGTATAAAGGAAACATAATGTACATATATCTTTGTCGAAAACATCTACATATAAACATATGGAAAGACAAGTGATACTAATATATCCCACATAACTTCACACTGCAAACCAAACAAAAGATTTTAATAAACATCATTAGAAGAACAAATTACATTGATTATTACAAATGTTATCAAATATATTTGAAACAAAATAAAAGGCTGTCAAACTCACTCAGAATCAGCACTTATAAACTGACAAATTGATTTAAAATCACAAAAAAACTAAAAAAGTAAGAATAGAAAAACTTTAAAACTTAAAGATATATTTGGATCACAATGTTTAGATACATTTATGGAGTATTACAAAAGTGTTGTGTAAAAGTATGTATTGACATACTACGATTATTATGCTTCATGAACATTATAATCTTATCATTTTAATTTTCATATTTTTTTCAGAATATTCAACAACTTCTATCTTTTTTCATATAAACAGAACATGTAGCTTCATTACGACAGCTTTAATTGCTTAATGCCCAGTCATCATATGGTAATTTGTTGATTCTGTTTTTATTTGTTATCTTTTCATTTCAATTTATAAAAATCCTGCACTTGAAACTAAACTTTGTAAGAATAAGTTGACCACTATTCAAGCATAAGGAATCCCCCTGAATTACTTGATATTCAGTAATACATATAATATTCTCTATATATGTCTTGACATCCAGCAAGCACATTGTATACAAAATATACACACAAAACAAAAATAGGATTTTACATAACAAAATATAAAAAAGAAGCAACATGCATGATTGAACCAGAGCACATAGCTTCCTTCACACTGTTAAAAGTCTGTTGCAGAAGACTAATTTTGTTAATTATTCAAATATCATATCGCGTATGGAATGAACTCTCATTGACACTTGAAAACCATTTATGTTTCTTTTCATTGCACCTTTCTGATGATAGAAATATCTTTCTGTCACACCAGACTTAATACCTTGGCTTAGTGGAATTCCTGACAAATCAAAGAGTCTGTTTGCATCCGATTCTGACAATATTCTGAGAGTTTACATAGATTTTTAAGATCCCCACAGCACCAATTACATGTACAATCAGCACATATATTTGTGGATGCAAATATCTGTCACTTCTTAAAGATATATAAAATGTTTTAATACAATGAATAGTTCTTCATTATATTTCATCCCAGACTATATCTCATAAAATTATCTTCTTTACAAGTAATACCAAACGCTGTCTATGAACATCTAGAATACATTCAAGAGTTGTGTCGAATCGCTTAGAATTGCCTCTCATCAGAAAACGGAGTGGAATACCTCTGAACCATTGGATGGAATGCAGATGGCCTTTCTATCCCACTTGCTTTGTCTATGTTATGCTACCCACCTCTGAAGTCCACATTTGCCCTTTATATCAAACTCTACAATCATTATCATCATCATCATCATCATCATCATCATCATCATCATCATCATCATCATCATCATCATCATCATCATCATCACCATCATCACCATCACCACCACCACCAGTACCATTAGTCATAAAGGATCAACTCCACTTAATCTGCATCTCTCCAATTTGGGTGGAACACATCTTTACACCTTGTCACATTTTTTCACTCTTGTTCTCTCTCGCACTCAGGAATGGAAGGCAATATTTGAAGAGATTGGAGGGAACGCCGGGAGCGCGTCCCTTAAAGATCCAATCTTGATGTGTCTCTTGCATCTTTCTAGTCTCATAGATGCACGTCACTACTCTCATCTGCATCGATGCTCCCCTTGCCAAACAGTTTTCTGATTCCAGAGAAACTTTTCTTTGGTGGAGGTCCTTTCTGCATAGGTGTGCTGTTCTTGTGTGTTATTGATATCTGCGAAGATAAGTTAAAAACAAAAAAGGATGCATTTGATTCATCATGAATTTTTAATGATAAACATGTTCTTAAGATCCTGCTATACAGGAAACCATCTCAAGATGATTGGCAAATATCTAAGAATTAATGAATGCTAAAATGATCAGAATTTGACTCTCATGTCACATGCATCACACGTGTATAAGACTACACAGAAGTGTACATATTAGATGTAGATATTTTTTCCCTCATTTTGAAAGGTTGAGACATATTAATAGCAATCATTTGTGCTGGTCCTATCATTTAACCATAATATCCTTCAGGCACTCATCTGGCATATACAGTAATGAACAACAATATTCCACCGACCACATTTGAAATTTTCATTCGCCGCAAACGATCGGAAGTGTTAAAATCTAGTTTCAATAAAGGTCAAAGTCTTTTTTTTTTCACTAATTAAAGGTTGATTGATATAATCTGGGCAAATATCTTGTCGTAATAGTGCTTGGTTATTGATGTTTTGTCATGCATTCAAATTTCAGTTTGTTTGTTAATATGAAAGATGGAAAATTGATACAAATGGATATCCGTAAAATTTCACCCCTCGGATTTCTTCACTGAAACTGGCGGCTTCGAAGGCGGACATCAAAAGGTCCTTATTGCCGTTCTTTCTTTTGTGCTTCTTTAGAAATGAACAGCTGCTTGAATAAATTTGTTGCCTGATGGAATTCCAGTCATAGAAACTTCTTGGTAATACAATACTTTTGATATATGAATACCACAGTCAAATTTTCATACTAAGTTATTTATAATCTCCCCCATGAACACCATTTCAATATTACATTCTATGACTAAAACTGTTTATTCTCATAATTATCATCATAATCACTACCACAACAACATACAAATCATCAACGTACAACTATTATAATCCCCCCCCCGTCAAGCCTTGTATGAATCTGGGGCGTGTTTCATGGAACAAGTAGTTAATTATTTTCACTGACAAATCTGTTCTAAGCCAATGAGATGCAAGGATTTTAGTAGCTTATAACAATACTCAGAGACCATTTGTTTCAAGAAATGCTCTTGTGATGATACATACCGTGCATGGAGGTTGAAGCCATGGTTCTCCATCAATCTGCATGGGCACTCGTTTTTTCGTCCTGATAGTGACAGTCTGACATTGACCCAACCTTCGACCCGATGACCTGATACCGGCCTTGACTTGACCTACATGAAGTGAGCCCTCTAGGCCCACGACTTCAAGCAACTTGTCTCCTATTGCTAAAAAAACCCCAAAAAACATAGTTGAGTAAATGATTCGTTTGAATGATTGAAGCTTTTGCATGACAAGGTTGGTCAATTAAAAGCCCCAACTTGATGACTACTGCATTCAAAATTCAGGCAAGATAAAATATTTATTTCAACAATCTTTGCAATCGCACCACTTCTGTCTTTAGAAATTGAGTGCATGTCTTGTAAATGTTATTTCACACATGCTTACGGACTTTGTGGAAGAGCAATAGAGCCATATGCCTAATCAAAAAATACAAATCAGACACGTTTATAATATAAGATACATTAGTGGTCTTGCAAATTAGGACATTGGCCAATGTAGCTCTTTTCTACCATTTCTGAGAAGAGCAGGATTAATGAAGGATGACGATATGTGTATTTTAACAAAAGTTGTGACCGAGACTACAAATCAGATTTCACAATGGCTTTCATGATTATTATTTACAAAATGGAGAATTGGACAAGTTTATGAGCTGATGAGGAGACAGTCATAGTTCAAGGGTCATTTTATCCAAAAGAAAGGTTTTAAAACCCTGATATGACATGGGCATTGAGAGACAGAGAGAAGTTGTATAGGGATACTTTATATGGATACTACAAACATGGATAAAAGGGAGAATGATGAAGGCAATGGTGCTTATAAAGAAGGCTGAGAAACATGGGTTGTTTGTGGAATACTATGACCATAAACTGAATAGTGGGTTTCGCAAGAAACTTATTTGCTATCGATTGCAAATATCAGTAACAACTATACAATGAAAAGAACAATTCTAGTTACAGCAAATCTATTGCAAGGAGCAAACAAATGATCGATTGCAAAACCTATGATTAATGTTGGCAGGTTTCTTGCAAAAGGGCGTAAATCTCTGATTAGCTATGTTGATTTAAATATCCAATGAAGGAGACTCAATCCCTTTGTAATCCCCAACCAACAATTCGATACCAGCAAACTAATTGTCACTTACACTGCCTTGCAAACATGAGGTCAATGTTTGACTGAGTAAGACCAACAGTGGAATGGCTGTCACCACCTCTATCATGTCTATCCCTGTTCCTGTAAAGTTTCTTCTCTAGCTTCCGTTGTTTCTTCTTGCTGGGTGTGTCTCCCCACAGGTTGGAACCCCCGTAGATACTGGGGATGTTCAGCACGGCGATACCTTCTAGTGATGGTCCCAGTGCAAGGTCCAAAGATACCCCATCACACTGTATTTATATAAGATGCATTGGTAATGTAAATTATTTGTATTGCATTGTAAATGAAACACATATTAACACAAATATTAATCTCAGAAAATATGTACATGTATGGATTGTTTTGGTATGTGGTACAATATTAATCTTACATTGAATTGAAACTAAAGGGGTATCATAAACATATTTCTTGATTTCTCTATAATTACTCTGAGACTAAAAAAAAGCTTCTGTTTCTTTCGAATACTCATCTTCATGACAAAGATCTTGTACTAGAGACTTTCCTGAAATTCATTTATGACTTATTTATGACTTATTTTTATTCCTTCCAATTTCATGATAAATTGTGAAAAGTTTTTCAACATTTTTTTCCTCACTGGATTTTAACAACCTGTGCATGGTCACTGAGTTGTCAATATGGACTCCATAAGGGACAAGGGTTAATCCATGCTAAACTTACTATGAAAATCACTGACTACAACAAGTAAGTAATCCCTGTATCAACCCTATGAATACGTTAACTTACCATGATATCAATATCTTCATGAAGGTTCTTGCATGTTGAGGCAAATGTTTCTGAGGTACCAAATTCAAAATACCAAAGCTTGTTCTTCATCCGACTGTTGAATTTCTCTGGATGCTTTTCTCTCATTGTATGGAATCTGTGAGCGATTGATGCATCCTATACCAAACAAAGAAAGTCAATTATCAACTGTAATTTTGACTGGGATTTATAGACCAAATTTTTTTTTTCATGGGGGGGGTAATGAAATCAGTGCAATACAGTTAAACTGGAATTATCGTGCATACAAGGAAATGTTAACAGATGGACAGACAGACAGAAGGAAAGACAGACAGACGGACGGACACAGAGCGTGATACCATAATACATGCCATCTAGGATGGGTGCATAATAATCTTTGTGGGTGGGACTTCTAATGCGAACTCTACATTTAGGGTTGGATTGAAATTCCTTTAACTCTAATGAATTATAATATAAACTTTCCATGTAGTTGCTTATTAATATAATAATTCAAAGATCCAGTTTGAACTATAGATAATTGGAGCAAAAATTAACAGAATTATGTCACAAGAAATACATGAAATGCTGTTTTATGGAAAACCCTCAATGACTGTGAGCACCTGCCACTGCATGAGTTGCAGATACACTTACCACTCCTATTGAAAAGTAGTTGTTTATGATGTTGTATGGAACTGGATCTCCTTGTTCTCCTGTATCTTGTGTGCTAAATTCTATCTGCCACCTATCTAATTCAACTGCATCAGACACCTCAATGTCCTTTAGAATCTTGGGTAGACTACCTCCATCATAACCTGAACAAGAAAAGGAATGAAGAAGAGAAAAAAATGGGTGATTCCATCATCAATCAAGTCTTCTGACCATCTTTTTTCTACTATTACATGTTTCCATTCATAATCTTTGAAGAATATGATGTAATATCAAGGTTATTAATGGATCACAGGACACCTATTTCCTTTTCAAACATATTGTTCTACTGTTGTAGAAAGGAGATGATTAAGAAAATGAAATTAAATATTCTACCAAATCAAGTCCCTCTAAATCTTCTTTTGTACTTACTTGAGGCATTAAAATTATAACAAGCCTCATCTACAACTACAATACCTCCTTCATGAAAAAAAACATGGTCATATTTCATAGCTCATTCAATGAAATATAATATTCAGTCAAAATTGTTATTTTAATCCGAAGAATCACTCTAGTCAAGGAAGGTAGTACTTAAACATAACCAGGAAATTAGCTACTGTCTTTTGCCTATATATCCATTTAATTTCCTTATCATCATTACTTGAAATAAAGCTTGACATAAATATGTATATCAGTATAAACCGCGCTCCTGATTGGATACTGGATAGACATTTTTTCATCAGTGACCAATCATGAATAAGAGAGAAAACCTACCTCCACCCCAGTTGAGACACCTAGCTAGATCATTGCCTGTACCTAAAGGAAGAATAGCTACTGATGGTCTGGGATCTATTGAAAGCTTATCTGAGAACCAAAGAAAAAAAAAGATGACGATTATTATTGATGAGATTATGCAACATTACAAATTAAAGACACTTGGATACACCATTGCATTTTGCTTATCAAGAGAATGATTTGTGTGGATACTATCTGATCTACATAACTGACCAGTAAACCTTTTTGATAATACAATCAGCTAGTGTTAACCACTGAAATGTACTATGTTTCATTCAGTCATATATTTCTACCTCCAACACACTATCATCATAGACATTAATGTAACTGGGTATTGTATGTAATTTACTTGCAATTCTTTTTTTTTAAATGATGTTTGACAAGAAATCACAATATAAACAATGATATTTTCATTAGTTCTCCCAAGTATGGGCTAGATAAGCCATCTTCAGCCAATGTTTGGTCTTCTTAGGGGGTCCAGAAGGAACAAAAACCAGTGTGGACTTTCATAATACATTAAGATATTTCAGAAAGCACTATTACACCATCTGAATACACGCTTTGCCTTCATAATACTTCACAATGGTTTTGATTCAAGATTATTTTCAGTCAAGACAGTGTTTTGTGATTGCATTGTATTTCAATCAAATTTTTCCAGTAGTGAAAATTATAGGAACACAATAACAACCTGAAATATAGCATTTGAATATAACTTTTAAAGATAACTTTCATTTCTGAGGTCTTTCAAATTCTGTATTACACATGGTTGTGAGGCTAAATTCTTGATAGAATCTGAAAGCAACTTACCTATACAATCTAATACCCATCCTACAGTACCGTCACCTCCACAACAAAGAACCCTGAAGTTTGGTACATCTTTGAAGAATTTCAACCTGCATGAATAACAATTAAATTTTTATCTATTTACCCACTTCATTGTATAATTGAGAACTTTATCATGACTGTAAATTTTCATTTAGAGTATAATTTCTCATATCATAAAAGAAGTAATACTGTTGATTGTGATATAGACATGGGAGGATCTTGAAGCTGTTCCTTAATTTGGATTTCCGAACAACCAGAATACGAAGTACAAACAAAATCTTGAAAAGTTAATATTGTCAGGATATAATTATTGAATACTTTAATTCATATCAAGGCAAAAAAAATATACATTGCATGTGAATGTGTTAAAACAGTAAAAAGGTTTAATAAAAAAAAGGCATCTATATATCTCAATTATAGAGACATGTATTGGGGTGCCATGTTCCTAATGTTGTAAAGTAAACTGATCATTAACTTTGTTACACCCCCCCACAACTCCCCCTTTTTTCTTTCTTTGACATATAAAAAGGTGAAAGAGAGACGCAACTGTTGAAGTATGCATTGACACAAAGAGCTTTCAAATGTTTAAATTCATCACAAGAAAAATTTCTGACAGGATAGTTAACAAATAAAACATAAAGCACAGTACATTGTTTCTCGCTGTTTTTTTTTTTTTGTTTGTTTCAAAATCACAATTTGTTAATTTGATGTGCAAAGACTTGGCCAATGGTATTTATGATAAAACTGTGATATATGAAAAATTACTGTGCTGCCCTCTATAGCGAAATATTGTATTTGCTGTAGCAGGAAACTCTCACACTTTGCCTCTAATCTTTAACCTCATTTTCTCTTCACCGAGATATAGGCACAAATGTGACTCTCTTTTTTATCATTCAGTGTGCTATGGCTCCCTTTATTTGAATTGATAAACATAACAATTTCCTTTCTTTCTGTAAATGATATTCTTTGTGAGAGATGGCCATTAATTTTGTCTTGAGAAATATAGGTGCCCCCTTTATGAAAACCTAGATACGCCCCTAGTGAAAAATCCCCTGCTATAATGCCCCCACCCTCACAAGAATCCACCATAATATGAACTCACCCAGGCATAGGCCCTCCTTTACTCAGATCATACACTTGTCTAGGATTCAGAAGATACTGGAATTTTCTCATGATCCTTTCTCCTTGCCTGCCACCACTCTTAGGATTCACAAAAACTACTAGGGGATGAGAGCCAGGCAGAGGTGTCACCTAAAAGAAATCAAAAGAAATAGAGTAAATGTGCAAGAACATTCATTTTGTATTCCATTTCATTTGCATTTTCCACACAAAAATGAACTTCCTAGCAAAATATGATGTATCAATTATATAATTCATGAATTTAAAGGCAATATCTGTGAATGTTATAAAGATAAGGATATTATAAAACTACTTTAATTACTTAAATTTTACTACTACTGCTTTTATAGTTATCACTTCATATAATTTCATTATTTTATTATCTATTCATCATAAGCATATAAAGGTATTCTTGATAATCTTTGACATCTTATTACCTGTAACCCTTGTCCTTCTATTGACATTGAGTCTGTCCTGCAGACACCCCTTCTTTGAGGGCCTCCATCTGAAACGTCTTCTGAAGCATTACTATCTTTGGGTGTTAACGTGCTTCTCCTCTCCTGAATAAAGACACACATTGAATGGACATTTATCACTCTTGAAATAAAAACATATTCTGTTTGTAACTATTATACCATTTTCCTTCTGCCTCTGGCATAATGATATAAGCACAGGCACTAACATAATATGAAAAATCTCAAACTCTGGAGCATAACCACATTAAATATTTTGAATTCAACAAATTTTAAGTGAAATAAATCAAAACTAATAAATTCCAAAATGATTCAAAGTTTATTGAATGATTCTACAAATGTAAACCAATAATTCAAGTATGTGATGTCACAATAAATATAGATGTTAATGCAATAACATGAAAACATTGATAAAAATCTATCCAGAATAACTTTGAGTTCACCAATTATTTTTTATCTGTATCTCAAGTAGCTACCAGTATATGTGTGCATGCCCTTTGTGGTCTTAAAAAAAAAGTTGAAAAAGAGGATTAAAGATAAACGCTTAGAAGAATCGATTACTAGGGAAGAAAACAAAATCCCATATTCAATTTTTTTTAGATTTGTCAAGACCTTTTGTTTCTTTCCTGCCATGCAAATGAATATCACATGCCCAAATGGCATCCATTCCAATCCCAAATCAAAATGTTTAGAATAAGGACATGTAAAAATAAACTCTGAGGGTGGGTGGGGTAGGGATAAATCTATGCAGGGGCGTGGTATATGGTAAAATGTTCCAAATGATACAACTCAAAATCATAATCAACAATATGACAAGATGTGTTCTTTTTTTTTTTACTTTATACCAGTGATGATTATCACCTATTTAAAAAACTTATAGGACAATACTCAATTGTTTTATAAAAAAGACACAGAAAATTAGAAAGAAACTTTGTAAAGTAAATCTAATGCAAAATCTTTTTACCACTTCAAGAAATCAATGTTTCTTGCATATCTTGATAAATAGAATTTTCTGTAAATGGAAATATGTTTAGTAATGACTTTATTCATTGTTTGTTGCGTGAGTTGAATGCAACACACTTGCTTACCTCTATACCTGTTGAAGGTTGTGGTTTACCATGCAATGATTTTCTGACGGAATTGACTCTTCCCTGAACGGTGGTGGTAGTGGTGGTGGTTGTGGTGATGGTATGGTAAGATAGATGAACAGCAAGCAAAACAGGCAGGCAGGCACACAGGCAGGCAGGCAAGAGAGAAAGAAGGTTGGTAGAATGAATGGAGAGAAGGGGAATAGTGAAGGTTATGGTAGTCATTGCAGAATAAGGTATACAAAATGCAGGCAATCATGCAGATTGGCATTCAAGGGGTGGGATGAGACGTAATAAGGGAGAGGAGGAATAGGTGTGAGTGGTAATAAAGAAGGTTAGGGATAAGGTTAGGGCATTATTACAGAGAGGACAAATGGTTAATGGTAGTAAGGTGAAACATGAATAAGGATGGGAAGTAACAAGGTGGTGAGGTAAGTGAGTGGTAATAAAGAATAGGAGGGATAAGGGAGAGGGCAAAGGGTTAGTGGTGGTAAGGGAGAGGATGAATAAGGATGGGAAGTAATAAGGTGGTGAGGTATGTGAGTGGTAATAAGGGATAGGAGGGATAAGGGAGAGGGCAAAGGGTTAGTGGTGGTAAGGGAGAGGATGAATAAGGATGGGAAGTAACAAGGTGGTGAGGTAAGTGAGTGGTAATAAGGAATAGGACGGATAAGGGAGAGGGCAAAGGGTTAGTGGTGGTAAGGGAGAGGATGAATAAGGATGGGAAGTAACAAGGTGGTGAGGTAAGTGAGTGGTGATAAGAAATAGGAGGGATAAGGGAGAGGGCAAAGGGTTAGTGGTGGTGAGAGGATGAATAAGGATGGGAAGTAACAAGGTGGTGAGGTATGTGAGTGGTAATAAGGGATAGGAGGGATAAGGGAGAGGGCAAAGGGTTAGTGGTGGTAAGGGAGAGGATGAATAAGGATGGGAAGTAACAAGGTGGTGAGGTAAGTGAGTGGTAATAAGGAATAGGAGGGATAAGGGAGAGGGCAAAGGGTTAGTGGTGGTAAGGGAGAGGATGAATAAGGATGGGAAGTAACAAGGTGGTGAGGTAAGTGAGTGATAATAAAGAATAAGAGGGATAAGGGTGAGGGCAAAGGGTTAGTGGTGGTAAGGGAGAGGATGAATAAGGATGGGTGGTTATGAGGGACGAGCAGGAGTAAGGAATATGAGGGATAAGGTCAGGATGTAATTAAGGAGAGGGTAAAGGTTAGTGGTAATAAAATAGAGCATAAGGGCAGGATGTAATCAGGGGTGGGGTAAGTGAGTGGTAAAATAGGAAGGGGGAGGTGTGGATGGGTCAGGTTTGAGGTGGCAATGGTATAATTTCCATTGGTATTAATATAATTCATTTCATGAGATAAATTTAGAGAGAGAGAGTAGTCATTCTTAAATGAATACCCACCCAATTTACAATTTGTTTCAATTTGCACAAAATAGTGAACAATTATAAATGATATACATGATGTTGGGTAAACATACAAAATGGAGTATTCATATCATGATAAAAGAAGATGGATCAAGGGGTTTGTTATAAAATTTGAAAACCAAAAAAAAACAAACTTAAGAATCATTTTCAGTCCATTTGATTAAACAAGTACAAGAACATGAGAAAAATAGTTTACAAACAAGGGTTAGGATTTAATATCATTTGAAATTATTTCATCATAAAAAAGGATACAGAGATTGATATTAATGGATAACAAGTTTCATTTTTCCATACAGATAAAGATTGGTTTTTTTTCAAATTGGGGTACAAAAAGCAGGATTGATAAGACATTAGCAAATGCATTCCAGGATAGGTTCAGAGGTAATAGGATATTAAAACAAGGAGAAAGGTGAAGACAAAAGAGAGATAAATTATCCAAATGAAATAACTGAATGATATCAGGTAGCTTCTGTATATTATGGACAAAACAGAAGAGTATTTTGATTAACTGGGCCATAAGAAGAGGTGGTGACTAGCTTGTTGAGGGTTTCCTCATTCAGACCACCTTGATGTTCTTTATTAGAAAAGAGATTGGCACATAGTAGGATAGAACATTAACACATAAGAACTACATTAAAATAAACAAACAAATGACATAAGAAGAAACTCAGAATGATAAGGACTGCAATTAAAGTATCATGTGTTGATGAACCTCTAGTGTCACATCAGTATCATGTTGAGAATGTAAGTTACTCATTTTCTTCATACGTAGATACGGCTATAGACAAATGTTTTTAAACATCATATTTTGGGGGGTCTCATTTAGAATGTTTTAGCAAGAAAATACAAACATTATATATGGTAGCCTATGTCTTTCAATGGAACACCATGAACTTTCAGCATGATTTGTTTTATAATGCAAAAATAACACATGCATACCATGATTAACATATGACCCATCATTACAACATGAAGAAAATAAAATGATTACACCTTATGCAATAACTATGACTAGTACAGTCAAGAGCATGAGTAGCAATCATACCTGCGTCCAACACACCATTACATTCTCAATGACCTAATTCCCATTCACAAATTCACCCCCACCATATAAGGGCATTACATAATTGCTGACTAAGAATAGCACAATATTCGCATCTATTAATTGTTTCCTCTCTGCCTTACATGCATAGTAAATGAGTCCTGAGGAGGTTCAAGATCTAGAGGGTCCAATAACAAGTGCTTTGGTGACTATCATTCTGGGCATTTAATTTGTCAGAACTGAACACTGTGGCCTGTATTCTGAACTCAGGTTTAAATCAAACCCTGGTTAGAAGTTGTGGTTTGAGTATGGAGAGCCAAATGGGGCACAAATCTCTAACAGTACATATCCAATTTATTAAATTATTGGACACTCAAATTATTCATAATTGTCTCGGAATGACAATTTAAGTATTTTAAAGTATTTATTATAAAAGCAAAAAGAAAAAAAGGTAAACATAAGAAATATACAATATCAACAGATTTTTTGAAATTTTGGCTCTCCATAATTTTAGCAAAGAGTTAGACAGTGGTCTAAGTTAAACCTGACTTCAGAATATGAGCCTGTTAAGTTAAAGTCCTATCACTTTTTTCCTTGAATAAAAAATAATATATTTAAAAAGGAAAATCACATCATTAATGCATAAGAATAGTACTTGAAGTTTAAAGAATAATAAAAAGATCTGGATAAATTGTTATTGAATCAAACAAGAATAGAATGTGATGTATTGCTCAGGTTCAGGTTTGCAAACAGGATGGTTTCTTTGTGCTACATAAAGTAAGGGCTTGCTTATCATCAGGCCATACCAATCTTCAATTCCAGCATCCCATTTTAACAAAATTTTCATCCATTTCACCCACCACGGGAAGTTTTCATTCAATTTCAAACTCGTACAAACAGGGAGGCCTTATTGATAATTTACAATCATCTTTATTACCTATAAAGTACATATTTGACAACATAACTAAATGGTTATTACAGTGGTGATCCACAATAAAGCTCTAATCTATTGCCGTATCACTATTTTGGAGGGTCTCAGTCCTGATGCCATCAGGATTGAACTTCATCATAAAACTGTCTCAACAACAAGACAAAGAAAAATCACCCTTTTTCTCAATGATGCATTTAAACCATTGAAAGCAATACTGTAGTGATGATCATTATGGTAATCTGGAGATCTTGATATCTACTCTAAAAAATGTTCAACACTGAAGATCACCAACACAGATAAGCGCATGTGGGACAGTGTATTGTTATTGCTTTTAATGTCGGCCTAGCGCTTGACCCGAATCCCGTGCTTATTTGCTAATTTCTCACCAATTACCCAATTTCTTCCAGAATCCTGTAGCACACATTTTTTATTCATAACAAACAGACACTTTGGTGGTCATTTCATTGGATTCTGTACGAACTCATTTTGAAATCTTTACCACAACTGGAATTTATCTTTAACTTTTTATTTTACCATGATATCCAGCAAACATTGCCAGTATCCTGTGAACAAGTGATTCTCAACATTGACACCAATGTTTGGCAAACTGTAGACTTAAGGGTGATTGTTGGATTTTTATATTACTTGGGCATTCTCCACAAACCATCTGCACTTCATCTTAATGATGCAAAACCTAATTATTTGTATGTCATTTGAAATCAAAACCTGAAACTTGATGTTACATCAAGAGTAGAAAGCTACAAACAAACAACCCAGAAACTCTCGAGTGTCTCCAAGATGAGTGAGCAAAATGATCTTCAAATGTTCTTTGTCAATAGGTCATTGATTCCTTCTGTGATCAACGCAAGGTACCCTCTTATAATAAGACTCTCAAATCAACAACCACTTTAAATGTAACTCTCAAAACAACTGATATGACATTATCAAGAGCACAAACACTCCCATCACATTGCTTAAAGTTAGATATGACTTGAATTTATAGTAACTGATAAATCTGGCCTGGGTCACATCCATGCTAATACATCTGTCCAATTGAATTGTACCAAAATTATGTTATTTTCATCACAATTCCTAACAGGTATTTTTATGAAAAGAATCTGTGACTGAATGCTACAATAACAATAATTTATGAAATGCCCTGAAATTGAGAGTTTTGAATTGAAATAAATTGAAATATAAAAATCATGATCCATGCATGATTACATTTGGGGTAACCAAAGGAAATGCGTGTAATGTATGCAAGTGTAAAAGGAGACATGACCAAATAATGACAAAATGTACAGTAGAAAGTTATGTAACTATACAATGTGTGTTTTTTTTAGAGAGAAATCAGAAATTGAGTGTAGATACCTTATTAGTTCAGAAGAGGATGTAAATAATTTTGTGTCATTCTATTTGCCATGAAATCCAAAGTGAATGATGACTGTATTGGTGTATAAAACAATATACTCTTACAAAATAGGAAGCTTCTATTTCTGTCCATGGTTGTGGCAATGAGTGGGCCATTTTTCAATGAAAAATTGTCAACAGTATAAAGGAAATTTGTGGCACCATCAAATAAATGACACAACATATATCTATATTTCATCATCACCAGTGAGCTTGGTCATAAGAGTATTTTTGCATAATGAAGTCATTGAAACTGGTTTTACTTTAGTATATGACTTCATGGATGGAAGAAAATATAACTGATAAGGTGTTTTTTTTTGTAGGTTTTCATTGTAGCAGAACTGACATGCCCCCCCCCCCCCGATCAATATTTCTTTGGTTTCACAACCATTTTGGATTTGCATAAATGTCTGATGTTGGGACACACACATGGTATCATGAATCAAACAATAATCTACACCCGTATATGAAGAGAGGACATGCAAAGAAAATGAATTCACAATCTCAGCATTAAAGAAAAGATTTCACATAGTGTGAATTAAAGTCATGCTTTGAGTGTCAATTTCATATATCAAGTCATCTTTATTATTGATAACTTCACACACCTACAGCCAATGCTCTGAAAATTTTAAGAAATGTGTTGAATAATACACTAACAATGTTTTTAGTGAAATCATAAGTCACACTTAACCCCAAGTTGTGAGACATCCCAAAGCTATGAAGATTTAGGAGTATATATTTTTAGGTTAATGATAGCCATTGTTTTAAAGTAAAAAGAAACCCTAATAGCTAACATTGAACTTCAAACATCCTTTTACAATCAAAATGGCTGCACCATCTGTAGATACAGGAAGCTATCCATGACCTCTATCAGCTTTCTATTTGCATTATGACAGGTGATATCAGCTCATTCATTAATATGGATATCCTCTTAATCAAACCTTTATCCTTTATGTCCTCAATTAAGTATGCTCCATTCACATTATAAATTAATTGGATTAATCCTCTGCCTATTCTACTGGATAAATAACTTTAAATTGGCTATTCTTTTTGTTGTTTTCATTGCCAAATATTTCCAAATGATTTGTAAAGCTTTCGATTTTTTATGATTGAAAATATCAAATTTTTAAAATACAAATACGGACTCAGCATGGTCATGCAATGTCCACACGTGCATCAAGAAACATATTTCTTCTATAAACCTCAATGTAATAATACACATTGTATGTGTAGTGAAGAGATTAGAGCACTTGAGTAATACCATCATGTTTGAATGATCCTTTATTAATATTTTAAGTGAAGCTAAAAGGCATGAGGGATGGAAAATAGTATAGAAAAAACTATATTTAAAAGAAATCTTTCTTCTTCTCCTCCAAAATATAAATGTACAAATTGGCTGGCAAAGAAATAGGTCACAATTAACCACTATGGTTTCTAGTGTCATGGATAAATGAAGCTTATACAATTGACCTTCTTGTAAATTATGAAAATACTTACCTGATTTTCTTATTTACGAGATAACTCATACATCTACTTGATTTGCTAGTTCAGCCCTCTGGACTGCCATACCCGAATAGAACTCCCAAGGATTTAAAAAGCGCGAGCGCGCCCTCTCCCGTTCAGGCTTACTACCCATGATCACCGCGCAATTAGCGTCCATCTTCCTCACCTTTCGCAAGCCCATACGTTGAAACATGTTGCTACGCAAGGCGGAGGGTCGGTGGGAGGGTATCAAGTAGATGTATGAGTTATCTCGTAAATAAGAAAATCAGGTAAGTATTTTCATAATTTACTTCAATAACTCCATACATCTACTTGATTTGCTAGACCAGCACGGACTCAAACCGTAGGGAGGCATGTTTTCAATTGTAAGCCTAAGAAAATTTAAAAGAAAAAACAAAAACAACGAAATTTAGGGAGAGGGGGAAAAAGCCGCAGCTGCTTTAAGCGCCGAAGCAGCAAATCTCGCCTCGCTGGACGGAATGTCCTTCAAGTAGAAAGAAGTGAAGGAGTTAGTTGAGCGCCAAAAGGCGGCCCTCAAAAATGTCCTCGAGAGGAATGCCCTGTATACTCAGGAATACTAAGTATCATGGGCCCTTGGCCTAGTGTCAGGAGAACAACATCACCTGCTGACTAGAGCGTAAGAATCGAAATTTGTTGAAAATTTCAACAAGAATCGTGATCGGAAAACTGAAGCTTTTAAGGCTCAGTAAGTGATCAATCGACCAATCTGAGAAGGCGAGATATCTCAGAATTAGCCTCCGCGTGGGAGAAAGCGCCCAGAATTCGATATCTGTCTCAAATGCGTGAGGGCAGAAATCTGCAGAATTCTGATAGAGAGCTGTGGTAAAAAGTTACTAGTGGTCCGAAGGGGACCAGGAACGACGGAGAGTAGGGATTTAGGAAGAAAACCACTCGTAAGGCAGACAAGGGTCGAGAAAGCGACTGAGTGCCATCCTGTTAATAAGGAATGCCGCGGACATGTTGCCTATGTAGAATAGAGCAGTCTGGTCAAAACAGCTCAACCGGGCGTGTCAGGGATACAGCGCGGTACACATCACGACAAAAGTGTGTTAGACCGAGTGATCGAGAGAGAACTCAGGATCCCCTTTCTCCCATACTGATTGAAGCACCCATCTGAGGGTGCAGTGCCCGCGGTGCGAGAGAGCCCGTGAGGCTAGGCTGCGATGGCTGTCCGCTGGGCGGGGGAATCCCTAGCAGCAGCAAGTGTACGCCAGAGGGAGCTGGCGAAAAAAAATCTGTCACGATATTACGTGTAAACGACCATCAAGAGATGCTCTAAACGAACAGACATCGCCAGATATGATACCTCAACCGTTACATTCCCAACGGAATCGAATGAGGTAGCAACGGCCCTGTCCTATCAAGTTAGGGACGGAAACTGGCTAAGAGTGTCGAAGTCCTCGCTTGAAGAAACAAGCGAAGGAGACTTGAGGAAGTAATCACAAAATTTCCATCAGTCTGCGGTGAGAACCAGTTGTTTATGAAAACAGTCACAAGGCCTGTTTCTCAGGTGATCGTAAGAGCGAGCACCGCCGGCGCCGGTTGCGGCAGCGTGGAACAGTCCGATATCGGTAAGATAAGGAGCTCCAAAAAGCTGCGGGGGGGCGGCAAAAATGACGCCCTAAGCAGCGGGGGATGAGAATCTAAATTTCTAAAAGAAGAACTCCAGTGAAGTAAATCACTTACATGGAGAGGCTCATCCACAGTCGGCCCGAGAGAAGGCGGGTCGTAGTGATCGTGGTTAGGAAGGCATAAGCATACATCCATCCACTGTTACATCATCCTCGGTCGTGCGGTGACCCTGGCCACATGCCTTGCATGGAAAGAGGATGAAAGCAGCATGCGGGGCGACTCGAGTGTGCCGTGAAAAAATTTCTAAGAAAGAAGCCGATTCGACTAACGGGCACGGTAAAGACATCCACCGTAGACCACTCCGCACAAGGAGGGAGCGGCGGAGACGCCCGCAAGATTGACCCACATAGAGGGCAGTCTATAAGATAGACAGTTAGAGCTCGACCGATGGTCTGGCGGTGTACAGTTTGGTGTGAACTCGCCGACCCGGTACGGTGGGTGTGCCCAGAAAGTAGGCATAGAATGCCGACAGAGAATCCTGGGGCTTTAAACAAGTTTGAACGCACGTACATAGCCAACAATCTCATGAGATGTACGGCGGTTACTTTCCTCCGAGATGATGTTTACCCAACCGGGAAAGACTCGGGGAACAGCTGTGAATGTCAACAGGAGGGATATCTAGCATATGAAAAGCTGATTCCTTCCACGTATTCGGTGCGGGTGCTGCCGGCGGTGTCCGGGGGGACGACCGGTGATGGCAGCTCGGGCAGGGTTCGTACGAGCCGCCCGAATACGAGACAAATAGGTTAACATAACCATAATGCACCGGGTGGTGGAGGCATAGCGATTATTAAGCACAGGAGAACTTTTAATCGCCGTGACATTCAGATCCGATATACATACTCATAAGCTCGGAGAGCTATGAGATAGTGAGACATACCGCTGAGCGGTGATGGTGCTCATATCAGAGTCGCCCTCTCTTCAGCGGCGATCGCTGGAGAACGGGTGTCTGTACTAGCCCTGACTCTGGCGTTGCAAGGGTAGGAGCTAAGTAAGACAGGGCACCCTTACTTTCGAATAGAAAGTGAGGTTCAGGCCAGAAAAGCGACGGTCCCGTCGCCTGGGCGGACGGTCCGCGGACGTGATAGGTTGTCCTCTCAAAGCAGCCAAACATTCTCACGAGAGAAGTGCGGCATGCGGTATGTAAGAGATTCATACCTCCAATCTACGGGCCCGCTTAGGGGGAAGAATGGAGAGAGTTACCGCTGAAGGAGTCGTCGCCGTATGTGAGCTTGACGTAGAGGGCGAATTCGGGAGTACCTGCATAATAATCGCCCCCCCCTGCCTCTGCCTTCTCGCTAGCCTCGAGAGGCTTGAAAATTTCGAGACGGCGGCGCCGGAGCCTGGCGCTTCCGGGCAGCAGCAGAGCGGGGGTGGGTTTACACCCACGGAGCTGGCGGCTTCCTCGTCGTAGGAGCCGCCTCGTCTAGAGCGACCCCGTCACTCTCCGAGACCCCCAATTCGGCCGATTGAGCTCGGAGCGCCTGAAGAGGCGGGGCGAGAAAATATGGACTCCCTTGCTTCATCAATACCCCCGCTCGGAGGGTAGATGTGAGGTAGATACTTGTCAAGCAGCGCCTGAGCGCTTACTGAAAAGTCGACCGCGGGATAGGGGTTGTCCTCGTAAAGGGAGTCTCGCTCTATGGACTGAACCGGGGGGTTGTCCAGTAAGCGCCGGGGTGGCCCCGCGTGTCGGCTGGGACACGTGCTCTGAGATCGACGAAAATGCTGGAAAGCACACGCGATCTTGGGGCACCCGGTTAGTCGGTGCACTGGCTGGCGATTTAACAGAATCGCTCGAGGATTTCCCGGGTGTCTGGTGGTTATTGCCCACTTGTCTCGCTTGATGCTCAGGGGCATCAGCGGGGTGAGTAGACGTCGAGGGTGGGGTGAACCCGCACTACTCGAAAGCAGAATGTAGCAGCATGAATAGCTGTGACATCTGACCACCGACACAAGGGTCTGAAGGAGGGACGCCCATGGCAACAGGGCTGGCCGACCTCACCTTCGACCTCTTCTTCTTCGCGGCCTCCGCCGGTGTGGCCGGGGCAGAAGAAGGCACAAGAGGCACGGGTGATTTCTTACGATTTGCCGCCCCTGGCAGGGCGGCCGTCAACAACGAAACTTCACCCGAATCTGACGGGGTCAGATTGTGGTCACAGTCTGATGTGTGACGCCTCTCGCGGTAGCAGAATGTAGCAGCATGAATAGCTGTAACATCTGACCACCGACACAAGGGTCTGAAGGAGGAACGCCCATGGCAGCAGGGCTGGCCAACCTCTCCTTCGACCTCTTCTTCTTCTTCTCTTTCTGCGGGCTCCGCCGGCGTGGCCGGGGCAGAAGAAGGCATGAGAGGCACGGGTGATTTCTTACGATTTGCCGCCCCTGGCAGGGCGGCCGCCGACAATGAAACTTCACCCGAATCTGACGGGGTCAGATTGTGGTCACAGCCCGATGTGTGACGCCTCTCGCGGTAGCAGAATATAGCAGCATAACATGTATGACTGTAACATCTGGCCACCGATAAGAGGGTCTGAAGGAGGAATGCCCATGGCAACAGGGCTGGCCGACCTCTCCTTCGACCTCTTCTTCTTCTTCTTATTTTGCGGGCTCCGCCGGCGTGGCCGGAGTAGAAGAAGGCACAAGAGGCACGGGTGATCTCTTACGATTTGCCGCCCCTGGCAGGGCGGCCGCCAACAACGAAACTTCACCCGAATCTGATGGGGTCAGATTGTGGTCACGATCAGATTGTGGTTACAGTCTGTGTGACGCCTCTCGCGGTCAGGGGCTGGGCGATCTCTCCCGATGCTGTCAACGGAGGACGACTTATACGGCAGAGATCCTGACCTGTGCCGGGGGGAGAGAACCGCACTCTCCCTCCGGACTTCTGGTGACCCGGTAGCCGGTGGGTCGCATAGCCCTATGGGTGCTGCGGCGGCAGGACCTAGTTTAGGCTTGGAAGCCTTGGCTACCACTTTTTCCTTTGTCCGAGACCGTGGCACCACAGTCTCGGCCTTCCTTCTCTTAGCATCCGACCGCAAATTCGGAATGCTGATCGACGCACCCTCATACTCACCGCCGCTGGGCGCTCACCGCGGCGTCCCTCCTGCTCGCCTGGAGGCGGCCGACTTCTGTAACTTGCAATCGGGACAGTCCCCGTGGAGGGCACCAGGTCCTCTGGGGCTGTGTTAGTCCCATTCAAAGATACCTCTCTCTACCCTGAAAAAGGAAAAACAAGAATTTTTCTTTTTCTTTTTTTTTTACAAAGATCTCGCTTAGATTAAAAGTGGAGACCGGAGTGGTCTTTCCCTCCTCCTAAAAGGAGTTTGTTTGAGCAAACAGAACAAAACAAGAGGGGAGGGGTAGGGAGGAAGAAGAACCTAAGAATAGTTTAGGTATCTGCCTGTAAGAAAATAAAAAGGAGGTCGGAGACTTTGAAAAAAGAAACTCCTACAAGGTTCCCCTACTATATTCTCTTTTTTGTGCCCGAAGGAAAAATTCGAAACAAAAATTCAAAAATGAATGCAAGTTCAGAAGAGAACGAAGTTTCCACCTGCGAAGAAACACAAAAACAAGCATTTCAGAGCAGGAAGAAAAGGGATTGAGAGACAAATAATTCCAGATAAGAGAAATTTTACGATAATTTCCAAGAGGAAAAAAAAAAAGTAACCTCCTGTGGAAAGGTAAAGAAATTCAGAACAGGAGGAAGGAGGAACGTCTCTAGTAACGATTCCAAGAGGAAGAACGACACAGTAAATCCTCAAAGGGAATCGTAGAGCCCGCCTGTCGAAATAAAAAAATATATAAGACTAGGAGGGAAGAGGGAATTGAACGAAGAAAACAATTCCGGGACAGGTCAAAAAAATTTCTAACAGGAAGGAGACCCCACCTGTAAAGAACAAAAAATTTTTTTTTTTTTTTTTTTTAGGGGGGATTGAATAACCAAACAATCATCAGGTATAATTGCGTAAGCCGAATTAAACAATCCCCGAAGTGTCTGTGAATAAAATATTAATCAAGAATTTTATTCAGAACAGAAAGGAAAAGGAATTGAGCTTTAGGATCCGCCTGTGAATAAAATATCAATCAAGAAATTTATTCAGAACAGAAGGAAAAGGAATTGAGCTTTAAGATCCGCCTGTGAATAAAATATCAATCAAGAAATTTATTCAGAACAGAAGGAAAAAGGAATTGAGCTTTAAGATCCGCCTGTGAATAAAATATCAATTAAGAAATTTATTCAGAACAGAAAGGAAAGAGAATTGAAGAATTAATCAATCAATAATCAATCGAAAATCTTAATAAATCAATTCCAGAAAGCAAGGAAGGAACAGAGTTGAAGATCCCAACCTGCAAAAAGAAATAACAATAACACCCTCGACAACAAAGTGTAGAGGCTGTCTAGAAATTTAATTCAAAAACGGCACCAAAAGCCACCACGCTTTGAACGTGAAGAACAATAACCATGACAGGTGGTGAAGGCTTGCTGCCACGTAGGCAGGCCAAGCCCGGTGCCTCGCGAACGCGCTAGCGATGCGGCGCGACGAGAACTCAAACGTTAGAAAAACAATTTAAGTGTCACCAAAAACACGTCTAAAAAGTCACGCCAAGTGTAAATTCTGAACACAATCTTACACACAAATGGAAAGATTGAAATTAAAAGGGAGAATGCACCACAGATAAGCGAAAATAATATACCAAAGCTCAAAAAGATTTGAGCTCTTAGGAGACTTATCTGAGCACGTCTTGACAGGTGGCTTGCCGAAAGCAAAAGAGGAAGATGGACGCTAATTGCGCGGTGATCATGGGTAGTAAGCCTGAACGGGAGAGGGCGCGCTCGCGCTTTTTAAATCCTTGGGAGTTCTATTCGGGTATGGCAGTCCAGAGGGCTGAACTAGCAAATCAAGTAGATGTATGGAGTTATTGAAGTAAATAAGTTATATCAACTGTCATACAAGTTATCATGGCACCTCTGATATAACAAAACAATAAAAAAATACAACAAAAAAATTAAAACCCATGAGGAAATACATTTGCTATCTTGTAGGAATCTTTTTTAAAGGACAAGTCAACCCCAACAAAAACTTGATTTGAATACAAAGAGAAAAATTAAACAAGCATAACACTGAAAATTTCATCAAAATCGGATGTAAAATAAGAAAGTTATGGCATTTTAAAGTTTCACTTATTTTCAACAAAATAGTTATATGAACGAGCCAGTTACAGCCAAATGAGAGAGTTGATGACATCACTCACTCACTATTTCTTTTGTATTTTATTATATGAAATATTTTTATTTTCTCGTCATTTGTCATGTGAATTGAAGTTTCATTCCTCCCTGAACACTTTGAATTCCATTATTTTAACATTTTGTGCTTCAGGCAATGAGGTCCTAATAATCAAATTCGTAAAAATTGAAATATTGTATAATTCAAACAATAAAAAAAAAGAAATAGTGAGTGAGTGACGTCATCGACTCTCTCATTTGGATGTAACTGGCTCGTTCATATAACTATTTTGCGGAAAATAAGCGAAACTTTGAAATGTCATAACTTTCTTATTTTACATCCGATTTTGATGAAATTTTCAGCATTGTGCTTGTCCAATTTTTCTCTATTGATTCAAATCAACATTTTTCTGAGGTGGACTTGACCTTTAAGCAAGGGGGTGGGGAGGAGGCAAGATTCTTTCCTTGAATGATAAACCCAACAGTAGAAATGATATCAGCAAGAGTAATTTTTCCCCTTCTACAGAATAAGAAAGCTTTGATTTTCAATAGTTCCATTGAAATAAATACTTCACTTTAATACAAATTGGACTGGGTGATAATTTTCCCTTTCACATTGACGTCAAATGAACTGAAAAAAAACCCCTCTTATACAGAGGAAACAATATCATTTGATTTGATGTAACTGACTTCATACAGGAATTCCATTAAACACAGATATCCTGTTTTGCTATTTCATGCATCCCCATCCTATTACAACCTATTTACCAATTTGACAATGTTTTTGAACTGCACTATCTAAAATTCTAAATACAGAATAGATGAAGGGCACTATGCCCATCATTGATTGAAAAACAGCCAAAAAAGAGAAGAAAAAAAAGAGAGTCAAAGCTGATGGACACTATGAAAACAGGAAATGAGAAAAGAGAAAAAGTCTAAGTTTGCATAAAGGATGGGTAGTAAACGTGAGAAAATTTCCTGGATTGTTGTTGCTGCATATAAGCCAATTAAATCCACAATATCTGCTAAAGATTTAACAAAGAAATATAATTTTTAAAATATTTTTTCCTACATCCCAGAAATAAGTGCTCCACTACCTATACAAATATTGAAAGTATTGTAAAGATTATAATCTCAATTTTATCACAATTTTTCAAAATGATGGCATAAACGCACACAGAAACGTATAGTGATTGGCCATGAAAATATAGTTAAAGATATAAAAATATATATTGTTTCCATTGTTATCAGAAGTATAGATTGTTTGAGTTACCATTAAGAGGTGACATCACAACAATCTCAGAGAAATTCTACACTAAAAGACCAGACAGGATAGGAAACCACTCAGACATGCTAACATGGATATCTAAAAGTGACCTTTCAATTAATTCTTCCAGCAAAGAGCAAAAACTTGGGAACCTTTGACGAACCAGATATTTATCATACAGGTCAGCTTATGAAGCCTGAAAAAATATAATCATTCAAGTCTCAATACATTTATATATTTCATTATATATATATATATTTATATATATATTTATATATATATTGAAATGTGCATACTGTGATTCAGCAGACTTAAAGAAAGGATTTAATTCTTGTCATTCATTTTAGATTTGAAACTATCATCTTTTTCTACAGTAGGTGTAGTTAGCATCTCTGGTGTTATATCAAGTCCCTATATATGTATCCTCTTTGAATATCACATACTCCCAGTGGATTTAAGGTGAGTGAAATATTCCGGTACTCCTATATATATATATATATATATATATATATATATATATATATATATCCTCCATTAACAAAAAAGAGAAAACAGAGCCATTGAAAGCTCTCCTGAAATAACAATGATTTTTGTCCCTGCATTTTGATTTGTTATTCATGTTTGTGTATCTAGCCTAGAGAACTGTTAAAACATACCTCTATTGGGTCAAGACATGTTGAAACAGATAGGTGTGGGGCAAGCTGCAGGTCTGAAGTATCCCATCTCCTGCTACCATCTCCTGTCCCAATTGGCAACTGGTTGCCCTCACATTCCACTGTCATGTTTCCTCCTAGAACCATTGGAGTTTACAATATCTACAATTCAAAGAGTACTTTGAATTCTTAAGGTAATATTAGGAATATATCCAGAGATTTTTTTGTTTTTGTTCTTCTGCCTTGGTGATTGCGTATCAAAATATGACTGTAGAACTCAAAACATTAATAAACCATAGAAACCTGGTATTTTAAAAAATGTAGGGCAGAAATACAGGAATTCCTCTTTGAAAATCACATACTCCCTAGGGATGTAAGGTGAGTGAAATATTCCTGGTACTCCAATCTTGGATGATTTCTTTATAAACCCAGAAAATGAAATAACCTTAAAGTAAACTGCTCAATCCATGTCATATCAACGGAATCCAAACAACACATTTCTTGACTAATGCAAAAACACAATGATGTAATGCTGGGCTTTTCCAATTGCGGGTGTCATGTCTAGAATGCTGTTGTATGCCCTTCCACTCATTTTTACTGATGACGGTGCAATATGGTTGGTGGTTCATTCACAAAGTGGTTTAAGGTGGTGAGCAGCAACCAGCAACCATCAAAGTAGACTCATATCCCAGAGACTCTTGCCAACAAAACTTGTAGTCAATGTTCAGACCAGGGGATTCATTCACAAAGCATCAATCTTAATACCGTGACAGTATGAAAGCAATCCTATTTCAGCATACTGATAAAACTAAAACCATTATTCTGATGTCCGAACACCACATGGTTTTGAAATCTATCAATGAGTTTCAACTCTAGGCTCAAAACTTGAGACTAATGTCGAAAAGAACAGGGCGGGTGAAAGTTCCAAAAGCCCTCCCTCTGTTTAGAGGATAGGGTAAATTTCCTGTTGGGACCAATATCCCGGTTTTCATTGATTGTAAAGGAAACCAGTACCAACACCGCTACTTCCTGAACAAACTCATATTCTTTGCTCCAGACTTCTAATTATACTCCTCGTACAATCTAATCATTACAATTATGACACCCAAAACAACCAAGCCCCCCCCCCCCGAAAAAAACTGTGTGCACAATGCACATCTGCAAGCTTGTCTTAATGCAAACTCAACTCTTTATGTAACATCCTCCAAATTAAACAATAAGAGGGTAAATACCTCATTATAAAATAAAATATAAAAGCTAGCTTTAGTTTTAATGAGCTATAGTTTTTAAGGACCCCTCTAAAAATGCAGTAACATGATAAAAGCAATTCCTTCTCTCAGTTACAGTAAAAAGGGATTTCCCCCATGTGGTAATAAGAGAGAATGTTATCATAATATTACATTAGAAATCAAATAGAGTATTATGAAGGTATGTTATTGTCACATTGGTTTCAATAGGATTTCCATTTCTGCTAATCTTACTGTCTTTGATATCAACATTCAGGATAAATAAACATGCAAAATGTTTCTCTTTCTCTTCCTACCCTCTCACGATTAAAAAAGAGAGATCCTTGGGCTTTTAAACCTGATTCTGAGTGACAGGAACTATCCTCTAGTGACTCCATATTGGCTCTCATTCCTAAATTTTTTTTTTTTAATATTTTAAGTTGCATAAACAAAGCCAAATCATTAATAAGTGAGAATTAAATGAGTTTATAACTTATTCAAGGCTTATCCACTGGCTTAAAACAAATGTTTATGCCTGTAAGATTTTTTTTTGTAGACTTTGCAGGAATCAATTCTCTTTCATTTAAGTCCCAAAGTACAGTAGTCTAACATCAGTAGAAATTCCATAAATTGATCTTTCATAGTCTGGGAAAAAGGGAATACCCCTAACTTTTCTTAAAAGTTTCTAACTAAATCAAATACTTTCAAGCATACAATACATGGAGATTTCATGGATGTGAAAAGTGCAAAATATGACAGCAAAATTTGGGCGAGTTTTTTACCCCATCAAACCCCCTGCCAGTTAACGTTAGCTGTCCCGTTTACAAAAAAAAAACAAATTTTCTTTGCAAAATAGACCTAATGACTCATACCCAATGAAGTTAGAATACAGTTTTTTTTATGCATGAATGCAATTTTTAATGTATCAGTGATCTAATTATAAACTAAAAGGTAAACAAAATAATTGTTTATTTCAAGTCATTGATTTAATATATATTAACAAAATTAATCAGTCATGCCATACTTAATATTTATAACTGAACATTTCTGTTAGACATACTCATTACTTTACATTAACCCTGTACCACGAACAGTTGGCAACTTGTATTCTCTAACAATCGCCAATCTTATTTTATTATACAAGAGAAGGTCTATAAACATACCCATTGGTCTTGCCACAAAACTTTCCCAATGCCACAGTCAGGTTATGAATTCATAACTGATTCTATATATATCCCATAAAAAGATCACCCCAAACCATAAACTTCACTAAAGGAAGCTAACAAAAAATAATAAAATATTAACAGAATATTGTGCAATGCATATAATCATGGACACAAGTATCATTTTCCATGACTCTACTAAACAAACATGAACATTTTATAGGGAAGTGATCTGATAGGAATGGTTATGAATTTAAGGTGTATTATCTTTCTGTGTTTTTTTCAAATCAAATATTCATTTGGTAGCTGATATTTTTATTTTCAACTGATAGTTTGTGGAAACACTTTTTATCTGGTGACCACCATTGGAATTTATGAATAAGAAATTCTTTTCAACTTAAAGGTAGGCATCTTCTCTATCTTAAAAAATCCCAAGACAAAATTACCACAGATATAACTGCACTATTAGGTCTATGGAAATAAGACAACATCCATCAATATAGGGGTAGTTACTCAATATACAATTTAAGTTATGAAATTATTTATGGATAAATACTTGTATTATTTCCCTGTAGCATTATCAAATACACAAAAGTAGAACCACACTTTAATTTATCATAATGCCAACCTTTTTTTGACAATGTTTACTCTACATTTCTATATATTGTATCCCTATCTCTAGCCATATCTCAATCTAACCGCTTGGTACAGTGGTAGATGTATTATGCATTACAGATATTCAAAAACGGGACCACACCACCAACTTTTGGAGAAGTTTGCAATTGTATGCTGTTCTTTCCTATTTTGTTCAACTCTTTGACGTCATTGTGTCCCCATACAAATGGTAGACTACATGCCTGAGTGGTAGAACTGAATAGACTCCTGGAGCTATCAAATCTCACCCTAAATATGAATAGATTACATCTATAAGGGTCACAATACAATAATGAGATATTTTCAAAAGCTTTGATATAGGCAATGATGGGTTGGAAATCACAAAGCTTCACAACTAGGGTAAAGTCCCACGCTAGCTAACAGCACAATATGCATCTAGTCGGACAAGTAAAACTAAGTTTGGGAATTGTTGCTTTTTCATAATCTGTGGTTCAAATCCCACAATATCTAATTCTTAAACATCTCTATCACATTCATATATCATATGTTTATACATAATGACATTTTCTATAACTCTTTGAGTCTGCTAAAAGGAATTTCTGCCCTAACAAGGCCAATCATATCTCAAGAAATAACTATTGGAAAGTGGAAACCCTTTCTTTTCAAAGTTTTATCTGAGTAAAAGCCAAAAGATGTATAAGATAAATTTGTATAACAAGAACAATAATATGAACAAAGACAGAATCATTAATGAAAAAAAGCTATTTATGAAACAACTACTTTCTTATCATGAATTTGTGTATGGGACAATTAAAGATAAGAGATTTATCTGTTTCTTACACTGAAAAAAATAAAACTATACGAAGAGTGAAAATGGAGATGAAATATAACCCATGTACACAACATATATTCTCTGAGGAAAAAAAAGACATGTACTTACCCACATGACTTAAGATTAGCTGTTCTATGCCAGCGCAAATCACATCTAAATAATCTTGCTATATAGGAAAGTTGATGGATAAGGTCCATACATGAGAAAAGCCTAAGAAGATTTGTTTAGTGTTTAATAAACACCACAGGTAGGTATGTTGCTAGTTTGAATAAAATTCAAGGCTGTGCTGTATGTCATTTATTGAAAGGCTTTAATGAGCTGCTACTCTGCTGAATCCTCAAAGATCAGACATCTTCCATCTTCAATAGTATTTCACAGCAAAACTGGATGGAGACTGGATACGGCAACAAGTTGTCTATTTCAAGTAATTTTGTTGGGCTTTCGATAAGAGATAGCAATAGAGGGAAACCTTCAAAAAAGATATCTGCCTAAGAAAATATTTGCTCAAACATCCCTTAAATGTTTGGTGCCAAAGATCGTGTTTGTATAAGCAGATGTAAATGCAGCACAGAATCCTTTGGTATTCATAAAATAATAGATTCACAGAAAAGGCAAGATCTGATCCACTCTTTTCAAAAGCTCTATGGTCCCTACTGTAGTTTGAAATCAGTCTGAAATCTTGGTATTTGTCCCACAATTTAAGAACATACATCTGAAGCTGTACAACATCGATGCACATCCCACCTTTCCAAACTGGCCATAACTGACTCGAGCCAGGCATGCTTTTTACATGTACACGGTTCAGTGAACAATCTCATTCATAGTAGAGCATCCAAACAAGATTTCAAGTCCAAAAGTCCACAAACACCCTAAAACTGACGTCATGAATGCAAACGATGTGGATGGTTATAGTGTAAATGATGAAACATAAATTTTCCTTTAATACAATTCACACATATTGCACACTTATGATCCATGCATTGCTTTATGCTAAACTGCAATTGATTATGTATCTCTCTATAGTCCATTGATAGCTGCCCATTCAACCAATAAAAGTACATAACTTCCATAAGGTCTACAATAAACAATTGCTATCCCCCTTTATACTTTCATATTTTAAAAAGGATATCGATGATGGGAATATTTGCTCACCATGAGAGAAAATTCAACATGGCTATTGTAAAAATCATTAAAAGCAAAATATCTTAGCACCTTCTGGATAGGAAATTAAGATCATGATTATGTATACAATTTAATTCCGTCTGGCACAGTGGTCTCCAAACACCACATTCTCTCCCTTTTCTGAACTAACCCTTTAAGCTTTCTTATTTTAACTAAAAAAATAAGATAATCCCGTATTTCATTAAAAGAGGATTTATTATAATTTCATAATAATTTACCTCAAGTAATGGAATTCACAATCTGATCTTTTATGGTGGTTTAATATTTATCTCTGAGGAAGGATAAATAAAAGAAAATGAACTGGGACAGAGATACCCACGCTTCCACTATTCCCTGAATTCAATATGTTAATATTCAAAGTTTATTGTTTGAATATCAGGATTTATTTCAGTGTAAAAAGATTGTAAATAATACAAATATTTACCAGTGTGAAACAAGATATATGATAGCTATATCATCAGCCACCCAAAACCTATAATTAGTCACCAGAGAAGGTTCTCTGTAAATGGCTAACATAGTAATTTGATCTTCAAAAAGTAAAAATAAGAAAATTAGCTTATTTGAAAGAGTAATTCTTCTTCTTCATGCTGTGAAAATTTTAAGTTGTAAAGTTGAATAGAAAACAATATACTTGAGTTTGTTTGACACAAGTTTTTTTGGACTGCTTGGAAGTTTCAATGCAAAGTGTGCATAATGCGTGAGTAAACCCTGAACGTGAAACGGTTTTCTCCTTATTTTGTGAAAATATCACTTAGTTTTTTTTTCTGCATTCAATCAAGTATTGATAAGAATATTGTTAATGAATTTTAACAACTTCACCATTTCAAAGCTTAGGATGTGATTTTTAAAACTCAATAAACAAACAAAAAATAATTTTGAGTGACTGATTACTGGTTTGGGGCGGTTGGTCATATAAGGTTGAATTAATGAGAAAGAGAGTGGAGAGAAAGGAAGAAAGAGAGAGCGAGTAAGGGATTATCAAAACACTAAATCTGACTGAACTGAAATAATTTGCTTTTTTTTTCAAAGTGAACAAAAACAAACCAGTTTCATTGATGACTGAAACCATATCGAGTCTGAGAAACAAAATGACCCTTCAAGGAAACAAACAAAAAATTAATACATAAAATAAGGCTGGGTGAAGAACTGCCTCATTGGTTGTTTTTTTTTTTTCTAAGAAATAATATGGATAGAACAGACATGATATGAAAGGTGATGTCATGCTAAATAAAGATGTACATGGAAGACAGAATATTAAGAAAATAATAAGCAGACTTACCAGAACTGCTGGGCAGATAGCCGTTGGAGGTAGAATGTGGTCACGGAATTCTCCCATATTACATTCTGGTTTGACATGGGAGGCACATTTATTGTGGAGCTGTTATTTGAAAAAGTGAGGGTGGAAAACATAGAAAAGGATAAGAGAGAGAGAGAGAGGAAGAGCCAGAGACATGAGTGGGGAAAAAAAAGAAGTGGATGAAGGCATAACAAACATAGCAAGAGGAAGAAAGATAAAAAACATACAAAGCATTTAATGATCTACACATGTCACTTCTATATTTATACAATATCTTTGCTTTTCCTGCTAGAAGTGCATTCATTGCGTCTTTTTTTCAGTAAAAATTTGCTATCATTTTCACCAACGTGGTGGACTGTAGGTCCTATATTGGCTTTTGGCCAGTTTCTTTTGATGAATGGACAATCACACTTGAAGATGTTGATTTGAGATTAGAAACAGAAACCAGTATGGTAATGTCTTTCACATCAATGAAAACCAAGTCATATTTTGGGGGAAAATATGAGCTTGAATGCATTTGATTAATTTGCTACTTCTCATTTCTTGCTGATTAAAAATTTCTCAAGCCAATTTACCAATTCTAAAAAAGCTACTAATTCTAGAAAAAAATTGCTTAACTATAATAATTAATTAATGACTCAAATATAAGTTTTAAGACCCAGACTGGAGCTAAAAGTGAATTTGACAATCATACACCAATTAAAAGGTTATAAAGTACAAACATAGCAATGTAAGATTTACGCATTTTCACTGACTGCCAGCTTAGTATTATGCTTGAGAATAACTCAAATTAAAGGGCTTAAAAAATAGCCTTTGTTGTGCATTTCACAAGCCTCAAGTTCATGACATGCAATATTTCTTTACTTTCAAGATAAGGCATTTGATTTTCTTAACTTCTATCAAATAGAGATATCAGAAACATATCACCATGCATGCTTACATATTTATGAAACCTACAGTTTTGAACTGGTTTTTCCATGTTTTATTTCCTTCTTTAATATTTGGCATCGCTTTCCATCTATCTGAATTCAAAAAAATGTTTGACAGTTCTTCATGACATAGCAATTTAGGCCTAAGAAGAGTCAATTAAAAATATCACAAAAACTATAAGAGCTGCAGGTCTCAATCTATTTGAACACTGAATAATTGTCAGTGCCATTTGCTGGAGCTGCAAATTGTAAACAAAAATTGAAATTATAGTCTGGAAATAAAGAAAATAATCAATCTTTTCTACATACAAACCTAAGCACAATAACACCTTTTTTTCTGAATTAAAATCAGCTGGAACATGTTTCTGTCTATCTTAGATGTAGGCCTTTGGTAAAATGAACTTGAACTCCTTACAGCGAACATTCATTAATTTTGAATAATCATTCAAATATATTTCTTTACTTTCAAGATAAGGCATTTGATTTTCTTAACTTCTATCAAATAGAGATATCAGAAACATATCACCATGCATGCTTACATATTTATGAAACCTACAGTTTTGAACTGTTTTTTTCCATGTTTTATTTCCTGCTTTAATATTTGGCATCGCTTTCCATCTATCTGAATTCAAAAAAATGTTTGACAGTTCTTCATGACATAGCAATTTAGGCCTAAGAAGAGTCAATTAAAATATATCAAAAACTATAAGAGCTGCAGGTCTCCATCTATTTGAACACTGAATAATTGTCAGTGCCATTTTGCTGGAGCTGCAAATTGAAAACAAAAATTGAAATTATAGTCTGGAAATAAAGAAAATAATCAATCTTTTCTACATACAAACCTAAGCACAATAACACCTTTTTTTCTGAACCAGCTGAGTTTTTCTGAAGCGAAGTACTCAGCTGGCAAGCAATTAATATTCATGAAACTTACATTGCTGCACTTTGTAGATTATAGAGTTTCCATAAATTTTGTCAATTTTACTTTTTGCTCCAGTCTACATCTTTAAAAAATATTATTCCTGCATTCATTGATCATACAGATTTGAGTTAATCCTTTGAGACTACGTATGTTGTCTTCTTTTAGAAATACAGTATGATTCATATCGACATCTCACACATTTCCTGAGACATCAAATTATGACTTTGACAGTATATTTTATTGTAGAGTATTTCCACCAATTATCAGGACTGTCTCTATTAAATAGAGAAAGCTGGCAGGTACAGCTCTGACTTCTCCCAGTTTCCAAGAAGGCCAAGCCTCTCACAAGGTCTATGACCCACTTCAGAAGGATTTGTAGGTCTAAGGACCTGGGGTGGTATGCTGGTACACTGTCATAACTTTTCCCATAAATTCTGTTATTTCTATCGAGATGTGAAATGATTGTCACAAATCAGTATTCTTAAATTATCTTTTCTCTGTCATATCTATCTAAGTTCCTGCCCATATTTTCAGAGGCAAACCAATAAAAATCACTGTTGCTTCTGAGGGGGCGCCCTTCTAACTATAGGAAGGTCAAGGAGTATTCTAAATACAGTAACTGGCATTGCAAAACTGTGCTTAATGCCCTTATTTAAAAAGAGAGACAGGGAGCTAAAAAGGATTTTTTTGAAGAGCTCAAAAACAGAGTAAAAAGGAGGAATTAATATTTCACAGGGCCTTACTACTTGTAGCATGAAAAATATTGAAATCTAAATGATAATGCTGTATGCATAATTTCAGGATATTATGGTACTAAAAGAAATGACAAAATTGATGACAGCTACACCCTGCCATAAATTTTATCTCATCTTATGCTTGTACATTGGGATTATGCGCATTATGATCTGCATATTTCTTGTGTACGCTAAAGAGAAGAGACAACATTTATGATAACTTTTAGAACAAAAGTTGTGATATCCACTAGAATGCCAATTTTATCATATCTCTGTGAAAAGACAAAATATTGAGAAAAGACAGAATATTAACCCCAGGGGTGGTATTCTGGAACACTGTCAAACTTTTGTCATAAATTTTGTCATTTCTCTCCGAGATGTGACACCGCTATGAATGTCACAAATCGGTATTCTGAACATTGTCTTTTCCCTGTCATATCTCTCAAAGTTCGCGCCCATTTTTTCGGAAGCAATCCAATCAAAATCATTGTTAGTTCCAAGTAGGAGCCCTTCTAGCCAATAGCAAGGCTCTGTGACAGGTAGGGCATATCCCCAATGCAGTTGCTGGCATCGCGCAATATTGATGCGCTTAATTACAAAGAGAGGTAGGGAGCTGTGAAGGATTTTATAGGAGAAGTAGAAAAAGAAGGAAAACAGAGAAAAAAAGGATGAATTCATATGTAGAGCCTTGCTAATTGTAGCATGAAAATATAATTTTGAAAATTGTCATGGATGATGAGTGAAACTAATACCACAATCTAATCTAAATAATATGATTATATGCTTGACATTCAGTCGGCAGGGTATCGGGATATTTAGCACTAAAAGATATGACGAAATTTATGACTGCTACCCCCCTGTCATAAGTTTTGTCATACCTTTTGCTTGTATAAAAGGATTAAGCGCATTTAAAGCCGTGTATTTTTGGCGCGCGCTAAAGAGAAGAGACAAAATTTATGAAATTTTTGTGACAAAAGTTATGACATCCACCAGAATACTGATTTTGTCATATCTCTGAGAAAAGACAATGTTCAGAATACCGCCCTTGGCTTCTAAGATCCTTTCATTCAGACCCCCCTCCTGATTCCCTACTTCCTTGCACATGCATGCTACTACGCATGGCACCTTTTAGAAATAAGCTAGGCATGGTCATAGGGAAAAGATAGTACACATTCTATAGAAACCTTATATAAATTTCCTGTAGGAAATTGGCATAATTAGGAAACACAAATCAAACTTTAATCGGGTGTAACTGTCATTTCAAATTCAAAATAACATTTTAACAACATTTTATTGCTCTCATAATCAAGAGATACCATAGTATCTCAATCAGCAACATCAACCTTCCTCTGGGCAACAGGTCTGCTACCTGATTCTTTGATTTAAAAAAAAAATCTTTTGATGCATATTAAAAATTCCCCCACCCCAGGAACTAAGTTTTGCACAAACACATTTGGAAATCCCAGATCTGCCACTGATTGTACATGTATCTGTATTAAAATCAGCTGGAACATGTTTCTGTCTATCTTAGATGCAGGCCTTTCGTAAAATGAACTTGACCTCCTTACAGCGAACATTCATTAATTTTGAATAATCATGAGCTGACATCATTGGAAATTTTTATCATTACAATACCAACCCCATGACTTTACATATTTATTATTTGCAAATTTTTCTAAAAAATACACAACTTGGGAAATATCATCTGTATACAGTCTGGTTACCATGGAAAGACCTTAAATGGGTTTCCATTTAAAACAAATCTAGCTCACAATAATCTCTGACCATCAATATTCCAAATAAATGTATGGTTTGGTGTAGTTTGCTTTTTATAAATCATTTAGTATGGTCTTGATTATTTACTCTCATTTCTTGTTCATATTTCATCAAAATGAATTTGGCTGTTAAAGTGTTAAACACTCAAACTCATTGTTAGTTTGACTGTTAAATCTTATTTGGTTGTATGTACTCCAGTTTCACAGGTCCATTTGAAAGTTCCTGATGTACTGCATTTGCAATAGTAAGCTTTCGATTGTCTGCGACTGCAATGTAATCCTAGTTCACCAGAAGTGGCGACACCGCTCGTTCAGTATCACGTTCGATTTAAGTCGACATACCCGGAACGAGGCCACAGCATATACCAGCGTGATAGCGAGCGGGCCGTGGGCCAATGCTCGGCCGGAGAATCAGGTGTAGCATCACGCTACGAAACAGTGGGGCGACTGTGGGTGCAACATTTGAACTCTTGCGCATGAAGCCGAAAAATCACAGTTGTTTGGAAATTGAACATCAATTACCTATCGGATATGTAGTGTCTGAAAACAGGACACACTAAATGTAATGGAAAAGCTGGTAACAAGCAGAAATGTGCAGTTACCAGCCCTGCTGAATCAACGAAACTCGAATGTTGATACGGCTTCATTCATTTTTGCTAAGCTTGCATGACATCATCATGTACGAACTAGCGCTCGTTCCAGCACTATGACACCGAATGTCAAAACCCTCAAATAAGATTCACAGATTTGGGCAGTGAACGAGAAGGCTCATCACAGATTACTTGGCGCATGCACAGCGCTTCCAAAATTCCTTAATCTCGTACGTCCACATGGCTCGTCACAGAAAATGAAAGGTCTCTAATGAAAGGTCTCTAATGTCTTAATTACAGCTGAGGTCTTCTTGTAAACTTATTTGTGGCACATTATTAAAGCTTGTGTATAGTTTTGGTAAATCCACCAAAATGCACCTATCACTATTCCAATTCATTGCTAGCTAATATGAATGGATATGCCCTATAACAGTTATGATGTGGAGGATATGAAATGAAAATGTGTTTTACAGGATAAATTTTGCGATTTTACAAGGAAATTTAACTTGATCGGGTCACCCGATCAAATTAAAATATCTGTGTGTTTTTGTCTTTCAATTAAATCATATTTCAAATCATGGAATGGGCTAAAACTTTCAAGATATGTTCTTTGTCTGTAACTTTTGGATATCTAATCACTAAATTTACAAGATAAGTGCTTGAATGCCCATTTTTTAAATTTAAAACAAGCATCGCTGAGAGAGGGCGCTATATATCCAAGATTTGAATATTTGAAATTATCTCAGAGAAGTGCAGTTTGGAAAAATATCTAACGGTCTCTACGCTTCAGTAAGACTGTCATATTAGATGATATTCGATTATCAATCACATTATTGACCCTTTACCAAAGCTATACACAGGCTTTAAAGGGGGTAGGGTTGTTTCAAGAGCTGGTGCTCTAAGTTGGAAAGAAAGTTTTTGAGCTTATACTAAAAATAGAATAAAAAAGGATGTGCTGTTTTCCTGGTCCTTGTTTGTAATTTCCTGATGTTGACTTTGTTGCAGGTCACATAAAATTGTAAAAATAGGGAGGGCTCAGAAAAACTTTCACTAGAATTATAAAAAGTGGGTGTTTTTAAGGCTCCTTTGTTCCCAAGTGTGCAATATAGGAACAAAAAATGGCTGAAATATAAATTTGAAACATTGCAAAATAGGGGACAAATTCAAACATTAAATATAGAGGAATATCTCGGCGATAATCATTTTATCTGGCATCCTTCGGATTCAACCAATTAACGATTTTACAGCAGAGAGGAAGATAGAGAACTAATCTTTTGTCACTATTTATAAAGGATGCATGAAAATAAGTAAAGTGGTATAAAAACAGGAACAAAGATAATACAAGGAGCTGTTTTTATAAAACCAATCAGAACAGTGAGGGGGTGGAGGGAAGAGAGGAGAAAAGGCAAAAGAAGATAAAGATGAAGAAGATGTAGGGAAAGAAAGAATTCATAATCTAGCAGTCTTACCGTTAATTTGCACCATCTACAGTGAAGGCCAGTTACACCATTGTAGCTCTTTATTGACTTCTTACACCGGTCACATTTACCAGGGCAGTTACCTTCTACCCAATGGTGGTTCATGATCTGTTGAATCAAAGAGACATTCCTCAAAATTAATCCAAGTATGATTGAAAACTATGTGAAGTGCAGTATGAAGTTCAGAAAAAAAAGAAAAATGAAAAACAAAAGAAAAGGGATGGATTTCTCTCTTCAAAACTATTACAAAGATAGGGAAAGAATTGTACAATATATATGTATATTTCATCTAACAATAGTCTAATATTGTCTATACCACAGAAATGAAAATATGCCAATATAACTATAATTCCAGCCAAGTTTAAAGGGAACTTCAATCAGAGGAAATCAACTTATCAATGACAATTCAAATATACCATATATCACATAATGTGATTGAAACATAATATACCACTGCCTGACTCAACTACCAAGTATACCTCTACTCTAAATTTTCATAGTAATTCTATAAAACTGACATCGTTATATCCCCATCACAATGCACATGGATATTAAATAGAAAATGATGCATTGTGGGTTAATAATCTTTGATATTTTATCAAACCTACTGCCAATGCAAATGTGATTCTAATTAAACATTAAACATACATAATCACACAAATGAATAGACAGAGTTTGGTAGAGTCTCACAAATAGATCCAATCAACCTCAACTATGGAGATCAATCAATGCTCAAACTTTTCATATGCACAATCAGTAATGGAGCACACTTGATTGGCAGGACACTGAAGCTTGCAGGACACCTATGGATAAATGCATGCTACGTATTGGGAACTTGGGGGTTGATGGCTTTACATAGTTATGACTGATTGGATCAAATCTTTATAAAGACAGTGCCCTGGGGCCGATTGCACGAAAGGGTCTTTGCAAGAACCGTCTTTTGTGTCGCCCATTTATTATGATGCGCCATGTGAAACGCATTTTAAATAAATTACCTGCAAACATATTTTATTCATCCGTTAAAGTAAACAAAATCTTTTTTTATATAATGATGTGATATATCATTAAATTGTATACAAATTGATTTAAATGCTAACGAATTTCATTTGTTTATCATACATTTGAGAAATATCCAGCATACAGCTTTCCATAAAAGATTGGCGACATGAAAGACGGTCCTTGGAAAGACCCTTTCGTGCAATCGGCCCCTGGTCTTCAAGTATCATTATACACATAGAAATGCATGCAGCACCTTTGACCTAATAGGCCTATCAAATCAAGGAAACTACATGTACATAGGGGAAAACAAGTTTATAGTGCAGGAAATATAAGGAAACATTATGCAAAAAGAATGATATAACTTGTCACTCTTCCATTCAAAATTGATCTCAATCTTCATCTCATCCTAAAATATGGATACATCTTTCTTTTCTAGTCTTTCATTCTACAGAGAGAGAGAGAAAAAAGAAATGGTTTGATGGAAATGTTCATACCTTGGTGGAAATTATCTATTCAGAAAACTGAGAGGAAATTCAAACACAAAAAGATCTTGACTTTGGACACTGAAAGGAGTATGCTATATTATGCTTTTTCTTGTATATGCACAGGTAGTTTATATATTGAATAATATAAGAATGAACTGTTTCTTAATTGAACATGTGAAATCGAACAAAAGAACATGAATGATAAACCAACACTGTAATTAAATCCAAAGAAATAAGACCAAAATAAAGAGCTACCAGTTTAGAAACTCATACCAACATGATGAATAGCCACAGGAACCATAGGGATAAATACTCTATATTGTGACATCATAAATAACTCGACATCATAAATAACTCAAATGAAAAATCTCTTTTCAAAAGGACGGCTTTCAATTGTAAAGAATGAGGCATGCTGTGTAATAATAAAAAGATAGAATAAAGATATCTCTGCATCAAACTAACAATGTTCTATAAAATCTTTACAATTAGAAATTCTTTAAAAACAAATTTGTCAGACATGTATACTGCTCTTTATATTCTACTTGAGTTAAACCCCGTATGCTGATTGGTTTAAATAGCATCATTTGACCAAAATATTCTCACTATTTTGTGATGATGTTGAAATGAAACACCCACTGAAGAAAATTTACTATTCCATGACGTCAATGATATAATCATGCTCTCTTCCATCATTGACGTCACAGATCATTCAATCTCTTGGATGCACCGGTCACCGAGGTGTCTGTACCGGGCAAGTCCCATGAAGGGATGGCACAGGCACAAGTCCGCATTCCATTAAGCATGTGACTTCAGGAATAGAAGGTCAGTCAGCGAAACGTGCTAACTACATTTTGGTTCAGATTAAAAAAGGATGAACTACAAGTACAAGAACTTGATTACCAAGATTTTAATGTTCTAACTTATTAAATGTATGTATCATATACCAGGCCTTTATTTTGAAAGTAGAGAAGGAATTATTTATCTTCGGTTGTACTGGCAAAATTACTACTAGTATTTTTACCCCAAGGGCTTTGCTCCTCGGGAAAAATAGTAATGCCAGTCCAACCTCAGATGAATTCCTGCTATACTTATTCAAAGCCTGGTATATTTGCATACTATATGAAAAAGTATATTGTAACATTCAGGAATTTCTGGCAACAATTAGGGGAGGTGGGGTAAGTTGAGCCATTTTTGCTTTTTGCATGTTAGGACAGATATGACCAATAATCTTGTAGAACTAAGTACCTTGCCGTAAAACTGAATTACTTGGAAACATTTTTTTACCAATATGCAACTTTCTACCCCCACACTAAAAGGCACAATCACCTTTGAAAAAAAATACTAAAATCCTCTAAGTACTAAACAACTGTCTTGTGAATGTGGGCCTTTCTACCTGCATATCAATGGCTTGTAAGTTTTTATATATATATTACCATACAAATTACCATGGCTCAACCTACTCCAGTTTGAACTTCATGTGATATTTTCACATCCACACATTTCTTACGCACCGAATCATGTAAAAGACTATGAAAAGAATGATGATCCATACCTGGAATAACAATATTGTCATATCATGTCCTTATATTATTTAAAGATGCATGTGGGTAAAATGCAATTATCTATTTGATACTTTCTGACTTTTTTGGCTGAAATTTGTATTTTTCTCTCTAACAGACTATTTTCTGTTTCAATGTTGAAAACAATGTGATGGGATTAGTGGTTATGCAATGGGTCATCAATATAATTATGTCACCACCATGATGTCTGATTCATTCATAATTTGCCTGGGGTGGTGGCTCAACTTACCCCATCTTCCCAGATTAGTTTATGCAAACACCAGGAAATCATATCTTTGGTGTTGCACGACATGTAACATCCAAGAGAAAATAGGGACATAAAATCAATAAACAAATAACACTAAAAATCAAGCAAATACAAACTTTCAATACCAATAATGAACCATTTTATAATGGTTATAAAACTTTATCAATACCATTTTGAGACAAAACTGAATATAAAAACATTCAGAGATAAAAAAAGAAAAAAACCCAGACCACTATCATATGAATTCTTTTAATTTTCTTCAAGTGAACACATTAGAATGTCATTACTTCTGTCATATTTCACATACCACCTTCTGACAGACAGAAAGACTTTAACACTTGAAGCAGCACCTTTCTAGCTCTGAAAAGCCAATATAAATCATTGGCGTTTATCCGAACGATTGTATTAGTCAATTTTGGTCCAAAAAAAATTGATTTTAAGATATTTGCACAAAATGAAAGTACCTTATTCATAACTTACTTTCTAGCCAGCAATTTATTTCATTTTCTGAGATATGAGGGGATTTTCACGGCTATGCCATACTAATTCTTGATAAAATGTGCAAATCCCATAAGAAACGTGTACTGTAGCAAAGAACACAACAATTGCACACACTTCATGTGCAAATTCGTGGTCAGCTGAACTCCTGTATCGGCACTGCATTGACTTTGCACTTGAAAAAGCGATACAATGTTTTGACTGATTGCGCGCACTGTAATCACAGTCCGGGTAGTTGTAACCCCTGTGACTTTTTGTACAGGGAAAATCTAATCTGCTCAAACCGAAATTACAAGCATGTAGCTCTTTTGCGATATTTTCCCTGATCCTTGATTTTATGTAAAAAAAACCAAAACAGTGTCAAGCAATTGTCTTGGTTTTTCCAACCATGTATTTTCTAGCAATGAATATGTTTTAGGGTTGGGGATCTAAATGTGAAATTTATAGTAGACTTTGAAGTTTATTTTCTCTGAAATGGGTTTGCACTGTTGTATGTGTTAATACGATGGTTCGGATGACTGCCAAAGAAATGTTCACGAGACTTTATTACAACCACTAGATTTTGACCCAATGATGGGGGAAAATGTGTTTAAATCATGCACAGAGAAACAAAAACAGGACTGGTTCTGGTCTCTATAAGGAACAAAAAAAAACAATTCCCTGAGTCAAAATCACATTTAAAGTAAATAGAATACATGTAATTAGTCTTATGGTTTCTATTACAAATTTGACAGAATTGTGCTCCATGGCAAAAAGTTAACGCTTAGTATCTTATTTGAGCACATCTCTCTTCATTCATTCACTGAAGAGCATTTCCCTATGCTTAAAATCTTCCTGCTTCAAACTTGTTGCATCATATATTTTGTTGACTGCCAAAAGAGCACCATCCGATATCCCTTGGGGCTTCTTACATATAGTTTACAAAGTTCCAGCATCATTTTATTACTTGAACAAAGGGTGATTGTCTTTTTTTTAATTGTTTATCTGATTTAATCTTATTCATCTAATTCTCTCATTTTGTTCTTCTTTTGAATACGTAGTCTCTTTAAAGTCGTATTTCACTATGAAGTGTCAGTATTTTCTTATCTATGATATTAATGTTTTGCAAGGAACAAAAAAAAATGATGCAAAATTTGTATCATGGCATTGATTGCTATTAATTTCCTGTCCTCATTAAAAATCATATTATTCAATTTCTTTAGCCAAGTTTCAAGTTTGATTAAAGGTGATAATACAGTTGAAATTTCAAATCATCAGTTCGAGTTGGAAGCTAGAATTATATACTTGCAATATCTAAGGCTTGTTTTGATAGGCAAGAAAAGGGAAATTTTAGTAAATCCATAGTATTGTCAAATTTTAACAATAAAAAAATAAAGGCAAAATTAAATTATCAATAACAATACACAAATGTTATGACAAACTATTATTCTAAAAAGAAAACAAATCTGTTCATTACTTGCATTTGAAATACGCATTACACTTCTAAAGGACGATTATGAAAGCATGGCATTACTAAATGAGTGTAAAAATAAAGAAAAGTAGCATGAAATGAGCAAAAAAAAAGAAAGAAAGAAGTAAAGCCAATTTCAAAGCATTCGGGAAAGGGTGTATACTGTAACTCAATGTATACTGGTACAAAAACACAACTAATTCCACACTGACTTAACAACAAACAAGGAGATATGTCAAAAATGTTGACCTACCGGAACTTCTCCCCAAACCTCGGCGTCCTTGCGTGACAGATTTTTTGGTTGCTATATTAGAGTATGAGTAGCAGATAGCAATGTGAAAAAGGTGATTGGGAAGGGAAATGAAAGAAGAGAATGATAGAAAGGAAAAGATAGAGGGATGAGAAACAAAAACAGATGAGGAGTGCATGAAAGAACAACTACAGAATGATGTATAGGTACTGAAGCAAAATTTTACAAAGCAGTATCCTAAATTAATTTAAGGATTATCACAGTAATTTAAGCTGAAGAAACACATCCAACTTAAAATGTTGCATGTGAGCAAGCTAATTGTTAATTAAGAATAATATTCACTGAAAAGGGGTAATCTATAGTTTCTTTAAACCTAATTGTTAATTAAGCTAATTGTTAATTGAGTCTAATACTTCTTTCAACAGAGTAAACAGATTAATCAATAGTTTCTAATAGAAGGAAAGTACTGTATCACATCTCAACAATAACTTTAAAAAAATACTTTCAAATTGAAACATACACTCTAGTTTTGATATCAATTCTAGACCAATTTCCAAAACAATCCAACAACATGACCACCAAATGTTTATATGAAGTGCCACAGGAATCGAGTAATGAGCAAAATATTAAGGAAAGATATTCAACCAAGTCTCTCCTTCAAGGTATTACATGTGTCTAAGTGGTACAGTATGTTGGTGATTTTCAGTGTATTTTCGCATTGCTTTGATTAATTAGGCACTTATCATTATTTCAGGAGTGACTTGCTAAGCCCATTTCACCTATGATGATGTAATAATTCACTTAGAATTTGAAGAAATTTCTATTGAATCAATGTTCAATCATTTACAATTGATTTAAATGTAAAATTAACCTGGGACAATCACTCACAAATTTCATGTTATAATGTACAAGCAGACAATATGAAAACATGCCTCCACCACCCAGCATAAGATAGCAGAGGCATGAATATTTTGAAATAAATAATTTCTACTAATCATAAAATGAGAAAAAATAATGTCACATGACTATAGAGAATGATGTTAATAGCATAAAATAAATACACAAATAGGGACAAATATGTGATGTGAATTAAAACAGATGGTGGGTATAAAAGTTAGCATGTTTTGATTTGTGCATGATGAGGTCAAAGCTAAATGAAGGGTTACATACAAGAGGGTTTTTTTGTGTGTGTTGGCTTTAAAGCTTCTGAGAAACATTATTTTATTATCTGTTGCGATTTTGCTGTGTCTGCATATTTACTCAAATCATGTTATTTATGAGTAAAGCCTAATTAAGCTGATGAGATAGAGGATGGCAAATACAAAACAAATCTGGGCTATGATATTTTAGAGTCCTTCTCATTTGATAAAAATACATAGTCAACTATGATTACAATCAGACCAGAAAAATGTAAACAGAAAACTGAACATGCATGATAAAGGTAACAGTACATTCCACCATGTCACAAACATACATTTAAATAATAATGGGTTAATTACCATGCAATCTTGTGCAATAACAATATGTAGAGATGATGGCGGAAATCCATGATATGAAGACGATGGGGTGGGACTGTGATATAAATAGCAGAAGGGTGCATGTATATAAAGATCCATAAATAATCATAAACAAAAAAAATAATAATAACAAGCATGTTAACATGTGCACCAAGAAATAACATTAAATAGTAAATTTGCTGACAGAGAAATTCTATTTGAAATAAGTATTTAAAAAAAAGGGGGGTGCAGTTGAAAACCAAAACAGAGAAGGTAATTATCTTTTCAGAGCACTGGGATTTTATTGGTATTTAATTATGTTTATTCTTATGTTTTCTATACATTTTCAAAGTGGTAATGTTTTTGTTATTTTGATTAAGTGCAGATTAGAAAGTTAGTGGCTAAACACAGAATAAATATATCATTAAAGCAAGAAAGTTAGTTGGTTGGATTAGATCACAGATAATAGCACCTCCTTCCTAATTTGAATGTCCACATCTTCAGTAGACTACAGGAAAAAGTTTTCAAAACAACATATCAATCAAAAATATTAAATCCCATCAATCACCATCTATGATACATTCATTAGGCTTCGCTTATAAAAGTCTTTCTCATTAAAAAAAAATACTTTCAGATCATTCAAAAAACTTGTTTTTCCCCCTAGGACTACTTTTAACAGTCTACTGCCTAAGTTTGATATTTAATATGATTTCACATTACAGTAAATGGGGGATTTCCGTGGCTCACTTTCCCTGGGATCTTTTGAGCATATCAAGGCAAAATCGCCAAGCCCCCATGTAATTTTCTTCTGTTTAAGATAACTAATAATGCACCTTACCAAAAGTCACAACTACACCTTTCCCACAGGAATCCAACACAGTCTTTTTATTGTAAATTTTCTCAATTCTCAATGGCAAAGACGTAGCAAAGAAGTTGCAGGAATATCCTGTTATATGATTCTCAGTATTCGGCTTTCTTGCATGCTTATTCTCTTAAGTCTATGATAAAATTTGATAATTGACAAAAACATGTTTCCAGTATTCTTGCTGGAAAGACACAGCTCTAACTTTTTGTACAGTGCCTTGATCCTTTTTCCATCAAGTATTATTCTCCCAACTTTTCCCTTTTCATTAAAAAAATTTTTTTTTAGGATAATGAACGAAACAAAGATCCGATATGAAATTACCTGTAAATTCTATCTGATGCATTCAGTGCTGAGCTGGGCTGATTTTGTAGTTTTTTATAAAAAGTATACACCTTCTTATTACCTCCTGATGTAAGCTAGCACTCACATATCAGTGGGTATAACAAATAGGTACATAATGATATCATCTAGACTTGCATGGTATAATTGATTCTATAGAGATGTTAGTGATGGGATACGAAAGAAGAGCCCCCCCAAAAAAAAAAAAATGCAAAGTACCTCTGTCAGCATGCTGCCACGATACTGTTAGGGGAGTGAAGGAAAGACAGTGCAGACAAACAACAGTAAGAGAGTGCAATAGCCACTCCTATACAACAGGTCATTTAGGGTAACACCAGTGAATTGTTATTAGGTGAATATTCCAAGTGAAAGTAACCAGCAATTTTATGTTTTGATAAACAGATACGTAAGTTGGATTTGGGATGAAATTATAGGAACATAGGAACAATATCCATCTACTTTCCAACACAGGTGAGAGTGAAGGAGCAAAGTTGATTTTTGGGTAAAAAATTATGCATGAGTGACAGAGAGAAAGAGGGAACAACTATTGACAGGTGCATTTGGGTTTGTTTTACTTTATTTTGGTAACACCACCTCATATGCCAAGTATAAAAAAAACCCATGAACATTTAAATCACTTCTCCATTCAGTTTGCAGAAGAAAACAAATGCAACTAGATTTATTCTGTCATGGCAGTTCTCAGATATCTCTAATAAAACAGTCAAGTTCCAACATAATCATGAAACCTTGTCACAAAAATGAAAATAAATAAAAAAAAGGGGGAAATGATGATGAACACACAGGAAAGAAAACCATGCACAACCCAGTCTGCATACAACATGCAGTCACTTCATAACCTGTAAAGAAGAAATCTCCATAATTCTATATTTCATTATAAATCAACTGTCTTAATTTGAAAATCTGAACATAAAAGCCAGACATTCACCAAGTAATCAAGTTTTCATTATACTTGAAAGAAAAAAAAGAAAACCAAAACTGAAAAGTTTGCTATTGGATAGTGTATAGTTGGCAAAAATCTAGATTTCATAATAAATTCAAGGAAAGAAATCCTGAAGATACTATGATTGAAAGCCAAGGTTGCTTTGATACCACTATACACTGGATTAAAAATCATTCTATTTTAAAAGCTCTCTAAAAGGCTGTACCAAAATGGCAGTAGATATAAGGATAAAGCAACATGAGACACCTTACTGCATGATTACCATACACATGTAGGAATCTACCAAAGTGCAATACTTTTATGAAATGCACATACATATCCCTGCCCTTATACAACTGAGTGGGTGCTTCATCAAACTAGTTGTAAGTTACCAGCATTTAATATGAACGACTGGTAAACCATTCTTAGGTGCTAAATCAACACAAAAGAACATTTGGTGAATATCATTTACCACAAGAAAGGATTACCAGTCATTCTTCAAGTCATTTGTAACTTACAAACAGCTTGATGAAACTGCTCCCTGGTATAATATCTATTACATGCAAGTGCAATAGTAAGTGTAATAGAAGCTGATATACTCTTTCCGAGATTCATGGTATTTGACTCAGGTTTAGCATGGACAAAACACCATATGTAGAGTCGTATATGTACATATATCTGATAAAATTTGTTTTAAGAAATAAAAATCAGAATTTGATCATGGCACTTGATATTCACAGGTTTGTTGAAAGATAATTTTGTCCTCAAGGATAATAAGGATATTTAAACTCAACATTTTTTCATGTCTATTGCCTTTTGATGAGAAGTTCATACAACATTAAATTTGACCCTTTATTAATCTACTTTCACATTGTTTGCAAACCTGTATAAATTTCCCATAACAGTAATAATTATACAGTTTGCTTATATAGCGCTTAACACTTACTTTATTAGACGTCTCTAAGCACTCTACAGTAATGCAGCATAATTACCCTGGCTTAAGCAGAGCAGCTGTTACGCGCACTGCATTTCAAGAAATATATTCCTACCAGAGAGGAAAAAAAGTTAATGAACATGAGACTGGGTCGTCTGAGTTATGTGAACAAATAGTATTTATAAACATGGTAGCAACATGAAACTATGATAATTACATTTTCATTTCTCTGTGTACAAATCAATGTGCAATACACTAGATTTGGAGCATGCAACATGATACAACAAAAGCATGCAAGGTGATGAAAACCCTGTAATACAATGTACAGGAATAAGAACATCAGTAGAGAAAATTTGAATATTATCACTTTATTGAATTTAAAACAAAAGTGAATAACGATGTAAAGAAATATGTAGATATTCCCATCATTAACGAAATATACAAGTCATTATGACTAAATAACTCAAATGAAATTCAAAACTTCTTCAACTTTAACCCCATAATACCATCATGCATACATACACATTTTTTAATGACCTGTTCATGACTTATGTAATTTGAAATATTTTTATGAATGTAAATAAAGAAACCTATAGAAAGGTTAAATAAAATGATAATGAATAATGCTCCAATTCAAATCCTTGGTGTATTTTCACAAATGAAATGACTTTTGAATGTGTTCCTTTTCATCTCTCTCCCCTTTACAGCTCCAAACAATGCATAACCTGAATCAATTAGCTAATACTTACATTCGTTGTCCGTTTTGATTTGACGTATGTACTAATGCAACAGGGTGGGGCACGTTGTACACAGCGTTCATGAACGGTGTATTTGCAGACTGGGAAGATAAAATCATCAAAATAAAAATAAATATCACAATGCTGTAAGATTTAGCATTCTATCAAAAATTATATTGCCATCACATAGAGAAGACTGAAGCCCCATAATATATGACAAAAATCATTCCCATGATACAAATATTTCAATCGCCAGATCCTTTTTGAAAGAGTACACTTTTCATTGACATGCACTGTATGAATTTAACCATTTTGTCTATTTTGTAGAGAAGACTTCATAAACAGGTTTCATGGTAAATAAATAATACTTGAAGGGTCCTGTTTTTATTCTATAAATGCATATTACACCATACTTACATGTACACAATATAACAATTATTTGATGTACTTACATGTACATGATAAACCTTGTTTTCCAAGCCCTACTAGGAGGTTGAGGCAGAGATTACAATAGGCTGGTTTGTTGTAATGTTTTAACCTCCATACATGGCTGCCATCATCTTTCACATTCTGTACAAGAGGTCAAAGGTTAAAAGGTCATGTCAATATTGTCAGACATCAGTATCAAAATGATTGCCCCCTAAATGTAAAAAAAATGCTTAACATCCCCATTTGAAAGAAAAAAGTTGTATGAATGACCAGAGATATAAAGGCCACCGCACACCTTACGACTGTTCGCGATCCAATTTTGGAACAAATCGCTCTTTGCTCATTTTCTGAAAATGTGAATGGAACATATCACTTTATTTGAGGTTAAAATTAATTGAAAGAATACTAATATAACCATTTTGATAAATTGCAAACCTTTATTTTGGAGTAAAGGCCAAATTAGTTTCAAATCGTAGCCAAACGTTCGACTGCTATGACGTCAATACGACTAGATATTAAATTCGCTTTTGCTCTAAAAAGGATGATAGCATAGTCACAGATTTGAAAATAGGTATTCGTATGATGATTTCAAACATTACACAGTAACATATTCCAAGTCTCAATATTAGCATCGAATTCTACAACATTTTATTCTAAAATCGGGTCGCAGACCAATCAAAAGGTGTGCGGGCGCCTTAATTCATATATATATATTTTGCTCAATATTGAAATACAAATTAGAATAAACACAATCTGAACAATTCATAACTTATCTTCAAGACACATACATGTATTGGGGTGGAGCTTTCATTTGGGATATTACATTTTCTTCATGCGAAAATATTGAACACATCGATAGGGGGGGGGGTCACAAAAAATTATACAATTCATATTCATGGTTGATTGTAGCTATTTGTTTATACATTATCTTTTATGATATTTTGGTCATGTTATTATATGTTGTTGTCAGTATTTTTAGTAATCTCCATATAAAATCAACTGTGAATGAATAATTCTCTTAAAAAATAGGTCCTTATTGCACATACTTACTACTGTTCAATATACCCACTATCAACAAATCAGATAATTATTTGAAATGAGAGCTTTCGTGTAAATCTTTGTGTTAAAGGGCCCTTGAGTAAGCTCAGGTGCCTGCAACACAAAGCTTAGCAATCGGTCATAGGACTGACCTTTTTTATATATTGATTGTATTAAACAACACATTACAATCCATCTTAAAGGGATCGTTTAACTTTGTGAGCAGCTGATTTAAAAAATTCTCAAACTGAGACGAAACACGTGTATGAGTGCCTGTATTTATCCTCAAAAGCCCTGTAACAGACCACAATATAGGATGAAAAACTCTAATTTAGATACAAGTAGCAATTTATTAGCTTGATTTTGAGAACCGTCTAGTAGATGGGTTGAGCTAATGACCAGTTTTCTCCAATTCAAAAAGTCCGTTGGCTATGTTGACTGCCTTCTGATGTGTGTATCTCCTATACACACACTATTAGTAGCTACACTGTACATTCAGTGTATACCAGCCATTCTCAATTACTTTTTTGAAGTGCCATATTTCTTGTTGAGAATCTGTAATGCTCCACTATCCATTACGCAAACCAGCAATGTATCAGCAGAGGGGTCCAGAGGCCTCTGGTGGGGTCGAGGGGGCAGAGCCTCCAGAAGTTTTGGAATATAAGGCCTTTTAATTGCCCAGAGGGCTCTAATTAATATCAACAGAAGAAATACAAATGTCAACAAACTGCACAATATTAATATTACAAGAAAATTGACCAGTGACTTTGGGGACTTTTTCACAACATACCAATGATACCATTAGTTCAGACTGTTCTGCACCAGATCTATTTGCTGAAGCAAGTGGCGTAATGAGAAAAAAACGAGGGAGCTAGATATGGCAGCTGAAGCAAAAATATTGAACTTTTCAATACAAAAATCTATATTTTGACATATTAAAAAAATAATATTCCTTTCCTTTTTTCTTTTCTTTCCTTTTCTATTTTTTTCTTGGCCGTAAAACACTTGGGGGCCCCCAATCTGTACGCCAGTGGCTGAAGTTACTGCAAGGGCTGAAAATTAGGCGTTGCACTGCACTAATGCCATAAACTGCCCCTCTCTCTCTACAACTCACGTGCAGTATCATTCATTCAGTTCGTCTTTAGCAAGAGTGCATGCAGGCAATCACGGCAGGCAATACATCTGAGCATACATGCATTTCACTTTTACAACTTAGGATTTTATTGGCTCCGGAAACAAAGTTTCTGCTTGTTATGTCCCATATTCATAATCTTTTATGATCAGGAGGTTCTTTGAATATCATATTTTTTTATGTTTAACTCTTAACCAAATCGTATACCCTGGAAATGCAAAATTTCCCGCAGTTGAAATAGAAATCCTACAAACATGAAAAACGGGGTTTTCAAATCACTTGTGTGGCAAATAAACTTTGTACATCATATAATAAATAAAAAGGAGAACACCATCGATCCTCCATAACAGGGGTTATCGAGTGCTAAATTGGACAAAATCTGAGTAAATCAATTACCAATTAAAAGTGTGAAGTAAAGAGTTTTTGTTTTGTCTTTGTATTGAAATGATCACCTAATCCTTATTTCCAGGTTACTAATAGATACATTTTTTCTCCAACTTTTTCCTTATTTTTACTTTTTTTTATACCGGCTCCTGAGCGCCACTCCGCAAGGCTCGGTCCGCCAAAAGTGGCGTGCGCGCCACCATTTGAGAATCCCTGGTGTATACCTTGTACACACTGTATGTAGGTCATGCTGTGTTCATCTAGAGTTAATGTGTTGTGTTGCACAGATTCGCTCTATACACATAGTCATTGAAACCAACTCCCAATTATTTTCAAACTTTGGTTTACATCTCCAAGGTTTTAAAATTGATCGTGTAGATATAATACTTTGAAACTTTTGGGATGGTATTTTTATACTATAAGCCTAATGTTTAGCCCATTTTCAAGAACCAAAATGAGAATTTTTTAAAATCAGAACAAAGTGAAATGATCACTCTAAAAGTCAATCATACAATCAATTGATGTTTTGTGATACAGGGCCCTGGTACCTACTGATTCAAGGCCAAGAAGAACAAGAAGAGGAATGGTTGTCATGCCGCCACGGATCCACTCTTCTAGTGATACAGTCCCATCTGAATCATAATCAATCTCTATCATCATGTCTTGTAAGATCTAAACAAACGAAAAGGACATTTAGATGTTAGATAAAAGTATAATACTATTAGTACGATTATCTCCTAAAATCTAAAGGTTATAAGATTTTTCATTCACTTCAACAGGTAATCCTTTCACTATTGAATGCTTTGATTTTTATGGGCTTGATACTTGATTATAACAGGTGATATTGCAGAAAGCGGTTAATGTTTCATATAACTTGACCAATGATTGGAATATGACTTTCTAAATCAAAGACTTCTCAATTAACAAACAAACAAACAAGGATTATTAAAAATATTTTTTTTTTAATATCATACCAGTTAGATAAAATTCCTGAGACAAACATTGTACATGTTCAGCAAAATTTAGTTGGGGTCATCACAAATAATAACTTTTTGTTAAAAAATGTCCATCAAACTTGTTGGCATCACATTTGATAGTCCACCCCTAGAAGTAATTTGAAACTCAATTCTTCTTCCAAGGTTTTGGCAACCAAGGGTTAATACTACAAATTTTATCCGATAAGAACTTACTGGTCTTAATTCAGTGACATCCCATCCTAAGTATTCAGCTACATGCATCATCTGGTTTACAATACAATCTAGCTCCTGTGATGTACAAACAAACAAAAAAGAATAGAGAATGTAGTTTGAATCAATACACATTTGCCAAGCGATTTAACTTGTTCTAGGATGACATATTTTTATTATTTCTATTTCATTAATTTTATCAATAAGTTCTGTTCAACTATGTTATATGAACTGATTGTCCTTTAAAATAATATCAAATATTCCTACTAATTTCAATATCAACTTTGATAAATCCTAATAAAATCTACAGGTTTCTAATATTCATCATATAGTAACATATGATTACTTAAAGCTGATAAACAAGAAGATGTATCCTGTAACTTTGATATATTTCCAATGAAAAGCCTACATTTATGTCTTGATTTGTTTTTACTATTTATCTGTGCAGTAAGAGATAAAACTCCTTAATATGAATGCTTAATTTAAACATGAAGAAAATTGGTACAAAATAAATTACAATGCAAGTGATGCACTATAAACAATAATGGCATCAATAAAGTATGAATGTGTTATGTTTGTCAAAGTAAAAAAAAAATAGTAAAAAGAAAGTACTGTATAATTAAAAAAACCTGTGGGCTGTTTCATAAAGCAGTTCAAACTTAAAACATGACTGAACAATCGACTAGTGATATTTTTGTGCTCAATGATATACCCCATAGTATTGATTTAGCTCCCATTAAAGGGTCAGTGGTCGTGAGTAAAGTTGTTTTATGAAAGCTCCCACACAGGAATGTTATGATAATAAATATTTAGTAAAAATGTTCTTTAGAAAGATCACTATTTCAACTTACACTGCTGTCAAGAATACCATTGTCATCTGTATCGTATAACCTGAACATGACTGTTTGGGAGAAAAGAAAATAGGGAGAAAAAAAAAGAGAAAAAATATCATTAAGACAAAAGAAATCATACTCGACAGGGAAGAATGTGACAGGTCAATGACCTTTGCTACTTCCTAAATACCACTTCACCATTCTAATAACATGCTTTTTGAACTTGTAATATTTGTTTTATTGTGTTTACTCTCTTATCTATTAGTTTTGAAATCACAATGTATCACATTGCACTGCTTAAGACAAATTTAAAGTAGAATCTTTTACATCAAATTTTAGCTATATTTCAGCTATTAACTCTTCATTTTCTGTCTATAGATACCTCCCATTTCCATGTATGTTCCCCCCTCATGATGTCTAACAATTATCTCTAATAATTAAACCTAAGTAACTGGTCAATAGAACAATCATAAACTCCCCAACTAAACAAGTGTCTTTTGGTTGTAAGTCTTCAAAATGGATTCAATTGGAATATTTATTTGTCATCATCAATTAATACAGAGTATACATACATAAAAAGTCAATTAATTAAATGAGAACAAAGAAATTATGATAATGGCATTCCTACAGAATATCCTAAATGACATGAGTATTTTTTTTTGTCGTCATCACATATCTTAATGGATCATTAACACTGTAATTAAGGTTTGTTTTTATCCATAAATCTAGCCCAAACAGCACCCTGACACGCGATGACGAGGGAAAGGAAAAATAAAAGGCAAGAAAAATCAAATAGTGAGATATGATGGGGTAATCTGAAGCAGATGCCATGGGTTTGATAGCTAAATTCCAGGGAGGTCACGGCTGAGATAGAACCAGGCACATCACATGAGGAGAAAAGAAAATTGCTGGAGAGAAAAGATGGGACACACAGAATGGGTAATCAATTAGCAGTGTACAAAAAGAAGGCCATTAATGTCTAGGTAATAGTATGGAAATGATTTGGAGTATTAAAAGCTAATAAAGGAAATGAGGATAAAGTAGGGGTTACAGTAGTGTTTTATAGAGATAATGGATATGGCTGTGGCAAATATATCAACAAATAAATTCTGAATAACATGCAGTCAGTATACTGTAATTTGTTGGCTGAGGAGACTGGCTGAATATCCTACTTGTAGTTGTTCTGAAATGACCACAGAGGGAGGCAAATGTAGTAACATGGTGATTCCTTTAAGGATGATGGATGTTCAAAAATAGATTGATGAGAAATTTGACTATTGATTTTCATTTATCCTTCATCCATTGCGTCTCAGTGTCTACCCTGGCGTCTATGTTTGTAATCTATATTAGGAACCATAAATATATCATAGAGTGAAAGCCTAAAGGCTGATGCAACCTTCTACAGATCTTGACCGATTAAGCCTTTAAGGGATAACTATCATATATCAATGGATTTAAATCTATCTACAGATAGTAGTAAGTTTGGGATTAAAATTTGCATAAACTGGACTACTATATGTTATTATTTGAAATGCGAGGCTACAATGTTTTATTTGTAAACTGATAAAAGGCAAGTTTGACATGTTTTAATACAACCGATATTTCAAGTCAATTTCTTTTTTGTTTTGTACAAAAGACAATGAATGCTTATCTCACATGTATATGATGAAAAGGTTATATTTTACATCATTCTTAACCAGGTATAACAGTTTCTAATCAACTTTAGGAGAACATGAATCTAAGTATAACAAACAGCATTGAAACTGGAGCTCTAATTAAAGGGTCACCATCATACATCTTAAACAGGCATTCCCGTTTATAATTGCAGGTAATCAATGAGAAGAAAACAAGAATTCATACAATGGAAAGCTGCTGTGCTCTAAATATTCAAAGAAACTTCATTATGGGTTTATTTGTAATATCATCCTTCTACTTTATTGCTATATTTGGCTCATCTATTGACCGATTCCCATCTCTCCCAACAAGGTAAACAAAAGCGACAAGGCACCGATGATTGGTGGATAAATTGAATGGAAGGAATGTGAAAACAAGATTGACGACATGTCCTGCTTTTTCAAGCAGCGCTGTGTAGGTGTGACGTATGGAGCATCGCGCTTCAATCAAGGCTGCCGGATTTGCCGCGACTTAAGAGGACTGAAAAACGAGTCAATGTTGGATAGCATTACATCGAGCGGGATTTGGGCGGTGGGCTAATTTTGCTGTCATCAGTGTAATGAGGGGAGGAGATTGAGAAGAAAGTCACGGCACAACTGCTAAATACGGAGGGGATGATTGTGTTAGAAGGGAAAGAGAGAAATGGTAAGAGGAACATAGAGCTATATCTCACATGTGAGAGATCACAATACAGAAATACAAGAGAGGAAGAGTGAAGGTATGAACCAAAATTCAAAGCATAATTATGCAATTTAAAAACAATAATAAACATTCAGAAATCAGTCATCAAGGTCGAGTGAGTGACACAAAATAATAGAAGCAGAGGATAAATTAAAATTGGGCGGGGGGGGCGGGGTAGATAATTGAATAGTAACAGAGATATGTTGAGTGATTTAAAGAGAATGCAAAGTATAGAAATACATTATATGGAGATTCCATAACATAAATGCACCTTTAAAAATGCTGGCATGCAAAACATTAGACAAACCAAACATTATGAGATATCAATAACAAGGGGGAAAAGAAAAAGAGGGGGAAAGATATGTATATACCAGTATGACTGCAATACTGGTGGTGAATAGGGGATAAACAGCAGAGGAAAAACAAATAAACAAAACAAAGATGACAAATTGGGGACAAGAATCAATGGAAATTTAAAACATAAACATGGGATGTAATGAATATTAAACTGAGATGGTGAAATTCATCAAATAATAATAATCAAGACATCATCCAACTCAATAGAATAACTGTGAGAAATGTTAGTAAAGATATATATATGAAAAAGAAAAAAATGGATGAGAGAGGGATATAGACAGAAAGTCAGAGATAGAGAGGAGGGAGAAGGAACGAAAGAGAGAGAGGGAGGGGGGGGGGGGGTGATGAGATGAGAGGAAGATGAAATAAAGACAGAGAATGAGTGCAAACACATGCAGCATTGCATGACTTTAGAAGGATATTTCATGATGATATTGCAGAAATAAATGTTTTTACAAGGCAAGTATTTCAAGAAAGTGAAGATTTTCAGTTCACACTTTATCTTTTCTGAGAGCTTTAAGTCCTTGACTAATTAATTCTGGCAGATTTCGCATCTTGATTGCTCTTTTAAGAAAAATCATGAAAACAAAAGCCACTGTGCAGGGTGAACAGAAAAACAGTCCTAAAAAATGTTCTGGTCTTGATGAATGATATAGCTTCTTATCAAAAATAAATGGCAACTCAAAACTTTATTTTTGATTTTTTTTCTGCAGAATATCAACCACTTTTGTCTACTACTCTCACACAGAGTGGAAAAGTTCATGTTGTATAAAATCCCCTTTGGTTCAATTTTCCTAGAAAATCTAGACTGCTAATGGGTTACTTGGGGAATTAACTTACATTCTAATTTATCCTCTGGTTTGCCGCCCTCTAGCAATGACAAGTAGCAGACAATATCTTTCATGTAGACGACCTGATTGGTGACATCTGGATGTGCGAGTGACCCTCGGGACGAGGTCAATGCTCCTAATGATTCTGTGTCTTTGGTATTCCTTTTGCTCTTGCGTATGGCAGTAAAGAGTGCAGTCTTTTTCCGCCTGTTGTTCTCCATGGATTTGCCTTTGTTAGAAAGAAGAAATTAAAACCATAAAACTTCAGAACCATAAAGAAAATACCCACGAAGAAATGTAAATATTCAACACTTCAGTATAATGTCTTCAGTATAAGGTATGTTTTTTGTCTATTTCTGCTTTTATCGATAAATTCATATTAAAAAATAGTATAAATTTGGTGTAAGAAAAACTTTATAAGTAAACACTAATGCAAATTTGTTCAATATCTACTGATATTGCTTTCCCCGATTGCTTTATCATCAATTCACTTGAAACATGTCTCCCCGAAAAAAAGTAAACTAGTTTCAAGAGAATTCTCTCATTATAAAGCGATTTAAATACAAAATTACTCTGAAAGGAGAAATCTATAGAATGCTCCCTACATTTTCTTTTTATACTAACAGTTGAAGTTTCTTATACATATAAGCTTAATATATTATCTTCAATGTTCTGTGCTTACTAATAATTCCATTTAATTTTGTCTAATAGTCACTACCAAATACTTTCACTGATTGATGGAACCAACTTATTTTATTTCCCATTTTTCACTGTATTCTATTCCTTTCCTCATCATTATATTCTAAGATGACCTCTGACCTTTTTTATCTCCATGTTCATTAGTGGTTTGTTCGACCCTGAGTGCATCAGTGCGCATGGAATGACTTGAAGGGGTTCCGTTGGAGGCATTGGATTTCTTGGATGAACTTCGCGATTGGGTGGGGCTTCCTCTTGTGATGACACCAGACTCCTGTCCATCTCCTGGAAGAAGAAAAAAAAGCGGAATGTTTTTTTTTAATCTCACATTTAGAACATTAAGATGTATGAATATAATTTGTGTTCTCAGAAATTCAAAATTGGTTTCATGCACAATCATATCCATAGATATTAAAGCAGATAAGATCAGAAAGACATAGGCTGCCTTAAATCAACAATATTTCAACCTAGGAACATGCTTTTTTCCAGTGACTTTTACTTCAACAGAAATCTTAGTCATGATTCTACAACAGGCCTTCTTCCAAGTCACTGCTCTTCCGAAAAGATTTATCTCAAAGTTATTGATGATTTGACAATATACATCTAACAAATTTTGAAAATATAGCGACATGAACCCCTGCTCCCCCCAAAAAATCCCTTGATTAAGAATAATTTATCATTATAGTGTCATGTGTATGTTCCACAGAACCATGATAAAATCAATATTTTTTTCTTTTTACACTCTTCTTTGAACTTCTCTACACCATGACAGTTCACTCAATTGACAAGGACGAGGGCCTGTCGACTATTTTTTTTTCCGTTCTCTACATACGGGCTGGTTGGGCCCTCTCTAACGAAAGTGGATGATCTTCTGAGGGGTCTTATTCTATATGTCTACCAGACCCCTTCTAAAAACAAGGGGATAATGAGGACTGACTGTCACCACTCAAACTCTCCCCTTGTTATTGTCTTTCCAAGGCTTTGTTCAATCTAGATAGGTAAAGAGCCTTAAGGTTAAGAGTCGATGAGAAAAAATACACATAAAATGGAGTACCTAGAAATTTCTGCTAGTTTCAAAGACAGAAAGAGAGAGAGGGATAATGAGGGAAAGACAGATAGAAAGGGAGAAACAGAGAGGCTATATATATATATATATATATATATATATATATAATTGAGGACATTTAAAATCAAAAGGAGAGTAAAATCCTTTTGCACCTTTGCAATCTGCATAAGATATGAACCTGGTCTCTCTCATAACATTGTAAAAATACAATGTAGAATTATCAATTTAAGATTAAATAATACTACTGCATCTTTAAAAGTTGCATTTAAGTGTAAAGAGGGGAGAGAGAAAAGAAAAGGAGAAAGGAATGAAAAAAAACCGAAGCACAAATGTAAAACACATTAGCCTTCTTAAATTTAGAAGTTTAGTGCTGAAAATTTTGAGTTGCTAAAGGTAGAATTAGCCTCTAGAGGCCTCATATCAAAACCACTTTTATGCCTATCTAAGAAACAACATGACTTATGTTTTCCTATTTTTCACCCAAATTTGTAATTTTAGCAACAAGCATTAGTCAATACTTCAAACTGTTATACCACACCATTCCTAGGGAGTTTATGAAATAGTTGTTATTAAAATAGTTTTCTTTCTCAAAATGTGAACATGGCATCCCCCTTTTCCAATCGCCTATCAAAGCTCTCAACCAAACCTGATGCCATCAAGAAGAACCAATATTGCACACTCGTAGACGACAGTCAATTTTGGTGAGCTTGAATTCAGTCAGCGCCACACATTGCGTGGGCTGTAAAGCTAAAGTGCCATGTCCATGGTTCATGCAGTGATTGACTAAATGCCCTCTACCAAACGCCTGCTTGTCATCAATGTTCTCCATGCTAGTGCGTACACAGAGATAATGGATTTAAAGATATAATGAATGCATTGTGAATCAAACGGTCTTGGGAAAAAGTTGGACCCTATAATACAGTTGAACTTCTCAGTTTATTAAATTTTAAGTGAATGATAATAAGAGGCCCTCAATTTTAATGAAACTAAAAACCAAGTGAAAAGTAGCTTACATAGATATGGATACAGTCTTCTTTAGAAAAAAAAAGAAAATATTTTTTTGTATTCAAAGGTTGCTTCTTCATTGTAATATTGATTACCACTAATAATTCTTCTGAACAAAAAAATAAAAAGAATAAGGAAGCTCAGAACATATTCTCATTATAACACAAATTCAATTTTCCCTTTAAATATAGAGATTTAGATGTAAACCAATCAAGACTGATGAATGAATGCCTACTACCAAATGGGTTTAATGGATACAGGAACTGACTCTTTCCATTTATGAATCCTCCTCACTTCATCTTTACCATTTCTTTTTATAATGTTATGTATAATGTATGTTGTATTTTGTATTGATTTGTATACTTGATCTTTCGATGTTTTTAAAGAGATGTGAATAAAATTGAATTGAATTGGAAGATAGTAAATTGCATTCTCTGTTCTATCTTCTGCATTTAAAGGATATATGGGATTGATAAGGATTGTTTTCATTTCAATAATAGTTTCTCTTAATTTCGTGACCAATTTTCCATCGGCCAATAAAATCCTCCCAATTTCAGAAGCTTAAAACTTGTCATTGATATGTCTTTTGAACAGGTCCCCTAGTCTATTGCTTAAGATGTTCAAGAATAAGGCCAATCTGTCATGATATAAAATTTGGAGACCAACAGATGCCAAATAAGATTGAAATCGGTACACATGTTCAGACCACTCAGCACTTTCAAACTTTTAATACATCACTCATGATTCTGCATAACCTGAAAAAAGTCATTTTTATTATAAAAAAAGTAACGCAAATGAATTTTCGAAGATGAGGTTATAGAAAATATTCCTTTATGCCAAGCTAAAAAATATTATATGATGCTTTAACATGACAAAATTAATGAAAAGTTGGATTAACCAGAATGGCAGAAAATCAGACAGTTTGGAGCCAGTGTCCACATTATACAGTGCGTCCCACAAAAAATGAAACCGAGCTTAGAATCTCCTCTTTAATCTGAAATTACTTAGATTATTTCTCATTCAAACATGAGTGAGCAAAAACAATTTGAAGAGGGGATACCAAAAAGTCATTTGGCGGGCTGTATTTGGGTTTCCAAAAGAAAACCACATTTCTAAAAAGTTCAATATCTGCTCTTTAATTTGATACCTCAATTACAGAAAATGGTCAAGAAATAACAAAGTTCTGGTTATTTGAAATAAGGCTTGAATTTCAATAATGTCATAAAATGAAGAGGTTTTACAGGCTAGCGTTCAAACTCACTCGACACTCCGTCTTGTTGACGATCAGCCATGCATGAAGTCTTTTGTTAACCATGCAATAGCTTCTGAGGGAAAACCGGAGAAAACACGTTTATTTAATGAAATTATGGAAATACAAGCACTGTTTCGAGGGAACATAACTTTTTTATTTCTTGACCATTTTTGTGATTAAGGTATCAAATTAAAGAGCAGATATTGAACTTTTTAGGCATGTGATTTTCTTTTTAAAATTCAGATACCCCCGCCAAATGAGTTTTTGGTATCCTTGCTTCAAATTGTTTTTGCTCACTCATGCGTGAATGAGGAATAATCTTAGTAATAACAGATGAAATGGGAGATTCTAAGCTTTACATTGGTAGGTAATTTGTCTATTGTATTTGTGATTAAGTTATGATAAATCTCGGTTTCATTTTTCTGGGACGCACTGTATATTAAAAAAAGAGTTGGATGTACTGGTATTGGTGCGATACACTTCATATAACAATGCATCTATACATAGAGAAAGATAGCAATGGAACTATTTAGAATGGATATAAATCATTCTGTTTTCCACAAACAAAGTCTGAGTCAACTTGCAAAGATTTCTAAGAGTTTAAAGTATCTAGTTTTTCTTTTTAAAATTTCTATTAGTGCATTGTATTTGCAACATTTTATACAGAAGCAAACAACATTTTTTTCATTTTGCAAATAGAAAGTTAAAATACATAAAACAAAATGACCTCATCGGGTGAAGAATAGAAAAGTTTGAATGAATAAAAAGGCGAGATTATGATTTGAGACCTTGATTCAAGATCCTAATCATCTGGCACGCGTCATGTGGATCAACCAGGGAATAGGACCCAGTGATGATGTCACACTTGTTAAGACGCCAAGCTCAAAATTCCCAATGTTTTCATGCTTTGGAGTGGCTAAAACCGTCGCAACGCATTTAATCACTGTGCCACTTTTAGCCGCAAACCCCACAGGACAGCGCTTGGATGGGAGCAGGAGGAGTAGTAGCTGTGCTAACGATGCAAACACAGACGTCATGACTGCTTATCTTACAGGCTTTCTTCTCTTACTCAAATAGGGTTGGCATAAGGTCTTGAAGCTGATTGTGATCCTTTCTTTCCATTTCTAATATACACCTTGCATGATAAAAGGTACAAGTAGGAAGTGTTACCAGTCATAAAGATTTATCATGTTCAATACAAACAAACTTCCCTATCTGGACAGTGGATCTGCAAAGAATTTTTAAAGTGATATTATAAAAGATATATTTTTACCGAGATGAGAACAAGTGATATTGTGCAGCAGAATTAAACACCAAAATAAACAGAAACTTATATGTGATTTACCTTTACTTCTTTATCTAAAGCTATTTGTAGCTTTATAAATGCAAAGTACTAACAAGTAAGGTATTTTCATGATCATCTAAGTTTCATTCTTTGCAAAATCTTACATTTTCTCACAAAAATTACATATGTTTATATTTGGTTTGCTAAAAAAATAGCAACCATGTTTTATTTTACACATTTATGGCCAGTTGGATGATTGAGGGCAACATAACAATGTACATTTAGGCCTTATTAATGATGGGATTATATAGCTCTTTTAAAAAATCCTACAATATCATCTAATATCATCATGAACTTGAATTTGACAGCTCAAATACAGACTTCCATAATGAGGAAAAAATGTAAACAGCACACGCCGACGGCTTTACAATATATCAAGTAGAAGATACTCTTATCACCCAAATTTGATAAACATTGGTGATGGACGTTTAATCACAGTCATGACAAGCTATCATCAATGTATTACAAAATGACTCTGATGTGGTAAAGAGAAGAAAAAGGCTGTTAACACATTGTATGATAAAGTGATTTTAACTGTTGGCTGTTCAAGTGGAATACTGAAAATGTGCATGTAATCACACCCATTTTATTCAGAAGACATATCTTGTGAGTCAACCGCTGATAGGAAAAATAGTGTCTTATGTTGTGTGCTAGGATGGTACATTAATAATGATGTGTTCAATGTCGAATTTCAAATTTTAACAGCAACATGAATCATGATTAAAAATTCAATTACAAAGACAGAACACAAACACGATTAGCAGTGCACCGTTCAGTGTCAAAAATATAAAGCTATTAGTAATATGCTAGTCGTCTTTAACTTTATTGCGCAGTTTGACCCATCACAAGAAAGGTCAATTTGGCACCTGCTTGTGTAGGTTTCCAATGCGAGAACAAATCTAAAGACTCAATCATGTTCAATGTCGCATACGCGGTGCTGAAGGTTGTAAAATTTGAGGTGATCACATTTACAAACGCATCTTTTTCGACGTTTCAATTTTCCTCCATATCATGATTTGAAAGACGTTTACTTTTACAGCCAGGAAAGGAGGACATTGAACAAACCCTTTGTTTCTCATTACATCCGCATTGTGTAATCACGTTTTCAATCATGATTCATGTTGCCGTTTAAATTTTGAAACCTTTATTGAATATACCTTAAGACAAATAAGATTGTTACAACATCTTCCCATTTTGGCTCAAATTTGGCCAAAGTTTGACCAAGAGTGGCTTCACGCAGCATGGGCACACAAAAGATTAAGAGGTTTAAATCTTGCATTTTTATTAACACAATCATGTTGACTTTTTTTTCATTGAAATGCAGAAGTATGTTTATGAGAAGGATGAAGAGAAAACATGTGTAAGAAGACCCCCCCTAAAAATACAACATCTTCAATACGAATGGAAGAGAATGATAGGCATGTATCCAAAAAGAAAAGGACAATGTTTTTGTAGCATTGAAAGAAAGAAAGAAAGAGAGAGAAAATGTTCTAAAATAACACTGTGAGAATAAGCACACAAAAGAACGAGCCAAACACGCTCTCTTCGAAGGTCACAGAAATACAGGTTATGTATTGATTAAATGTTCCATTAAAAGACCAAAGTGAATATCAAATGTTTCCAGTCCCTTGTATTTGCCATGCATGACCCCGACACACATTCTCTCCTGATGAATTCAAAATTCAAATGTAGAGAAGTGGAATGCAAGTTGCAACAAGATAGCAGAAAAAGAACAAATTGAGAGAACAAAGAGGGTTAATACAAGAGATGTGTGGTGTTAACTGTCTGGTCAAATGCAAATGTGGACAGTGGATGATAATTTGGAAAATGGGGAAAAAGAGAAGTAGACCAAGATTGATCTTGTGTAAGGGAAAACCATGAACCTATCCAATGAAAAGATTGCAGAATATTTAAAGGGGAATGAAACCTTTGGAACAAAGAGGCTTGTGTAGAAACAGAAAAATCAAAGAATAAGAATAAAGAAAGTTCGAGAAAAATCGGACAAATAATGAGAAAGTTATGAGCATTTGAATATTGCAATCACGAATGCTATGGAGATCCTCCCATTGGCAATGCGACAAGGATGTGTGATGTCACTGATGAACAACTTTCCCTTTGGTGAAATATAAAATACCTTCAAAATTTCTCTTTTTACTTTTTCTTATGATGATACAAACTCTTTATCCAAGATATATTCTTAAAAAATATGTATTACATGCCCTCATTTAGAAAGAACGCATGATCTATGGATAGATGTGATAAAAGAGGCAATTCAAGTGAAATATATACTAAAGTAATGGGGAGAGTTGTTCACAAGTGACATCACACATCTTTGTGGCATTGCCAATTTGCTATCTCCATAGCATTAGTGATTGCAATATTCAAATGCTCGTAACTTTCTCATTATTTGTCCGATTTTTCTCAAACTTTTGTTGATCTGTTTCTTTGATTTTTCTGTTTTCACACAAGCTATCTTGTTCCAATGGTTTCATTCTCCTTTAAGAGAAAGGGGTGTCATAAGAGCCAATAACTATTTGTAGAAAGAAAGAAACGCCAAATCCAAAATATTTCATGTCTGAAATCTGATTTTGATTATAAGAAGTTTAGCATGAAAGACACAATGGGCATCATCTCTGAAAAGAAAGGGCATTCATCTATGCACAGCAGATTTGACCAGTTGCTACTAGAACCACGTGATTTCTGTAAAAAGCTTATGAGTTTCTTCCAGTGTTAAAGTAAATGGCAGAACTGCACTAGCCTGAATTTTCAATTGTCAGACATCGGGCAGGAGTGTTTTTTTTTCATGGTCAAAAGGTTCATGCACCAGGACATGGATGGAGCTGCATATTCCTGGGAAAGCAGAATTTTCTGTACAATTCAGTATGGAAAATTCATATTTGACAGCTTTGATATGTTTTGTGGCGAGTGAGAAATAAAAGGGGATGCATTAAAACTAAAATTATTGTATATCTCAAACCCCTTGCCCTAAGTGTCATGATTCACCTAAGCTGTCAACAACAAAAAAGAGACACTGTGTACAGTTAGTGGCAGTCTTTGCAAATGTCAGTAGGAAATTTGCGGCCATGTAAGGACGGTCGTTAATCTTATTTGCCTCCCCCCTTAACCTTTTCACATCTAGGCAAGAACAATTAATTTCACCACTGGGTTTTATGCTCTCCAGCCATTTGGTACAAGATTAATCTTGCATTCAAAACAGATGAGCACGTGGGCAGGATATTGTGTAGTCCCACGCATAAATAAAAAAGTTTGTTTTTATTACTTTTGAATTTTTATTAACAATCCATTGAGCAAAGCCGTAGTTTTTAAAGCTTTGATGTATACAGTACACACTCTTGATGGAGCCGTGCTTACACAAGTTTCAAAATATCTCAAAGAGGGCTGAGCTAACAAAATGAGCAAATGTCAATGGGGTTACCAATGACAAGTTTTGAATGATAAACATTACAAGGGACTCTGAGAGAAAGCCATGAGTGGGTGGGCAGAGGGAAGAGCAGGAAAGATACTTATAATATTAAACAGATTTGGATGAGAGATTGGTGGATATGAAGGGAAGGCCTATCAAATAAACAGAAAAATAATAATCTTCCATTACATAAGATGACAAAGGATACATGGACAGCCAGCATCAGGCACCAATTAGTAGAGATGCTGTACGTTACATTCCACCTTAAGCATCAACTCCTTCTCATTTTTCAAAATTTTTACACCATTCTGTTTTCCAATGGAAACAATGTTAGGTGATGGGGTGGTAAAACATAATGGGAGACACTATAACAAATCTATCAGATGCCAAGGTAAAGATTTTATACATGTATATTACAATGGGAGTGTGGGATGTAACTAAACTGAAAGAACTGGCTCAATAATCAATTTGTTAAAATGCACATACACATCTGGGTTGATTGCAAGATCTAATAACAATCTTCACCTGTGGGTTGAATAAACATAGTCAGGAAAACAATACAAGCCAGCATGCAAGGTCCACTGAAACATCAAATGGGGGATGCACATGCCATAGTTGGTGGCACTTCCATCATGATTTCATGATTACCTTCAAATAGTAATGTAACTTACTCTAGATCTATCTCCAAGAAAATCTGCAAATTATATAACACGTCAGTTTTTCTTTCTTCAAAGAACTAATGGAGTGCCTCAATCGTTATGTTATTTGTGGTTCTAATATATATATAAATTCAAAGAATAATTCTTACCATTGGTCATTTCATTGCCTTCTGTATTGTTGTTGCCGCCACTTGTCGGTCCAGCAATTTCAATCGGAGAGCTGCTCCCTGTGATGGCAGCACATGCCGCAGTGGTGGTAACGGTCGCGACAGCACTGCCAACGTCGTATATAGCGCCCTTCTCCTTTTCTCTACTGGTATGCCTGGAAACCGATGGCGTCTTCTTGACAAATGAAAGGAAGAGATGTCGACAGAGGTCTTCTGGCATATCCACATCAAGGTAGGTTTCCATGAAGAGCTTGAAGCCTTCATAGTTGATGGGCTAAAGATGTTCCATAAGAAAATCATAACAAATGAGATACACACTATCAGTATAACTATTAATGCTTTATACGAACTATATTTTTCTTAAGGGGGCCTTATTAATCATCTTGTGTTTAGTTCTAACAGTCACTGTGGGGACAGTGCTTTATTGACAAGTAACAAAGAAGTTTTGGAGCTAGAACTTGTTATATTTCAGAAAACAAATCCTCAGTCTTCTGACATACATACACAAAGTTCCAACAGCACTTTCATTCATCATTTGAAAATTGAAATCTGTTAGCTCTTCATAATTACTTATTACGAGCTATGGCAGGAACTATCATCTAGATGAGAAAGTCAAATGATGCTGCTCAACAGATAAACTATAAATAGAAAAAATCATTACTCTTTTATCCAAAAGACAATTAGAGAGCAAAATTGTTTAAATTCAAGAATATAGAATTATCAATATGATTTTTTCCACATCTTCTCTAAAACAAATGAACCAGTGTTTAAGGTCAAAAAATACAAACGCATGAGACAACCATGAACTCTGAGAGCAGACTGTTTGTGCAATCTTGTGACATTCATAGATATTCCAATTGCGTCATGAGGGGAGAAATAGTGAAGTGTGATTAAAAATACATTGAGGCCAAGCATGCAGCTATCAAGGGAGAGAGAGGAAGAAAAGGAAAAAAACTCTCTGGAGAAGGATTGACTTTCATATCTAATAAACACCACAAGGACGATAAGATAGTAAGTGCTTTATTTCATTTGGAGTGTTCCATTCAGAAACTCAACCACTGCTTGTCAATCGCCATCATATAAGGAGGACCGAATGACGGAGGGAAATGCATTATTTTAGTCTTAGCTGCTGCTTAGCTGCTGTTTCTTCAGTTGCAAACTCATGATGGTTTGAATGATGTAGATTTCTGGTGATCTATTTATAAATTGTATTAAACAACAGGAAAAGGCACTCCATATTGTAAAAATGTTCTTCTATAAATATTTCAAGATGAAAATCATCCAGTGAATTAAAGATGAATAAAAAAAAAGAAAATTGGCATGAAATTGATTGAAAATGTGTGTGCTGAGTCATTTGTATCTATTAAACTTTGTGAATCACCCCCTGGGTCCCATAACACAAATATAAGTAATTGATTGTGGGGTTGATTACCATGATTGATTGCATTGATTAATGTGTATGATCAATCATAGAATTCAACCTCATGATCAATCATTGTATCTACCTAAGATGTGAAACCATTATAAGGTCTTACCTGCTCTGGATTGTATTTGGATAACACTCCATTCCCGTTGAATTCTTCTAACACATCCTTGAGAGTTTTTCTGGAATCTGAAAACATTAGGATGACAAAAAGAAAGAAATCATGAAAATGCTAATACAAATTGATGCTTTACTTCATTTATTGGCGTGTGAATGTAAACGTTATATTAGATGATCATCCACAATATTTGCCATTTCACCTATCTTTAGTAACAGACAAATTGATATCAGTAAAACATATTGTTGATATCCGGTGTTGTGAAGGAGGAAGTATTTTGGAGATATCTTAAAACTGAAATAGAATCAATAGAATCGATACTTAATGAATATAATTATAGAATCACTCCATCTTCATATAACAATATGAAGAGTACCCATTCTAAAAACATGTTTGCCAACTCTATTTCTATATGGTGAGCAACAAAACATTTGTTTCAAGGCTCTGATATCCCCACTTTCGTAACTTGCCAAAACAATTGCAAACAAGTAATGTTTTGTTATTAGCTGATCAACAATGATGTGTTTTTATCATGGGGTACTGAATTTTTCAGAAGCCTAATCTCCTGTGGAGGGCTCTAAGGACCACTGAGTTGCAAAAGGGCATTAAAACCTGTCCTTATCAACAGGTAATGCCATTCTGCTTTTCTTAACGATGATGAAGTGTTTACACTGATGAGTAACAGGAGCTTTAGCATTTTTCATGAACCCTCTGAGGGGTGATGACCACGTAACTAGGAACGTGCTTATACATGAAAACGGCTAAAGGATTCCTGCTTGGAGAGAGATTGCCAGAAAGCATGGGTGGTGGGGGGGGGCAAGAGAAAGGGAGAAACAGAGTTAACATAATCATCACTGAGAAAACAGGAATGAGAAAAGAAAAATAATAAAAGGTGAGATAAAACAAAAAAGGGGAAATAGAATATAAAAAGTGAAATAAAGCAAAGTTTATCTCTTTTTCACATGCAAAGTCAATGCAGTGCCGATACGGCGGTTTGCCTGACCGCAAATTTGCACATTAAGTGTGCGCAGTAGTTTGCTTTGCTACAATACCTGTTTCCTATGGGATTTGCACATTTAATTTCAATCAACATTTTGTTTGGCATTGACATTAAAACCCCCACATATCTCAGAAACTAAAATAAATTGCTGCCTTGAAATTGAAGTATGTATTGAACAGGACTTGTACTTTTATTTTCTGCAAAAATCTCAAAATCAATTTTTTTTACTGATACAACGGTTCCGATGAACGCCAACGATATATACCTTAATACAGAAATAGAAATGTGTAAAGAGAGAACCATTTTACTCTCTGTCCCCCCTACTTTAAGACGTCAGAAATTGTACTTCATGGACTAGTTATGACATAATTAGATAATTAAACTGTTCACTGCTGTTGCTTTACATCATTACAAGCAATGTCAGAAGCCATTACAAGTGTTGAAATATCTAATTACCATCAGCAAAGTTGACTTCACCTACATGCTCTTCATCCAATTAATAGCACGTAATCAGATCAGCATAACATCAAATGAGAAACCAACAGGCCAATAAAACTCTTCCTCCCTTTTCAATATTTAACAAATGCTTTTAGGCGAGGGGGTAAGAGCAAACAACAGCTTGAATAACAATCACCCATTTTGCAGGAGTTTTGAAGGTACCCTATTTTATAGAGTGCAATGTTTTCATCATCAGCTATTTACAATCAATTAATGTATGGTTGAAAAAGGATGGTAGGTGACAGAGTTACGCTGGCACAATCCATTAAAAGTAAGTATGGGTAAATTAACCTTGTAATGTATTCTCAGCTTTCTCTGATTTAGCTATACACTCCAATGGCTGATTTTTTTTATACATCATATATCAAAATCATTAAAGGGGATTTTAGGGCATACAAAGGGCACCTTTTTCACAAATAATAAACTTGTTCTAAGAAAATTTACAATGACATTTCCATAAAGTACAATGCACACTTTGTTTTTTTTACTGGTTGATCAACTTTAGGAACAACATGATGTTGGAATGTTAAAGGCTTGCTGGGGAAGTTTGATTAATTGTGTATATCTAGCTTGCACCCAGTAAATCAGATTGCAAATTTGATCTGATGTTGAAAGGCAAATGTGAGAAAACCCCACTTGTGTTACAGAATCATATACTACTTATTCTGCAATATTAAATTATATGAAATAAAATAATAACAGCACACTTTTTAAAAATATAATGGATTATCTATCTCTGGCAACCTTTCTAAAAATTAAAGCAAATTTGTGTTGAAAAACAAAACCTCATATACTTTGGAGTTTTTCATGTAATTATGTCACTATTACATGACTTAAAATATAAGTCGCTGCATTTTACTACTACTACTACTACTACTACTACTACTACTACTACTACTACTACTACTGCTACTACTACTACCTCTGCTACTACTGCTGCTGCTACTACTACTACTACTACTACTACTACTACTACTACTACTACTACTACTACTACTACTACTACTACTACTACTACTACTACTACTACTACTACTACTACTACTACTACTACTACTACTACTACTACTACTACTACTACTACTACTACTGCTGCTGCTGCTGCTGCTGCTGCTGCTGCATGCTGCTACTACTTCTACACCAATACTTGTACTCCTATACTAATTCTACTATTTTGGTCTCATCTAAACCTATACATGGTCACACTATCACCTAAACCAACTGACTGTCTTATTCAAAGACGGTTGAAATCTTATACTCTTGACATTTCAGTATTGTCGAGTAAGCAATCTCTGAATCTCTCATTCTAAACTATACCAATCATAATTTTTTTATTTGCAATAAAGCCTTGAAGATTCAGCCACCCCCCCCCCCTTCAAGCACTTAAAAATTAAGATATGGAATTTATTGAGAGATATTATTTGCTGAAGAACATGGTTTAAAATATTCTGATTGTGTAAAGAAAAAAAGTATTAACTTTCTTAAAGTTAAATCAACTGTAAAAAGGGTAATATTTACTTGAATGCTATAAGGCCCTCTCCTTCCAATGATAATTATAAAGGATGCGCAAAAGATTATTCTTTGTGAAAAAAAATTAAAGAATCATTAGATATTTCTATTCTATATACAAAACTTGTACTTTTGAATGCACTTTATCTAGTGGGTAACAGATGAAATCTTAGCACTATTGCAAAATCAAAATATCAAAAAAGTTAATCTACTTCATAACAAATTTCTATAATTTACCTTATTTATATACGGATGGATAATCTATCATTGAAATTGAGGTATTCCATGATTTAACAGTATCTCCAAGAGGATAATAATTCTGTGACACAGTTACAGTAGATGCATGTTTCTCTAAGCCTGTTTCTTTATTGATATACATGAAAATTTGAGTCAAAGTCCAAGCTGGAGGCCATGACAAATGGGACCCCACAATTCTGATTAAGGGAGCTAATTTTAGAAACTGGCAGATAAATTGGCATTCCCACTGATGAAGAACTGGGCTAATCCATCGAGTATCTTTACCAATCCATTTTATAAACAGGGAAACAAACAGGACCAGGGAGTTAGAAAAAGAGAAAGGAGGAAGATAATATACATGGTGAGAAATTATAAATCATTAGATATGATCAGTGAAATACACCAAATCACAATAATGGAAATGAAAGGAAAGCAAGAATAGCACATTTTACAGTGTTATGTATGAAGACATACATGTAAATAAAATATTAAGAAAAGAAATGAAGCAACAGCTCTTTATGTTATCAGAGAGAATGAAATCATGGTAAAAGAGAAGAATGCTTGACAAATGTGTGGTAAAAATAAAGATTATTTCATTAACAAGTCCTTTTATACTGAAGATATTATAGATCTATCACTATAATTTCTTCCAAGACCTTTTTTTGAGGAGGGGGAGGGGTCAAGTTTACTACATTGTGATGAGAGTTCTCTGAACATTTTACAATTATTTAATAAACAAAGTGTTTCATTTCACAAATAGAATATTGTGTAGATATTGGTTTCCAATAGAAATACCTGATCACCATAAGCAAGAGCAACCATCTACAAGAACAGCTGCACTTGGAAGGCACCAACGTCTGCTTTTGATTAAATACGCTCCCAGACCGCAAATAGGGCGCAAACTGAATTACATCAACAAATAATATTTTTCCCCTCTGGCCGTGTCTCTGCCAGCTATATCATTTAACAATCGGTTGTGTTCTTTTGCCCTTTTACTATCTATCCCTCACGAATCCCCCTCCCTCCCTTCCCCTGCAACTGGATATCTTGCTGTGGGCAGGTATTTCTTGTTTAGATTAATTCTTTTTCTTCATATATATCCCATTCTTTTGTGAATCTCTTAATCTCTCTCTTTCTCCCTCTCTTGATCCACCTTCAATCTCTCTTCCTTCCATTCCCTCTCTCTCCTGCTCTCTTCCACTACAACTCTCTTCCACCATCACTGCGTATCAGAATTCTATCTCATGGACACGGATGACGATAATGATGTAGATCACAATGATGATATACCCTACTCAGGTTTGATCACCAAAGCCCTCAGTGACGCAATCCCATTCCCATACCCAGGCTGGGTGTCAAAGTCAGTGTCTGAAACCACCTGTATGAACAATATGATGGTCAGGTCAATAGTCACTATTCCCTTTCATTATAGATTGTGAGAGCAGTAAATATTTCATTATGTTTGGATGAATTCGGGCATTTAGCATCAATTTTATTGATAGGTAGATGTAGCATCCAGACAATGGTATTTAAAAGTGAAATGACAGGTGAAAAGTTTTAATGAATATGGTTTTCATTAAAACATTACCAACAGAATAGAAGAGTGTCCTTTCAACTACAGCTTCTTTGAATAATCAAAATAAAAATAGTTTTTTAAAACAATATATAGAGTTATTTATAAAACTGTAAAAGGCAGATTTAAAAATATTACCGCAAAACAAAAAGATTTAAAAATATTATAAAAGCACAAGAAAAATTTTCGCGGAATTTATGATAATGCTGCTAACTGTAAGAGCAACAGAGCAAAATACAATGTACAGAAAAATTCAACGCGAACATGCTTGATCATACTCCTGCAAAGCGACATTGCAATAGGAAATGAGAAGAAAAACAACTGCAGATGTAAACGTAGGACACCACTCGGTAAGACAAACAAGCGATAAGAATTCAGCATTTTAAGTAGTGGGTAATAGAGCCATTCCCTTACTTGGGTACCAATGACCTGATATAACTTTATGGTGAAGATGAAAATGAGGAGAGCCTAATGATAGCTGGCTGAGAGTATGGGAGAAAGGTACTTATGGTAGGCTAGTGAATGGTGTGTGAGAAAGAGAGACGGGGTGATAAGATGATAAGAAAGAAAAAGAAAGGGAAGAAAAAAGAAAGAAAAAGAAAGGGAAGAAAAAAGAAAGAAACACCAACACACACACTCACATAAACAAATTTACAAGATAAAAAGACAATACAGAGATAATGGAAAAAATGGGCAGATATCTTGGGAAGAGTATTCATCAAACAAATTATTGCAATCATCATGTATTTAATTCGCTCATTATTAATATAGAAAAGGAAGAATAGAAAATTAAGAATTTAAAGAATTGAGAACAGGGATTTAAAGCAAGTATTTGCACAACATGAGGCAAAATTTTAATTCATATCAAGTTGATCATGAGCAGGGGAGAGAGAAAGAAGAGAGGGGAAGAGCTGCAACAAACCTTGAGAGAAACCCCATGGGGCTGTATGACCCTGCGTTTAAAGAACCGAAAAAAGAATTTCTCTGATTTGTCCAATAAGTAGATGTGCATTGAACGCTTGTGGGCCAGCGCTATCAGCAGTACACTCTAACCAAAACAGATCTCAGTTGTATATTGTTTGCATGCCTGTGTATTATGGAAGAGTGTAGGCATCCAAAGTGTCTTGAATTATATATCTTATCCTTTCTTCTTTTATGCGATGGCAGCAACGTCCCAGGCATGAATTTAATTTTGATTCCTCGCCTGTTGCTTCATACAAATACAGCACTATACTATTTTCTACATATGTTTATTCCACTGACAACGAACACATTTTATATGAGTTCTTTCCAAACATTGCGCTGTCATTTAAAGGCCAGATTAATATGCAATATAAGATATTTTTCACAAAGATAAATGCTTATTTTAGTAACTATTATGCAATATTCATATGTATTGTAATTGTAAGCCCTGTTTAGAGATGAGATTAATACTCAACAAAGGTTGAGGTTAATATAAATATATATAGAGAGAGAGAGGGGAGGGGGAGGTGTACAGATGGGTGTGGAATAAAATGAAGTTTGCTCTGCTATCTACTAAAGATATGAACCTAGTACTTTTCATAAACTTTTATGGGGAACACAACAAGTTAGTTTCAATAAGAGTCATGTAGTACAAACAAGATTGAACTGGATTGAATCAGAAAAGAATATGACCAAAACAGGAATCATTTTGTAAACAAAGATTCCAGTCCTATGGGTGACTAGAATCTCAGGTTTAGAATGTTCTTATTCATGGCAGCAAAGCAAAGCCTTCCTTCCCACTGACCACTGGCATTCAATGCATATTAAGTATGTAAACTAAGAATGAGGGCATTAATTATGAAAGTGTATATTAAATAAAGCACTAATGTTTGCTTTGTTACTAGATTCTTCACCATTTCAATTTTTTTATTCTAAATGTGATACTTAAAATTCACCTTTGCATTTTAATAATCCATTAGAAAATTGAGTATATACACAACTTAATGGATTGCTAGTTAATATACAAATAATGAATGTTTATGAGTGCAATGGACAGAATACTTCACATATCAATTCGTTTGCACTCCTTTTCGTAGATTATGTTTTTGTTCTTATGCACAATATCCATTAATCAGGCGCACGGTGCTCGATTGGATTTTGGTATACGATGTTCAACTTGGCAGCAGCACGTTCTGCGTTAGATTTGGAAATCCTCGTTCCCAGACTGGGATATGTAACATGTAACCTTTTCATACATATAAAATTCATATTGATTAATTAATATTTAGCTCCGTCAATTTTCATGTTAAATCATGCTTGTCTCATTTTTAGAAGCCAAATCCAGGGATGAATAATGTGTGCATATGTATATGTGCAGCGCATGAATGGTATATACACCACACATCCTACGTAAATAGTGTACATAGTTTAATTTTAGATTTGAAGGTGGTCTAAAATGTGCATACAAAAACATGATATTTGCACAACACATTTCTTCATGATTGAATTCTCTGATTGTAGAGAAAAGCAATGTTCAAGTAAACTGAAAAAAAAATCTGCATCAAAGAGAGATCTAGCTTTGCTGAATATGAGAGGGAGTGTACATGAATGATGGTATTGTGGTTCACCCTTTATTCCTGGAATAATAATACTCAATATTTATAACGCGCTTTTCAGGGTTGGCGGATTTAAATCACGTTGATTTAAATCGTGATTTAAATCGCGATTTAAATCACCATGATTTTTTAAAAAAAATCATTGATTTAAATCACTTCCATTGAAACATGTACAAATCATGGACAAAGTATTTGTTCAATGCAGTTTTAATTCTTCAAGTCAACTGAAAAAACTTTGAATTAACTTTATATCAATAAAAGATCAACAAAGTCTTCATATCTACTTAAAACAAATTAAAATCAAATTAATAAAATCAGGTAATTCCTTAAAAACTACAGATGTATGTTGTCAATAGGTACTCATTTTTTGTAAATTATGTCGAGTTTTTCTTCTGAAATTTTACATTCTTTGTCAGTTATTATTAGTCAATTTCTTTCTTAACATAAAGTTTTCACATAATCCAACTTTTCAGAGAGCAGTTTGTAAAAAAGATATATAATATATAAAAGTCAATGAGAAAAGGTTTGTTGGCAGTTTTCCAGTTTTGATCCTTCGCCTACACATAACTACTTCTGTCATGTAAAATAAAAAATGATACCTGCATGTAATCAACATATTTAACATGCCTCTTATTTCGTATTGTTACATTTATCATACATTTGATGTTTTAAATAACATAATTATAAAAATCACATTAACATAATGTAGTACAGTCATAAGCTTTCTCTTATAAACCTTTTAAGTCACTGCAGCCCATTTTATGTTCAGTGCTACAAATAATGGAAGTTTTGTATCTGCATGTAATAATGGAAAGAGCTCTATAACAACAATTTGCAAAACTCAGAATAAACATTTAACACTGCATTTTAATATTAAGATGCAGGTACTTCAGTTACAATCATTGGCAGTTGTAAGCTGTGTCTCATTTAAAATAAAATACTTCTTTTTGTAATACATATGTTGTAATTTAAGCAGTTTTGCAGTTTTTATCCTTTAAGTTAAAAGTAAGTAGATTCTTTTTCATACTTCATGGATCAAACAGATTTTTTTTGTAGAGAATATGGGAATGAAAATTGTAGATTAATGTAAAAAAAATCACAGTAACAAAATGTAGTATAGTCACCCTTTGACTAAGCTATCTCCTATATTGTTCTCCAAAACTGAGAGTTTTGCATCTATATCTGTAGCAAGAGAAGAGCTTTTTATCAAAAAGATCCTAAACATATACAGTTGTAGTCTCTCTTTGACTATTGTAAAGCTGTGACTAATTGAAAAAAATCATTGATTTGAATTATTTCTCTTACAATATACATGAATACTAGTAATTGGCAAAGGGTTTGTTGGCAGTTTTGATAAGGGATTTTTTCTCTTGGATTTTTTAAATATTTGAATGAAAAATCCCAGAGGGGAATTTTCTCTACTCACTGGGAATTCCCTATGGAATATTCCTTCATAGGCCTATGTATGATAGAATTAAGTTCAGATACATGATTCCTCAAATTTATCTTTAATTGTCCATTTTTACTGGATTTTAATTACAAAATATGTGGTTAAGAACAATATTAGGGGTGAAATGTATAACATCAATATTGATGTCATTGTAAGAGTAAGGGGGGGGGGATAATTACCCTTTTTTTTTCGAAGGAACTTTTAAAAAATCAAAAAAATCAAAAAAATCTGATTTAAATAAAAAAAATCTGATTTAAATCAAATAAATCCGATTTTTTTGATTTTTAAAAAAAAATCAAAAAAATCGCCAACCCTGGCGCTTTTCCCAAATGGCCCAAAGCGCTCACAATTTCAATTAACATATAAAAGATACAAACAAAAATCAGAATGACATATTAAATGAAGGCAATTGCCCAGAACAAGAGAGTTTTAAGTGACTTCTTCAAAGACTTGATTGTTGGGGATTATCTTATTGCAAGAGGGAGCTTGTTCCATTCCATAGAGGATGCAACAGTGAAAGGAATCATATACTCGTTCTGATAGAGTATCATTGTTAATAATTGAAAAGGGGAACTGTGTTTATTTTTGAAACTTGCCATCAATTATTGATTAAATAAAAGTGTGAAGGGTAAGAACATGTTCTAACGTGTTGATGCACAAGGCATAATAATGGTTGAATCAAAATAATTACAGAAATGTTGCAGTTTGTGTCAGTTAAATAGTTGGAGTCCATTTTCCCTGTTTCTTTTGAAAGTTTCCTGGCTTCTTGTGTGCATTCAGTGGCAACATTATATTATTCCCCAAAAGTTGTGTGATGTCATATTTTTATAATACTTAATTAGAGAAGAAAAGGGAGGAAAGGCAGAAAGAAATGAAGCACTAACAAGAGATGACAGAGGTAAGAGGGAGGGAAATGGACAATAAAACAAAGTGAATATAATGAAGTGAATGCAATGACAATGACTTCCACACAAAAGGAAGGACCAAGGAAGTACATTGTTTGATAAAAGAGTGAAACTAAAAAGAGCAGACAAAGACAATCTTAATGCATTAGGATGTGTGTGATTAAATCAACCTTCCATGGACTGCCACCATCACAACTCTCAATAGCATATTTTCTTGACCCAATTTTGTGACTATACTGAAAACCATTCTTCAGATATGGGTTCAGTTTTACAATCAAATCTCTGAATACTTTATTAGATTACCAAATGGAAAATATCAGCCCAACTAACTATACATGGAAACATGCAAACCTTGCTATTAAATTAGATTTGTCACTGAATCCATTCCTTGCAAGAGCAACATGTCTATGCTCACCTAAAGACATCAGTTTGGATGTTTCATCCACGCATGTTTATATCAAAATCATATTTACCTGACACATTTTCTTAAAAAAGACCCATTCAAGATATAATGGTTACTTCAAATGAATAGGCTCCTTTAGAAATTTGTATTGTATAAAATGTCATAAGAAACAGGAATGATAATGTCTTAGAAATGTAAAAAGTAAAATAAAAGTATACAAATCTCATTGAAGAATTTGAGGTATTTTTGTATACTCCATTAATCTGATAGATGAAAATAATGCAAAATGATGTCACATAGACTTTGAATAATCAATCTATTAATAAAAATGAATACACTTAATAGGTACACCCATTTAAGTGAAACATTTAAGTCTTTAATAATGAATGGTGAACATAAAATAACTTAAAAATCAATCTGATATGAAAAGCAGTTTGTGGTGAAAATTGAAATCGTTATCACAATAGATTCCAATGAATGAGCTTTAATAGTACCCCTTTTATCCATTTTTAACAAGCTAAAGTTATTCTGTTAGTCCTACCCTCTAAGGCTGGTGAGAATACTCAATGATTCATGGAGATAAATTTTCAATTGTTTTACGGTAGCAAATTCTAGATGGAAACAAGAAAAGGAAAGTTGTACGAGAGAAAGGGAGAGATAAGAAGGGAAGAGAAAGAGAGGTACTCAGAGAGGAAAGAAAATTAAGAAAAAGAGGAGAGAGAGGGAGAAAGAGAGAGAGTTAAGAGCTAGTTTCTTCCAAGTGTAGGTCATTGTCCTGCCATAGACTTATGTGGAGAAAGATGAGTAGGCACGAATCAATATTATGAGGTAGACCTTGGGGAATAAAGTGGTGGGCGGGGGGGGGGGGGGGGAAAACAGGTATTTTATCATGACAGAAATGAAAAGATAGTTACATTCTTTGTATGATAAAGAGTAAAAAAATAGATGAGGGCATTGACTCTCAACAAAAAGATCCTTATATATGGCTATGCGCCATCGATTAAGAAAGCCAATAGTGGGGCTATATGGAATATCTTTGACTGTACTTGATGAAATGGATGTGGGTTGGTAGAGAGAGAGAGAGCAGGGAGCACCTTGTAGGTACAACATGGGTGAAATGTAATACGATCATGGGAAAAGGTAGGGGTGGAGGATAGGAAGTTAGGAGATGCAGAACAGGCTAAGGTGCTGTTAATTAAAATACTAAGATTATCTGATAAATCACATGACTTTGGCAGATTAAACATTGCTTCCCTAACTAGCTTCTCAAGTATTACGCAGGTCTCTGCAGCAAACCAGCAGACATTGCCTTCTTTACTGTTAAAATTGTGAATAGATTTACTCTTTAAAAGTGAATTTAGAGTAGATTTAGAGAGAATATGAGATCTTGAGGTTTGTCTTAAATGAGTGAAAATATGATGCAATGGTCGATCAAAATTGAGTGAAAATAACATTTCTTCACTTAAAAATTCATTATCAATACACTCCTGATAGAGCAAATATTTTCATAATATTTTTATTGGGAGAGGATGTAGAATTCAAAGATTTCAAATAAAGCTACTTCAACCTTCCTAACAATGTAAGTTCCTTTTAAATGCAAGTCCCATGACCTTCGTATGAATCTCATAAGAGAAGATTATATATCCCTCCAAGCTATTCTTCAAAGAGCTGGCCCTGACATTCTGAGTAGTACCCATCAGTTGCACTTTATATTACTTTGATGAATGTAGTTTGGAGTGTATGTAGGATAAAACAGTTCTTTTGTCAAAGAAATATTTGAATCATTCTATTGAGTCATTTTGATCTCAATCTACTCCCAATCTATTTGTATTTCAGCTAGATACAAATGGAAAGCAGAGTCAGAAAATTGATTGCCTTATTCTTGTAATACCTTGAAATAATATACAATTAATGCACATTTATGAGTGTGTTATGACGATGCAGCACACTCGAGGGTATTTACAATTATGCGAAAGCAAGAGGCGCTTGCGCCGAGTGCTTTTGCATAATATTGTGAATGCCCGAGAGTTGCTCGCATCGTCACTAACATCACGAATCTTAAAATGTGCATTGTTTTATAAAACGGGTCGGCAAAATGAATTTTTCATGGAAATCTTGTTTAAATCCCTCCAACGTGTGTACGATCGCACAGACGAAGAGATCACAAGACTGTCAATTATGACATCACAGGCGTATCTACTATGCGCGCCTAAGTAAGCGCATCAAAATCCTAGCCAGCCTTACTGAACGCGTATAAGTTTTTACGTGCTATTGGAACTAATGCTGCACAAAATATGCACAGTGCTGCACAAAAAATGCACAGTGCTGCACGAAAAATGCACGACTGGAAGGTTGCGCACAATTAAAGCATGAACACGTGACTTGAATACGCACTCACCATTGGCTACATCCTTGAACCCGTTTTATAAATGTGCTTATCATACCTGTCAGGTCCATGCGCATCATAATACCGCTATTGTTTATTAATGTTCTAAAAGCTTTCAAAGGTCTTTTTAAAGGTTAAAAAAATGTTTCGTAGAGTCCACTACCATCTCTCCAATGAGACAGTAGATTCATTTATCAGGGTTCCCACAGAAATTCGAAAAAATAATTCCATAACTTTTCCATGACAAAATTACAACTTTCCATGATTTCCCATGACCTCCCGGAGTTATGTAGAATTTGGAATGTCACAAAACTGGGGAAAATGGAAATCACAAACACCAATTATAATAGAGTATAATCACAGAGTATGACAGAGCCAAGAGGTAAATGCAATTCCATGAATTTTGCATGACTTTTCCCACATTTTCTGAATTCCCTGACCTTTCCCTGACTATCCATGACCACAAATTTTTCCAGGATTTTCCATGATTGTGGGAATGCTGTATATAACCCCCTTTCAATATTTCAACATGATAAACAAAATGGTAGACTGAAGGAACTTTTGTAACTTGAATAACTCTGTGTTGCTGATGCAATTTTCAATATCACAAAATCCTCACATCTTCCCCAAATCCTGATACCTCTCTAGTATTGATTACATCAGCGTTCAGGTACACTTGCCAATTTGTAATGGAGAATGCCCCATAGGAAAAACTTTAGAGATTAATCAATGTTTAGTCAAAAGAAAAAGGCTCCTGGAAAGTCAATGATAAAGGTACAGAAAGCCTCTTTTTTGGTCTGATTCATGTTGTAATCTTTATTAGATTCAAATGTAAATCGATCTTTCAGTAATAATCATTTTCTCAAAAAAAATATGAACATGCATGTAAAAAATCAAAAACAGTAAGGCAGTTATCTTTAGGGAATTCTTACAATTTTAAGAATTCTCTTCAGATTATTCAGAAGCACCATATTTAGATGACAATATCTATTTTCAATTTAATTTTTTTATTTTCCTGGATGAATCAGAAATAATAGGCATATTAGTTTACTCAAGTCAACAAAGAAAGCAATATAATCCTACAAAATACTGATATTGAACTAGCAGCCTGACATGGTATGGCCTTACACCAGAACTATAAGAAGATGTCTATGGGATGCTTCAACATGTATACCAGACAATGACATGCCTATAAATACAAAACCAGGCAAACCTGATTATCAACCCGTTTAGAGGATGCACAGATTGAAATTCCAGCTACTTCATTATACTTTTGTCTTTTCATTATGGCCGTTCTCATCGAACCTAGCTCTCAAATGAGTTCCTGCCTTCCCCCGTACATGTCACTCTCTGGCATAGAGGCTTTCAAGTTCTGCGTCAGAGTTGCTTGGTTTTTGCCTGCTTTGCTATTCCCATAATGGAATGCTATGAACACAAGGCTATTGATGTTGAGCCCAGAATGCCCTCTTCTACATAATGTGTTTTTCTGAATGTCACAGTCAGCCTAAATTTAGAGGACCAAGAAGAAGGGAGGACAGGGAGAATGGTTGAAAAGATGATTGCATGCCTGACCTTTACTAGTAGGTCAGATGAGGGTCTTTCTCATACTGCCAGTTAGGAGCTCAAGTAGCATGAGGGCAGAAAAAGTAAGAACTGACTTTCCAATCACGCTATGAGATAGTGATAGTGGGAGTCACATGTTCCCGATTGATTAGATTTTTAATAAGTTACACATATCTAACTACCTACGCAATTCATGCTCTGATAGCTCAAAATGTGGTTTGGAGACTGATAAATGCAATAATATGCCCACACAATTACTGCACTATTAATTACAGTATAGGGTAATAATTATACATTTTCTTGACTTACAATAGCAATTCAGCCTTTTTATCCAACATCATCTGCCAATTGTAATCAGGATATAAGTTGATGATGTATGAAATGAAACAACTCCATATCTTTGAGATATTGAAAAAAAAAATAAGTTGTGCCCTTCCCCCGTAGTACAGCAAATCTAAGATCCATTTGATGAAGGAGGATTTGCACAATTTGCAACAATGGAAGCAATTTCGAGCCACAATACTTTCCTGTTTATAACTGTAAGTTAAAGTTAAGTATCCTGATAATATAATCTCAATAAAAATGAAGTTGGCACACAGAAATCATTAAAGAAGGAATAACTAGAGAAGCAAGATTTGTCAGCACTACATAACAACTATCACTGTTGGTAATGATGTTGTTATTGATTGGTTCTTATTGTTGTTATCATCACCATTATGGTTATGACAAAGGAAAATGTTATTGAATTTATAAAAAAAGAATAAGAAAATTTGAACTATATTGATGAAAAAATGTTCATCATACCAAACCGACAGGATCCATTTCAATTTTCATGTTCGCATGAACCATCATGTTTCCTTTCTTTTTTTTCTACTGGTATAATGATTTTGTTTCAGACTGATATTTTTCTTTGTATCAATTTGATTGACATTGTAATTGGAGATTCTATCTACATATAATCATGAATTGAAATTCAATCTGTTCATTGAAAAAAAGTCAGTCTAAAATCCTCATTGGACCAAAAAAAAGATATATTGTGTTTAATTTTCTATCATGTCAAACAGTGAATGGTCTTGTTCCTAAAAAATACAACTGATTACAACCTTTCCAATATTCAGACACAATTTGTCACGTTATCGTAAAGGTATACTAAAATAGCATTGCTGTTTGGTAGATTTATAAGTCTAGATGCCAATAAAACAGAAAATTGTCAAAAGTCAAAACTATGAGCATCGTGTTTTATTTGATAACAAAGCCCTTTGTGTAGCCCTCTATGGATGAGGGCAGTGATGACCATATGACCAATGGAGAACTATATGCCAACTCATGCCAATATGATATCACTATACTTTTATTTTGATAAAATAAACATGAGTGAATTTAATTGGAAATAAATAAGCAAATAAAATGAACGAATATACAATACATTCTTTTCTCATCAGATAACATTTGTGTATAAGTCCATAGGCTATTCAGATTTTGTGTATCATGTAATAGAGCTTGGGTATAAATTTCTGTCACTGAACAGGCTGCATGTCATTGAAAACCTTAATTTTTATCGACTGATCGAGAGTAATTGAAAGTCACCACACTGTTCATCAATGGGAAGTTTGGAGCTACAGGAAAGTAATCAATATGATGTTCTTTCAGAAAAGTCATAAAGAAACGGCTTGATTCAATTAACAATCAAGCATGTATACCATATCTTTAATGGAGTATTCACCCCCCCCCCTCCTGTATATCAATTAATAATATTCTTGTTGTATTGCTGGTATAGTGAGAGTGGATGTTATTTGGCACAATGCAATTGTTTACCCGAGGGTGATCTTTAAAATTGATCGGTGTCAGGACCAAGAAGGTCAGGGGTCCCACAAAAACTGTGAATTCCAGTGAAGGAAAATGGAGGTGGGACGTCGGACTTCAGGGGATTAAATGTGACACGCTCCAACAACATTAAGGTGCCACAATTGGTCTTGAAAAGGTGTGTGTGTAAGATAGAGAGAGTGTGTGTGCACACTTGTGTGTGGGTGTGTGTATGAGAATGTGTGAGAGTAAGGGATAAAGATACATAAAGTAATAAAAAAAGAAACTAGCAAATATACATATATCAAAAGATATTGGAAAAGGTGAAAGTTTATAAAAAGGAAATATAGAGTTTAAATGATACGAGACACATACATCCCAGAAAGCAACTAACAAGGCTTCAAGTTATAATTTACAATGAATAAACAGAATTAAAGGGATGGTCCAGGCTGAAAATATTTATATCTTAATACATAGAGCAGAATTCACTGAGCAAAATGCCGAAAAATTTCATCAAAATCGGATTACAAATAATATAGTTATTGGAGTTTAAAGTTTAGCAATATTTTGTGAAAACAGTCATCATGAATATTCATTAGGTGGGCTGGTGATGTCACATCCCCACTTTTCGTTTTCTTATATTATTACATAAAATCATAATTTTTTCATCATTTCATACTTGTGTGAATAATATATCTCCCTTATATATGAAATAAGTTGCAGCAATAAATATCTAATGCACTAAATCAGTTGTCGATCCAATTTTTCTAGTTCTTGGAGGAAAAAAAAATGAATAAACCTATTTCATATAACAGAATACAAAAGAACAAGTGGGGATGTGACAATAATATCAAGCTATAAATACTTTCAGCCTGGATTATCCCTTTAAGAGGGGCATGCAAGAATGAAGAATACCAAAATATAAGGTAAATATAAAAACATCCAAATGTGTAAAATATCAAGACCATCAAATATATATGCTTGAAAGTGAATATAGTGACCTGACAAAGAAACCCTCTACTGCCTTTCAATCAAAAACATTTCTTTGATAAGGATGTATTTTATGTTACTCTGATACAGTACAAAAATCAATACATCCTTTTCCGCTTTCTTATCATGATTGTGGTGATGTCACAGCAACAAGTAGGTCATATTTCTATCCAACCTGAAATGTCTGTCATATTAACCCACAATGACTTCCTTAAAGAATCGGGTCACTTCCACCATCTCTCAAACTAAGCTGGTATAAAGGATCAAAACTGCTTCTAAGTTTATACACCCTGTAAAATTGTAGGCTACAGCATTATGGAACATTATACAATGATTTCTGAGGTAGTGTGTTGCAGGTAGTCTGAGTAGAAGTTGTATACTAATAAAAGCAGAAGTAGGAATAGTGGTGGTAGTCTTATGGTGGAAGTATTGGTGAGAGTGATGATGATGACAGTGGTAATGGTAGTGGTGGTGGTAGATACTACAACCACCATTTCAATTATACCCCTTTCATAAACCCAATTAAAATGAATTAGGCGGCTAATAGCAGCATAATTTGGTCGTAAAATTGGAGGACAAGAGTTATCCGCATTACTCTGATGCTGCTATTATCCGCATAATAGCGGCATCGGGATAAGATTTTGAGTTTATGAACGCATTTCCAAATAATGCGGATAATTGCCATGGTGCGGTCACAAGGTCACCCTTTTCCAACACAACCGCATCGGAGGGGCGTGTCCAGTTGTCATGGCGATTATCCGCCTTTTTGAGGATGGGCGCTCGTAAAAATAATGCGGCTTATTTTCAGAGTTTATGAACGCAATTTTTATTGAATTATCCGCATTACTCTTAGGCGGCTAATTGGAGGATAGGTTTATGAAAAGGGTATTAGATGCCGAAGAGGCTTCAGTGCAAATCAATGCAAAAAAAATAGATGACAGGTTAATTACTTAAACAATGAATGAATAAATGAACATCTGTTGATAGCACTCCTATACAGGTTTGTCTTCTGGGTGCCCTTGAAGGTGGTCAATGATGTCTACATCTCCATAATCTCTCTGGAAGCAAATGCCACAGGCTTGGCCCTGCATGAGTTAAGACCCATTCCCAAATAATAGTAATAATAGTATTAGTTGTACAAGTAGTACATGAGGTTAAGGTGGTGTCATGGAATAGTTGGTAACTGTTAGAGTTGTCAGATCATAAAAGTAACAATAGCATACATGTATAGTTGAATTAATTGAAACAATGTCACATAAACATGGCAAACTTATGAATGATTTAATGCTTGTTTTTACCAAAGTTGTTTTACCATTTCTGCGTAGAAACTACAAAAACATCATTATAATTCCAAAGTTGGCAATATGACGAATCATGTAGACTATACTTTCACACAATATGAAGAGCGATTCCCCAAATTATCTCACTTGTATCAATGATATGCAACCAACAATGTCCCTGCTTCCCAAATTGTCAGAAAGAAACCGCAGTATTTCATTTAATGCATGGAAATCCACTAAATCGCAGACAATCTTGTCACTGATTCAGACTAATGATTGCTCGCCATATGCATTAGCCATGTCTTCCCACACATCACTTATAAACTATGAGTTAATTACCATGAAAATATGCTAAATGGTGTTTCCCCCGCCTTCATCAGACCTCTTAATTTCCCTATCATCAATGGAATTCAAGAAGCGGATGGCATTTCTATAGCAAGCAGAATCATTTTGTTTGGGCCTAGCTGCTGAATAATTCATTGAATAAATATGGAAGAGGTTAAGATGTGAATGAAGGCTTCTTACTAAGAATTGGAATTATATTTGTAAAGATACTTTCTAAAGGTCTTTGATAAGAGAATATCTATTACACAGTATTTCATGATATCTAAAACACCTTTACATCCAGAACTTAAAATCGCATGAAATTATCATCTAATATAATTCAAATAAATATACTAAATGAGAAGTGCATAATACTTACTACATTGTGGGAAGTTGTATAAAGTTTTGTGGTTTTATTATTCATATTTTTGTTGACCCACCCCCCCCCCTTGTCAATTACCTGATGTGATGTTGACAGAAGACACTCCCCGCCTCCAAGGTATTTGACAATCTTTATATAAGGTGGTTTCAAACCGCCTCGATCATAAGAATCCCCGTTAAATTACAAGAACTTTTTTAGGCTAAAAAATACCCATTAATTATTTCTGCATTCACACCGCCCCGAAACATATCCTTCAGGATAAATTCCTGAAGTTAGGAGCATGTGCAGTATGGTCTGATAAGCAGGCAAGGCGCGAAATTCAAAACCACTAGAGCTCAGCAGCCACCCACGGTGTCCACGCCCAAATACATGCTTGGCTAAAAGTTCCCGTAAATTGCTTTCACATTGCTAAAATACCTGCGACCTTAGAAAAATCCCTGCGAATGTTCTCGTAACTTTGCCAAGTACCTACTATTTAGTGGGTATTTTCTGATCGGGTAAATTTCCCACTCAGAAAATACCTGAAACTGAAGAACTTCGAGGCGGTCTGAAACCACCTTCAGATTCTTGCTTGTCAAATTTTCGAGATATTTTTAAGCTCCATCTTTCAGAATTTTCAGAATGATCTTGTTTCCATTTTTGCTTTTCAAATATATTTGGAGGTCATTAAATAAGGCATTTTTTTATTGAGATTCTTTTCCTTCCTTGGAAAAAAAAGTCTCACAAAAATTACCCGAGTACACAACTTATATCTTGTCTTGCACTTGAGTTTGCAAAACCCTCCAATTAGTAGCCATGTCTGCAACATCACCAAATGTTGGAAGATGAATAGATCATTCAAATACAATAAGTGATAACATTTTATTTGAATTGTTGAGTCTATGTATGAATTAAGATAGAGTTCCAGTTTAAATGGAGATGCTGATTCTCACAGGGATTGGTAATTTTCCCATATTTTCACGATATATTACAGAGATGGGCAGTACAATAAACAGCTTATTCAGGACTTAATATATTTTCAGAGAAATTAGGGAGGGGCTACATTTGAGTATTTGCCAATAACACAACTCAAAACAGGAAAGTTGGGAATAGCATGAAATACTCACTGTGAGACTAGTACAATGTGTCACAACAAATAAGGTAGTCATTGATGAGGCTAATATATAGTTGACTACTGCAGTGGATTTTCTTAAACACGTCGACCCCCATAGATTACCAGACATTGTGATAAATTCGACAACATGTTCCTCTCATAAATCAGAAAGGTGCGTTAAAGGCATGTCATGAAAGATAATGCTTTCAGTTGAATGTCATTGCTAAATTCTGCAGTATTCTTATTCAATATTCTTCTGCTCTTTACTACAAAAAATTTATTAAGAGAATAGATTAAAATTGCGAGTTATACTGACCTACCATGACGATATCCACTACATCCTGAGCTTGACCCTGTAGCGCCATCACAAGGGCCGACGTACAAGGCACGAAAAGGGGTTTGGATATCTTATCATCATCCTCCTTTTTCTGCCGACCACGTAAGGAGTTCCGAAAGAGGCGGTACTTCCAGCTTGGCTTTTCTTTCTTTGAGTTCTGTCTCTTTTGATCTGTTTGGCCAATGGAGGCATAGGACCGAGAGAAGGGCCATGTTCCTTTACAAGCAGGCATCTTGTCAGTTTGTTTTTTTTACATCAAGATTGAATGATTCCAACTAAATGTCAATTATGGGTTTATTCAGATGAGAAATAATGAAGAGTCTGCTGGCAGTGGTGCAAAATTTGTCAATGACTTAAGGAGCAAGAGAGAAATTTCTGATTTATACAACTTCAAACGAATTCAATATCGACAAACTCTAGGCAATCCAATGATGAACCCCCTCTGAAAAAATATGGGAGCATTAAAAAAATAAAGGCTTTCCGAAACTTGAAGTACAGTAGAACAAATATATTCACACCACGATATGGAAGACAAAAAAGTGGGTTTCTTCCAGAAATCTTGGTAGTACCTCACATTGCCATTTTGAGGATTCTCCAAACACACAAGTAGAGAGATATGAAGAGTGGCTAAAGCTGGTTGGCTTGTTGATGCTTGGAATGCATGGGAGCACTGTTCACTCTATATCATTGAAGGAAAAGGAAAAAATGAGATGGATTTCTTGGTCAGTAGACGGGGCGATACAGAAGGGGTGAGTGGGTGGGGAAAGTAAGAGAGAAGGAATGCACCTGCGATATTAGGGAATCCACTTATTGCAAGTCGTTAGACTGCCATCTTTCCCAGGCAGTGGCGTGGTAATTTACAAGATTGCAGAATTATTCTCACTAAGCTGCAGATGGTGCTCGCAAATGAGAAGGGAAAAAAAAATTCCACCAATAAATAAATGCAAGTCAATGTACTCAGATACACTTCTTGATGTAAATAGATCCTGTTTTCAGCTGATCCTGCTCCATTATCTTTTCAACAACAGATATCATGGTGCACAATAGCTTTTATTGAAGGTCATAATCTTGTCTGATATTCTAGCTTCCAATTCACAAAACACATAAGCAAATCCACGGTATTGTGCTAATGCATAAATCTATCCAAACTACAAATAACTTGTAGTGTCTCAAAAAGCAGCTGTTATGTGTACTTAATGATCAACAAACATGAGAGACTTCAGCAGCTTTTTCCCCTGATTTTCTTCCATCTCCTCTCTCCTCCTTTGCTGAAACCACTGCTTCAACGAGAGGTGGTAAGGACAGAAATGAGAGAGATGTGTGTGGTGCTCACATACTTAAACACACCAGACCGTCGTCATCGAGTGGCTAGCTTGCTGACTGGTTGGTGTATGTATAGGATTCAGCATACACTGAAGGGTGCCTGCATTTGCCCTCCTGTACCAATAAGTAAAGCCATACAAAATGTGTCTAATCATATTTAAGTTATATTGTTTCACTGAGAAGTTAATTTTGATGTAAGTTTAGGTGATTTCAAAGAGAACATTTCTTTTCTATCAAATTCACCCTAGCTTTAAACTTCCATTCTCTGTCTCATTTATATTGACAGTATACTTAAAAAGTAAATTAGATAAAAAAATATACCAAGGAAAGGATCAGAGGTGCAGTAAATATAAACTATGGTTACTTAATATATAGGAATTGAAGGTAAAGAAATACAATTACCTCAGTGTCCCTGACAAAGCTAAAATAATTTATGATCCAACTCAATATCTTAGAGACCATTCTGATTACAGAAATAAAAATGAGACAGTTGTCAATGGTAGCAGACAAGCACTTCCTAAATTGAATGTTTTGATCTGTTGCTGTATCAATACAGCCTACACATATCCCAATCTCTAAGTTCAGCAAGGTGGCAGGAAGAAAGAGAGATAAGAGTTTTCTATAAAATGACTTCCAATGCCAATAAATATGGAAGTTTTGATACCCCCCCCAAAAAAAAAAAATTAACACTTTTTCAATAAATTTACTGACTTGAGATCATGAGATAAAAGATCTTTGAAAAACATTACAGAAGACTATGAACATCTATTATATAAGTAAAGTAAAGGAATGGATTTAACTAAACTATCAAAAATCTTGACTGGAACAAGATTTCTGGTTATGAAATATGTAAAAAAAGTTACTTAAGATTGAAAAATGCTCTAAAAAATGCAGACACAAAATCCTGATATTCCTGATGGAAATAAAGAAGTTTCATGCACGAGACAAGGACACCAAGATGACCACAAAGATTGAGTTTCTGAGCACTTGCGGTACAGTTGAGCATTAGTGAGTGTATCATGTACTAAATATGAAGAGCACACTTTCAAAGCCAGCAGCCGGGAAGATTCCAGGTAGCGCACAATCATGGGATGGGAAGATTCACAAATGGCAAGGTGAGTGAGAACGAAGCAGTGAAAGAAGAAGAGGGGAAATAGAAAGAGGGACGAGGAGAAGAGAGAGAGGGAGAGAGGGGGTGTAGGATGATTGATCCCAGAGACACCATTCTCATTACGCTTTCTAAAATAAGTTTACTGGAAACCGGTCAAGGAAGCCAGTTTGAAAGATCGCTTTGCTAGCTTTCCCATTTGATTGCGCAAAAGTGGTTTTCAAAATCACTTCACGTATAGCTATCTTGTTGCTATGGAAACTCTCTCAGTGGGGTGACGACATGTTTCACGCGAAATTCAAAACCATAGCGTCGGCATACTACACCTGTTGTGTGGAGTAGCGCGATCAAAATGTGCGGAAGATCGCTTCCCAAAGAATGGTTGTGTCCTCGCTTACGCTAAAACCAATTTAACGAGGCAAAGCGATCTTAAAACTACATCGCGAGGTGTTTGTCTGAACCGGTTTGGAAGATCGCTTCGACCATTCTCATTACACGTTGAACTAGTTTCCAGTAAACTAGTTTTAGGAAGGTAGTGAGAATGGTGTCTGAAGTCTTTCTCAAACCTCCCTGGAGAGAAATGTTTTGTCTTAACAAGGTACGAATCCTCTCACCAAGTGTGTTTGCACAGCGTTATCGCATGTTGCTAATGTGATAATATGAGCACGGTCTCTCTCTCTTACTACCAATGTTAGATCCACGATCAGTCTAAACACACAAACTGTTGAATGCTCCCCATTACAAGCAAGCAAGAAGACTCTACACGTCAACTGCCGAGGCCCTCATGTCCTGCAAATTTACTGACTTTTATAGAGAGAGAGAAAAAGAGAGTCGTGGGTTGTCACTTTATAATACGCTCTTTTTCTGTATGGAAGTTGGACGAGTTTCTTCTTTCGATCACTTCCCTGGAAAGGCACGCAACACACATGTACATGTACATTATACCTGTGTGTGCCTGGTGCTAATATCCTTGACGCTGGATATATGAGGGCAGATCGTTTTTCATGTTTGCTCAAAAACAAAATCGATACAATCCTGAAAACTGACACGCCACTAGAGCTGAAAGAAAGCCTGGCAAAGCAGAGTTACACATCTGCTACCAGTGGCAACACCAATCCTAGCATTCATGTTCTTATGATGGTTTGAAAAGAGGTGCTCATTGCACTTCCTGATTGATGAAAACATTGATTAGGGGGGTGTGAAATGGCCGAGAATGATCAAAGCCAAGTCCTCACCACTTTACAATAGTGAATCTTTGCAATTTAGAGCACTATATTCATGCACATGAGACACCAAACACCAGTGGAGGAAGTGGAATATAGGTGCAGGGAGTGTTCAGTCTTCTTCCTGCACGTAATAGAAATCCTGGTATATATCCTTAGCTTAAATGTCGGAATCAAAATGACCTCAAACAAAATAAACCAATAGCATACAGCGGAAGAAGAATTGATAAGATATTAATTCAAACCGTCCGTATGCTGATAAAGTAGGTAAGTAATGTTCAGGTCACAATGCTGTCAATTCAATATGAAGCATGGTAATGCTTCTGGCTAGCAATCTGTAGAAACTTTTCTTTTCAACACACAAGGATGATGATTCCTCCTGTAAACGATGTTCAATCATTTATATTCCTTCACAGGCCATGATCACACAAAAACAGTTACAAAGAACCCTTCTAAAGATATATTTCATCCTTTACATGGATGGGCAATGGTCTGTGACAAACTTAAAAACAATAACATGCAATTGAAAAGGCAAAAATTCCACAACTTTTTGTTCCGTTTACTCAGTACAATGCTTTCATTCCTTACTATGACCACACAGCAACAATAAGTAGAGAAGGATTTAAATTCTTTGCCTTATTTTTCAAAATTAAAATAGGATGGGTAAGACAGCTCATCAAAACTGTTTCGGACCAGTGATTCCACTTTATAGAGTAAGACATGTTTATCCACCTACACATTACACATTCCAGCAATTATTTGTTTCAGCAACATGAAAAAGATTGGCCACTTCCTGCTTAATTGCTTGATTAAATTTATTTATTAATTCATAAAATTTATTTATCCATTCATTTATTCATGCATTCTTTTTTCATTTCACTCACCAACTTATTCATTTACTAATTTCTTTTAATATCACTTCTGAGGATTTAATGCTGATTATATAGAACAGAGTAAAACATATATAAATCATATTTATCATAACCCATAATTCTAAAGCTCTTTCTTTTTATGTGTTGCCTCTGACAACGTTATATGACTGTATGCCCTTGACGGAAACACACAATTCAAAACAATTTGTTTCTCTATCTTAAGCAGTAAGTCTGATAGATGCAATGACTTAAGTAGATAAAAAAGAAGAAAGGACTACATATACAGATGGAGCAACATTTTTTTTTGAGACACAAAGAAAAGAGAAGAGTGAGATTCAATAACTGAGGAAGAAATGGAAGATAAAAAGGAATGCCATAAAAGGTTTTATACTACAGGGCAAAAACTAGTGAATCCTTGTCCTGATATGATGAATTTATCATGGAAAAACCTAGATTTTCTTGCCGATGAGGAATACAATGGTAAGCCGAGCATACCGCGATGTCTCAGGTTTCAGAGAGGAAGATGATTTGAGCCTGACAATCAGGCTGTTTATGCTCTGAGATTCAGTGGTTTATAATTTCAGACAATCATAATCGCTTCACACAAGGCCTCCATAAAGTCAGAAAACCTTTTATCATTGCTCACAATACAGGGGGGGTGAAAGATTGATTTAAATGGATAGAATAGATCTTGATTTGAGATAATTAATACATAACCTTGGAGTTGTTTACGAAACAAACATTCCTGATTAAGACTGACTACAGTAAAAGTGATAACTGTATTTATCTATTTTTTCTTTTTTTTAATAAAACAAGTCTCTATATCTTTCACTCCATAGTTTGTGAGATAAAACAATATATTTGTTAAAAGAAATGTGGTTAGCATATGTCAAAGAAAGCCATACAAGAAAAAATTAGCTCATCCGGCATCTCGCAACGAAATTCAACACAATTTTAATTTTAGCCCGGTTGACACTGTAGAGAATTATATGGTGACATAAATTGAGGATATAGAATTGAAATTGATGAAGAAATGACATAGAAGCATTTTTTGTGATCTATGAATAAATATCATATAAATTAAGCATAAATAATTTTCTAGTTAAAAATTTCTAATCTCTGTGTAGAACCTTGGTGAACCTCATGAAGCTCTCAGATGGAACAAAATTAATCAAAATCAATCAACAAATAAGCATTTTTTGTGAGTTTTGAAAATATGTAATAAATTAGCATATTTAATGAGTTTCAAAATTCTGTGTTGAAATTTTGAATCACTACCTTGAGCTATCATATAAAGCATACCGTCACAGAATTGACATTGATCAACAAACGAAGAAGAAAAAACATTTTTTTTTGTGATTTATGAATAAATTTTGCATAAATTAGCATAAATAAATTTCTAGACAAAATTTCAAAATTCTGTGTAGAAGTTTGGTGAACCTCATTAAGTTCTACCAGATGGAATTACAAAATTCAAAATCGGTCAACAAATAAAGAAGCATTTCTTGTGAATTTTGAAAAATGCGCATCAATTAGCATATTTAATGAGTTTCAAAATTCTGTGTAGAAATGTTGAATCCCCCACCTAGTGCTATCATATAAAGCAAACAGAATTGAAATCGGACTTGAATAAGAAGCATTTTGAAATTGTAGATGGACGACAGACGACGGAACCACGCCACGGCATAAGCTCATCTGGCCCTTTGGGTCTAATGATTTAAAAATGGAAAGGTAACTTTTCTCTAAAAATATATATATATAAAATCAATGTCCTTGGATAGGAACCATATAAAGAACACTTTAGACTTTCTCAGCATAGGAAAAGCCAATATCATTTGACTTTATTAACACTTCTAATTATTCATTACAGAATAAGCAGAAAATATATAAAACTTTGTTTATTCAAATAATTTGTGAACTTTTTTCACGTGCATGAATAAAATGGCAAACATGACTATTATTTGCAGCCAATCTCTTATCTTTTAGGGTTTAGGTACATAGAAAAGTGTCGATTCCACATACAGGTGGAAATTATCATTACTTAAAAAAAAACAGTTTTTAGCAGCATAAATCACTAGACTGGATAAAGTATTATTATCTAGGGATGGTGTGAAACCTTCCAGTGTAATACAAGAAGCAAGTGAAAAACAAATTGATGATGTCACTCTGGTTGTAGGCAATAAAGTACAAAGATGGTGGACTTCCTTCCAACAGGGTTTATGGTTTCCAGGAATAATCAGAGGCAGGCAGGAGAAATGCTCAATATTATTTTTTCTTTCTTTCTTCTGGTACAAGAAGGAATATGAGACTGTATATATCAAATTGTCAAAGGAATCAGGCAGATTTAGAAACAAGAATAGAAAAAATGCAAGAAAAATGTATTCAAAATGTGCTCAAGGACACTACTATATCATTATGTTTGCAGAAACTACTTTTTAAAGGCTATGTGTAATATGAATTCCCAGGACAATGATGTTATTAATTGAATATATTTTCAGCTTCATTAAACCTTTTATTTATATGGGGTGAGCTGATGATGCTATTCTTCAATCCTTCACTTACTGTGGATACTTACACTCAATTACAATTAATTTGTTTGTTTTGGCCTGAATATTGGATAATTCATAAACTGTGTATAGGCCTACTTGTATTGTATAAGCTGTTATTTTCGTGGGGTTTTATTTTTCCTCTCTAAAAACACAACAAATTAATCTCTTTTATTCCATACCTCATGTTTTTATGCCAAAGTCTATCCCAAGAGCAAGTTAATTTGAATAGATAGAGCAAAACCTAACCAAATACAAGACTGAAAATTTCATCAAAATCAGGTGTAAAATAAGAAAATTAAAACAATCTAAATGTTTGCTTTAAACGGAACAGACATTGAGATTGGCTTCTGATTTTTTATTTATAGCAGCAACAGCAGCCAATGAAAAATTCATATGAAATAGCAAACTTTCAGTTTTATGGTATATCTAATAATGAAAAAAAAATAGATAGAATCCTAAACACATACAATAATGGGGACCTCACATATTCATGTTTAAGTCAGACCATTATTTCATTACAAAAGTTACAATTACTTATTAATATTTTAGATGATAAAATGAGAAAGAAATGATGAGCTCCCTGCATACTGCCAGTGCTATGTGTGCACTCGACTAATTTATAAAATTAAGGAAATCTACAATTTGGATAAAATTGTCAGTTTTATACTTGTTTGATTTTCCTTTTTCATTTGAATAAACATGTTCTTGAGGTGACCTGGCCTTTTTATAATTTAGTTATTACTTACCTGATGATGACAAATTATCAAGAGAACATGAAGGAGCAGTCATGGTAGAAAGGCAAATCGTCATATGCAAAGAGAAGCATAAGAAAAAAAAATGGAACATTAAACAAATTAATTAAGATGATTGTAACCTATATAATCTGAAAGATGTTTTCCATTTTCATGTTTGTATTTGAAGGAAAATCATGTCAGGGATGAAATCAGAACGTCATAGTAAGACTTATTCTATATGAATTTGTACATTAACACATTTTTTTGTTTAAAAGGCAATATTGGGGCACTCAACATTTCCATTCATAAAAATAAAGTGAGAAACTGAATATGTACTTTATCTCACATAGGCCATGAGCACACACAGCTATATACAGTATGTCCACACCTACATGAACCGCACTAACCAGACAGCTTTCTAGAGCGGAACAGTGTGGTCTATCTATCAGAAAACTCTCTCTTTATTTCATGTCAGTTTTCATTAACTACTTGATGATTCCATCCCATCTCCCACTTTTAAGGGAAAAAAATCAGAGAGGGACCACAAAAAAGAGCTGATCCATTTGAATCATCTCATCATTACCAACGTTTAAAAGCCTCACACCCACACCCTAGATGCGAAACTCTGCAGCCCACTGGCACCCCCTTGGATTACGTGGGAGGGTAACGCAATAAAAAATCACACCAAGTGTGCACTCGATCTGAGCCTCTTTCCTCACTCACAAATTGATGCGGTCTTCTAAGCATTATCTCCCCTTGATGCAATTCCACGCATATCGGCTCTCCGCACAATTTAGCTGCAATATCAACAGCGTTTCATTACTTTGCGACAGAATGGCTGCGTTTACTGTTAATCCTCATTTAAATGTCGGCAAGAATGTACGGGAGAGATGCACAAACACTTTCCTTTCAAACGGAATATGACGACAGAGGAAGGTATTGATCCTCTTATATCTCATGATAATCATATTGATTTCATTACACTTCCTATTTTTATATCTTGATTGCAGGCTTCAGAATATTTGCTTCCATTCCTCTCTCCCTTGAAACTTTATCCCTTCTGCTTTCTCTATCTCTCTATCCCTCTTTCCCTCCTTTTTTTATTCTCCCTACTTTCTCTTTTCTATCCCCTTTTCTTTCATTTTTCCTTCCTTTCATCATTTTTTTCTCTCTCTCACACATACACTTCAATTTTTGTTTTCAGTCCTACCATCTCCCAGCAAGTGTGGAAACACAAATTTGTCATTTTGGGTGAATGAACAGGCTCAACAGAGTTGGCACCTGTGAATTATATTCCATTCAAGTCATTGTTATTCATTCATTAAGAATTACATGATTTTGCAGGCCAGTGCAAAAACAGTTTGATCTTGGGCACAATACAGAGAGCAATGCATTAAACATACAGGTATGCATGCACACTTTATCTCTGACCATTATTTTATTTCTTGCCAAACTAGTAAATGCAAACATATTGAAAAACCTAGGACTGAGAAGTGTAAAATTAACAATAAAAAATTGAAATATGGATTATGGGCAGAAGATCTTTATTCTTCTCAGTAAGGAATATAATTTTTTTACCCACTGACGAATCCATACATCTTTTGCCTATGAGTGAAATGTATACGGTTAACTTCATTTTGAATTTAAATTCAGTCCTAGATTTTAAATCCATTGGGATATGTCAGGCTAGAATATAGAAACGTTGCCATATTCTGAGTGTTAGTGTATATTTTCTTTCTCTTTCTTCTTGTTTTAGTTCATTCACTCTTTCTATATTCATATCCCCCATTTCGGTTTACTGCTTAACACCAAGTCAAATCCCTGTGTACAGTCAATGTATCTAATACTAAATTCACTTTTTTCTTCAAATCGGTTTCCTCATACTAAGAAAAATAAAAGCACCTTGGAACTGCTTTTTTAAAACATGATTCAACAACAAAGAGTAACAAATATTAAGAAGATAAAAAAAAACCTCACACAACTATACTCCCATCATACTAAAAATAGATGAGAACCAGAAATGTATGACTGCACACATACACAATTCATTTTCCTTTCCAGTATATGTGTCTAAATCACTACCCACCAACAAAACATACCCTCATTCTTCTTTTACATAATGTATCTCCATATGAATCACAATCAAAATTTGCAATGCTTAACAAAATTTAAAAATAGTGTTTATAAGTGTGATTGATTTTGCGATGTAACTCCTCCACAAACAGAGTGCTGAAGTTTATCTTATGAGCACAGTAGAAAAGAGAGAGAGGGATCTCTAACAAATTACCTGGAGAAAATGTCAAAGGACCACACTACAGCTCTTACAGCAAATTGAAACAGCATCAATCCTTGAGAAAAATACAAGCGTGTGAAGAAGGAAGAAAGAGCAGAGGAAACAAGACCACTTGAAAGGCACGAGGGTTGCAATCTCCCAAAGAGAAAGGGGATGGGGAAACAAGGAAATTATTTGTCGAGGCTCAGATATATTGACGATTAATCATTAATCTTTTTTTTTCTCTCTGTTGCCTGGGAAACTTTGGAGTGTGTAAAAATGTGGCCAAACTTGAGATGGGGGTAAACGAGCTGGTTAACCTTTTATATGTAAATAGGTAAAGGATTGATAGTGTTATTCAATGATCATCAGTAAGTGGTAGAATGGAATTTTGTTTTCCCTCTCTTTCCCATTAACCTTTCTGAGGCTATGGAATAAAATTGATAGTAATAGTCAATAATTGCACAGGATGATAAAAGATTCTATCTAAATATATTTATCTATCTTGCTCCCTTTCTCTTATGTCTGTCTCTCTCTCTCTCCCTCTCTCTCTTCTGTCTTTGTCTCTCACTGTCTTTGGCTACCAGTCTCCATCTCTCTTTTCCCCCTTCCTTCCTATACTCTCCCCTCCCCTCACTCTTGCATTTGCCTTTCCTCTCTTCCTATCTCCTCTTTACTTCCCCCTCCTCTATCTCTGACAATTGTATCTCTTTTTCTTATGAATATAGTTTCATCACCCTATCCCCCTACCCTTCAAAGAAAACTACTAAAAGTTGACATGTTTGTTGTGCAACAGTGATGAAGTTGTCTTGCAAAATGTCAAGAGTAGTACTGTGACGTAATGCAGCATATCAAATAAGAGAACGACGCTCCTTTCACATCTACCCGAGATAAGAGTGATATGAAATAAGTAAGCATTCCACACGTCAAACAGATAGCATAGATAATGCTAGTAAAATTAGAACTCTACAACTGACAGTATTACTGATAATAGACTAGATAATTTCATGTCAAGATGCTAAATTGAAATTCATGTGAATAACAAACTTTTATCAAGAGTGCCCCTTATTCAAATAGCATAATATTGTCACAATACAAATTTTCATCATTCCATCACAACAATGATGTTTAATAATTATTTAGAAGAAAAATAATGGAAATTTATCAGTACAATATAAACATTGGTAAGTGTATAGTAACAACATAATCTGTAGCAGAAGCAGCAAAAAAGCTACTACAAATGAATGCAATCCAGTAGCAGCAGTTATCATATAAAACCATTCAAGAGAATAATTTAAGATAATTAGGAAGCAGAACAATCATGAATGAAAGCAGCAGGAAAAATACCAGCCATGGATCATGGTATTCTACATCAAGACAGACAAAGGTAAATGACTGTTTGTAGCAGCTGTGAAGAAATTATACACAAGGTATCACCAGGGCCAAGTCTATCAGACATTAAACACATTCAAAATTACATTCAGACCGTCTATAGAATGCCAGAGAAAGGCATATCATCCGATTGCAATCTCATACAGCCTTCATGTCAACTTTGAGCATTGTTGGCACTTATTCACACATTGTATCACAGGATAAACGTACTGCTTACTCGAGCAGATGTTATAATCATATGATATATAGTGTTGTCTGAACACCTTGGCCTATATTTCTTAATAAATATTTCAACTTGGGTGTCAGAAAACGGGCTTGCTTATGTACATGTAGTTTAACACTCCAATAAATGTAACACGGGTTAAACACCATTCTCACTGTCGCAAATACTAAAATTGTATTCAAGAAATGGTGTCACTGAACAACCTTGGTTTGTACAACTTTGTATAAACTTGGAGTCAGAAAGGGGGATGCTTTACCCATTTTACACTCTCTTAAACCATATGTAACTAACCATTATTGGAACAATTTGCAAGGAAATCTTGCAATCTTTAGTCCTTTATTTCTGAAAACACGTTCAAAATACAAGACGAGTAAGGGCAGTTGGAAATTATTTTCATCTGTTAATTTGGCATCTTTCTGTCTTTGGATGACCAAGCTCTCAAATAGACAAACATTCTGTAATCTATTTGATCTGTATTACATGATTTTTAATATAAAATGAGAAAACTCCCAAACTACTTTGTCATACAATAAATAAAATCTGCTCTGATTCCATTCTTATCAACTGATAATGTTGAATTCTAGAAATATCTGCATTACATTGTATTCTAAACAATTTGGATAACAATCATTTACAAATCATGAAAACACATGGACTGAAATTATGAAAATGTGTGCTTTATTTGTTCTTTGGTGTTGTTAAACAGTAGGGGAAGGCGGGTAAGTTGTGATAGTTTTTGCTTTTTGCATGTTAGAATTGATATGATTAATAATCTTGTCGAAATAAGTACCTTGCCTTGAAATTTGATTCTTCTGAAATATTTTCCACCTATATATAACTTTCTATCCCCACACTGAAAGTCATCGTGACCTTTGAAAAAAACGATGTCAAATGGCTTAACTTGCCCCATATATGGGGTAAGTTTGAGCCACCTTCTGGGGTAAGTTGAGCCACAAAAACTATGTACAAAATGTATGAGGGGAGAACCAGCATGTCAATTTTTTGTTTAAAGACTTTTCACTTGCTAATTCTCTATAAATACTAACATCCTTTAAAAGGAAAAGAGCAGTCATGTAAATTTGCTCCTTTCAGCCAGCATTTCAATCGATTTTTATGGTTTGTTTGTTTTTTAAGATACATTACCATAGGAATTACCATGGCTCAACTTGCCCCATGCTGTTTGGCTCAACTTACCCCAGTCCGAACTTAGAGCGATAATTTTGTATCCACACATTTATTGTGCATCCATCATATAAAAGACTATGACAAGAATGAAGATCCATACCTGGACTAATAATGTTGTTATCATGTCTTTATTATATTTAAAGACATGTGTGTTTATAAAGCACTTATCTATTTCACACTCTTTTTTACTTTTTTGGCTGAAATTCATGTTTTTCCCTCTAAAAAACTACTTTTTGTTTCAAAGTTGAAAACAATGTGGTGGGGTTAGGGGTTATGCTATGGGTCATCAATACATGACACCACCACAATGTCTGACTCATTCATTATTGGCCTGGGGCTGGTGGCTCAACTTGCCCCTATGCTCAACTTACCCCGCCTTCCCCTACAGAGAAGACTCGTGCACAGAAAGAGATTATTCATTCTCATCCCTAAGAAAATGTACATGTAGAGGTGAGCCCTCTGTTGACAGATACATTATATTCAATATCTTAACTTCCAGTAATGCATTTTTTTCTCATCACATTTGCAAATACTTAAATAGTTGGTGGGGACAAATAGAAAAGAAGGAGGTGTGTTAATTTTCAATGCATTTCAATTTCAAACAACATCTTAATTCAATGAATTGACATGACAAATTTGTCAAAAAATATGCAAATGCATAATCATTAATGTCCTCTTCTTCATGGCACATAGTGGAGAGTAAAATAATAGCCCAAATACACTTGAAGCTACATGTAATAAGTAATCTGAATCATAAAAACAGAGGAGATGAGGCAAAATATATTTTATACAAGTGCTGAATAGCTCTCAAGAAGATTATGACCAGTGCTCCAAGTCAGCATGCTTCGAGCAACATGAAGAATGGCTACAATGGAATCACCCCATCTATAGCTTCAAACATTACAGCTGCTTTGAGAAGTATGCAGGCAACAAGCAGGACGTTTCAGAAAGGAACCAATCTAAGTACATAGGCAAAAATAGTAGATGGGTGATGGAAGATGAAATGTTGATGAAAGATGATGATGATGATGATGGTGATGAAAAATGATGATGATGTGGTGGTGGTGGTGGTGGTGATGATAATGATGATGATGATAGTGGTGGTGGTGGTCATTGTGGTGAGGTGGTGATGGTGGTGGAGGTGGTGATGTTTTACCAATGAGCCCTATGCTTTGGATAACTAGAATATAATTATTTCATTGATATAAAAGTGGGTTTAACTAGTTAATACTACATGTTTCCAGACTGCATGCTATGGAAGGGGAAAGAAAGAGGAAGGATCTGGGAAAAGCTAGAGAGAGAGAGAGAGAGAGAAAAGGGAAAGTAAAATGCATTACAGCTCTGTCTGCAAGAAAAGACAATGCAACACATATACACCCCATGCCCTTGCCTATCCTTTTAAAATGGATCTAATATCACTACAGCGACACATGATGAATACTTGATGATATTCCATCAATTATTACTATGTTGAAAGGGTTGTGCCACTCAGCGAGTCTGCATTATCAATTCATCACGCAACAACGATCTGGGAAGTATCATCCCGCAAAGATTAATTACTGCTAATCATCTAATAGTTATTCAGTGCCATAATTAAGAGGCAAGAGTGCTAGGAAGATACAGGGGAAAAGAGAATGATTGATAAAGTGAAGCAGTCTAAGTACATTCAATGAATAAACACAACTGTATTTGTGAACATATTCTTTTGTAATGGGAAAGAAGGGGGAAAATATGAGATTTAAGTGCAACACATGATTCAAATCTATAGTTTGTTTCTTTCTTGAAGTTTATAATTTTTGCAAAATCATTTATTTCTCTATTTACAAACTCAACTTATTACCTATAAATCATTTTAATATTTATCAATTTATTATAAATGTCAATAACAATATTTTAAAGTGCACCTATCACACTTAGTATCTTAGCTGGCCAGAAGGCTAAAAGACAGACTTAACTTTGAAAAGAATCTAATATACAATATATATACATGTATATTCATTTCAAACTCTTCTGAAGTCAAAAATAAAATGGGGAATTTCAAAAGAAAGTATAACAAATTGAATGAGTGGAGCGTTGTGGCCCAGTGGATAAGTCTTCTGACTTTGAAACAGAGGGTTGTGGGTTCGAATCCCAGCCATGGCGTAATTTCCTTCAGCAAGAAATTTATCCACATTGTGCTGCACTCGACCCAGGTGAGGTGAATGGGTACCCGGCAGGATTAATTCCTTGAATGCATGAGCGCTGAGAGGCAGCTCAAGCTAAAGCCAGGGTAATAATAATAACAATGCGCCTTGGAATAGAATATTTCTAGATAGATGGCGCTATATAAATGCCTATTATTATTATTTATTATCATTATGACATCTATTAACTTAAACTTAACTAAATATGAGTGAGGGGGATACTTCATTTTAATTTCAGAAAGGGGGATGAATGTTGAAAACAAGTGCATTTCAAAAGAAAATAATCATAAACTTAATACTACACAATATAACATCTTGCGCCATTAAACAGCCTTTCCACCATTACTGCTTGAAGCATTTACGGGTAAAATCTGCCAAGGATGATAATTTTCTCCTCTCTTTGATCAAGTAATTATCAATAAGTGGTGAATGAAAGAGAACAATCACATCTCATATGATCCATTAATTCCCAAATTAAAAACAATGAAAGAGTCTAGGAGTGTATGAATGCAAGCTTGTACAAGCCTTGGGCAAAGTAAAAGAGAGTTGTTAGGCATATTTTTAATGAGGGACTTTACCTTCCTCATCCATGAAATTTCAAATGACCCAAAATCAATTTTAAAGACTCAAGTATCATGGATAATTCAACATCATTAGAATGTTACCAAGGAACAGTTGTTGTTCATCACCCACCGTGGAATCCAAAATCATGACCAATACCTCTTATGTATTAAATCAATTTTGATAGAAATAACAATCATAAACAAGAAATGAAATCAAAACACTGTTGCTTTAGGAAAACATTGAATAGAGCTATTTATCTGTCATTTCAAGCCTGCCCGCCCACTGGCAATGGGTGATTTCAAGTTCGGTGTTCTGTGTTGGTGTTGAGAGTGTGATAAGGCTGCTGAACCGAGCTCCAACACCGAGCTGGGTTCAGAGGAATGATGCCGACTGTGTTATCGATTGAATGGGGAAATTACACATAGATTTATAACACCAGCTGTGATGCTCAGTTCAGCAGACGATATTCAACACCAATGCTCAACACGAACTCTGCCGGAAATATCTTTATGTCATATTTTCAGAGGTCAATCACAACACCTGCATCATTTCATGTACGGTGTTGTGGCTGGTGTTGGTGTTGTCACAACACCAACACCAGATTTCAACACCGTAGTTAAATCACCCTATACATAGCCTCCATAGCATTCAATAAAGTTCCAACATCCTTGGTCAGGTTAGATTGCCTTTAAAATATTAACAAATTTTAACAACTTTTGTGATGAAAAGCTGTTCAGTATTAAAATTGGGAAGGCTTTTATTAAAGACTACTAGGTCCCCTCTTCCAGCGCATAATCAGCAATAAGTGAAGAAATGAATTGGAACACTCATCTCTGATCGTTTGATACTTTAATACCCCCAGTGAAGACTAATGAGAGAATATTATAATGAAAGCTTGTAGGTAAATCCAAATGGTTAGAACCCAATCCAGGGGATCCATGTAAGTAGAATTGGAGGGATTTACCATGCAAGTGAACAGTTCAAAATAAAATCTCTTGATACCTTAATACCTCAATGAAACTAAATAAGGGCAGGCTTACGAATACCGATGTATACTGGATATTTCTTTCTTTTAAAGGCATTGGTTAACATTGATCTGACTTTTAAAACATTTGAGCTGCAATATTCCATTTGTGGCTTTTGTATGTGATTGTTGTGAAAATGAAGCCTTTAAAGATTGATCCGGAGAAATCATTATCAAAGTGCTTAAAAAGTGAAAATAAAATGAAACAGAAACCCAACTTTATTCCAAACATTCGTTCATCAGAGTTATCGTGAAACTGAAAGTGTCTGCATGAATTTCATTTTCTTCCTTTCTTACTTTTTACCTATATCATGCAGTATATCAACAATAGTAAATAAAACACATATCAAATTTCATATTTTCACACTTTAAATATGACCGTTGTAATGGTAAACACTGTCTTTGAGGATTTACCTTCTAACTATGATAATCACGGTGGAGGGGGTGAGGGTTAATTCATATGGACAAGGCAGTGTCTTACTTTAAGTGATATGACATTATGACGTATATCAACAGAAGTGTAACTGTCAAAAACACATCAAAGCTAAAGTGCACCCCATTCAATCCTAATGCAATGGACTAGTAAATTCAACAACAGAAAAATCAAAATGTTGCCATTACAAAGCTTTGAGAAATGGAGTCATAAATCAAGAGGTATAATGTAATCCCATTGACGCATGAGAGGACTTTATCAGATACAAACTTGGTTTCATAACAAGGAGACATGAGCTGAACATTGCATGTCATGTACAGCCCCATCAAAAATAAACATGTCAGACAATAGAACATAATTATGCACTGCTTCAGGTACATGAAATATGACAACTGTATGTGCATGTGACAAATGTACAAGATATTCCAGATACATATATCATTGTTTACACACAGATGGGGTGCTCATAATTCAAACAAGACATTATGAAATGTTGATTCTGAGCAGAAAAATATAAAACTAAATAAAGGGAATACTGATAAAATACTTGATTTTTATTTTTAATGAAATAATTGCACTCTATTCCATTTTTTTTTAAAGTCATCTGGCATCTGGCACAAGAATCTCGCCCAACAGCAAATCAGATTTTGAAAAAGTATGAATAAATCTTTCACTTCTGATAAATAAATGGCAAATGGCATTTTTTGGCAGCAATATCATGCCACGAGAGACACTGTTATCTCAGTACACATGGCAATTAGGAAGATGAAAGGGAGAACAATAAGAGCATCAGTAGAATGAGAAACAAGAAGCCATAAAGCAATTTCCACAAACAGGCCTGATGACATATGAGACTAGGGCACCTCAAAATAGAACAGGAGACAGAAAATTGGATTGAGGCACTGCAGGATAAATAAGGAGCTAAAATGGGAAGAAAGGAGAATCAAATACTGGATGAGACATGGAGTGAGAGATAGAGAGAGACAGAGAGAGGGGGAGGGAGGCCGAAAGAGAATTAATCAAACTCATTCAGATAATAGGGGAAAAAGAGAGCGAAGCAAACAGCTAAATGGATCAGGGCTGCACATCTTTCTCTTTTTTTTCTTCCTCTTTGCTTGGAATTATGTGAGTAGGATTTTCCTTGGGTGCTGTAGAGGGGTACTTAGACAAGCAAGGCCAAGAGCTATCTAGGCTTTGCTTTCAGTTACAGCTCCCAAAGGCATTCAACCGGCTGGTTGCTCTTAATAAAAGTCAATCATAATTCGTCCAGGAGGGTAGCAAAGAGGCATCATCCTGCTCTATGACGTCAAACAGGAGCTAAAAATAGCCCCATCCCCAGGCAGCAGAAGACCCAGGGACTTTTCAGCATAGGATTGACCCCTGGGTGGCTTTGAGGTCAACAATAATAGAGAGAGGGAGGGAGGGGTGGAGATAGGAGGTGATGGATAGAACCAGGATGTTGGAAAATGAGTGAAATTGATTATTCTAGGTGCTTTGTATATTTCACTACTTTGTCAATTAGAAAGATAAGGACTACACTTACTGATGTTAGATCCTATGAATTTTCAACACCTGTAGGTGACATTTGTTTGAGTTCAATTTGTTAAAAAATGGCAAAAAATAAAGTAACATACAAACATTGGGTCATGTACATAGGCCTCGTACAAATGTGCATATTTGTAGAATTTCTGTTTATGTGAACACAAGCATGCGATCATTGCGCACTTTCTACGTGGGGGAAATGTCCATGGAAATGCTCCAGGTGTTTTAAAGACTGTTACACTTTGATATGTGATCAAAATTATTTACACTAATGATATCAACAGAGTTGAAAAAATGTTTTTCATATACATTTTCCATAAACATTACACAATATGGAAGCCTATTTTGGAAAAAAAAAATCATTTTTGTACCAATTATTCAGTTACCACTTCTCATTATAACCATTACGAACAGGCAAATTGGAGGAAATGGAACCAAGACATGAGAATTATCACAAAGAAAATGGAAACCATGATGGGACAGGAGAGCCACCTTGGAGATATTTTGCAGGGGTAAAGTTTCAGAATGGTGGGGGTAAGATGCTGTCATTTGGAAGAGATGGAGAAGGGAACATGAGAGATGATACTGCAGGGAAGATAGACATTTATGAGGGCAAATGGATTGGATTCCAAATTAATCAAACTGAAAAGTTTTGAAAACAAAATACAAGTCAGGAATAGTGGGAGAGATGAGACATGATGGGTGAGGGCATGTTCTCAGGAAGTGTCTTAAGGTCCATAGAGGATTATGAAGAAGACATCTCGAGATAGTATGATAACATTTGTTGGGCTTCATCCAGATGAAGAAAACAGAAAATGAAGGGGAAAAAAGACACCAAGGAACCAAGGTCAAAAAGCCATTCATTAATGTACAACTTTACAAATGACTGAAATATAAACAAGTGGAATGCCTCTGGCCGTCTCACCTGCATCACGCGGTTCAAAATAGCAGCAGTGCTGACTTTGAATACTACTCTAACTCGCACAAGATGTTCAGTGATACATGGTTACTCTTATGTCCACTTTTTATGAACTAGACCAATAAACTTACAGAGATATGATGGTTATTCAACAAAAAACCCCAACATGGCCAAAGTTCATTGACCTTACATGACCTTTGACCTTGATCATGTGACCTGAAACTCGCACAGGATGTTCAGTGATACTTGATTACTCTTATGTACAAGTTTCATGAATCAGATCCATAAACTTTCAAAGTTTTGATGGTAATTCTACAGATACACCCAATTCGGCCAAAGTTCATTGACCTTTGACCTTGGTCATGTGACCTGAAACGCGCACAGATGTTCAGTGATATTTGATTACTCATATGTCCAAGTTTAATGAACTAGACTAATAAACTTTCAAAGTTATGATGGTAATTCCACAGATACCCCCGATTCGGCCAAAGTTCATTGACCCTAAATGACCTTTGACCTTAATCATGAGACCTGAAACTTGCACAAAATATTCAGTGATGCTTGATTACTATTATGTCCAAGTTTCATGAACCAGATCCATCAACTTTCAAAGTTATGATGGGAATTCAACAGATATCCCCAATTCGGCCAAAGTTCATTGACCCTAAATGACCTTTGACCTTGGTCATGTGACGTGAAACTCATGCAGGATGTTCAGTGATACTTGATTAACCTTATGTCCAAGTTTCATGAACTAGGTCCATATATTTTCTAAGTTATGATGACATTTCAAAAACTTAACCTCAGGTTAAGATTTCAATGTTGATTCCTCCAACATGGTCTAAGTTCATTGACCCTAAATGACCTTTGACCTTGGTCATGTGACATGAAACTTTAATAGGATGTTCAGTAATACTTGATTAACCTTATGGCCAAGTTTCATGAACTAGGTCCATATACTTTCTAAGTTATGATGTCATTTCAAAAACTTAACCTCAGGTTAAGATTTGATGTTGACGCCGCCGTCGCCGCCGCCGCCGCTGTTGGAAAAGCGGCGCCTATAGTCTCACTCTGCTTCGCAGGTGAGACAAAAACCAAATATGTATCTTAATTGCATCAAGTCACGTAATGTACATGTTGATTAACACTTTTATTGTTCAAACATAGACACAATATTTTGTTACATAGAAATAAAGATATGGGATTTAAATATTTTATGAAATAGAGCTTACATTTTGGTACATCATAAATGAGGTATACCTAAACAAAGAGCTTTATGAAACATCTCTGAGATTAAAATTAGTCTCTGATGCAAGCATGCATGTATGTCACAATGAATATAATGAAAAAAAATATGACAAAAAAATACCCAGAATCCTAGAACACAAATTTCTTACCCACCCCATGCAATTTTACAAAAAATACCCTTAGGATGTCCAAATTGCCATGTGTTACCTATTCTAATAGAGCTGCAGGTGTTAACATTCTAATCTAGCTATTCCAAATCTTTTCAAAAGTGCTTATTAACTATAGTCTGCAAACACAAAATTTCCTTTGTGGAGGTACACTTTTCCATTAATACCCTTTTAGACAGGCTAAAATTTCCTTAACCCCGTACTATTGGTGGGGCTAAATGGCAATTTAGCCCCACCTATAGTACGGGGTTAAGCTTAGCCCACTTTCGTTTTACACAGCGTTTTTGCAAAGTGGGCTAACCCCACCTATAGTACAGGATTATTTGGCCCTGCAAAAAAGCAGGGTTATCCCACCAATTGCGGTGCTAAGAGCAATAGTACGGGGTTAAGATCGCATGTGTAAAACGAAAGTGGGCTAAGCTTAACCCCGTACTATAGGTGGGGCTAAATGGCAATTTGGCCCCACCTAAAGTACGTTAAGGAAATTGTAGCGTGTGTAAAAAGTGTACGAGTGAAGCACTTGTACTACGAATGATCGACAAAAACCACTAGTCCGGGGTTAGCGAGTTTCGTGTGTAAAAAGCAAGCATTCCTTATCCGGGGTTAGCAATAACAATTTGGCATGTGTGAAAAGGAAAAAAAATAGTACGGGGTTAAGGATAGTACGGGGTTAGCGATAGTCCGGGGTTAAGAAAATCCTGTGTAAAAAGGGCATTAGAGTTCTGCTTGAATGTGAGGCACAATGGCACTAAGTATGTTCCAAGCATAACATGAATTACCACATTCTCAACAAAGCACATTTTATATTTACCTTTTATAATTTTGCAACTTTGATATCTGATTGCACATGTAATTCTAAACCATGCACTATATAAAACAATACAGCATATCAATACTACCATTTATATTCCTATTTTAAATGAACGGAGATGCAGGATCCATATAATTGTGGTTGTGTGAACATGGGTAGCAGCACCTGTGGCCATAGACTACTCTAGAAAAAAAACAAAATGAATTGGATTGGACTCTAATCCCCACAGAATGAATTGCATCCCGATCAAGAGATTATTTAATATATTCCCCGTTAGGCCAATTCATCAGACATGTATTCATCAATCAGACGAGAGTAATGATGAATGGTGTATTATAATTATGGGTATTATATTTAGAGGCAGATCAAGACTGAATATTGGAAAAATTATGTTTGTTTGTGCCTGAATATTAGAAAGAGCATCATCTTCATTCATTAAATCAATTGGTATATTGGTATTTCTTTAAATAAAATTGTTGTGATGCTATCTAGAGTTCTAAAATGTGAATGCCTCACAATTGTAAATTTCATTTACTGATATAGTTATGTCTTGTGAATCAAGTGTTTAGATTATATTTTAAGCCTATAAGAATGGGAATGGGTCATATAATTATGTACTCAATAAAAAAAACATGAAAATTCTTGCAATATATACAAGGGATTGAACTAAAAAAAATGGAATTTGTAGTCTGAAATCTTTGTTTATTATTTCATATAATGTCTTTAAAGTGTAATATGTGAAACCAATATTAAACCAGTATTAAATAAATTGTCACCAAACTTGTTTTACCATCAAAATGTATTCATTACTACATTCTATAATTGCAATATAATAGTATCTCCTGGTTTGAAAGATTCTATGGCATAATAAATACAAATGATCCAATTCATATGCATCCAATTCAAACATGGATGGTATACAAACAATTTGTATTCTGGCAAAGCAGGGGGGAAAATCTAGGTTTATTTTGAGTAAACCAATTTATCACAGAGCAGTCATTAATGTTATTGTGAAACGGCGACTCATGTATACAACTATGCATCAACCCAATATACTAGGCTATGTTCAATCATTAGTTTTTACACTTGGAACATGGTTTACATTTACTTGAAACTATGGGTCTGTCCTATATTTATTTGTTTGTAGGTCATAAAAAATTGGTCTTCCAAACATAAACATTGAACCCTGAAAACCCACAGATGTTAAATGTTGATGGAAGAGAACGCAACAGATATCACATTCTACTTTATACTAGAAGGTTGACCTCTACTTCCTATGTCAAATTTACTGATCTAGGATGCATGGTGGGTGTGCATAAAAAATAAAGGATATGCAACTCAACTATCTTCCAATACAACTTTGATAACTATTTGAGTTTTGATTCTTGTTTATGATTCTAGCTATTAATTTGACTGAACACACCTCATATTTTCATGTAATAAAAAAAAATAGGCAGCATATGTGCATCCTAAATACGCAGCACTACCTTGCTATATCTATCCAGTCTAAATTATTAGCACTACCGCTGCACAGTAGATGGCTGGAACCAAATACCTTGGAGCCTTGGCCTATTTTTGTACTCTTGCAGAGGGAAAATATTGTCTCTGTGCCGAAAAGCACTTACAGGTACATTCAAACATCATCAAGAGATATACATGTATATAGATCTAGATCTGGTGCAGTTAATTTAGACCCCTTTCATAAACCTATCCTCCAATTAGCCGCCTAAGAGTAATGCGGATAATTCAATAAAAATTGCATTCATAAACTCCGAAAATAATCCGCACTATTTTTACGAGCGCCCGTCCTGAAAAAGGAGGATAATCGTCATGGCAACCGCACACACCCCCTCCGATGTGGTTGCGTTGGAAAAGGGTGACCTTGTGACTGCTCCATGGCAATTATCCGCATTACTTTCGAAATGCGTTCATAAAGTCAAAATCTGGTCCCAATGCTGCTATTATGCGGATAATTGCAGCATCAAAATAATGCGGATAACTCTGGTCCTCCTCCGATTTTACGACCAAATTATGCTGCTACTAGCTGCATAATTGGGTTTATGAAAGGGGTATGAAATTTGTGAAATCGTGGAATCTAAACTGAAAAAAAATTACACTGAAGATCAATAACACAATTAAGCACATGTGGGACAGTGCATTATTATTGCTTGGGGAAAGACCCAACATCATGCCTGAATTTTCATGCTTATTTTGTTAGATTTATCAGCAATTACACTATTTCTTCTAGAATGGTTTGGCACATATTTTTATTCATTAATGCTGACACCTGGCCGATCATTTGATTGGATTCTGTAGAAACTCAGTATGAAGTTGTTATTACAACTGACATTTATCTTTTTATCTTACTCTCACAAACATCAAAGTATAAATGCAAAACATGCTTACTAATGGAAAACATTTTTCTTTTATTCATCTAGGCAGCGTAGCTCAGTCGGTTAGAGCGCCTGTTCCGGATAAGATCGTAGATCTCAACGTGCCTGGGTTCAAGTCCCACAGCAGGCCGGAAGACGCCTAACAAAAAATCTGATGCTAGTGTTGTGTGTTAGCGTGCCTCACCGCTGTGTTCAGTGCGGGTGTGAATGCAGTTGGAAAACACTCCATTCATTGGAAAGGACAAAAATGTTGGTAACGTGCATAGGAGAGTCACAACCTAAGCACGTTAAAACCAATACACTATTCGTCAAAGAGTAGGGTGTTCACCCGGTGTATAGCACCTGCCGGTCCCCGGTACTACAATACTTCAAGATTGAAGGAGGCAGTCAGTGTAGCTTGAAACCTTGAATCCAGGATGATTCTCTCCTATTGGACACCAACCCATCTTGCATCAAACTGCAATATGACCAAGGAAATATTGGTCAACTTATGAGTGTTCAATATCTAAACACTCCAAAAATGTTCATATCACATTACATCCGTCCCATTCCCTGCAAAAATATCATGATCAAAACCAAAACTAATGCTTGACCTCATTAAGTATCAAATTGCCAATCCACAAAATATCTGTGCCAGATATAGAAAGAATGATGGCATGTTGGTTGGTAAGACTACTAAAAAAAAGATGAACGGAAATTCAATACAAATACCATTATGCCAGTCCTCAATGATTGAATGATTCTGAGAACATCATTATTTCATAATTTTTAACAATGAAACCGCTCTAAAGTGATCCTGTTGTGAACATGCTAATGTTTAAACACTAATCAATTCAATTAATTGTATTTGAAAGGCTGCAAATGTATTTTTTTCAAAACATTTACAGCTTGACTTACGATTACACTAGATTAAACTTGAAAGTGTGATCCAGATTCAATCATTCATGCACTCATCTATTTACAACATACCCAGTTAATGACACCCCCCAAAAAAAAATTCAATAAGAAAATTACACTCCTATATATAGAAAGTACATGTAGAACATGACCTACAAATGTGTTATAAGCATATAGTTGCCATTTTAAATCTGGCTCCTTCATTCAGAAAAATAAAGATGACTTATCCATCATTTTTATCACAAAAGAGAGGTAATACCCTTTTTACACACGCTAAAATTTCCTTAACCCTGTACTATAGGTGGGGCTAAATTGCCATTTAGCCCCACCTATAGTACGGGGTTAAGCTTAGCCCACTTTCTTTTTACACAGCATTTTTGCAAAGTGGGCTAACCCCACCTTTAGTACGGGATTTGGCCCTTCAAAAAAGCAGGGTTATCCCAGCAATTGCGGTGCGAAGAGCGACAGTACGGGGTTAAGATCTCTAGTGTAAAACGAAAGTGGGCTAAGCGCTCCCATTCATGCCCCGCAACAGAGCCGGCCCTGTTGTCCAATCAGAGGTAAGAATAATGAATATTCATGAACAGCGAACACGGCGATGAGGAAAAGCGCGCGCCATAAGTCAGCGAGTTGGAATTCGTGTTTTAATACTTTCCTCATCGACGCTCGTGAATATTCATGAGCTACCACTAGTCCGGGGTTAGCGAGTTTCGTGTGTGAAAAGCAAGCATTCCTTATCCGGGGTTAGCAATAACAATTTGGCATGTGTGAAAAGGAAAAAAAATAGTACGGGGTTAAGGATAGTACCGGGTTAGCAATAGTCCGGGGCTAAGAAAATCCTGTGTAAAAAGGGTATAAGATAACTGCCTACATGTATGCTAATCTGGTAAAAGTTAATCTTTTCCTGTTGCTTTATGATGTTGCATTAATCATTTATCATTACCCACTAAAGACCTTCACATTTCAAATAAGAATTTGAAGGCATGCCAATACATTATTGATTAGCATGGTTTATAATTACCAAGCTCAAACAATGCCCTTTACAAAGTATTATTGAATATCATGCTGTGACTAGCAATTAACTAATCACTCTAATTTTCTACTACATTACCAGATTTTGCAACATTGCATGATCATGCAATGCACTTTCTCACTGGATCACAATGTGTACGTACATACATCAAAATTATACAAAGTAAGGGGGATAGAGGTACAGTTGATTTTTTTTTATTATCATTATAATTTTTTTTTTGGGGGGGGAACCAACTCAGAACCCATGAGTGAATGAAATTTACGTTTACAAGTCTTAGGAGGTCAATTCATTGTTTTGAACTGATTGAAATGTTTAATGAAACCGGCAGATATGTGAAATATATTATAGCTAGTATTACAAGTATCTACAAAGCTTTTGGATCCGAAGGGGTAAATAAGTCTGTATTGCTGTTCTACAAGATTTAATTTGAGAGTTTCCCTGAAATCTGCATCAGGGCTTTATTAACTCTAATGTGTGAAGCAGGGGAGAGATAGAGGCACCTATCTTCGATTAAAGAAATATCTATCATCGGTCAGATAGAGTTAGGACACCATAACGTGATCCATGAGTGCTGATACTCCCTGAGCGCAATCACGTGCTGGTGGTCTAAAGGGAGACCCATTATGATATACGTATGCCAGGAATACGGAAAGAGAAGACGTAGGCATGTACGGCATTGTGTAAACATTTGCACAGACTAAATAGCTATGTTGTGAGGGGAGCGCTTGGCAGTGACATTGTAACTGTAATGTGTATACATCTCAATAAACAGAGACGCTTCATATGTTGGCTTGACAAAATCTGTTATTGCATGTGTTCTATTTTTTTTTTTCAACATTTCTCCTTCATGAAGACTATCATTATTTAAAAAAAATCAATTAGCAATATTGTATTGTGATGCTTAACAGTCAGTGACATTTTTTTGAAATTTAAAACAATTCATATTTTAATGTGTTAGGTTAAGTTATTTTCATAACTACACTCCACATGGATCTTACAAGATATAAATACATGTTTTTTGTGGGCTTTACGTGCTATCATTCTCTGAAAACTTTTGTTTGTGTATATGTTTTGACGATTTATGAATATTAATCTTTGAATAATATACACGCTATAACAAAGACTGCTCAAGAACAGTGGTACTGCAACAACACTGTATCAAATCCTCCTCAGTATTCAAAGGCTCTGAAGGATATTCTCTTTTACTCTAATAAAATGAGAGATCTTATTATTGAAAAAAAAATGTGAAATGTGTGATCTAAAAACAGATATGCACATTCATGAATCAACAATCAATATGTCTATGAGAAAAATATGTGTACCTGATGAATTTGCATAATTTTGTGGAAATTGAAAATAAATCAGTATACAATCTTTACATTGCTTTAAAAGTTTTAATAATTGTAAGAACATTGCTTTAAAAGTTTTAATAATTGTAAGAGGGCAATGTAACATTACCAAGATTCTGACAGAAGGCAACTTATTTAAATTCAAGTAAATTCTTTTAGAATGATTTCAGATTCAAATAACTGTCCAATAGTAATACAAAGCACAAAAAGCTCAAATAAATTAACCAATGGCATAATCCATATTTACAGTTGGGAATGGACTCACTCCCCCTTTTTCCCTCACATGCTTCTGAAAAACAATCAGTCTTGGGATATACACATATACTATGCAATGATAATCACTTTCTCCCAAGTAAATAGCCAAATTTTGTAATGCCTGCAATCAATCAACGAGCTACGTACAATCGTCCATTTCCGAGGCCCAGAGTTAGCCAGGTTTTCCCATCACGTTTCCATGCAAATAGATGAGTAGATGTTTCTTTACAGGTAAGAGTGTTTGATGATGGTCGATGACCTCCATCTGCTTTAATGAGGAAGCGGAAAAAACATATCTGAAGAATGAAATCTAGGCCTCCTACTGAAATAGTAGCAGATGTGTATTGCTCCCAAATCTTGTTTACAAACTTTAAAAAGAATATTAAATGTGGAAGATGGAAAGAGAATCATGTGAACGTGTGATAATTGAAGTATATCAAGTATCGTGTCCATTAAATTAAGAGTTGTAAACTAATGGGAAAGGAGGGAAGCTGGAGACTGTTAATAATGAAATTTAAAAAACAGATAATAAAAAAGATTAGGAAATATAAAAATGAAAAATTCTTACAGGGAATAAATATAGTAAGGTGTTTATATGTAGGGGGAATGTGATAACAGAAAAAATGCAAAATAGAAGGATTGAAAATGATATCACAAAGAAATATATATTCAAAGATAATATCAAATAGAAGACTGAAGAAAGGGGGGGGGGCATGTTTGAGACCATATTTTGATCATTCATTTACTGTTATCATCATGATCACCATCATTATCATCCATACTTTATTAATCTTGTCATTACACTTTTACTTTCTTTTCTCTAAATGATCTTCTTTTTTATACATTCAATCAAATTTGGGTATTCATAGTTATCAATTGATGAAGCTCCACAGCCTTTATTCAATTCCTTACTAATATCCATTTTATTTCACTCTGGATCATTTCTTGTTATTCTTGACAGATTGTATTTAGTCATTTTGGTTAGAAAGATTTAAAGCTCCACGTAAGATACAAACTAGATTTTCATAAACCTCATGAATCAGTAAAATCTATCTATCTCAAAAGGCTACTTTGAAGTTTTTTTTAGATACCCCACTTACATTTTCTTAAACATAGAATAGGACAGATAAAAATAAGGAGATATCATGGCAAAAAATGCATTTCCTTGCAAATACTTCAACTACTGTCTCAATTGTCAGAGAAAACAACTCAAACTACTACTCTACTGTCTCTACAGAAGGAAATTACAACAAAAACAAAAATGAAGGGCACCAGGAAATAACAGCAATATTGACATCCGTGATGAGTAATTGTGGATTCCAAGCTTATCATTTCTTTCCTCCATCATTCCACTTACTTCAACAAGAAATTTTGTTTTTGTAAGAGCTTGGCAAGAGGAATCATTTCATGCTGACATTTTCGGTAAAAAGGGCAAAATGTCACGATTGATGAGTCTCCAATTGCTAGCGAGAATTTTTACTCTGAATCTAAATGATTGCTAAACCTGACAAAAATAAAAATAAATGAAAGCTGAACAAGTGGTACAATTGTGATTTGATTTTATATTCCAACAGTCATTTATGAAATGTTTTTTTTCTGTTTTTTTTTTTAATTTAGTGTACTTGTCATGTTGACTTGCATTTAAAAAATAGAAATAAAAAGCACTTATTCTGTGGCAATAGAAACTACTAGCAATTCTAAATTTTAGACACAAGTATCATCATTAAAAAACAAATCCTTGGGTCATCAACAGTATAAATCAATCATCATTAAAGCAGCCAGCTAAAGCCGAGATACTAATATCCAAGTCCTTTGGCTGTGCATATAGAGCCTTTATAAGCATAATGTGATATGCGCTATACAATACAATACTATCATTATTGTTGTTGTTGTTAGAGAATTAATCAACTACAAAGATGAAATGGAAGTCCAAAATATAATTTTTCCATACTTTGCAAATGATGATGTTATCCAATAATACAATAAAAAAATGTTGAATTTGAAATTTGCCACTGTTCACACTATTATAATTTAACTGAAAGTAATTTTATATATTACTTCCTGAAGTGATGCTGCTATCATTTCCTATTTTTCAATTGTGCACTCATAATCATCTACACAAGGAGTTGATTTCATACAGGATATCCTCTTGGAATTACATTTCTAAAGCTTGAACATTTATCATACTCCTACGCATAATTATTGAGTTTGCTTTCGATTGATTTATTAACAAAGTAAATTCCTTTTCCTGTATTGAACATTTATGTATTAAACCATTTTATTATTCAGTCTATTATCAAGGCTTAAAACTTGTTTCATTGGTGTTGTGGGGAGGGGTTGGGGAGTCTTTTTCATGTTTAGACTGCCATCAAAACTTACTAACCCACAAAATGAAGAACCATGGGTGTTATTTGATTCAAAAGAATGATATGCATGCATGCTTGACTTTTCTTCAAATCTAATTTTTTATTATGACAGTTCGCTAGTAACTTCTCTAAGTTTATAAACTCTTTAAGATGAAACTGTGATGTGATTTTCAAGATTACTTTGCTTTGTATAGATGTATAGATCATCACCCATAAGTATTAAGTGCGTTGAACAAAATAATTTGTGCAATAGTGCCTAGGGCAGCCGCGACGAAACCAATCCACAATATTTTGCGAGAACCTTTAAATCACTGCATGGTTCTGAGAGTGTTTCAATAACAATGATCAAGTTAGCTCATTGGCAGTGTGAATGTAATGCTCATGATCATAAAGTGATTTTCTGAAATCGTTTAGGAAAGTAAATCTGAAGGGGGCCTGACAAAGAGTCGACTGAAGAGTAGCAGGTGATTAACCATGTTGCACAAGAAGAGCAAGAGACATTAGGTGGTTTCAAACCGCCTCGATCACAAGAATCCCCGTTAAATTACAGGAACTGTTTTCGGCTAAAAAATACCCATTAATTATTCCTGCATTCACACCGCCCCAAAACATACCCTTCGGGATAAGTTCCTGAAGTTACGAGCATGCGCATAGTATGGTCTGATAAGCAGGCAAAGGCGCGAGATTCAAAATCACTAGCCCAGCAGCCACCCACGCCGCCGCGCCCAACGACACGCTGGGCTAGAAGTTCCCGTAATTTGCTTTCACATCGCCAAAATACCTGCGACCTTGGAAAAATCCCCGCGAAAGTTCTCGTAATTTTGCCAAGTACCTACTATTTAGCGGGTATTTTCTTTCGGGGAAATTACGCGTAGTTTGCTTTCACATTACCAAAATACCTGCTTTTTTCTGATCGGGTTAAATTTCCCGATCAGAGAATACCTGGAACTGACGAACTTCGAGGCGGTCTGAAACCACCTATTGGCATGCCTCAGCCTTGGAGAATAAATATGTTTTGGTCACTCACTGCAGTTCACACTTGTGATGGAATAATTGTCCTTCATTCAAAGGTCTTCAAACAACTCCTACATATTAGTTACATTGAATTACTGTTCCAATTCTCCAGATAGTCTTCATACTTTTATTCTAGTTCAATGTAATTATAGTCTTCTCTGCCTCTCTATTCCTCTGCCCCTCCCCATGTCTTTCTCTTCCTCTCTATCCTTGTCTTTGAAAAGTCTTTTTAACTGTAGTGTGTTGATGTGTTTGTATCCTTTTCTCTGTCTATATCTCTGTTTTCCTCTTTTTATTTATTTAAAACCCTCCATATTAAAAAGAAAATATCTTGCATTGTGATGCAATATTACCTACATTCTGCCAAGAAACATCCTAGCAGTTGGTAGTGTAATTTTTCTCCTTTTCTCTTGCATTAAAAAACACATTTAGAATTACTGAGAAGAAAATAAATCTCTTTAAAAGTACCAGCACTAATATGGTTGACTACAGAAACAATATCTGGCTGACAAAGTGATTGGGATTAACTGAATGAGATACATATTTTTTTGTATTGCATAAAGTTCATCTATCATTCATCCCCTCACTCTTTTTTTATTCCTTTCTCTCTACCACCTCACTTCCTTTCTACCCCCTTCCTCTCTCACACACACATGCACACACACACATACACACGCACAGACTCTTCCTCTTTTCCCCCCCTACTTATCTCATTCTCCTGTTCTCTCTCTCTCCTCTTGCAATTTCTATCATCCCATCCAGTCTCCCTTCCTTAGATGTTTTTTAATTCACCCTCTATCTCTCATTCTCCTGTGTAAAATCTTTGATTGGAATCAAGAGCAGAAGTAGATCAAGCATACACTAGTGCATTAACTGATCCACTTCATGTTGGATTTTGAAATGGACACAGAAAAAAAATCTGTACCAATACTAGCCGATATCTGGGTCAGTTCTTGTGAACATACATACAAAATGACACAACTTCATCCTATACCACACTGCTCATTTCTTTGGTATTTCTTTGAAAATTCATTGTCCATTTTTATTTGACAATCTAATTTTCCAACTGACATCACCTCTTCTTCTTCCCATCTCTCCCCAACTTAACAAGGCCAAAGTTCACATAAAAATAAGCCAAATTAATGCAATAAATGAAAGAAAACTGGAACTGTTTTGAAGATGAAGGTTTCAGCCAGCTATACCATCAGAGGCAGTGTTCCCACTGTGGGGTTTGCATTGCTAAAACAAATAATCACCCATGCATAGCTGACATGATCACTACTGGGCCCCTGTATAAACAAGTGCAACCCCCACATGGCACCAGACATGGGGCTGACACATCACATCACCCTACTAACAACAATGCTGAGGAATTACAGGAGGAATGGAATACAGAAAGATGGTGGGGTGGGGGCCTCTTTGAGTCACAGAGAGGGTAAGGACAAGGACTGAGCTGTCACACATTAAGAAAAAATGTAAGTGTTCCAAAGACACCTTAATGGAATTTACCAAAATAAAAAACTTTATTCCAGCTCATACATGATTTATCCAATAAACATGGCTTTTCTAGTACTATGGTCAACATCATAATAGTAAATAACCATGGGAACATTAATTTTGAGTAACGGCTGTACCCCCCCCCCCCTTCAAGGTAGATACAAGAATGGAAAACTTTTAACAGTACAAATTCAAGCAACAGAACTATTTTAATACACATGGTTATGCAAAGCATAAAATACTATTATCTGCATTTGTGAAGAAGGAATAGATTACTTATCAAAATATCTAGTTTGTGGGTTATTCCATCACTAAATGCATTCTGGGAACATTTGATAATCACATCGACATGAAGAACGGAAGCAGACCTCAATATTATGACAGGATGATATAGAGTGTTACTCAAGATCCTTTGGGATTGATGCTAAATAAGCTGATCTTAAAACGTGTGAATGTTTCACAGCTACCCCCAAGGTTTTTACATGACAGTTGAGCAAGCATGAAATGTGGTAACAGTTACCCAGAACTCTATATAATAAATAGAACTGATGGCATCTCTATAGGCATATACAGTGGCCTCAGCTATTTTAACAAGACAATACTGCAATCATAAAGGTTACTTCTCAATGCTTTCTTTTAACTAAAAGACTTTGAACAAAGGGTGTTAAACCAATGAATGTTTATCAATATAACACCATCATATAAATGCAAAGAAAAAAATTATAGTTAATTATTCTGGTTATACCAGTATCCCAGAAAATTCTTCAACATCTTGAGTAGATTATTATCAAATGTAGCAATGAAAGAAAAAAAGGTTCCAGAAGTCCAATCAATTGATCTGTTGGTTTTATGGACAAAGCAATATTCTTAAGACTCACAAACTTGAAATAGAAAATTATTCATAATTGTCAACACCTTTAATAGATTACTATCTGGTATAGCAAATTTCTCAATAACAAATTATGAAGAATGGGGAAAATAATCAATTAGTCCCCAAAACATAATAGGAATGTTACTTTTTTTTAATCATGATCGCAATATTACATTTACAATGGTAGTTCTTTAACATCTTGAGTAGATTACCATCAGATGTAACAGATTTCTACAGTGCACTGTAAAACCTGTGGTGTTAAAACTGACACCAATTGGTGTTAATAAAGGACCACACCCTGAGGTGTTAAAATAACACCCTAGAGATTGAACATAACACCAAAGAGTGTAAATGTAACAACCATAGGTGTTGTAATAACACCTATAGGTGTAAAACTAACACCGCCAATTTAACACCAGTGTAAAATAACTGGTGTGGTCCTCTATGTACACCAGATAACACCACAGTTTTTGCTGTGTGGGTTCAGAAGAATGGGACAGAAATGATTAACTGTTTTCCAAGACATGATTTAAGATTGATTACTTTGTGAGTCTCAAAATTTCATGCTTTGTATCAAGAAAGCATTTCAACATCTTAAGTAAACTGCTATCAGATGTAACAGATTTCTACATGTGGGCTTCAAAAGAGTGGGAGACATGACAAAATGATTTCCAGGAAATGATTTAGGGTTTCAATTGTTTCAAGTCATTACTAATATTGCATGTAATGAAAGTTCTTTAACATCTTGAGTAGATTACTATCAAATGTAGCAATTTTTGTACACCTTCCCTGAGTACAAAAGAATGGAATAAATATTCATCAATAGTTTTTTGGGATGTGATTTAAAGCTAAATATTTTTCATTCATGACCTTATTATTGCATATAATGAAAATCTTCATCATTTTACCAATATTACTATAGCAGATGTATATATATGTATTTTGCATCCCGAAAATAAACTAAATGAAAAAGGACTTATGTAGTCATGATTTATCTATGTAATTCTATTGTATTACAACCTCACCCCATTAACGTCTTTATCATTTATTTTCACGGTTTTGTACAATCTGCTTCTAGAAGGCATTGGGGTCATACTGCATAAAATGAACAATTTCACATCTGATGAAGATTTTGTTTAGATTTAGCTAATTCTAAATTAACTTTGAGTGCCAACAATGATCAGGATATTCTATGACTTAGCATAGCAAACATAGTATATATGACTTAACATAGTATACATAGTAAAATAATCAAAGTTCTTTAACATCTTATGTAGATTTCATATGACACGAAAACAGCTTCTCTGTTCAAATTCATAATCTTCACATTTTTTGTAATCAAAATTCTTCAACATCTCATACAGTAGATTTCAATCAGATTTAGCTAATATCACAGTTTAATGTCAAGAAGCGTGAAATAAATGTAGCAAAAAGTAGCATGATTCTTGGTCAAAAATTAATGCATTTTGACCTTTTTTACTCCCTATGAACAAATAATTCAAAGAATCAAAATAGATTACTTCACCATCTTCACATGATGGCTGTGTTTTTGGTAAATACCCTTCTCAAAGAATAAAATGATATATTCAGACACAGAAAAAATGCCATCTGCCACTCATAAGATGACATCGAACTGATTTACAAAGAATCTATTTATTAATGATATAAACAAAATTAATTCAGGTTTCCTAAAATGCATGGTTTGGTATATGCGAACATCCCAACAAGTAAAAGAGTCAGTATCAACTTTTATCATTATATTCAGTAACATTGTTTTATTTGCCTTTAAAGATTAAATTTATCTTACATGTGTGTGTGTGTGTGTGTGTGGGAGAGAGAGATTTGCGATTTCTGAACTTTATCGCCTGCAATTTTTTTTCTTTGGGGTTTAGAACATCATCAAAATTCAAAATATGCAATACTGTACATAATATTTGTCTCTCATCATTGCATTCAATAATTAATGAAATTTTCAGATGCAAGGTGCCTGAGCCTATGAGATAAGTACAAAAAAGAATATTGAAACGATTTGCATGTAAATACTTAAACTAAAATAAGAATGGTGAATCCTTTGCTTTCCATATAACCAACAAAGGATGCTTCACAGTTGTAAAAGTTGCTCTTTGCTTAATATGACCTTGACTCAATAAGACAGGTGTTTGTATACTTCATACAATATCTTCCAAGAAATTCTGATATAATACTACATGATATAAAAGAGTTATTATCTGGCTGGCTGTTTCCTTTATGACTCCACTTTGCTAGATGAAAAACATGCAGATGTTTTGAATTCAGCCCCCTCTTCATCGTCCTCCATCTTTGTGGAGAATGCTTATCCCATATTGAAAAACGATTAAACAGGGATCTACAGGACAGCTGCTTTGCTCACCAGTGCCCAACGAGATGGGGGATGAGCAGCCCAAGCCTGGCTATTCAGACCTTTTATGATTTCATCTTTACAAAAACTTGAAATAGACAACATAAAATGCACTGACTAAGACTTTACCAACAAGTGTAGCCAGGGGTAAAATTTCTGTATCATTATTCTAACTCGGCAAAACAGTATTGTATCATGTCATTTTTTAGTATGAAAATATGTATAAATAGAGTCTGAAGTACAGACTACCTTCAAAGATAAGGATGATGAGTTGGGAGGCTACAAGTATTCTGTCTACTCCAGTAGAAACATGTATGTTGTAGTTACAATGTACACAATGAATTTAGGCTCAACTCAAGGCCTTACCATACTATTTTTGGATGAGTGTTTGCTGTCATACTTGTCAAAACTGCATCAAAAAGCCTTTTCCAACATCGCACTCATCAATGACCCATTTCTCCTCTTCTCATTCTAAATTATTGCCTCTTTCTCTCTATTCTTTCCTCCTCCCCCTCCCAGCTTCAATTGTCTTGTTGCACTCCTTGCTTCATCCCAAATCATTTCATTACATTTAAAACTTTCAAAAACATACAGCAGCCTCTCTCTCTTTTAATGTACTTCTTTCTCATTTCCATGCATTCTTCCTCTTCTGTCTCTTTCCACTGTCTTTCACTCTCCAAGTCTGCTACCATGGCTTCCTTTTGACATTCCTCCTTCTGTTATTCTCTCCTTCTGTCCTCTGTCCAATCCACTCAGATGACACAAACCAGGAGTGACATGGCCGTGATGGGGTCAAATCGCTTTGACGTCATCCTCCCATACTCTCAATTTTCTGTGCAACTTTAAAGCTGCACTGCAACCTACAAATAAAATGGTGCACAAGTCAGTCTGAATGTATTCATGTTGAGACAAAATGTTACTACTATAATTCTTCTCGAGTTCAACAAATTCACTTTAATACAGTCTAGTATATCTGAATGTGAAGTGTTCTACATAACGGGGGGGGGGGGGGGGGGGGGTGATATCAAGGAAGATGCTACAGGTAGCATACCTCCAAAAGTCAGTGGCAAAGAGAAAAAAAATTGTTGAATGTAAATTCGTATTTGGACTGGATAATATTAGGAAATTGGCCTCTGTACCAACAAATGAAAAATGCCTGCTTTCTTGGAAGTACACACAGGCTAGACAAGCTCTCTTGGTAAAAAATGAAACTTCACAAATCTTGCAATTATCAAATTTTTGACGGATAGACACATTTTCTGGACTCAGATACACTGAGAGACAGTAATTACAAACTATTTCATGTACATTACCTCACATCTTATTTTTTAAGTATATATATTTCTAGCTCTGATTATTGATGTGAGAAATACTGCAAGACATTGTCATTTTTTTCTCCGATTTGAAAGACCACTTTTTCAAATAAACTGAAATTGTGAGAAATTAGGGATAGGAATGAAATGAGATCTTGCACCTAACAAACATGGGCATGAAAACACAAGAAGGGAGGGGCAAAGTTTCATGCCCCTTGAGAAGGGAGATGATCGGCATATGTGTCCTTAAAGAGTAAATCTATCCTTGCATTCATCTATTAGAGGTAATTAAGGGTAACTAAAAGAGAATTCTTTAAACATAAGGAATATTTCAAATGGGACCATGGGGCATGATATGTGCTGCTCATTAATGATTTGGAGCCATGAATGTGTACTACATTCACATTGAAACATTTACTTTAAAGAGGAAAATCTACTATATGAAGATGAACATGAAGTTAATGAAGGCAGATTCATATAAAAAATACAACAATGCAGAATACTGTATAAATATTTATTTTCGACACTTAAATAACCCATTGAGCATTCCACATCTGTGTTCTAATTTAAATGAAGGAGGTCACCTTTATGATTTTTTTTTATTATTTCTAAAATTCATTTCAATTTCTTTGTTTTATATTGACAAATCAAATAATAGCAACTGGAGTACATATACTATGTTTGAATTGCAATTCATTCTATTACTAATGTCCATATCACTGTAAAAGTATTGATTGAAGAATATTGATTTTGAACTCACCACATACTTGCATCAGAATTTACCACTCAAAGCCATGTAAAATTATGGTGCAGAATGATGGAGATATTGATTCCTTGAATTCTGATTGGTTTTTAAATGTTATTCTAATATGCTGAATTGAAAATTGAACATGAATTGTAACCTATTCAGGCAACTAATTTCAAATATTAGAATATGATTTATGTAGCAACGTAAGCCATAGAATCACACAGCAAGCAATATACATATTCTGCAGCCCTTTTTGCATCAGGACATCTTAATGCAGTTTTCTGAATCTTGTAATAAATTCCATATGGTTTGCTGTGGAACAGTAACTTGTGTGATTCCATGACAATCAGAACAAACCTTATCATTTGTAAACTATCTTTTTTCTCTCTCTCTCAATCAAGTTGATTTCAATGAATTATTGATGAGAAGCTAAGAGACAGAGTATGTGGAGAGAACAATTCATTTCCACGATGTTTGCAACATGGGCAATTATCTTCATGCCAGCAAGGTCCCCTGCGGACCTTAATGCGTCAACTGCACATTCAAGAAAATAAAAGTTCCACAACAAAGAGGGGAAGAATGATGGGAAGGAGGAAGGGAGACAGGGAGGCATGGTGAGAGGCAGGGGGGGGAGTTAGAGGATAGAGAGGAAAAGGATTAAGAGATACACATCTAAAGAAAGAAAATAAAATAAAAGATTGGAGCTAACACTAGGGTCAGATGAAGATACAGGATACACAGAAGAGAGATACATGGTAAAAGGGAATGGGAGGTAAAGTTAGGGATGTAAATGAAAATGTATGCATAATAAAAGAGCAAAGACCACAGTACTGACAATGATGGGGAGTAATCAACAAATAAGAAAAAAATAATAATCAAGTGTCAATAAAAATTGTCGAGTGTTCAATTTCAATCTATTCTTATTCTCATTAAGAATTTCATATCTAGGATAGATAAAAGCTAAGAGTCACTCCAAAAGCAATTTCATGCAAGGATTCTTGTTTAATGGTTCCATCCATCAAAAAGTGTTATGAGCTCTGATTTTAATACACACAACAAATGAATAAAACCATAGGAGTGGGCAAGCATCCATCATTGAGGATTCAATATTGAGAGTGTATCAGCTAGAAAAGAAAATCCTGAGATCTAGAAAAACTACAATCTGAAAAAAAAAAATTCATAGAAAATTCTCACAAAAACAACTTGACCGGTGATGTTGATATTGAATTACAAGTGATTGGATAAAGAGTAACCACTGAACCATGAAAATGCTTACCTAATTTTCTTATTTACAAGATAATCAGATGTATCCATCTACTTTGCTAGTTCATGTTTCTTGGACTGCCTTCAAATATATATATATGTACACAGATTTCTTTGCGCGATAGTGCCATCTCCCGGCGAACCCAAGTCTGGAAAGAGCTCATACAAGCCCGACCCGAGCACACGCAACAAGCATCTCTGAAAAGCCTCAAGTGTAAAATGTAGACTAATCTGAAGTTTATTTCCGCAACAGAATTGAAGGTACGTGGGAATGTGTTAGCTCCGGCCGAGCAGACACTCCCCTAAAAATAAGAGCGAGGCTAGGCTACAGATAGGTAGTACGCTATTGAGGGTACAAGGTATCTTAGTACTACCTCACCACACCAAATCGGCTTGAGGTTACACCGATCGTATCATCTACCAACAAGCAGTAGGTATCGTTCCCCTGTAGCGCATTAAGTGCCGAGGGGAGGGTATAATACTGGGGTGGTGTAAAAGCCCCAGAAGTGTGGCAAATCAAGAGGGTCTGGTCTGGCTGTGTTTGAAAACCATAGACCTGTGCACAAATTCCTACAACCAAAAGCACACTGGGCAAAAGGCGAAGAATTTACTTTAAAGGAAAGGTGTGAAAACCTCTCTGATAATACATCCGGGCGAAGCATTACAATGACTGAAGGGTGTGAAAGCCTCCCTGATGACACATCAGAGCGAGGCAACACTCGGGTGTGATCCAATCCAATGGATCTGTTGTAAAAGTAACCAACAGACTCCTCGTCGAAAGAGGCAGAAAAATACAATGAGTTAAGCCAACTGGGTGGTGTGAAAGCCCCAACAGGGGCATCACACACGTAAGGGAAGTTGAGTGACTAGTACCATATGATAAGCCCAAAACCGTCACTATGCTGACGTTAGAAAAGACTAACTCAGAAGAAGTGAACTTTTTCCCAAAAGGATGAGGTGTGAACACTCCCTCAAGGAGTGCTAAACCAACCTCAGCCCTGATGGCACAGGGGCAAAGCTGTGGTCGAAAGTCGGTGCTCATGTGCAGGAATGGACTCACTGCCAGCTAGGTGTGTAGGTGGTTTCAGACCGCCTCGAAGTTCGCCAGTTCCAGGTATTCTCTGATCGGGAAATTTACCCCGATCAGAAAATACCAGGTATTTTGGTAATGTGAAAGCAAACTACGCGTAATCTCCCCGAAAGAAAATACCCGCTAAATAGTAGGTACTTGGCGAAATTACGAGAACTTTCGTGGGGATTTTTCCAAGGTCGCAGGTATTTTGGCGATGTGAAAGCAAATTACGGGAACTTTTATCCCAGCGTGTCGTTGGGCGCGGCGGCGTGGGTGGCTGCTGGGCTTGTGATTTTGAATCTCCCGCCTTGCCTGCTTATCAGACCACACTGCGCATGCTCGTAACTTTGGGAACTTATCCCGAAGGATGTGTTTCGGGGCGGTGTGAATGCAGGAATAATTAACGGGTATTTTTTAGCCTTAAAAAGTTCTCGTAATTTAACGGGGATTCTTGTGATCGAGGCGGTTTGAAACCACCTAGTGTTCAAGAATGACCAGATCAAAAACACTCCCAGTCGGCAACATGATCTGACATGGTAAAAAGTGAACTGGAGCAAGGGCGAAATAAGCCTGGCATGACTAGTAAAAAACATACCACTCCAGCAAAGTTGTGGCGAACTGCCAACGATAAACCCCATGGTATCTCTCAGAAAATCTAGCATGGCTACCTGATAGCGTCAGAGAAACCCAGATTACCAACTGGAGATCCCTGGCTCCCCGGATTCAAACTGACAAGACCGCAGCTGGGCCGTCAGTGAAAAATCAGTACTGAAAAGTAATTCCAGGCTCATTGCCCCTAAAATGGGATTTGATAAGGAGTGTTACGTAACATGTCAATCTGTCCAGCGACCCATTTCTGACACTTTGATGTACACCGTAAGGGTAGCAGAGTAGAGTAATGATGCCCTGAAGCTCTAACCAGCTGATTGTGGTAGGAAGCTAAGGCCGCACCCCGCAATTACGGATGATGGCTCAAACGAGTGCCAAGAAAAAATCTGCGACAGAAGCAGTATATGCAACCCGGCAGTTGTAGTAGAAATTTAATTCCGATCCAGCCACATAAGATGCCAACGATTCGCCTACTATCCGACAAGAATCAGGAGATAAGGAAGGCGTGGAGCTGGTGGGTACAACGCCACATAACTTCCGAGCATGCAGCAACTTAAATCAAAGTTGTGATATTGTTCCGTTGGTACATCAAACATACGAGTGCCGGTAAACATTGGGTTCAGGTCGTACCATTTTTTCCTCCCTAGAAGTAATGATCATTTACTCAACCTGCTTTACAATTATTTTAATCATATTTTGTTAACTGTGTAAATGTTTTTATGGCAAACTTATTTGTTTTTGTCTTTTTATATATTAAATTTTACAATTCATCGTGTTAATTTAGTGGTCTAGACTTAATTGATGTAGTTTGTAGATTTCTATAGGTGTTTTTTCTTAGATGTACATTGCTGTCAATTACTGATGTAAGGACCCCATTGGAAATGAGCAACCTCGGCTTTCATGGGCAATCCTGTCAAGGTATACACTACTGTTCATATTTTCTTGTACTTGTTCATAGTTACCTCACAAATAAAATCAATCAATCAATCCCTCTTCTAGGGCCACAAACACTCATTGTCTACTGTTGGAGTAAGGTTGCTGCTAAACTGTTGGGCGGCTCGTGGGAGACTATGTGTGGAAAAGCTTTCTATGCCTGGCAAATGGTGTGCAGGGACACCGATAGATGCGTCCTGTGAGGTGCTCGTCTGAGTCTCCGAGCAAGAGGAGGAATGATCGCCTGGTTGACCGGAGCTTATATTCCTATGACACCCCACTAGGTGGTTTCAGACCGCCTCGAAGTTCGCCAGTTCCAGGTATTCTCTGATCGGGAAATTTACCCCGATCAGAAAATACCAGGTATTTTGGTAATGTGAAAGCAAACTACGCGTAATCTCCCCGAAAGAAAATACCCACTAAATAGTAGGTACTTGGCGAAATTACGAGAACTTTCGTGGGGATTTTTCCAAGGTCGCAGGTATTTTGGCGATGTGAAAGCAAATTACGGGAACTTTTATCCCAGCGTGTCGTTGGGCGCGGCGGCGTGGGTGGCTGCTGGGCTAGTGATTTTGAATCTCCCGCCTTGCCTGCTTATCAGACCACACTGCGCATGCTCGTAACTTCGGGAACTTATCCCGAAGGATGTGTTTCGGGGCGGTGTGAATGCAGGAATAATTAACGGGTATTTTTTAGCCTTAAAAAGTTCTCGTAATTTAACGGGGATTCTTGTGATCGAGGCGGTTTGAAACCGCCTATTGTTCTCCCTCTTCTCTGTGGGGGGCTCTGCAATAGCAGAAGAGGGTAATAAGAGGATCCTTGACTGCCACCAGGATCAGATGAGGCACCTCGTCTAGAGACCTGGGTGATTTGTCCCACTCACCAAATGTGAAGAGCCGACGGAGTCGAGTCAGCATGCCTCTTAAGACTAGAATCTGATCGCCCTTTGCCCTGGCCCGCGGTGTGGGTCTTACGGGCATCGAGCCTAGTCGATTTTAATGCCAGGGAGAGAGCCGCATTCTGTCCCCAACCCAGTGACATGATGGCTGGTGGGTACAGCAGACCTGGGGGAGACACTGAAGATTTGGGTTCCCACTCCGTTAAAGGCCCCATTGGTGGGACTAAGACCCCCTTTAGCCCCACCAATTTCCAAGGGTTATGGAAATATGTGCAGTGTGAAATGCATAAAATTGGCCCTTATGGGTTCACCTTCAAACATTGGATTGTAACTTTTATATGCATCAAACTTTAATGTTGTTTCTTACATCATGAAAAAATAAAAAATTTAAATCAAATCCAACATTTTTAGAACTGGCACTTTGTTATTTTGAGATAGAAAAAGCAAGCATGTCCATATGTGCCCACATATTCCTTTTACACGCACTTCAGAATCACAGAGTTAAAAGATGGAAGATTGCATTGAAAGTCCTTTTAGTGAAATGTCTGAAATCATAATTTTTTTAAAGTGAATGCCTGTTTTTTTATTGAAGATATAAACTTATGGTTAATGTACGTCTTGTTAGATTTTAATCTTGTCAATACATTAAAAAAAAGGGGGGAGGGCACTTCAGCGCCATTTTGCAGAGTTGGAGCACTTACTGTACTTGCTTAAAAAAAGCCTTGTTTTTGAACATCTGTAGTAGGCGTTTCCATATACTCACATGCGTGGTTGATATGGATCATGAAACATGTACACAATGTGCAAAACTTTCTTTAAAACCACACTGTATACATTAAAATGGATTGCTATTAAAGGATGGTCAACGAACTCGCATTTGAATTTCAATATTTACCAAAGTGGGAATTAGACACTGCAATGAGCCTCATATATTCCGGTAATGTCTGCACCAATACGAAAATAAAAGAAATGCAAGAGGGTTCAATGACTCATAAATCTATCATTTGCATGTATTCACAAGAAATTTCAGTTCCCTCAGATGATAATGTTGATACTGAAAAATCACTTTTTTTTGCTAGTACTATACTTGTAATGTTTTTATTACAAAAATTAGTAAATATGGCAAGTATGATAATTATACTAAAAATAGATAAGCCAAGCAATTCTGTTACATGGTTAATAATGGTATAACATTTTATATCTTCTTTATAAAGTGTAACAAAGTAATGAAAGAATACAAGCTAGATCAACGAACACAAAAAGTTGATGATATTAGTCTTAATATCAGAATAGTAAAATGTTATATTAATGATTCCATTCAATATTGAATTATCAACAGAATATTCACCTTAATATTTTATGCAGTCTAATATCATAACTGACATGTTCTCAATTATTGCATTTATAATTTTGAATGTCTTAAAGCACTTCTAACCATTTCAAGCAAAAGATTTTTCTTTAAGAAATAAGTTAATGTAGGGTGGATAAAAACCACAAGTCTGTTTAATACAGAGTATTTAATTCTAACTTTAAACATATGGCATTTCACAAAAAAGATAAAATACAAGTATAATTTTCATGTCAATGACCAGTAGAGAGATGAAGGGATCCAATAAGGTTTAAAAATCTTTGATAAAATACACTCAAAATCAAATTTCGAATGCACACTATGTCTCGCTGTTGATATCACCATCACACATTTTGCATGGTAGATGAAAGAGAAACGGTCACATAAGATTCCATGTTAAGCATGCCTGCCTGAAAACACCTTGTGTGCATCTAAAAAAAATCAAGAAAATGGCCTTGAAGTATGCAACCCAAGATACCATAGCCTCCTAGAATATCCCATCTTCAAATCGACATAGAACCTCCGTAAGCAGCTCTTAATTCAAACATCAACAGCTTGAATATACGTAAGCTGCCGAAAAACCTCCCTAATATCCTACTTATTCTCTCCACACTTGGCCCGTCTCTTTCTCTCACCCTCTCCCTCCCCTACCCCCCTCTCTCTCTTTCTCTTATTCACTCACTATCTCCCTAACTTTTCCATTACCCTTTTTTTCCTATCCTTCATTCTCAATACAGAAGATCTGCATGTCTAAAATTCTGTCTGTATCAATTGTGTTATCTTGGCATCCCTTCCTTTTCTTTCTCACTCTGTTTTTCATCTCATTCTTTCCATTATTACAGTTATTTACTATTCTGTGGGTGAACTAGAGATTCCATTGACAATCAGTCACAACAGTCAGACCTTGAATAACATCTGGCCTCACATCATGGAAATAAACAACCAATATTTTAAAAAAGGTTTCAGTTTTCAAGATAGATAATGAGACTTCATAAAAAAAACGTGATTGTGCCTAGATCAGCCCTCCAACACATTTTCTTAATAGAAAATAAAAAGAAAATTAGAAGCAAATGGCAAAGATGCTCATAATCAATACGGCATCTTGTTTGTCAAACAGATTGCTTTGAAATGAATATTGATTATTGAGAGAGCAATTGTTTGCATGATAATGCAAATTATTGGTAATGATTAATAAAAAAGGACTATTTAAAATGCATCAGGAAACTTTCTCCACAATCTATTCATGCCCTAAGCTCTCTTCATCTGCATTCCATTACTCATCAAATTCATTAGTATACTTCCCACATGAATCTACAAGTAGGTCAAATGATTTTCTCTAACTGCAATATATCTGCTCTAAAAATAAGCACTGAATAGGATCAAGAAAAAACATGACGTAAGAAAGAAAAAATGCATCTAAACGGTCTTGGGTGATTATAAATTATTCAATCTGATGTCTGTACAACTATACAACTTCTGTTAATAAGTTATAAAGCATTTGAGAAGACATACCCTGCACCACATAACTACATTGTACTAGTTATTTTTTTATTGAATATTACTGTTATAAAGCAATTGAGAGGAGCCAAGTTTCAGCCAATTCATTCCCAAAGCCTTTAACCCTGACATGTATCCTAACTTTGACATTTAAAAGTGGATAGGGAGAGAATAAAAGAAGATGGACTGAGAGGATTATGGAAAGAAATGAGTTTGTTTGTCTAAGATGCCTGGTGTATGAGTCATACCGATTCACGCCATGAATAAATGTTTTGCTGCTATAAACGTGCTCTTGCGACGACATGGAGGGCTAGCGATGGCTTCACAATTCTCCACGCTTGGTCTCGATTAGTAACTCAATGGGCCCATTCCTTATTACTTTGAACTTTGATGACCCTTCGTATACATTCACCGGCTCATTTTGTGCGATTTCAGATCTTCTCCAAATTGCAATCTTCCAGTGCAATTTAAAGGGTGTGCTCAACATGTTTTGTAATGTTTGTTCTTTCAATATTTTTTTTCATTTTCATCGACATAGACTAAAGTTCTTATTCACTTGTCAAATCTCACTTTCTTTCAATTCCACCCACTCTTTCTCTCTCTATCAATTCTTATTTTCACTGTTATTGTCAACCCAATACTTTTAAATCTCATATTCATGCTATTTTGAGAACTATTCGCAATCCATTTACGAAGATAACCGGATCAATATAATGCTGATGCTTTATTCTTTCAAAAAAATGAAAGGTAAAACAATTTTTTTTTCTGCAATCCGCACAATAATGTTTTTAATGTTATCCCAAAAGCACTATACCAGCCTGATTGTAGGCTTACTGTAATTGGATTTGTGAGAAGTATGTATTTCCTGCATCAAGCCATAGGGGTTCTTTTCATTCAGTGCTGCAGTAAGCCGAGTAAGAAAAGGGCTCAAATTCCTTTTGAAGACTTTTTCATAGGAGTGGCGACACATTCATGATTCTCTCCTAAATGATGAAGTATGCTTTTATCCTAACAAGTTTTTGTAGCACATCTTCAATCTTTGTTAACCAAACCTTTCTTTAGAAAGTGGCCTAGGGATATCAATGTGCTCTTCTTCACTACATATGGGTACTTTCTTTTTTACCTGAAACAGTTGATATTTGCACGAATAAGCTGAATAAGCATGAATGAGCTGCTGAAATTGACAAATGGTGGTAGAACATTGTCTATATCATAGTTAGAGAACACATGTGCCTACAGAACCCCTGATCTTCATATGATATATCTAAGACCCGTTCTCATTATACTTTCTAAATCTAGTTTACTTGAAACCTGTTTAGGAAACCAGTTTGGAAGATCGCTCTGCTGGAGTTCCAACCTGATCACCCATAAGTGTTTTCAAAACCACTTCATATATAGCAGTCTCATTGCTACAGGAATGCTCTCAGTGTAGTCACACAAAATTTGAAACCGGAGCATAGATTTTCTACAGTGTGTGGAGTAGCGCGCTCAAAATGTGTGAAGATCGCCTCCTTAAGAACAATTTTGTCCTCCCTTACGCTAAAACCAGTTTAACGAGGCAAAGCGATCTTGAAAACTACATTGTGAGGCGTTGTTCCGAACTGGTTTGGAACATTACTTCCAAGATGGCTTTAAGTGTTCTCATTTCACCTTAACTAGTTTTCACTAAACCAGTTTCCAGTAAACTAGTTTTAGGCTGGTAATGAGAAGGGGGTCTAGGACTTGGAGCCCTAACCAAATTTACAGACCAACCAAGTCTAGTTTTTCTTTCCTATTGTTATGGCAAACATTGTTTACCATAACAAAAGGAAAGAAAAACTAAACAAACAATTCTTTTCAGGCCTTATTAACAGGGATTATAAATTCTATTTCTGCTGGCAATTTACCGATTTCGCAAAGTGACTTGGTCTAAAAGATTTAAGAATTTTTTAATTTCTACTAGCAAGAAAATTTTTTAGGTTTTCTTTCTGAGAATTTTTGTACAGCTGATCAAGCACAAACACATAAAATACAAATAGATGAAAATGATACTTGCCATCCCCCTAACTAACGGTCAGGCATGTGCAATATGCTTTCAAGCTTCAAATGATGAAAGAAAATAAAAATGAAATACAATAAAATCTTAGGGTTGTGTTCATATTTAATTACTTCAAACTGATGAAGATTGTATTCTTGTAGAAGAGCTGCTACCAAAGATTTGACGAAAAAAAGGGGTTTTCTCCCCCATTACATCCACTGTAAGAAATTAAGAGAGTAACAGACAGTATGATTTTGAAAGAGGACAAAATAAAATGAAGACTACCTAATGGGGTCACAGTAAAATTTGGAACGTTGGTGAATTGGTGGCTTGATTATGACAAATGACGAATCAGTGACGTAAATGACTTGGTTTCAGCGCTTCCCACGATGAATTGAGTTGCATTGCGGTTTACACGTAGATGAAATGAAAGAATTCCCTTGTGTATGTAGAAAAACTCTCTCTCTCTCTCGGAACCGTCTTTTTCCTTGCAGATTATTGCAGGTTTCCATCCATAATTCATCTCATTTCATCAACAGATTGAATTATTTGACACTTTGACACAGTATTACGTTGAATGAAGAGCCAATTGCCAGTCTGACAAGAGACATAGCATGAATGAATCTGAATGTCAAACTGCGCATCCTTGGGCATAATAGAGATTTTTAAAAGACATTTCGATCTGAAATGCTTAATGGAAAAAAAAATCGCCATTCATATTCAGTTGACAGCGAAGTATAATACCTTCTATCTCCTAAAAAGTACATACTTTTTTAACAGACCTGGGAATAAGACCTGAATCATTATCATTTCATATGTATAATATGAAGAAATATAATGAAGAGTTACGAATGGCTGCAAATACTGCAATACTTATAATCAAACTGTACAACTCACTGCACTTTTATATTACTGGGCACCGGTTTCACATTTCATCAATCTCTAAAACAAAAGTAACAGTATGACACACAATAAAATAAATATTTCTGTGAATTATAAAACACCATCTTCTGCTGTCATATTTTCAAGAAGACCGATACAATAGAAATTCAACCCGAATTCCTTAAAGACAATGACGCGATAAATTGGCAGCAGAGGACCCTGCTGGGCAAATTAGCGGTGATTCAACCCTTGCCAATGCACCAGTTGGCGGCGGGACCATCCCCGTCGACAGTGATTAGAGTAGGAGAATGCCGGCGAGTGCATACATGCAGAATGAATGGTCGACTGGGCTTTCTTTAATTGGATGGGCAATCATAACATTGGCGGGCCCCATCATCAAGAATCTAGAAAAGCATTGGCATCCAGGGGACGACAGTGACGAGGACATCCTAGCCTGTCAAGGCAGGATCTAGTAAAGAATGGGATAGGGAGAGGAAGCAGTGAGAGTATGCATGCAGGAGTTAGGGGAGTGGGGGAGAGGAATGTACAATAGTGAATGGGAACTATAAAAGACAGAGGGACCGGGGGGGCAGGATTAAGAGAGAGAGAGATTCTGAAAATTTAAATGCTGAAATTTTGTATGCTTGAAAATTATTTTGAGCATGATTAGTCAATTTGAATCTTGGATATATTCAAATAATTTGATAAAATGCACATATTAGGAAACCTAATGAATAAACATGACAAAAGTTAATATGAATGTTGGTATATGTAAACTGCTATACCATATCACAAAAAATTCCATAGTCCAGATGAACTTTTTTTTTGCACAGAATGAAAATGTCTCGATTCATTATGGTTTATGGGGAAAACAATGAGAAAACATTAAACCAATAAGAAAACCTTAAAACAACAAAGATAAAATGTGGAGGTGTGTTTCTACCTCCATGTTTAAAACCTATCAAATTTATAAGACCAGATCTAGAATTTTGTAGAGGTGGATGACATATACAAAGTATATAGGGGTTTAAAAAAAAAGATGGATGAATATGCTTGAGAAAGGGAATATCCATGGCATTCTTTGGCTTTCTGTACTTAATTATCCTCTTTCGGTTCCTTTGAGATTAAAATCAGCACAATTTCTACATGAATGTATGCCAAGCACTAATGGCATAGATAACATCTATGCCCTGATGCCAGTGAAAAAAGGGTCCAAAAATAAAGTGTGGATCATGAAAATACCTGATTTTCTTATTGACGAGATAATCGGATGTATCCATCTACTTTGCTAGTTCATGTTTCATGGACTGCCCTCGAATATACATATACACAGATTTCTTTGCGCGATAGTGCCAACTCTCGGCGAACCCATGTTTACTTCAGCTCACACCTATATCATGCTAGCACGTACAATGTACGTAAAACCTCCTCTTTGATCACTCACAAAAATGACATGTTGCCACGCAAGGCGAGGAGACGGAGGGCGGGATAGTAGATGGATACATCCGATTATCTCATAAATAAGAATATCAGGTATTTTCATGATTTACTTCAATAATCATGATGCATCCACCTACTTTGCTAGACTGGCACGAATAACCATGGAAGGCATGTCACAAAAGGGAAGTATTTAAGTTCAAGGGAGATTGAGATGCAGAGGCTGCTGCTTTCAAGGCTGAGGGCATAAGTTCTCGTTAGCTGAGGAATGTTTCTTAAAAAAAGACATAAGGTATAGGCAAAACGCCTGGAGAGTCTTCATTCATTGAGGAGAGCACCTTGAAGAAGAGCGCTCAAGACGAGTGGATACTTCTTAGTATCAATAGACATGCACCTGCGCCCACCGCTTGGATCGCCCAAGCGATCCAAAATGACGACCTAGACCACCTGACCATGGCACCTCAGGTTGAGACTTGTTGTCACTAGTGTTGACAGCCAAGTCTGAAAAAAGCTCATACATGCCCGACCTAACGAGATGTAACAAGCAGCTCTGAAAAAGCCTCAAGTGTAAAAAACCTAGACTATATAATCTGAAGTTTAATTCTGCGACAGAAATGAAGGTACACAAAGACGTGAGCTCTGGTCCAGCAGACACCTCCTAAAAATGAGGGATGGCTAGGCTTTGGATAGGTAGTGCACTATGGAGGGTACAATATATCCTTGTACTACCTCAACGCACCAAAAATAGCATCATCCAACAACAAGCCATAGTTCCCCTGTAGAGCACTATTAAGCTTTTCACATTGCATTTCCTTAACCCCATTCTTTCCCTGGGATAAGCCCGTCAGTCATAAGGACCATAAGTCATAATACTAACTGGTCATAAGGACCGCTAGTCATAACGTGTAAAATCCTATACCCAAAAGCTCGCTAGTCATAATAGGCAAAAGGGGTCGCTAGTCATAAGGTCATAAGGACCATGGGTCATAAGGTCCGATTTTCATAATGCAAGATAAGGGTTGCTATTCATAATGGACCATAAGGGTAATTGATCATAAGGATCGCCAGTCATAATCAACAATGAGGGTCGGAATTCATAATACTAGATGAGGGTCGCTAGTCATAAAAAGGAAGAGGCTACATTGATCATAAGGGTCGCCAGTCATAATAGGGGATGAGGGTCGCCAGTCATAATGGTAGAAGGGGTTCGCCAGTCATAATAATAGATGAGGGTCGCCAGTCATAATAATGGATGAGGGTCGCCAGTCATAATAGGAGAAGGGGTTCGCCAGTCATAATGATAGATGAGGGTCGCCAGTCATAATAGTAGAAGGGGTTCGCCAGTCATAATGGTAGATAAGGGTCGCTATTCATAATAGTAGAAAGGGTTCGCCAGTCATAATGATAGATGAGGGTCGCCAGTCATAATAGTGGATGAGGGTCGCTATTCATAATAGTAGAAGGGGTTCGCCAGTCATAATAATGGATGAGGGTCGCTAGTCATAATAATAGATGAGGTTCGCCAGTCATAATAGTGGATGAGGGTCGCTATTCATAATAGTAGCAGGGGTTCGCCAGTCATAATGATAGATGAGGGTCGCCAGTCATAATAGTAGAAGGGGTTCGCCAGTCATAATGGTAGATGAGGGTCCCTATTCATAATAGTAGAAAGGGTTCGCCAGTCATAATGATAGATGAGGGTCGCCAGTCATAATAGTAGAAGGGGTTCGCCAGTCATAATAATGGATGAGGGTCGCCAGTCATAATAGTAGATGGGGTTCGCCAGTCATAATACTGGATGAGGGTCGCCAGTCATAATAGTAGAAGGGGTTCGCCAGTCATAATAATGGGTGAGGGTCGCTATTCATAATAATGGATGAGGGTCGCCAGTCATAATAGTGGAAGAGGGTCGCCAGTCATAATAGTAGAAGGGGTTCGCCAGTCATAATAATGGATGAGGGTCGCCAGTCATAACAATGGATGAGGGTCGCCAGTCATAATGGTAGAAGGGGTTCGCCAGTCATAATAGTGGATGAAGGTCGCTATTCATAATAGAACAAAGGGTTCGCCAGTCATAATAATGGATGAGGGTCGCCAGTCATAATAGTAGAAGGGGTTCGCCAGTCATAATGGTAGATAAGGGTCGCTATTCATAATAGTAGAAAGGGTTCGCCAGTCATAATGATAGATGAGGGTCGCCAGTCATAATAGCAGAAGGGGTTCGCCAGTCATAATGGTAGATGAGGGTCGCTATTCATAATAGTAGAAAGGGTTCGCCAGTCATAATATGGATGAGGGTCGCCAGTCATAATAGTAGAAGGGGTTCGCCAGTCATAATAATGGGTGAGGGTCGCTATTCATAATAATGGATGAGGGTCGCCAGTCATAATAGTGGAAGAGGGTCGCCAGTCATAATAGTAGAAGGGGTTCGCCAGTCATAATAATGGATGAGGGTCGTCAGTCATAATAATGGATGAGGGTCGCCAGTCATAACAATGGATGAGGGTCGCCAGTCATAATGGTAGAAGGGGTTCGCCAGTCATAATAGTGGATGAAGGTCGCTATTCATAATAGAACAAAGGGTTCGCCAGTCATAATGATAGATGAGGGTCGCCAGTCATAATAGCAGAAGGGGTTCGCCAGTCATAATGGTAGATGAGGGTCGCTATTCATAATAGTAGAAAGGGTTCGCCAGTCATAATATGGATGAGGGTCGCCAGTCATAATAGTAGAAGGGGTTCGCCAGTCATAATAATGGATGAGGGTCGCTAGTCATAATAATAGATGAGGTTCGCCAGTCATAATCAACAATGAGGGTCGGAATTCATAATACTAGATGAGGGTCGCTAGTCATAAAAAGGAAGAGGCTACATTGATCATAAGGGTCGCCAGTCATAATAGGGGATGAGGGTCGCCAGTCATAATGGTAGAAGGGGTTCGCCAGTCATAATAATGGATGAGGGTCGCCAGTCATAATAGGAGAAGGGGTTCGCCAGTCATAATGATAGATGAGGGTCGCCAGTCATAATAGTAGAAGGGGTTCGCCAGTCATAATGGTAGATAAGGGTCGCTATTCATAATAGTAGAAAGGGTTCGCCAGTCATAATGATAGATGAGGGTCGCCAGTCATAATAGTGGATGAGGGTCGCTATTCATAATAGTAGAAGGGGTTCGCCAGTCATAATAATGGATGAGGGTCGCTAGTCATAATAATAGATGAGGTTCGCCAGTCATAATAGTGGATGAGGGTCGCTATTCATAATAGTAGCAGGGGTTCGCCAGTCATAATGATAGATGAGGGTCGCCAGTCATAATAGTAGAAGGGGTTCGCCAGTCATAATGGTAGATGAGGGTCCCTATTCATAATAGTAGAAAGGGTTCGCCAGTCATAATGATAGATGAGGGTCGCCAGTCATAATAGTAGAAGGGGTTCGCCAGTCATAATAATGGATGAGGGTCGCCAGTCATAATAGTAGATAGGGTTCGCCAGTCATAATACTGGATGAGGGTCGCCAGTCATAATAGTAGAAGGGGTTCGCCAGTCATAATAATGGAAGAGGGTCGCCAGTCATAATAGTAGAAGGGGTTCGCCAGTCATAATAATGGATGAGGGTCGTCAGTCATAATAATGGATGAGGGTCGCCAGTCATAACAATGGATGAGGGTCGCCAGTCATAATGGTAGAAGGGGTTCGCCAGTCATAATAGTGGATGAAGGTCGCTATTCATAATAGAACAAAGGGTTCGCCAGTCATAATAATGGATGAGGGTCGCCAGTCATAATAGCAGAAGGGGTTCGCCAGTCATAATGGTAGATGAGGGTCGCTATTCATAATAGTAGAAAGGGTTCGCCAGTCATAATATGGATGAGGGTCGCCAGTCATAATAGTAGAAGGGGTTCGCCAGTCATAATAATGGATGAGGGTCGCTAGTCATAATAATAGATGAGGTTCGCCAGTCATAATCAACAATGAGGGTCGGAATTCATAATACTAGATGAGGGTCGCTAGTCATAAAAAGGAAGAGGCTACATTGATCATAAGGGTCGCCAGTCATAATAGGGGATGAGGGTCGCCAGTCATAATGGTAGAAGGGGTTCGCCAGTCATAATAATGGATGAGGGTCGCCAGTCATAATAGGAGAAGGGGTTCGCCAGTCATAATGATAGATGAGGGTCGCCAGTCATAATAGTAGAAGGGGTTCGCCAGTCATAATGGTAGATAAGGGTCGCTATTCATAATAGTAGAAAGGGTTCGCCAGTCATAATGATAGATGAGGGTCGCCAGTCATAATAGTGGATGAGGGTCGCTATTCATAATAGTAGAAGGGGTTCGCCAGTCATAATAATGGATGAGGGTCGCTAGTCATAATAATAGATGAGGTTCGCCAGTCATAATAGTGGATGAGGGTCGCTATTCATAATAGTAGCAGGGGTTCGCCAGTCATAATGATAGATGAGGGTCGCCAGTCATAATAGTAGAAGGGGTTCGCCAGTCATAATGGTAGATGAGGGTCCCTATTCATAATAGTAGAAAGGGTTCGCCAGTCATAATGATAGATGAGGGTCGCCAGTCATAATACTAGAAGGGGTTCGCCAGTCATAATAATGGATGAGGGTCGCCAGTCATAATAGTAGATAGGGTTCGCCAGTCATAATACTGGATGAGGGTCGCCAGTCATAATAGTAGAAGGGGTTCGCCAGTCATAATAATGGAAGAGGGTCGCCAGTCATAATAGTAGAAGGGGTTCGCCAGTCATAATAATGGATGAGGGTCGTCAGTCATAATAATGGATGAGGGTCGCCAGTCATAACAATGGATGAGGGTCGCCAGTCATAATGGTAGAAGGGGTTCGCCAGTCATAATAGTGGATGAAGGTCGCTATTCATAATAGAACAAAGGGTTCGCCAGTCATAATAATGGATGAGGGTCGCCAGTCATAATAGTAGAAGGGGTTCGCCAGTCATAATAATGGATGAGGGTCGCTAGTCATAATAATAGATGAGGTTCGCCAGTCATAATCAACAATGAGGGTCGGAATTCATAATACTAGATGAGGGTCGCTAGTCATAAAAAGGAAGAGGCTACATTGATCATAAGGGTCGCCAGTCATAATAGGGGATGAGGGTCGCCAGTCATAATGGTAGAAGGGGTTCGCCAGTCATAATAATGGATGAGGGTCGCCAGTCATAATAGGAGAAGGGGTTCGCCAGTCATAATGATAGATGAGGGTCGCCAGTCATAATAGTAGAAGGGGTTCGCCAGTCATAATGGTAGATAAGGGTCGCTTTTCATAATAGTAGAAAGGGTTCGCCAGTCATAATGATAGATGAGGGTCGCCAGTCATAATAGTGGATGAGGGTCGCCAGTCATAATAGGAGAAGGGGTTCGCCAGTCATAATGATAGATGAGGGTCGCCAGTCATAATAGTAGAAGGGGTTCGCCAGTCATAATGGTAGATAAGGGTCGCTATTCATAATAGTAGAAAGGGTTCGCCAGTCATAATGATAGATGAGGGTCGCCAGTCATAATAGTGGATGAGGGTCGCTATTCATAATAGTAGAAAGGGTTCGCCAGTCATAATGATAGATGAGGGTCGCCAGTCATAATATGGATGAGGGTCGCCAGTCATAATAGTAGAAGGGGTTCGCCAGTCATAATGGTAGATGAGGGTCGCTATTCATAATAGTAGAAAGGGTTCGCCAGTCATAATAGTGGATGAGGGTCGCCAGTCATAATAATGGATGCGGTTCGCCAGTCATAATAGTGGATGAGGGTCGCTATTCATAATATAAGGAAGGGTTCACCAGTCATAATAATGGATGAGGGTCGCCAGATATAATAGGATTTATTTATTGGAAACATTTCTTAATAACTTTGGCGCAATCTATCAAAATGTATCACTGCAAGGAAAAGACTCCCTGCAGATTATTCAAATCCAAACGTTAACATATATATATCTCAATTAATTATGATATCAAATTATTTGGGATAAGATTAGATAGGCCTATCCAGCCATAATGATTATGCATTCTTCTTTGGCGACTTGCTGTTTTGAAATTGACTGCGGTATGGTTTCGAATTGGGAGGGGGGGGGGACTCGGGTTAAGTAAGTTCGAAATGTTTGTGTGTGTTTGTGGGGGGGGGGGGTTGGTTAACATTGTACTGGTTTATTGAAAAGGACGGCAAGGGGAGGGATTGAGCCTCTCATGGTCCCGGTTTCCTGGGCCAGTCAGAATATCAAGGAAAGTAATATTACATTTCAAGATATTGAAGGTCAAGTCGCAAGAAAAATGTTGACTTAACGTTAAAAATTTCTTATAGATTTATTTATTTAATCATTTATTAAAACATCTTTATACAGGATAAAATGTTCAAATAAAACACTGTTTTTCAACACGGTCCTGTTATATCAAGAATATGAAATAACAATAAAAATGCATACAAACTTAATTAAGTTAAAATACTGAATATGCTTAATTTAAAATAAAAGTTGCAAAAAAATAGAGAGAGCAGGAAGAGAAATAGTGTGGTTTAGTATATGGCAGAAGTAGAGAGAGAGAGAGAAAGAGAGAGAGAGAGGGGAAAGAAAGGAGTACAACAGCATAATACAGAATTAACTAGACAGTTAAGTATACAATAAAATATGGATAAAAGGTCAGTCTACTGTTAATTTAAAAATACTTGTTTTTGTACGACCTCTTGAAATGTAGGAGGTTAGAAATATTCTGGAGTTCATTTGACAAGGAGTTCCATGTCTTTATTGCACTAAATTTAAAGGATTGCTTGAAACTTTCAATATTTGGCTTATAGGTAATACAGCATTCAGTGAATCAGCATTACGTGTATCCATGTCTATCAGTAAATAGTTCAATATCATTACAGAGTCTAATAGGGGCAAGTCCATATATACATTGGTAGAAGCTAAAATACATAAAAAAAATCCCTCCTTGTATCAAAAGATTGTCATAATTTCAGTTAAATCTGTACAACTAATAGAAAATCATATTCTTTCATTACAATACGTGCCGCTCGCCTTTGCAGTCTATTAAGTTCCCTGTTTTTCAATGAACAATTACCCCGAACGGAACGAGCATGATCTATACATGACTGATTATTTTTTTCAATAAAGTATTATGTAAATCTGGTTTAAGAGTTTTACTTAAATGTCGTAAAGCATTTAACTTATTGATCTACATAGATGTTTGACATGAACATTTCATATGAGATTATTATTAACTTCAACACCTAAATATCTTACAGAATTAACTTGTTTGAGTTGCCATTAAGCTTTATATAAAATTTTCCTTTGTTTTTTGAATAACGAGTTGAAATAAGCATAATACTTATTCTAGTAACATTGATCTTTAAACAATTGTTTATATACCACTTATCAATTTCATGTAAACATACCTGTAAATCGCATTGAATTGTTATGTAGTATTTTATGTAGTATGTATTTAAGTTCCTGTTATCCTTTCAGTCATTCACATTCACTTGTTTACAAACTCCCCCAATGTCATCTAAGAATCCAAAAACCCCAATGCCATTTAAATCCTAAACCTTGACCATTAATGACCAACCTCCAGTGATGTCAGCTAACTTCAAGGAAGAAGTAGGACTCACACTTCCAGCCCGAGTCACTTGCACAGAGCATCACCACACCCCTTATACCAGAGAAAGTTTGATAGACAGTTACCTATAGACCAATCAGAACAAGTTAACATCCCCCACCTTGAATTGTTACACCCCAAAACTAATGATATAAATAAGACTGCTTGATTATTGAAGAATAGAATACAGAAGAATACTAGACCCACGCTCATCCAGATAGAGAATCGGAAATGTACACAATTACATAATCAGCAAAAATATTACAAACATGCAGCAGCACTGGCGTAAATCCCGGGATGGGGATATACCCCCCCTTCAAGGAGGGGGAGATGGCCCGAACAAACACCCCCCCCCACACACACACACATACACACACTTTCTACGAAAGAAATGAAAAAAGTATCACAAGAGATAATTGTTCTATTGGTGAAAATTCTTCCTAAAATACCGCTAAACAAATAAAACAATATTATTTAATCATAAAATGCAAATAAAGAGCCAGTTCACCATTTCCAAACGAAATACTTATGTCATTGAAGAGAAACCCCGGTTTCTTCAAATTCATCAATGTTGGGTCTTTGGGAAGGGATTAAGATGGAATGTCAAAAAAATTGAAACATATAATAAATCCATTAAACCATCATCATGATGGGATAAAAAAAGATAATATTGGAGGGGGTTGCCGTATGGACACACAGTGGCGTAACTAAGGGGGGCATGGGGGGCAGCCCCCCCCCCTCCAATCAGCTGAACAAAAAAACAAACGGGGAAAATGAGAAAAGAGGGAGAATGGAAGAGAAACGTAGCGGTGAAGAGGAAAATATTATTCATTATAATGTTATATTATATGATAATTGTTACATTACATAAGAAACATTGTAATCATACCTTTATGAAACATAATTTGCCCAGGGCCTACGTCTTCATTGTTCCTGGTGCTCGCATTGTCTGTTTCACGAGATATATAATCCTGTTGTACTAAAACATCCCGTTTTCAAGTCAATATAAACCAAATATGTTTCCTAGCACTTGAGTTATCACTGTTTTATTTAGTGACATAGCTTCTTTTTCATGACTCAAAAAGTGATTGCCCCATGTTAAGGTCTTCGTATCTATGAAACATTTCCTTCCATTATTACGTTCGCTTTAGTGGATTGGTGAGATATGACAGCTCTTCATGAATTTCTAAAAATCTGTCTTTAAAATATCCCTTCTCCTAATCTGAATAACAAAAAAAATCAGCTCTCGCTCGCATGATTTGGTTAATGAAATACGTATATGGTCCTAGTTAATTCCTACAAAGAAACCTTAGAATGCCCCACTATAGGTCTATATTATTTAAATTTTCAGCTCGCGCTTCGCGCTCGCAATATTTGTCAGATGCGTTTGATAATCAAAATTGCAATGACTGCAAAAAGTGTTTCATGTGTTCAGATGTAATTCTAATAAAATCAGCAAGCGCTTAGCACTTGCATAAGATGACTATGGTGAGATATGCATACTCTAAGTGGATTCCTAAAATATATTTCTTAAAATCTCGCTGTTTGTGGTCTAATTGTGGTCAGTATAACCATGATAACTGGCAATCACTCAGTGATTCAAATATTTTGCTGGCGCCCCCCCCCCCATGCCGTGACCCACGGTACGCCACTGTGAAAGTTATCAAACCATTGTCCTCATCCACTATTATGACTGGCGACCCTCATCCATTATTATGACTGGCGAACCCTTTCTACTATTATGACTGGCGACCCTCATCCATTATTATGACTGGCGAACCCCTTCTACTATTATGACTGGCGACCCTCATCCATTACTATGAATAGCGACCCTCATCCATTATTATGACTGGCGAACCCCTTCTACTATTATGACTGGCGACCCTCATCCATTATTATGACTGGCGAACCCCTTCTACTATTATGACTGGCGACCCTCATCCACTATTATGACTGGCGATCCCCATCCATTATTATGAATAGCGACACTCATCCATTATTATGACTGGCGAACCTCATCCATTATTATGAATAGCGACCCTCATCCATTATTATGACTGGCGAACCCTTTCTACTATTATGACTGGCGACCCTCATCCATTACTATGAATAGCGACCCTCATCCATTATTATGACTGGCGAACCCCTTCTACTATTATGACTGGCGATCCCCATCTATTATTATGACTGGCGAACCCCTTCTACTATTATGACTGGCGACCCTCATCCACTATTATGACTGGCGATCCCCTTCTACTATTATGACTGGCGACCCTCATCCATTATTATGACTGGCGTTCCCCATCCATTATTATGAATAGCGACCCTCATCCATTATTATGACTGGCGATCCCCATCCATTATTATGAATAGCGACACTCATCCATTATTATGACTGGCGAACCTCATCCATTATTATGAATAGCGACCCTCATCCATTATTATGACTGGCGAACCCTTTCTACTATTATGACTGGCGACCCTCATCCACTATTATGACTGGCGAACCCCTTCTACTATTATGACTGGCGACCCTCATCCCTTATTATGACTGGCGAACCCCTTCTTCTATTATGACTGGCGACCCTCATCCATTATTATAACTGGCGAACCCCTTCTACTATTATGACTGGCGACCCTCATCCATTATTATGACTGGCGAACCCCTTCTACTATTATGACTGGCGACCCTCATCCATTATTATGACTGGCGAACCCCTTCTACTATTATGACTGGCGACCCTCATCCACTATTATGACTGGCGAACCCCTTCTACTCTTATGACTGGCGACCCTCATCCCTTATTATGACTGGCGACCCTCATCCATTATTATGACTGGCGACCCTCATCCATTATTATGACTGGCGAACCCCTTCTACTATTATGACTGGCGACCCTCATCCATTATTATGACTGGCGAACCCCTTCTACTATTATGACTGGCGACCCTCATCCACTATTATGACTGGCGATCCCCATCCATTATTATGAATAGCGACCCTCATTCATTATTATGACTGGCGAACCCCGTCTACTATTATGACTGGCGACCCTCATCCATTATTATGACTGGCGAACCCCTTCTACTATTATGACTGGCGACCCTCATCCATTATTATGACTGGCGAACCCCTTCTACTATTATGACTGGCGACCCTCATCCATTATTATGACTGGCGAACCCCTTCTACTATTATGACAGACTGGCGACCCTCATCCATTATTATGACTGGCGAACCCCTTCTACTATTATGACTGGCGACCCTCATCCACTATTATGACTGGCGATCCCCATCCATTATTATGAATAGCGACACTCATCCATTATTATGACTGGCGAACCTCATCCATTATTATGAATAGCGACCCTCATCCATTATTATGACTGGCGAACCCTTTCTACTATTATGACTGGCGACCCTCATCCACTATTATGACTGGCGAACCCCTTCTACTATTATGACTGGCGACCCTCATCCCTTATTATGACTGGCGAACCCCTTCTACTATTATGACTGGCGACCCTCATCCATTATTATAACTGGCGAACCCCTTCTACTATTATGACTGGCGACCCTCATCCATTATTATGACTGGCGAACCCCTTCTACTATTATGACTGGCGACCCTCATCCATTATTATGACTGGCGAACCCCTTCTACTATTATGACTGGCGACCCTCATCCATTATTATGACTGGCGAACCCCTTCTACTCTTATGACTGGCGACCCTCATCCCTTATTATGACTGGCGACCCTCATCCATTATTATGACTGGCGACCCTCATCCATTATTATGACTGGCGAACCCCTTCTACTATTATGACTGGCGACCCTCATCCATTATTATGACTGGCGAACCCCTTCTACTATTATGACTGGCGACCCTCATCCACTATTATGACTGGCGATCCCCATCCATTATTATGAATAGCGACCCTCATTCATTATTATGACTGGCGAACCCCGTCTACTATTATGACTGGCGACCCTCATCCATTATTATGACTGGCGAACCCCTTCTACTATTATGACTGGCGACCCTCATCCATTATTATGACTGGCGAACCCCTTCTACTATTATGACTGGCGACCCTCATCCATTATTATGACTGGCGAACCCCTTCTACTATTATGACTGGCGATCCCCATCCATTATTATGAATAGCGACCCTCATCCATTATTATTACTGGCGACCCTCATCCATTATTATGAATAGCGACCCTCATCCATTATTATGAATAGCGACCCTCATCCATTATTATGACTGGCGAACCCTTTCTACTATTATGACTGGCGACCCTCATCCACTATTATGACTGGCGACCCTCATCCATTATTATGACTGGCGAACCCCTTCTACTTTTATGACTGGCGACCCTCATCCATTATTATGACTGGCGAACCCCTTCTACTGTTATGACTGGCGACCCTCATCCATTATTATGACTGGCGATCCCCTTCTACTATTATGACTGGCGACCCTCATCCACTATTATGACTGGCGATCCCCATCCATTATTATGAATAGCGACCCTCATCCATTATTATGACTGGCGACCCTCATCCATTATTATGAATAGCGACCCTCATCCAATATTATGACTGGCGAACCCCTTCTACTATTATGACTGGCGACCCTCATCCACTATTATGACTGGCGATCCCTATCCATTATTATGAATAGCGACCCTCATCCATTATTATGAATAGCAACCCTCATTCATTGTTATGAATAGCGACCCTCATCCATTATTATGACTGGCGAACCCTTTCTACTATTATGACTGGCGACCCTCATCCACTATTATGACTGGCGAACCCCTTCTACTATTATGACTGGCGACCCTCATCCATTATTATGACTGGCGAACCCCTTCTACTATTATGACTGGCGACCCTCATCCATTATTATGACTGGCGAACCCCTTCTACTATTATGACTGGCGACCCTCATCCATTATTATGACTGGCGAACCCCTTCTACTATTATGACTGGCGACCCTCATCCACTATTATGACTGGCGACCCTCATCCATTATTATGAATAGCGACCCTCATCAATTATTATGACTGGCGAACCCCTTCTACTATTATGACTGGCGACCCTCATCCACTATTATGACTGGCGATCCCCATCCATTATTATGAATAGCGACACTCATCCATTATTATGACTGGCGAACCTCATCCATTATTATGAATAGCGACCCTCATCCATTATTATGACTGGCGAACCCTTTCTACTATTATGACTGGCGACCCTCATCCATTATTATGACTGGCGAACCCCTTCTTCTATTATGACTGGCGACCCTCATCCATTATTATGACTGGCGAACCCCTTCTACTATTATGACTGGCGACCCTCATCCATTATTATGACTGGCGAACCCCTTCTACTATTATGACTGGCGACCCTTATCCATTATTATGACTGGCGAACCCCTTCTACTATTATGACTGGCGACCCTCATCCATTATTATGACTGGCGAACCCCTTCTACTATTATGACTGGCGACCCTCATCCATTATTATGACTGGCGAACCCCTTCTACTATTATGACTGGCGACCCTCATCCATTATTATGACTGGCGAACCCCTTCTACTATTATGACTGGCGACCCTCATCCACTATTATGACTGGCGATCCCCATCCATTATTATGAATAGCGACCCTCATCCATTATTATGACTGGCGACCCTCATCCATTATTATGAATAGCGACCCTCATCCATTATTATGACTGGCGACCCTCTTCTACTATTATGACTGGCGACCCTCATCCATTATTATGACTGTCGACCCTCATCCATTATTATGACTGGCGAACCCCTTCTACTATTATGACTGGCGACCCTCATCCATTATTATGACTGGCGAACCCTTTCTACTATTATGACTGGCGACCCTCATCCATTATTATGAATAGCGACCCTCATCCATTATTATGACTGGCGAACCCTTTCTACTATTATGACTGGCGACCCTCATCCACTATTATGACTGGCGACCCTCATCCATTATTATGACTGGCGACCCTCATCCACTATTATGACTGGCGACCCTCATCCATTATTATGACTGGCGACCCTCATCCATTATTATGACTGGCGAACCCCTTCTACTATTATGACTGGCGACCCTCATCCATTATTATGACTGGCGAACCCCTTCTACTATTATGACTGGCGACCCTCATCCACTATTATGACTGGCGATCCCCATCCATTATTATGAATAGCGACCCTCATCCATTATTATGACTGGCGACCCTCATCCATTATTATGAATAGCGACCCTCATCCATTATTATGACTGGCGACCCTCTTCTACTATTATGACTGGCGACCCTCATCCATTATTATGACTGGCGACCCTCATCCATTATTATGACTGGCGAACCCCTTCTACTATTATGACTGGCGACCCTCATCCATTATTATGACTGGCGAACCCCTTCTACTATTATGACTGGCGACCCTCATCCATTATTATGAATAGCGACCCTCATCCATTATTATGACTGGCGAACCCTTTCTACTATTATGACTGGCGACCCTCATCCACTATTATGACTGGCGACCCTCATCCATTATTATGACTGGCGACCCTCATCCACTATTATGACTGGCGACCCTCATCCATTATTATGACTGGCGACCCTCATCCATTATTATGACTGGCGAACCCCTTCTACTATTATGACTGGCGACCCTCATCCACTATTATGAATGGCGACCCTTATGATCAACGAACCTTTTTCCTCCTTATGACTGGCGACCCTCTTCCTTTATTATGACTAGCGACCCTCATGTTTGATTATGAATGGCGACCCCATCGTTGATTATGACTAGCGACCTCTATGAACAAAGCCCCTTATGAATAGCGACCCTTATGACTATTATGACTAGCGGTCCTTATAACTAGCGGGTATTATGACCAGTGGTCCTTATGACTGGCGGGTGGACCCCATTCTTTCCCTAACCCCTGACTATCCTTAACCCCATACTCTTTGTTTTTTGGATTCACACTGTCTTTCTTAACCCCATACTATCTGCTTAGCCGGGGTTAACGCCTTAACCCATGACTATCCTACAGCTCATGAATATTGATGATTTTACCATACAGAGCATGATAAACGTGCAATTTCTACCTCTGTGATTGGCTATTGCTTAGCCCCACTTTTCCTTAGCCCAGTTTCGTTTCACACTCATCTCTTAGCACCGCAATTTTGGTGCTAGCACCACAATAAGCCGGCTAACCCTACTTTTTGCAGGGCCAGATAGTACCGTACTATTTACCATGCTAGCCCACTTTGCTATGGGAAATTGGCCCCCCCTTAGCCCCACCAATTTCCCGAGGTTAAGGAAAATAAGTAAGTGACCAGTAACAAAAACATACTGCTTCAGAGAAGTTGTGGCACACTACCAACAATAAACCCCATGGTATCTTGGAAAATCTAGTGTAAAGTGTAAATCCGGTGTAAAGGTGTTACCCCTAAGATTAGAGGAGGTATACCTTGTTCTTGAAAATCACAACCTACAAGGTGTGGATGAAAAGGTGTAGGAGAGATTCCAAGCTCTTTGCCCCTAAAAGGGGATTTGATTAGGAGTGTTATTTCATTTATCAATCCATCCAGCATTCCAGGCCGCAGAGAAAACGGAGATAGAGTTCATGGGGACAATCCTTCAGATCTCAAGAACACCTGGAGGAGGTGGAGTCGCCCAAAATTATGCGGAGCTTAACCTCAAATTTCTCACACTTCGATGTACACGGGAGGGGTAGCGTAGAAGAGTAATGACAACCTGAAGTTCCAACCAGCTGAGCGTGGTTAGGGAGCTAAGGCTGCGCCCTGCAATTAGGGGGTGATGGTTCAAGCAGTAACCAAGAAAAACTTGCGACAGAAGCGATATATGCGCCCTGGCAGGTAGCGGTGGTAGTAGAAATCTAATTCTGATCCAACCACGTAAGATACCGATGATTCACCTTCTATCCGCCAAGAATCAAGGGCTAAGGAAGGCATGGAGCTGGCAATTAAAACGCCACAGAGCTCGAGAGCATGCAGAAACTTTAGTCAAAGTTGTGATATTGCTCCATCGGTACATAAAATGTACAAGTGCCTGTAAACACCGGGTACACGTTGTAACATTTTTCATTCCCTCTTCTGGAGCCACTAACGCTCGTGGTCTACTGTTGCAGTAGCGTAAGGCTGCCATGAAGCTGCTGGTCAGCAGCTCGGCGGAGACTGATGGTTTCCAAAAGGAGAAACCACAGTTAGAAGGCCTGTGTTTGACCCTCAATCTCCTCTTGATTAGAGAGGACATCGCTCCCCCAATCAAGTGCTTCTCATTATGGGTGTAGGCTGGGGAGCCATACCCATAGAGGAGTCATGGAAGGATTTGTTGATGGACGAGAAGTCTTCCTCAATAACCTGCAGAGCATGTGACATCTGAATAGACGGTCTCCTCCCCGGATGTGGCACTGAGAGCTGCCGGGTTGGCCAGCCACCTACATATCCCTCAGGCTGACTCATACTACGAGCAGTAACGGCTAGTTGAGCCAGCATGACGGTACTTGGCAGTTCCAGATGCATGGGGGAGACACCACCTGTGCTGGCCTGGGAGTCAGTGAAACATGAGTACTACTGGCGGCTTCCCTTTGCATGGAAAGGCTCTCTACACCTGGCTCATCACTAAAGTGTGCAGGGACACTGGTGGATGAGTCCTGCGAGGCGCTCGGTGAAACAAGCCCACACTGCTCTAGAGCGCTATGAATTAGATTCTTTAGCATCTGAGTCTCCACGCAAGAGGGCGTAGGATCGCCCGGTTGGCTGGGGCTTATATTCGTATTATACCTCACTCTTCTTCCTCTTCTCTGTCGGGGCTCTGCAGGAGCAGAAGAGGGTAACAAGAGGCCTTCAATCAGTGTTGCCAGGTCCGAGCTGAAGAAAATTCCCAAATGGCATTCGAAAAATCCCCAAATTGGACCCTAAATCCCCAAATTTTTAAAATCACAATAATTCATGAAAAATTGAGGATATTCATCATGGTTATTGCCCCAAATTAGTTAATATGTGTTCATTTGTTCATACCATTTTGGCATACACAGCAGATTTTTTGTATTTGTTTCGATGCAAAGTAGATTGGCAACCCCACCATTTACCGTATATTTTCAACCAATTAAAGTTCAATGTAATGAATTCATCGGTTGAATTGCGGGTGATCTACGTATTTTAGCATAAGAGAGTGATATATCTCTGTATTTTTAGCATCATAAATTACTGAAAAATAACGAATCTTGGTGCTTTTCATCAAAACCTTCAAAAATCCCCTGAAATGCATGAAAAATCCCCAAATTTATTTCAATCCCCAAATAATTTTTTCCATCCCCAAAGGCTTCTCAAAATCCCAAAATTTTCAAAATTTGGGGATGGAGATCCCCAAATGGCAACACTGCCTTCAATCTGGTCAACGATCCTAGACAGCCACCATCCTGACTGTCTTTAGACCTGGGTGATTTGTCCCACTCACCAACTGCAAAGAACCAAGTCAATGCGCCTCTTATGACGAGGGTCTGACCACCCTTTGCCCTTGCCCGCAGCACAGGTCTTCAGGCATCAAGCCTAGTCGATTTCAATGCCAAGGAGAGAGCTGCACTCTGTCCCTGGCCCAGTGACCAAATGGCTGGTGGGTCGGGCAGGCCTGGAGAGAGGTTTCAGGTTCCCCTGCATTTAGGCCCTGTCACGGGGTCTTTGGCCATAACCTTGGGGGAACGTGAACGTCTTCAATAAGACAACACGTTTCCAACCCCTCTCTAGCCCATCATAGAAGACTCTTACTTTTGCCTTCATACTCACTGCTGCTTCTGAAAAAGATACACCTGGGTGAGACTCGTTTCCAGCAGTGAAAATGGGCTCGCCTGTAGATGAGTTGGAACTCATCCTCTCCTTTTTGTTTGTCTGAAAAGAACAAGTGGAATGCCTCTGGCAGTCTCACCTGCATTAGGCAATTTGATATAGCAGCAGTACTGCCTTTGAAAACAGCTCATGAATAATTATTCACAGAAGAAAACACTAATATGATAATGAAATATTATGTCCATTGACCCAAAATGACCTATGACCATGATCATGTGACCTAAGACAAGTGCAAAACAATCATTCATACTTGATTATCCTTATGTCGATGTTTATATGCTAGATCCATAAACTTTCTCAGTTATGATGCCAAATCAACACATACTCCCAACACGCCAGAGTTTACCTTTACATGACCTTTGATCTTATGGTCTGGTATAAACAAAAAACAAGAAAAAAGCTGAGAAAAAAATTGATAAAACCACCATTTCATTACTACATGCATGCAGTGTACAGTACAGGACTTTATATGCTAGGATTGCACATAGACACAACACAATGAAAAAAAGTGCATGCAAACAAGTGGGGGACTATACATGAATATTGCTAATTTACAGAAATAAAGCTAGAAAATCATGAAAAAATATGGGCATCAATAGAGAGATTATGAAATTCCCCACAACTTTAATGTACAACTTTTTTCATATAACCTCCGAATGATAAGTTATAGTGTCTCAACTATGATCAAAATTAGAAAATCACTCTCTTGAGCATTACCAAAAATAAACTTGGCAAAGGGGGATTAGTGGCTAGCACTTAAGGGTTGAGTGCACTGGCAGTAAGTGTGTTGCTGGGGGAGCAGGTAAAGAGTTAATCATGTGACCTGAAACTCAGGTAGGATCTTCAGTGATAAACCAATACCATTATGTCGAAGTCTTATGAACTTGGTCCATATCCCCCAACATGGTCTAAGTTCAATGACCCTAAATCACTTTTGACTTTGGTCATGTGACCTGAAACTGAGGCAAGATGTTTAGTAATACTTCATTACCCTTCTGTCCAAACTTCATGAACTAGGTCCATATACTTTCTAAGTTATGATGACATTTCAAAAATATCAGAAAACAAAAGAGAATAAATTCATTTTGTTCTGTTTTGTTCCTACAAAGGTTAATAATCAATAGTAACTGATTAACCAAGTAAAAGAGGGGCAAGGATTATGAATTAATTCAATTAAATAATCCATCAAGCCAGAAGAGGCAGAATTAATAATAACAGCCTCTAAAAGGAGCGAAACCAAGTCTAGAAACCTATAAAGGACAGACTGAATGAAAAGAAGTCTGGCTGCAATCTGAAAGAAAGCAAAGGAATTCACGTTTTAAATCTTAGAGAAGGGGCGACTCCTAAAACTCTGGCTGTGAAGCAAGGAGAACTATTTGCATTACAAAGGACGGTAATAATAAAGAACAGGCATCAAGCAAAGAGCTATCACACAAGAGAGAGCGCAGTGGCCCTAGGGGAGGAAGAAGACCTCCAATAGGCACTGTGTACAAAAATAGTATAGTGGTAAAAAAAGAAGCAATTCACAAGGGAATTTAAAATGAGCCAAACCATACAGTAATGAATTAAAAGTGATTGGCAATGAATCTGGTTGCTAAGAAGCAACACAATATGGCATAAAAATGTATTTTGGAGGTGTACTTAGCTCTTTCAAAAAGATACTTTCTTGAAGACATCTTCACACCGCGAGGGCAAAGAAACAAAGAGGTCTTACGTACGTGCTCACATGATATAGGTGTGAGCGGAAGTAGGCATGGAGCTATCGTGCAAAGAAATTTTGAGGGCAGTCCACGAAATATGGACTAGCAAAGTAGATGGATACATAACGATTATTGAAGTTAATAGAAAATACTCTGAATAACAAGATGCAACAATCAAGGAAAAAAAAAATCATGTTTATAAATAAACCAAAAAAATAAATTTAGAATAATGGAATGGCAGGGTAGAAAAAGTTTGATAATCAGTGATTAAAATACAAGAACCAGAATGTGTTCATATCCATAATATCCATCTTTTATTCTGACTCAGTATTTTTCATAAGGGATGGCTTAAAAAGAGATCCTCTGGATCACAGGTAAGTTTTACTAATAATCCCCAGATATTGCAAGAGTAAAGTGATAAATATCACAATATCCCTACCCACGCTATCTCTTATCACTGTGGAGTGCTAAAAAGCGATCCCCACAGGCATTTGGCAATGAATAAAATGTCTTTAAAATGAGGTAGTAAATATATGAACAGATCCTTATCAATACAGAAAGAGTACTTCCAAAAGATTATGCAGCCTCCGCCAATAATCATCCCCAGAAATTGAGAAATGTATTGGACGATTCCTATCAGTATATCTGTTAGTATATGCATAGGAGAATTGCTAGACAAGTCTTGTTTATCTTCCTAATTCCTTAATCCATTAAGAAAATTACACAAATCCACATAAATCTCATCAATACCATGTAATTGTTGTGATGTCACAATCTTGTTGAATTATTTGTGCCTTTTTTGTTACATCAAAAATGTGGAAAGTTACTTACTAAAATTTAGCCTGCTTGGTGACAGGGCAACTACTTTTTAGCCAATTTTGCTCGAGCACCGACCGTTGGCCGTGCCACTGGATCTTGGGGCATCACCCGATCACCACTCAAGATTTAGCATGGAGTTAAAATTCTGGTGGCGCCTGCTCACTTTTCACTCGCTACCCGAAATACACTCTAAGTCCGGTTTGTCGCCGTCCCGGTGCCGACATAATCGAGCAGTCGCGGTTGAACGAATTAGGTCGAAAATCGTACTTGTTGGATCAACAGCTGTTGAGCGGTCATTGGCCGATCGCCAACCGGTCAGAGATCAGTTGATGATCAAGATCGGACGGGCGATTATCTAAAAATAGAACCGCCCGAGATTTGGTGGGTTGTCAGCGGATCACTGCTCGGATGCCAAACAGTCCTGATTTGACCCAGTAATGGGTAATCGACTGGGTACTGCTCTGCAACCGCCAAGTATTTTTCAGCCCGCTCAACTTCTACCTACAAAAATCATTCTGCAATGCCTAAATTCCAGCAACGCCCAAGCAGGCTACTAATCGGTCGGTTGCCGCTCTGACTTGTGACTTCATCTATATACCATGTATAGAAAAGATTAAGGCCAGTAAACAGAGATGCTAACTGATAGCTCAAAAAAATGCTGAAAACCCAGGCCGGGGGTCCAGGGGCCCGCCCAGGGCCCCTGGCGGGGTCAAGGGCGAAGCCCCCTGAAGCTGGAACGTTTTCTTATTCTTTAGAGGGCTGAAATCATTAATCTACAGTAGTACATAACAAATAATTAATGACATAATAAACTTCATATCATAGGCAAGAAAGGTGCTCAAAAAAAAAAAAAATCATGTAACCCGTACTCATTACGGTACGGGTTAACCTGCTGCGGGTTAATATGCTGCGGCCAATGGGTGCGACTCGGGACGGGTGTATGTAGCAGCTGGGGTGCCCTTTTTCACTCACTGTACTCATCAACAAGACAATCCTATACTATTGAAAATCCATAAATCACAATTTCTATCAAAATGATGGATAGTTCACACATATGAATTGATGAATACGCACCAGTCCACGTCGATTAGCTGAAATCCCGCGGCAGACAACCAATCACTCACGCAGCAGCAGGCAATTGCAGCCACACCGGGCCGTGCTTCGAGCGGTTCTACCGGGCGATCGCCCGACTGGGATAGCGCTGACACCCGTATCCCTGCAGGGTATAGGGCGGCGTTTGCAACTGCTACAATGTATTGCTCGCGCGTACCGTGCAAGTACAGTACCAGCTAAACTTCATGCTGCGCACAACGCTTATAATTTTCCGTCTGCGCAAATTGGCCATCCAAAATTGAAATTGCGCTCTCCGTGACAAGATTTGGAGGGGAGATTTTTACGGATTTCACTTTGACAATCGATTTTTTTTTCCGGAATATTTTTCAGCAAAGGAAAAAATCCGGAATTCCGGAAAAATCCGGAAAATTAGCAACTCTGAGTAAATCATATAAGTTTAATACATCATTTCTGGTCTCCTTACAAAATGTCTAGACTTTTAGAAAAAATTATCTGTCAAATTCATGAATTACCAACATGTCAGGTATGGCAAAAATTAGAGTAAATGTTTATGAAGAAAATTACTATTCCTTTGGTAATTTTTTATGAATCAAAGCAATGAATCATAAAAATACTTACCTGACATTCGTACTTTCAAGATGATCGGATATATCCGTCTACTTTTGCTAGTTCATGTTTCATGGACTGCGCTTGAATATAAATGTACACAGATTTTGCAAAATAGCACCATCTCCAGGCCAACCCATGACCAAATCTACCTCCGCTTACAACCATATCATTCTAGCACGCATGTTAAACCTTCTTTTTGAGCATTCACTAAAGTAACATGTTGCCAGGCAAGGCAAGGGACAGAGGGCAGGATAGTTCTTCAACAATAAAGGATATATTCTAAAATGGAGTAAAAAAGCCAAGAAAAACAGCCGATGCGGCAATAAACCAAACAGTTAAGCCCTGGCATTACGCTCGCCCTGGCCACAAGGACCTGTGAGCCCAAGGGGTATATCCACAAGCATAAGCCTCTTTATATCTAGATGCAAGATAACAGGGCAAGTTTATATAATATGTGTGTACAATGTCTTGGACAAGAGCTGTGTCAGGAATCGAACCTCGGACTTTCACAGTGCAGTCATACGCCATGGACCTCATGACCATGGCACCTCAAAATGAAACTGGTTGTCACTGGCGGTGAAAGCCAAGTCTGAAAAGAGATCATACACACGTAGGGAGGTGAGAGCTCAGGTCCGGCAGACACCCCCTAAAATAAGAGCAAGGCTAGGCTTCAGATAGGCAGCGCATTATGGAGGGTACAAGGTATCCTAGTGCTACCTCAACATACCAAAACAGCTGGAGTTTAAGTCAATTGCATCGTCCAACAACAACAACAAGCCATCATTCCCCTGTAGTGCACCGAGTGTTGAGGGGAAGGGTATGATACTCGGGTGGTGTGAAAGCCCCTCAAGTGTAGCACAACGGGAGTCTTGCGGCCCAGGAAGGCTCAGGTCTGGTTGTGTTTGAAAACCATAGACCTGTGCACAAATTCCTAAGCCCAAGGGCATACTATGCAATAGATGAAGAATTGACATGAAAGGGAAGGTGTGAAATCCTCCCTGATAACACATTCAAGTGAAGTTTCAGCTCCTGGAGATTCAGGTCCAGCAGCGCTTAAAAGCTGGGAGTAATGTTCGTAAAATCCTACACAAAAGAGCATACTTGTGCAGAAAAGTGAGGACAATTACAATGACAGGAGGATGTGAAAGCCTTCCTGATAACACATCCGAGTGAATCAACACTCGGCTGTGCTCCATCCTGATAAGTCTGTGGAAAAAATAACCAACAAACTACTTGCCGAACGAGGCAAAAACTACAATGAGTTTAGCCAACTGGGCATTGTGAAAACCCCCACGGGTGACTATTCCAAAATAAAAAGCCCCCATAGGCCATTGTGCTGCAGTTAGAAATGTCTAACTCATAAAGAAGTAGATTTTTGCCCAAAAGAGTGAGGTGTGAACACTTCCTCAAGACAACACGGGGGGCAGAGCAGTGGTCGAAAGCCGGTGCTCATGTGCGGGAAAAGGACTCGCCGCCAGCTTGGTGTGTTAGCGTGGGTTAGGGTGTGACCAGATCAAAACGCACCAGACCGGTGCTATGATCTAAGGTGGTGAAAGTGAACTGGAGCTAGGACAAATAAGCCTGGCGTGACCAGTAACGAAACATACCACTCCAGGAAGTCATGGCGGACTGCCACTGATAAACCTCATGGTAACTCTCGGAAAATCTTGCCAGGCTACCCGAATGCGCCAGGGAAACCTAGATTACTGACTGGAGCTCACTGGCTCCCTGGACGGCAAAATGATAAGACCACAGCTGGGTTGTTGGTGAAGAATCAGTACTGAAAGGTATTTCTGTTCGGCCTGGTTAAAAGGCACTACCCCTAATGTAAGGGATTTATGCCTTGTTCTTCCCTTACATCACACCCTACAAGGTGTGGCGAAAAAAGTGTAGGAAGGATTCCAGGTTCTTTGCCCTTAAAAGGGGATTTGATTAGGAGTGTTACGTAACACATCGATCCACCCAGCAGCCAAGGCCGCAGAGAAAAACAGATGCACAGTCCATACGGATGACCCCTCAGATTCCAAGAATACCCGGAGGAGGTGGAGTTGCCCGAAACAACCGATTGCTTGACCTCAAATTTCTCGCACTTCGATGTACAGAGTAAGGGTACAGAAGTAGAGTAATGACACCCTGAAACCCCAACCAGCTGATTGTGGTAAGAGAGCCAAGGCCACACCCCACAATAAGGGTGAGATGCTCGAGTGGGTGCTCAGAAAAACATGCGACAGAAGGGGTATATGCAGCCAAGTAGGTAGCAGTGGCAGTGGAATTCTAATTCCATTCCAACCGCGTAAGATGCCAACGATTGGACTTCATTCCACCAAGAATCAAGCGATAAGAAATACATATAGCTGGTGGGTATAACGTCAGAGCAGAGCATGAAGCAACTTGAATAAAAGTTGTCATATTGCTCTGTCAGTACAGAAAACATACGACTGCAGGTAAACACACGGCTCATGTGGCAACATTTTCCGCTCCCTCTTCTGGGGCCACAAACACTTGTGGTCATTAGCGTGAGAGGGTTACTGTTGCAGTACATAAAGGCTGCGCGAAGCTGTTGGGTAGCAGCCGAGGGCGGCTCCTGGGAGCCTTGGACGGTTTCCGAATGGAAGAACTGTGTGTGGGAGGCCTTGAGAATTGTTTGAAATCTAATTTGCCTGTTTTTAACCCTAAATCGCCTCCTTAAGGAGAGAGGTGATCGCTACCCCCAACAAGTGCTTCTCAGATTGTATCCAGAGTGTGCCGACAATGGTCAGCATAGATTCATAAAGTAGCAAACTATCCGAGACAGAAATGTTTAACTCCCAGGTTCTGGAAGGGATGGAGAGGAGATTTCAAAATATGCTGTAAGATGCGATGTTATCTTCTCTGGGGTGTTTTATGAAAGGGAAGTCGCATGCTTCATCTGACCAATCCTGTTTATCCAACAGTTACAGTGATTCTCAGCCAAACAGAATCAAGGCGAGAAGTCAGAACTAATAACTGATGAAGCACTCCTCCAATCTCTAAACTCTGCCATAAACAGCGCCTGAGAAGCGGGTACCCACTCTAGCTCCCACCCTTTGTGTTGGGGGAGGTGCTTATTGCTGTGAAGACTCTCAGTCTTCATGCATGAGAAATAATTTCCATACAGCAGGGAAGATGACACCTTCTTGTGGGCATGTGCAGCCTGCATGCTGCCCTTCCAAAGGAAGGCTTAAAATCATTTGCAGGGGGATGCCCGACATGGGTGCTCACCTTGAAAGAAATGAATGACTCCTCTCCATCATCAGCCAACTCAGTCGCTGATGGGGGAGATAACGCTGGAGCGGTGCTCACCATGCGGTGTAGGCTGGGGAGCCGTGCCAATGGATGAGTCATGGAAGGATTCATCAGCACACGGGAAGTCTCATTCAATAACGCGCGGGGACAGTCTCAATGGATGGTCTGCTCCCTGGGTGGTGCGTCAAGAGCTCCCGAGGCGGCGTGGATATGTACACATCTCTCAGGCGAACTCATCATACTGCCAGCAGTCATGACTCTTGCGCCGGCATGACTGTACTAGGCAGGGCCTGATGCACGGGGGAGTAACCTCCTGTGCAGGCCTGAACGCAAGTTAAACGTAACACTGGCAGCTTTCCTCTACGTGGAAAGGCTTTCTACGCCTGGCTGATCACTATCGTGTGCTGGGACACCGGCGGATGTGGCCTGTGAGGTGTTTGGTGAAATGAGCCTACACTGCCCCAGAGCGCTATGAATTAAATTCATTAGTGTCTCCATGCAAGAGGAGGCATGATTGCCCAGTTGGCGGGCTTTTTATTCCGGTGACATATCACTCTTTTTCCTCTCCTCTGACAGGGGCTCCAGAGGAGCAGAAGAGGATAAATGGTGCTTTGAATCTGGTAGGAGATCCTCGACAGCCACCCTCCCGATTGATGGGAAAGCTGCCGTCAAGTCGCTGTCACTAGTTTCAGGGTCAGGTGAGGTACCTCTCTTTAGACCTGAGTGATTTGTCCATTTCTTCAAATGCAAAGAGTTGACCGAGTCAAGTCAACGCGCCTCTTACGACTAGGGCCTGACCGTCCCTTTGCCCTGGCCTGCAGTGCGAGTCTTATGGGGCATCAAGCCTAGTCTGATGGCCGGTAGGTCAGGCAGACCTGGGGAAGATGCCAAGGTTTCCGCTCCTGTTAAGGCCCCATCGCCGGGTTCTCTGCCATTGCCTTGAGCTCACATGACCATCTCCTATAAGACAACACAGTTCCACCCCTTCTTGAGCCTGTCGCAAAGGACTCTTATGTTTGCCTTTATACTCGCCTTCGCTTCAGATAAAAAACAAACCTGAGGACTCGTCCACTGTGGTGAAAATAGGCTCGCCTGTAGATGAATCGAAACTCATCCTCCCTTTGTTGTTTGTCTGAAAAGAACAAACATCTGTAGGGAGAGAAACAGGGGGCGGGTGGACATCTGTGGACCCCCAATAGTGCCGTAACAGAAAACAAATGAGAGATAAATTCACTTGTGCTGTTCTAGTTAATTAAATGACACCGAAATAATTAACTACTCAATAACTCAGACAAGGGCTATCAATCAATAATAATTGATTAACCAAGTACTACTACAAGAGAGGCAAGGTTTATAAACTAATTTGATTAAATAGTCCATTAAGTCAGAAATATTAACAAGAGTCTCTAAAAAGGAGCGAAACAAGGTCTAAAAACCTCTAATAAGGGAGACTGAATAAATACTTCAAGTCCAACTGCAATTCAAAAAGAAAGCGGAAGAAAGAATTCATGTTTCTAGCCTAAGAGAAAGGAAGAAGACCTTGCATATACACTGTGTACAAAACCAGTACACTGGGATAAAAGAAGCAATTCCCAAATTGCTTAAAACGTTGCACTCAGAGAATTTAAAGTGACCTAAACCATGCAGTACCGAAGTAAAAAGGGGTTAGCAATGGAAGTATACTTAGCTCTTTCAAGAAGAGACTTTCTTGGAGACATCTTCACTCTGCGAGGGTGAAGAAACAGAGAGGAAGTTTAACATGCATGTTAGCATAATAAGGGTGTGAGCAGAAGCAGAAGTGGTCATGGGTTTGCCGGGAAATGGCGCTCTTGCGCAAAATCCGTGTACATATATATTCGAGGGCAGTCCATGAATCATAAACTAGCCAAAGAAGATGGATACATCACAATTATTGAATTAAATCACTTATCAGCCCTGGCTTTATAATATAAAGTAGAAGTATTGCATCGCAAACCTGCAATTTATCCTGCTGCTTACATGTAAAGAATAGTTGAACATAATTACAACTTCTTATTTCCAGGCAAGACATTCCATTCATAGAATAATTTTCAAGAAAAGCTGTTCATGAGATACTTCAAGTATTTCTTGCTCACTATGTTTAAACTTAATGCTTAAACACCTTACAACTTTTGAGTTTGACTACCATTATCATCTCAAAACAACAACAAGTTTATGCTTCTCACAAGCCTTCTGTTTCCCTCTTTTCTGGAAAGAAGTAGCAAAGTGACCTTCTAGGGGTAGTTAAGAGCAATGGTTTGTTTTAAACCCCAGAAGATATTAATAATTCAATAAGTTGACATTTGGAAGTGGAAATCTATTATGGATTTTTTCAAAGAACAGCTGTTAAAAACGCAGTAAGATTACATACATGCAAAACGCATGAACAGGTACCATCAGCACAATTTTATATTTACGAATTAATACATACTAGCTACATATCAGGGTAATATATCAGGATACATGAAGGTATCACGTTTATTATCTTAATTTCAACATTACTGATAAGTTAGTGTGATACACGTTCAAATAAACAATAGAGTCCAACAAAGTTAAACCCGAAAGAAACACAAATATCACATTGAAACATGTATGCAGAATATTTGTGTAGAATGTTTTCATATCTTAATAAGATTTAGAAATCTCTTTTTGGAGGATATTATTTCAATAATATTTCAAAGGAATAAAGGCTATTTGTTTTTTTACTAGCTACATATCAGGGTAATCAGAATAACAATTGCTCATACATGCAATATACCACAGAATACCCCTCTTTGATGTACATGTATAATGATTTAATTCTGCGGGTATCAAAGTAATTGCATTTGCCAAAAACCTATGGCTAATTAGCACTGAGTATGATAGACTATGCTGGTACCGTTTCCATAATTATTGTTTTCTCAAAAGTGACGCAAATTGAATAGGTAGAAAGTAAGATGATGAATTGCGCTTAACACAGTTAAAAAACAGCTGGATTCAGGTAAAGGCTAGTAAACAGGCAGGCAAAGGCTAGTAAAAAGGCAAGCAAAGGCTAATAAAAAGGCAAGCAAAAGCAATTCATATAAAAACACAGTAGAAACATTATAATAACAATACTACACCCTGCGTAGGCATTTTATTTTGTGTCTTCAAATGAATTGCGATGACTTCTTGTCAAACTAATAACTTCTTGAGAGCATGCATGAGCAAAGAAAAAAGGTCAGATTTGCTTCAAATTCAAGGTCTCCCGGGAATTCAGGAAATACTTGTAGATTTTTCAGTCAACAAATATGGTTGATTAAATTCGCAGTCATGATTTCTGCAAGGTGGCAGGAAAGTCAATGTTGAAAAACCATGAAAAGGAATGGCAGTGGGAGTATGAGATAACAATATATGGAACAAAGATGGTGAAACAGCAAAAAAATGAAATTATGGAGGACAAAATACCAGAAATTTATAATAATGTGGAAAAAAAAAATGTCTCGGAGAGTGTGAGGATAGAGAGAGACATGACAAAAATGAAGATAAGTGAAAGATGAGGAATGTCACAGAGAGAGTGGGAATGAGGAAGGGAGGGAGATATCAAAACTAGATTCCTACACGCAAAATACAAGAAATGATAGCAAGGGCACAGGTAATAAGTGATATTATACTGCAGATGATTTGAAAAACACAACGGGGAAAAGGAATAGAAGAATAAATTTAGATAATGAAAAAATAAATAGTAGAGGGATAGGGGTGAGAAATGGGGAGATTATTGTAGAAGGTATCGAAAGGGGAAGAAATGGAGAGAAAATAAAGAGGCAGGGGAAGAAAAGAGAGGAAAAATGAAAGGAGAAAGATAGAGGGAGAGAGAGATAGGGTTATAGGGACAGAAATGGAAAGTCTATTGGGGGAAATGCAAAAGGAGAAGGATAGGAAAATTAATATCTTTATGTCCATTCACACCCTACTGTCAGGCATGCAGTCAGCTATAGAGCCGGAATACCCTTGATTCAATTCTCAGAATCCTGCCCAGGGTCTCCCCACACATCAACATTGATTGGGTAAGGCTACAAAAATTAGTGTTCTATCCAACAGACTACCCTATAATCTTCAGTGATGAATGAAAAAAATGTATTCAGGAATTGGGGTTCAGTGTGATTAAAAAAAAAAAAGATTGCACAATAATGATTAAAATTAGCTTGTATTTGTCTGCATTTAATTGCAAGATCCATGAAAGAAATTCCCTGATATTCCACTCATGTTCTTAGTTAAAATAATCAACATCTTTGATGACACCCAACTGTCATTTCCTGCAATGCATGTGAATAGCAGATATGAGCAATTTAATTGCGTGAAATACTATTGACATAAATGTAATAAGCAGTCTGATAAGCCAAATTTAAACACTCATCTCACTTATATCAATATTCTATCAATTTAAAATTTAAGAAGAAAAAAAACTAAAACTAAAACAAAGAATATTAACATAACAAAATTTTTTCCTCAATTAGAAGAAAAAATTCTGTTTAAAAATTATTCAGACTTTCCCCCAGAGACCCCCTTAAACCCCCAAGAAATTCAGTGTATGGTTGTTCACTTCAATGGATGTAATGTGAAGGGCATATAGATACATGTACAAGGACGCCCCAAGTCCCACTGCTATCCTATTCCTGCTCAAATAAATGTGAATGTGATACATGAATCTCCTTGGATACTAATCCAACAATTTCAGCATCTCATTCACAGCAAACGGGAGATGAGGCTACCGCTGTGCTTCAAGAAAGAGGAGGATGACACTATTGTAAGCAAATTCAAGAGAATCATCTCAGAGGAAAATATGAAATATTAGCTCTGTTAAAGTCATACTAAAGATCTGAACAAAATAACACATTCAATTTGAAAAAAAATTGTGGAATAGAAGGACTACAGTGTTGTATACATTGGTGTGACACTCATATTTTTTTCACCATGGCATGTGGAAAAGGGTTACTCCCTGTACAGAATCAGGACTCGCATTGAAGAACTTTAAAGGTCCTTTCATAAACCTACCCTCCAATTAGCAGCCTAAGAGTAATGCGGATAATTCAATAAAAATTGTGTTCATAAACTCCGAAAATAATCCGCACTATTTTTACGAGCGCCCGTCCTGAAAATGGAGGATAATCATCATGGCAACCGCACACACCCCCTCCGATGCGGTTGCGTTGGAAAAGGGTGACCTTGTGACCGCTCCATGGCAACTATCCGCATTACTTTTGAAATGCGTTCATTAAGTCAAAGTCTGGTCCCGATGCTGCTATTATGCGGATAATTGCAGCATCAAAATAATGCGGATAACTCTGGTCCTCCTCCGATTTTACGACCAAATTATGCTGCTATTAGCCGCATAATAGGGTTTATGAAAGGGGTATAAGGATACTTCACAGTATGTACACTGTATCTTTTGACAAGGTATAGACTCCTACCACAAGGTTATCATTTGAATGTCTGAAATAAATCTTAGGCCATTTTTTAAGTGCTCCAGTATGTAAATTACACAATGATATGATGATGTAATCAGAAACATGCACACCTTTTTACATAATGTGGTAAATGTACAACACGTAGGTACTCAATACACTCTGGTCAAGTCTTTTTCATTGTTACCTTTCAATCATACCAGAACTCAATGCACTTTTTAAGAATTTTTTTTAAACACCTAATGCTTCTTACATAAGCCTGATGTCCATAGCATTGTATTAAAGTAAATATCTTTTCTTTTTCATTCCCACATTTTCATGATTTTATGTTTGCTTTAAGTAATACTGTGAGGATCCACATTTTAAAAATAAGTCAGTTTGCATTGGTTTAAAAAAGTGTGACAGATATCTCACAAAGACAAAAGGGAATTTATTTTCTGGTATGCAAAAAATATCTTTCACTTGTCATTTTGAAGTGGAAGAATGAAAACAAATGTGTGAGTTTCAAATGGATCTATAATGTGATCTGTTTTAGATGTATTACTTTCAAAGTTTTTGTTTCATTTATTTGGTTCAAGTAAGTAGTCATTGATCGTAGATGTTCTCTTTTGGTAATTCAATATGGTAATGAATGCTTCAAGAAGTGTGTTTACATTACTCCTGTAAGATTTTAAGAAGTATGACTGAAAAAATAAAGAATGGCTGTGCAGTTTTAAAACAAACAAATAAGGCAAACAAGACATTTTTTCTATAGTATGCACAGGGTTGGGCGGTAAATACCGGTAGCGGTAATTACCGGTGGTAAATACCGTCCAGTAAATAAGATGGGCGTCCAGTAAATATGTAAAAAACTGGAAATATGATTTATAATTCTTTTTTTTCAATAATTTTAGTTGTTTTTAACCTCAACAAATGAAAATAGTGTTCTGAAATAATCAGAATCACAAAACTCATAGTAGAAACACACAAACAGATAAAATTCATACTGCATGCATGTACATGTACAGTGTACATACCCAAACACACATAGGATCTAAGTCCACACATACGTACACAAACTCAAATTATGTTCCTGGAAATTGAATAATCATACTAAATCAAACAAATTTTTCTCCCTGGTTTAACTTTTTACATGCCATTGTATCTCATTACAATATGATTTTTGTTTTTAAGTGTGAATAAAGCTCAGTATTCTACTGTGTGTAATTGTAAAGAGTTTTAGTGTGTACTAGTGGTTGCTGGTTTTGAATCTTGATATTGCTTATAGAAAAAGATCTTTTTGTAGCCTAAAAAAATTACACAACTCGGATTATGCCATTTTTAGTGTTGCAATTCTTTTAATATAACTTTAAAAAAGTTTAACAAACAAAGCAAACACAAAAATTAAAAAAGCATAACTTATACCAATGTACACAAAAGTGGAAAGAGATGTCAAAAGTTGTTTCCTTTAAAAAATATAAAATGAATACAATAACAACATAATTGACATACTTAAGCTACTGAATGTTTCATGGGAAATGTAAAATAAATAACTTGTACAGTTTGTCATATTCATATTGATTGAAAGCTATTGTAAACAAATCAATCTTGGAGCACGCTCAATTGTTTCCCTTTACAATAGCTTCTCTTTTTAATCAGTCAAAGTGAGATCAACAAAATTTCAAAAGAAAGTCTGGTGCACATTGAGACAAGGATATCCTCGATATACAAGTTTATGCTCATTATGTAGGTATTCATGAATATGGTAATTATTGACTGACTTAATGAAGAACATCATATTTAAATTAGATATATTTTTGGGATCTTTTTAGCATTTAATGGAATTTTTTCCAGCATTTCATGATAACAGACATAGATAACACCCAAACACAAACATAAACATACGAACAAACACACACACATACTCACACAAATGGTAAACACCAGAGCAATCATACTCACCACCTTTGTTTTTATGTTCAAAATTTGACAATCCCTATAGAAAAGTGAGTGGAAAATTATATTTCCCGGTATTTCCTGGTGAAAAGTGGTAAATACCGGAAAAAAGCGGTAAATACCGCTTATTTCCCGGCGTCCGGGAAATAAGCCTCCGAAGCGGGAAATATGCCAACCTTGAGTATGCATATCAAACTGATCAAGTTCATCTTACATGTATATATTTTTTCCTGTTCTTCAAAAGAGGACTGTCCTCCTAGGAGAATTGATTTGTCTCAAAATATGTGAATGTATTGCTGCGATAGCAACATAGTGCAGTAAATACATTTTTGCTGAAAAGTGAGACAAGTTATTTTGGCCTTTGCTATAAATTACAATGGCAGTTTGAACTTTATCAGAAAACAAGAGCTTTGTAACCTGGTTGTTCCTAGTAAAGATATCCGTGGTAAAAAAAATTCTAACAAAATTTGTATCAAAGACTATGATATTGCATTATGGGTAAGGAATCATGAACATATTAATAATGATACAAGTTGATATAATTTTTAAGGCACCTATCTACACTAATAAAAACTGGTCTCTATAAATTCCCCTGTCATGCCCACCCCCATCTTAGCTTTCTCCAATATATCTCTATCTATCTCTCTGCATCCATCTTCTCCCCTTCCCTGGGGCTATGCTCTTCTCAAACAAATGGCACCTTCATTTCATAAGATTATCTTTCAACACCCTGAATGCTAGGTATGACTAACACAGTATTATATCCCTTGCCTGGAATGGGGTGTGGGTTACACAACTTGGTCACACGTGTTAGATTATCAACGCATACATGTACATGCATGTGCTATAGATCAACACATGTAATTTTCATTTCTTTTCCATATTATCCAGCATAAATTTAGGCCCTACAAAAAAGGCGGGAAAATAATTTTGGGCAAACTTTGACCCCAAAACCTACAAAAGGTGAAACCATCAGATAAGAATCAAATACACATTTCTATATTCATTTCCTAATTCAGACATTCATTGGTTAATTGTTCATTAATTTATCAACTCATTCAATTCATGTCATGTCAGACATTGATTCATTTCTCCAATTTCTCATTCATTTATTTCTTTATTTACAAATATTTTTAGAAGGGTATATCTGCACAACATTGTGAAATTTTGTGAAATAATTTGGGTAAATATCAATGGGAACTCGATAAAATTTGATTGGAGCTAAACAGATCATTTTTAACTCTTAAAAACGTTACAATAAAAACAATAGGACTCCACAAAATATTCATTAAAATGAGAGAGCCATACTACACAGAGATAATAAACTATAAGTTGATATCTACCTTAGATAGCTGAAGTGATCACTAATTAAAGGTCATCTGAGTTACTTGACACCATTACCGGAAAATAGGCAGGAAAACCACCTGTCTACTTTTTAAACATCCCACTTATCTATGGATGAGTCTCCTCACAAGAATCTTACCCAAATACAGGTGCATTCTGTATCAAAAGTCACCAGATACAATCTGCATTTACAATCAAAGTCAGAAGGATTTGATTTTTATGATATTTTCTGGTGTTTCTTTTAAACAAGTAAAAAGCTACTCCATGGGTAAATGCAGAATTTTCGTGTTTTTATTTTCAGTACAAACTAAACAAGATCAATATGTTCTGTACAGAAGCATAATGCATCAACCCTCAGACCTTGCAATAAGGGAGATTCATCTACATCTCAATAATGCACTTTTCAAATTAAACCCACCTGATCACAGAACATATCTGGTATTCATGATGATCAGGAATTCTACCTAGATCAAACAAATACTAGAAATTTTTAAAGTGTGAGAGACATGTTCTCTTGCAATATCCCTAAATCTTGAAAGAAAATGCCTGTTATTAAGTAAGTACTTCATTTCTTTTCAAACCTTAGACAAATTGTGCAGGTCATCTCAGCATTGTTTTCAGTGTGTGAAAGCAAATCAAGCACATTTCTTAAAAATAAAATCTAATGTAACAATATCTTACACAGCCACAAATAAATTACAAATAAGGCTTAGATTAACATGTGGTTATTGCATTAGGTTATTTGGGAAGGGGACAGTTTCCCCATACCTGTCATACTTATGTTCATTTATATAGCACTGTTACTATGCGCATATACTCAACAACGCTTTGAAATGTGGCATTTACATTATATACATAGACATGAACCAAATTTGAAATCGAGTTCTAAAATAAATCCATCAAACAGTTCTGAATTTATCACAAGAATTAAGGACAAACAAATAAGAATGACCTGATAAACTAGCACATCAATGATGTGGAGCTCATCCAGCATCTTGCAAAGAAATTTAACACATTTCTAAATTTCAGCCTAGATGACACTGTAGTAAATTATATTGGTGACATCAATTGAGCAAACAGAAATGAAAATGATGAAGAAAAAACAAAGAAGATTTTTTGTTATTTATGAATACATTTTGTATAAATAAGCACAAATAATTTCTAGTCAAAATTTCTAAATTTTGTGTAGAACTTCGGTGAACCTCATGTAGCTCTCAGATTGCACAAAAAAATCAAAATCGGTCAACAAATAAATAAGAAGCATTTTTTGTGAGTTTTCAAAAATATTCATAAATTAGCATTTCTAATGAGTTTCAAAATTCTGTACACAAATGTTGTATCCCTACCTCGAGCTATCATATAAAACAAACAAATTTGAAATTAATCAACAAAATTAATGAAGGAGAAAAAGCATTTTTGTGATTTATAAATAAATTTTGCACAAATCAACAATTTTCTAGTCAAAATTCTGTGTACAGGTTTGGTGAACCTCATGCAGCTCTATCAGATGCAAGAAAAAAAATCAAAGTTGCTCAACAAATAAAGAAGAAGTATTTTTTTTGAATTTTGAAAAATGTGCATAAATAAGCATATTTAATGAGTTTCAAAATTCTGGGTAGATGTTTTGAATCCCCACATAGTGCTATCATATAAAGCAAATAGAATTGAAATCAATCTTGAAATAACGAAGCTAAGCATTTTGAAATTGTGGACGGACAACGGGCTAATAAGCGATAATACAATTCCTTTTTTTTTTGATCTATTTTCAATAAAATTTTCAGTTGTTCATACTTAATTGCTCTCTTTTCATTTTACATTTGGGGTGGATTTAACATTTAGTATCAATGCCAATGGGTAAAATTGAAAGAAAAAAAAACATTAGTTATTAAGTAAATTGAAAAAGGGAGGGATAATTTTGAGGTGAGATATATTGAAGAGAACCTTAGCAAACTGAAACATTAGAAGTGATATTGAGTGGTAGATATGAGAAAATATGACAGAGAAGGTAAAAATTCAAATAGATCATACTCACAGCTCACATAGTCGAGGAGAATCTCAAATTCATTGGGGCTTAGCTTGTCCCATATTGAGAGAGCCATACCTCACTTGTCAATGCTTCCGTGGTCAGCTCCAAGACGCCAACGGCAACTTATGACCAAATTCCCAGCGAACCACAGCAATTACGTTATGTTGTAACCGTCTTCTCAATTTTCACAACCACTAGGCTACTTGAATACAATGTTTCCAAGCCATATGGAAGCAGGAATTTGGGTACGAATACTGAAAATCTCTCACAATTTCCTTTATGATTGAAATATCATTGTTGCCCGATATTTGCTGACAAGACAAGAGTTGGCTATTGATTTCAGAAGCTAATTCCTGGGACTCAGTCTTCCTTTTGCTACTCTCCGAGAACACCCAGGTGGGGGTATTGCTAATCCTAAATAAAACCTTGGTTTCAAAATGGTGTTGGCATGGCACAGGAATTTGGGTCAATCAGATGTCTGGAACTGCATATCTGTGGTGAGGAGAGAAAGTGTGAGAAGGGAAGGAGAAAGAGCGAGACAGAGAGGGAAAGAGTTGCAAGAAAATAGAGAATGAAAAAAAAAATATTACTATGTTATGATTCATAATGTACGGTATGTTATTTTAAAAGAAGCAAGAACCTATGAAATTGATAAAATCTATTTCCATAAGAATAGATTATTAAATAATTTTCCCTTTGAATTCATTAAATCAAATGCATTGTGTTAAAAACACCCACACAACTAACTACATGTATATGTCATCAATCACAAACCATACACTGCTATATTTCACAGGTAATATCCAAATTGGCATGGACTGGAAACAAATTTTCAGAATCCTTGTCACAAATCTAGTCTTAACCTACCGACAATAGCGTTGATAGGCAATGAACACATATCCCAAACACACTTTTGTTTACTCCTGAAAACACTCTGAGCATAATGAGAGACCTGGCTAATATGAGGGCAAAACCTACAGGGAGTCATTATTTTCCCATTCCTTGAGATACACATAATATGCAACTGAGTAGAGTAATTACATTTCTACTTTGAATTAAGGCAGGCGCCTGCTATAACAATCCAGATCTTAGATGGATAGAGGTGGCACAGGAGTAACAGAACGAAAAGGATAAAGGGAAAATGACTTGGGTAATGACAATCTAGCACTGCTTTTATCACCGTCAAAAGTTCATTAAGATCTTATTAATTATCCATGCTCTATACTTTGAACTCTTGTTAATGAGTTCAGTTGAGCAAACCAACATTCACAGATGGTTTCAATCATAGCTTTGATGTATACAAAGTAATTAACTCTAAGCAATTTTTTCTTTCTTTCTTCTTCCTCGCTACACATTCTGCACATTTTAAGCTGAAGACTGCTTTTGGCACATAGAAGATTACAAACTGCTCATACCTTTATTATATGAAAAATATTGGTTTTGAAAAGAAATAATTGGCATGAAACTATTCCTTATGAATGCACCCCCTTATATCCTAATCATGCAACTTTCCTTCATCATTCACATGCATCCCTACACCTTTGAAGGAAAGGATGTCACAGGTCAACTTGCCACTCACACCTAAAAAAAAGAGCTCTTTGTCTTTCTCTGAGAATGAGAAGAAAAAAATAGACAAAGTCAAAGACACAGGCATATGATTCCTGCCTCAAGCCTAACAACTGCAGTTTTCATATGAACACTTAAACCTTGTATGTCATAGTTCGAAAAATATCATTTATTATAAAGACAGAGTTGACATGGACAATTGTGGCCTAATGGTTCTGGCTCTTGCCTTTCATTCACAGAGTTGTGGGTTCAAATCCCAGCCATTCTTTTATTTCCTTCAGAAGGACATTTATCTATATTGTGCTACACTCAATCCATGTTAGGGAAATAGGGGCATGGCAGGAAATAATTTCGTAAGAGGAATGAAAACAAGTGTGTTACTGTAACAGCTGCTCTGCTAAATCAAGTGTAATTATGCTGCATTATTATGGAGTGCTTATAGAGAAAAAGTAAGAGATCAATATTATACAAGATGGCCAAATTATTATTATTCCTTTAAAATAATTATGAAGTAAAGAAATAATCTTTTCAATGACAATGATGGTGTTCAATTTCAAGTGAAATGTATGACTTGCAGAGAATGATTCGTAGTACAACCAAGGCAAATCTTTTCTATGACAAAAAGCCCAGTTCCAGTATTAATAAATCCTCCCCAAATTGCATTCCAGTTGTTACTATTCAATTCGTCCCAATGTGTATACCTTGAAATATTGTGATAAGGATGAATTTATTCTATTGGAGATGTGCAAATTTATAATAAATATTTTGATTGGGTGTCTGATAAAGCCTGGTCAATGAATGCAACAGAATACATGCATATGAAATGATTATTATTATTATCAATACTTATAACCCTACTGTGACTTTCATATTAGGTCCAAAACATTTACAATTAAATGAATTGTGTACAATTATGTTTTAAAGCTACATGTACTATTAAACACACACACATATAAAGAGATCCATTTATAATGCCTCTACATGTACTATTAAACACACACATATAAAAAGATCCGTTTATAATGCCTTTCTTAATATTTTCAATGATTAAGACTGTCTAATTGCAAATGCATGGCAAATCAACACGTTTAATAAATAAATGATTATTTATTAACTATTCAATATTAATGATCCATTACACCATTTTAGTTCACGAAAATTACTGATGCAAAATCTCTAGTATATGTCACAAGAACTGTAGTAAATGAAAAAAAAATCCTTTGGCCACATCATACTCTACAATTATTTCTTTTAAAATACACGAAAACCCATACATCAAAATAACCTGAATTCTGAGCTATTTCAAAAGTTTGTAATAAAGGTTTCTCTAGTTTACATTTTGACTAAATGGACCATGAATTTCATCTTCATATTTCTCTTGGCATCCTGCAGTAAAGAGATTATACATGCCACATTAAACTCGAGACTTCATGGTTCCAGCTTCACTTAAAGGAGCTTGCTACTGTACCTTTGCTATCCACTACCACCTCTGTATCAACAATTTTGAAAGAATCTCCATTGATTCTGAAGAGCTTTTAGTAAGACAATATTATTGTTTTATTTCCATAGAATAAACCTAATGTGGATTATTCTGATAAAAATCTTGTAGGCTTACAGGTTTTTTTTTTCATGTCACTTATTTGTAATGATAAAAGGAGGTGTTTGATTTTTTTTTTACTCAGAAATGAGCAAGGAAATGGAAGGATAATTTTGAAAATTATTCTAAACCATTCTATCTTTTTAGATTGACGAGGTGATTGTGCAAATAACTCATGAGTATGCAATGAACCTTTAAGAGGAAGAATATAAAATGAAATCCACTTCACCGGAGGGGACTATTTTTCTTCACCCTTCCGATTGCTGTCATAATAAGACTACATATTATATGAACGCGCGTCAAATGAGCCATACATCTGTGACAGGTATACACAGTGAACTAGGGAGATGACACAGGAAAAAAACAAGAAAGAAAACAGTAGAGGCTTAGAATCATGAGCGTGGTTTTTAGATAAGGATCTTGAGTTACGAGCACAGACAAGCATTCCCAAATTTTGCCGCTGACCATTCTAAATGCAATGAGAGTCCCATATGGTAGAAATGTTATCTCATGGAACATATGGATACTTGTTAGTGTTTTCTCATATATTTATACTTATCTTTTGCATCTTGTTTTTTCAACATGGAAGAAATTGTCTGGGAATCAAATATCACCTTTTGCAATTTGAAATCAATATGAGGTTATGATATATTTATAATTTTTTTTAAATAATGTGTATTCATTGGTTTTGCAATCACAAACATAATCACAATAGAGTTCGTTTCTTGTTTACTTCCCAACCGCTGTGTGTAATATCTATTTGAAATTCCCATTAAAAATGTTTATTGCCTTATACTTGAAAAGTTTACACAATAACCGATAAAACAAATAAGTAACAAAATAGCAGCTCTATACACTATATCTATGCCAAATAAAATTCAAATTGATTTACTTTTTTCATTTTTAGCATTTGCTAAAAAAAAAATATGCATACAAAGAGGAAGGACTTGGATTGGCCTAACTATGAATATGAATTTTATACTGACTTTCACCATTCTTGAATGGGCACTAGTGCAGATAACTATTGGCACAAAAAACAACATCCAAAAGTTATTCTCTTACATTATCTTTTGTGAAAGTGAATGCTGGAAAGATGATATGCTGCTTTCCCTCTGCCAACCTAACCCCGCATATTTGCTATAATCTTTCCTCCCACTTCCCCTCACTCAACCCTATAAAAGTTTCCGTTTCCCAAATCCCTAATGGAGGGAGACACAAACCATTATTTACATCAACATTTGTTTCACCCCCAAACCACACACAGCACAGTACACTGCCATGACATTTGACTAACCTGTGTAATGTACTTTTTAGGAATTCACCTGCTGCTTCCCAACACAGCAGAACAAGGGGATGGAAGGAACATCTACAATGGGCTAACAGGGACCAATATTGTACATTACATTCCCCTTTAGCCCACAGAGCTCACAAACACACAGCATAAACACACACATGTTTCCCTCCCCTCTCTTTCTCTCTCTCTCTCTCTTGAGTCCACAATAGATCTATGGTAGATGTTGATATATTATAAATCAAATGTAGCTCACTGTCTTAAGCAATACTCGTTTCCATCTTCATTCAACCGTTCTATTCTTTCATTCTCCCATGTTTCTCTTCCTCTTTGTTAATCTTAATTCTCTAATCTCTTAAGCCTCCCCCCAAAAAAATGATAATAAATTTAAATAGAATAAATTGCATCAATTGAATAAATAAAAATTTGAAAAATACATGAGTAAATGTGATGATTAAATGAACAAGGTGTATTCAAGCAAAATACTAAGTAGTCTTCCCATCCTTTCTTACCGGTTTTTCTTTTTCAACAAAAAATCAGGGCTTTGTTTCATACATACACTCAAGGTTAATAAATGGCTTTACAAATGAAAGGAGTATGACACGCCATATTATCAATTATCTTCATATTAATCAGATGATGTTTCAATATGAAGATATCAGTTTATAAATTGTTACTATCTAACACAGCCTATTCCAAAGTATAACTTTTGCAACAAAACAGAAGAAATTAATAGAATCATGATAATTTTTTTGGGGGGGAGAAGTCTCAATCATCATGACAATTTTGGTGCTCATATCCTTGTTTTCTGTCAGAGTAACTTTACAAATGGATTTTACAGAACAGGTCCCTATTGGTACAAAAGTTTATGGCAATTTTTCAATCAAATGCCTACTGGAATCGGGTGGTTCCTGCCTGTACAAATCCTGTATGGGAATCACATGATGGGCTTACTACAGGAATAACTTGGTTCCTAGATCCAAGTGTTAAGAACCAACATCACCATTTTCATGAATTACTGAATCATATAGCAAAATGAAATATAGATTATTTTGTTGCATCAACCAGCATGTGCATCAGTCAAAATGACCATCCTAGATATTTCCAAAGGGATAAAATTGGCACCATAGTCCATACTGGAAATCTGCAAAAGCTGATCGGGATATAAAATAATATGTAGGTCTTCAGAGGCGGTTGGTTTACAAGAATGTTGCTATATTCAACAATACTATTCATATTCACATGAGGCAAGTGTAACAAACACACAACATAAAGTTCAATAAAAAAAAATTGTTCCATTTTCTTCAAAAGTTTTAAGTACTAAATGTGGTATGAGGAAATCAATAGGGGATTTTCAAGAAATTTGCTTTCATACCAGCATACATGTACTACCAGATATTTTCTGATTGAAGATTTCATATTATGAAAATGATAGGTTATTTGAATGATCAAGCAGGTGTCAAACCACACAGACCTACCAGGATAGAGTATAGGTATACTAGATATAGGTTAACAGTCATTGGCAGTTCATTTCACTTTTCATGCTTTGCTTCACTGGTCCTGGCAGTATCCTTAAGAATCCACACACTGTCTGATGCACAACTGATCAAGCAGAAACTCGAATTACCTGTTTTGATACCATTCTCAAGGTTATATACCATTTGAGGAGAGATAATCATCATTCATATGATGGTCCCATTACTCTAAATATAACTAACATTTAATACAGTAACTAATGGGCAACTTAATTCTAGTCATATTTTCTTCAGTGCCATCCCATTGTAATATAGAAAGGACATTACTTGTTCCGGAGCATTTTTTTGGGGGGGAGAATTTTTCTTTAAAATAATTATTTACTGTCATCAATTTAGTTTTTGCGCTTTCCTTTTTTTTAAGTGTAAAGTATCTTTAAAGCCATTTAAAGGTCAATATTTATTTATACATTTATTGTGGTCAATTAAATTCATGCACAACAGTTATTCAAGGTCCATATTTCTTCATAATTATCAGGGAAAACAAAATACCAATCATTCAAGCAAATAATTTGTCCCTGTGAACCACAGAGGCTGTAAAAATAGAATCACAAATTACCAGAGCAAAAAAAAAACTATTGATAATGAAAAGGGTTTTTGTACTACAGAAGTACTAGAAGGTATGGCAAAAAACAAACAAACAGTGAATGCAATTTTGCATATCTTTGTCTGTGTGGGCGTGTGTATGAAGGGAGGGTATGTGTGTGTAATAATAATAATAATATAGGGTATTTATATTGCACACATATCCACCCTGTTGGGTGCTCAAGGCGTTCCTATATTACCCGGCTAAGCTAGGCGTTCATAGCGCACAGAGCTTTTTAAGGAATTACTTCCTACCGGTACCCATTTACCTCACCTGGGTTGAGTGCAGCACATTGTGGATCAATTTCTTGCTGAAGGAAATTACGCCATGGCTGGGTTTCGAACCCACGACCCTCTGTTTCAAAGTCCGAAGACTAATCCACTGGGCCACAATGCTCCACACATGTGTATGTGTAGGAGGAGTAGTAGAACAGAACTGTGAAGATCAACAAATTACAGTTGATGGTTTTAAGTTTGGTGTTAGTATCAAGAGCATGAATCAAGCTACCTGAGCTCCAACACCCAATGTAGGTTTACAAAACTAACACCGAGTGAGGTTAGTCCTATAGAACCAGCCTAATATCACATTCATTGCTTGGGCTGGAGCTCTTTTCAATCACTGAAAGCTGATCCTCATATTTCATAAGCACTTTCCTCCATTTTCAAACATATTTTTTCCCTTTTTTCAGAAATTACAAGCCATGAACCATATTTTCAATTTCCTGAACCCTTAATTATTATATTTTGAATGACACAAGTTTAATTTTCCCTAAGGTATAAAGTTTATACACATGTTTTTTAAATTGTAAGTTTAAAAATAATGTTTAATCTCATAATATGTAACGTGCATTTTAAAATCAAGCATGACATTTGATTGATCTAATACATACTACTTGATTGAGTTATCCCCTTCCTTCAGCACTATACACTGGAAGATTCAATTATCAACAGAATTAATAAGCAATTACCATTGGCCTTGGGGAGTATATGAACATAAACCCTAGGAGACTGACTTGAAAAGGTTGTCCATACCGCTTTCTGTTTATGGACGTTATTGCAAACAATCATATGCTATGATGATGATGACGTTTGCGTAACCATGTATCATTCCAAAGGTCATCTCTTCCTAACAACCGATGGTAAACCCTGAAAAGTTGAATGTCAGGAGTCAGATTGACCTCTAACATAAACACATTAAATGGTAAATAATCAAAGTCTTGAAAGTTTAAAGTGCACTAAGGTTGATCACACTGCCAAGACAATGTACTACAGTCAAAAACATGTTTCAGCAAACAAAGATGTGACAATATTGTCATTAATCTAAACATTAGATTAATAGATATAGACAATATTGTCGTTAATCTAAATTACTATTATTGATGAGTTGATCCAAAATTTCTAAATTTCTTTATTAAAAAAAATTAAAGCAAGAACCCCATCATTGCCTTAAATCAATAACAATAAATCAAATAGAAACTGTGTCAGTGTTGTGTCATCAAATGCACATTATCAACCCACTTTATCACAAATGAAGGGAAGTACCAAAATTTGGCAGAACAAATAATGCAATGACACATTGAAAGATCACTTGAAATTTGAAGAAAACATAGCACAGTTGGCATGAAGAAACTTATTTGTATTACACTTCATTCATTTTTTAAGAACATTACATCAGATGGTTCAAATTATAATCGTCAAAGACACAGAAAAATCACTATAAGCCCTTGGCTTGTCATAGATGATTCATCAGCAATTTTTCTATTTCAACATTGTAACACATTGTAATATACAACAGGATATTACATACATTTAATGGAAGTAATTTATTTGCTGTTGCATTCCATTACTATTCATTTCTTTTGCTCTTTTAAAAAAAATGAAAAAATGGAAATTCCATTACATAGGTCCAGAAATAAATGTAAAAGATTTGGTGAAAATCATAAAAAGCTCTTGGCTTGTCAAATATAATGAAAAAGATGGAAATTATATTACAAAGTTCTGGAAATGAATGCAAAAGATTTGGGGAATCATAAAAAGCCCTTGGCTTGTCAAATTCATTTATCATATATGTATCAATCTTAAAAAAATGTCATTCTTTGATTCAACAAATCCACGGTATTATGCAAATTTACTGGTAGTAAAGTTCTTTGAGTTAAGTTTTCTGTGACAGTGAGAGGGGCAGAACAGGATGCATCATAATGTCTAAAAGAGTTAAGCTGACATAGAGAGATCTAATAAGTGTATGGAAAGTGGGGCAGAAGGTTTTGTAAGATTGCATCAGTTGATCGGTTGTATTGAATGGGAAAGACGAAAAAGGTTATGCCTAACTTAATAATGAGAAGCGGGAAAGAACGGTCAGAATGCCAACAAATATCGCCATTGAATTTCATTCATCAATTAAATCTCTTCTTTTTTTTATAGATGACAGAACAATTATTTTCTCTCCATCCTTTCTGTGGTAGTATTTCATAGTTCATACATATTAAACTAATAAAAGGAGACAATTTTTTTGTTTTTGTTTTGAACCAAAATATTGAACCAAAATACATTTTGTTTTGTTTATTCATACTTTGACTAGCATCATGAGAAGATTCAAATTTTAAAGTTTAAAGATGGCGCTGCTTAAAATGATGCCACTTTTGATCTTGTCTCTACAATTTTTGCTGAAAATTACACTTTTATATTCTCAACTGTAGTATGTATTATGTATTACAAGAAGAAAATGAGAACATTGTATTTCCATTAAACTGTTAAATATTTCCGTTTTTATTATGACACAATTTATTTTCCAGTTAATATTCAATTCCAAAATTCCAAAACATAAGTAACTTCAATACCTCACATTATCAGTAATATTCATATGTAATTATCAGTGTTATTGTTTCAACAATTTTTGTGTCATTATTACTTTGTAAATACATCGTGATTCGGCCTTAGCTGCGATGTCTTGATTTTTATTGATAATAAGCCATTTATCTATCTATCTATCCCATCTATTTATTATTCTAACTTTTTATAGCATTTTTCAGATTGAAACTTTATACTTCAGATTCATCTTAGAGGGGTTTCACACGTGTGCATTTTGTGTCATTCGAATGACACATTTTGAGCATGTGAATGCAAAATTTGAAAATGTTCAATTGGTGCAAACCATAAACCGCAGAATTCACAAAGCCTACTCAGTTGTGTGAATGGAACATAATTCTAGCGTCATTACAATTCAGACCCCTTTATTCACTTAGACAAGACTTCTTTCATAATCTTTGTGTCAGTAATAAACATGTTTAAAAAAACTTGTACACATTGAAATTAAGCACATCAATAATCCTTAATATTATCCCATGTATATTACAGATTAAAACTACATGCACCAATTGGCCTCACTAATCTGTCTAAACAACCTTAATATGTACAACAAACAAATGAGTGAAAGAAAAACATGGTGGAAACCCATATAGCCTGAAGGGCGAGGTCAGGATCCCTTTAGGTAAACCAATAGCCTATCCATTAGCATGACTGTATTAGATAATGCCAGAGAACGCTCTCTTGCAAATATACACAAATCAAGAAGCCATTAACAATTTATTTCTGGTAGTGGTTTCAGGTTTTTTTTAATACGCTTCATTGGATATCTCCAGATGGATGAGCAAAGGAGAGATAGAGACAAGAAATAGTGGGAGAGAGCATGATAATATAAGCGGGGGGGGGGGGGGGGGGGGGGAGCAATGACCTCTCATACATTTCTATATATGTATGATTTTGCTCAATAATAGTATTAAAAAATCCTATTGGTTTTACACAGGAAAACTATTACTATAAAAATGAAAATCCTATCTAAACAAGAGCCCTGAATGGTAAAAATTAAGATTCTTTCCTTCAAATTTGGTATGATTAAGAGATCTGTACTTAAAAACCAAAATCTCAAATCAATATCTGCCCTTGTCATTATTAGTATTCTTAATTTCAAATCCCTCAACAGGTAATTAGTTCCCTGAAAACTACAAAATAAATTTTTTTTTCTTGGGTTAAGATGTTTTTTTCTATTATGATCCTCCAATTTGAGCATAGAAAACCAGTGGAAAGGGCAAGAAAATTGAAGGAAAATCCTTGCAAAACTTTGAAAAACAAAGTAACCATTCATATTCATTGACTATCAACTCAATTGATATAATGGATAAGCCCATGAAAAGGCAACCAGATGAATTTCAATGAAATAAAATGTCACCTTGGCAATAAATTTGACACATATACAAGCTTCTCCTCTGTATGGTAATGGAATGTGTAGAACCATTCATGTTATTGAAGTCTCTAAGCATGTATCCAAGGAATAACAATAAATGGGACATTTCAGGGAGATACTTCTGAAAATGGTCGAATCATATTAAGCATGTTATAAAATAAATACCACAAGGATTGCGTGGAGAAGGTACCAAATTGGTGATATGATGAATTGATGTGTAATAGTATTTTCTGCAAATCTTGCGTTACATCCAATAATTCAATAAAAGCCTTGAAGACTGGTGATGTTAATTCTCTCAGTAACCCTTTGTAAATGTCACTTCTGATATATTATGTCATTCCTTTGACGTCAATACTTGGTTTAGTTAACTGTTGGTTCTATTTCTATTTCCTTCTTATAATTTACTTTTTGTCTACAGGTGATCTATATTTCAACAATTTTAATAATATATCACATACAAAAGTTAATGGTTTGAAGAATTGTACTATTCAAGCTGTAACCCTACTTATTCACAGCTCCTCCTCCTTCACAGCAAGTCATACCCTTTGACTCATCTTGGTTGGAACTCACCCCTTATAGTTTCATTTATTTACAAAACACCATCACCTCAGCAGGCTCAGTTTGTACACCCTACCCTCTTTACTCTTTATTGCTAAAGGTGGTGTCACACCTTGGCGTTTTAGACAGCGTATGCCCGACGTATCAAAATTTCTCTAAAACGTCGGCATACGCTGAACTTTGATTTTTTTTCAACTCTGGGCGTATACTTAGCGTATTCATAACGAGTTAGACGTATACATAACGTATTAGTAACTTATATCGAACGCTTCGTTAACTTATAAGTAACGTATTCCAACGAATGCTTAGCGTATTGCTGGCGTACACAACTTATGCCCTACGATAGCCTAACTTACGCATAGCGCGCGGCAGCGTATCGCTGATGAACACGTGTCGTAGCCTATAAAAAGGCTGCCGCTCGACTATTCAAATCATAACCGCACGATACATCACCGTATCAACACCACCGCCATGTCGAAGAAAACTCCTGTGAACCCCACCTTTATATACCAATTCCTATAAACATTGTCAATACGCCATTATACGGTAGCTGTAAGTTATAAACACGTTCAGTAAGTTTTGTGGTCGTCCGAGCACGTCTTCATACGTCAATATATGTTGGAGTTAAGTTACACATACGTTCAAAGCACGTTACTCATAGGATAGAAGTAAGTTTTAGGGTCACTGGACATTATCTCGACGTACATCGACTTATGAGTAACTTACGAGTAACGTGTGTCAACGTGTATCAACGATCGCGTTACTTGCCTACAACTTATGACTCGCGTATGTGGGACGTATGAGCCATACGCTGGCATACGTCGAAAAAATTTGTGCTTGCACAAAATTTTTCGACGACCTCGCTGTATGATGACGAACACCAGCGTGTTTTAGTGTACTCTTAACGTATGCAAAACTTACCCGTAACGTATTCGACGTACGCCAGCGTATTCGCCAAATTTCTCATACGTCGGGCATACGCTGTCTAAAACGCCAAGGTGTGACAGCGCCTTAAAGGGGAAGTTCACCCTGTAGACAATTTGTTGTAAAAATATCAGAATAAAATGATTAAAAATATTGGTGAAGGCTTAAGGAAAAACTATTAAAGATCAATAAAGTTATAATTTTAAGTTTTGGATTTGTGACGTCATAAACGAGCAGCTGCCCCATGTTATGTAATACAAAATACAGTCCGACCTCTCTTATCCGGACACGATGGGACCAGCGCCAATCCCGATAAGGGATTTATCCGGATCTGGGAGACCCACAGCTGCTGCCTCCTCATCTGCAGTAGCTACACGTTATCTCTTGTGGTGGGTGTACAGACAGTATTCACTGCAGTGTCAGTGCAAAAAAATAGGCGGTATTTTTACAGAAATTAAATCGATCGAAAAACAGTTGGATAATTTACCTGCTAAAATGATTGAGGTATACATCAAGCATACCTCGAAAGAAAGAGAATGACTTGATGAAACTAAGTTTTACAATTAGATCATCGCGGCAGGTATCGCAGCTTTGCAATGTCAGCCATTGTTATATTGACTGTAGGATCAAACATGATAGATGGCGCTGTCTGTATTGAGGCCTAGCGTTAGCTAATGAGATATGTGTTGTTTTTTTCCGCGAAACAAAAAGAGAACGTGATGAAATGCTTTCGCTGCGCCCTGATTTACTGGAAAATTATCCTGCCTAAGTTCTTTCGTTGATTTGAGGGAGATATTTTCATGAAAAATAATGTTGTAGGTAGACTATATTGGAAAATATATGTAATCAAAGTGAGTTTGCATAAAGGATTGAGTTTAGATTGAAATCTCATTTCCTCACGTACTAGATTGATTTGAAGAAAAAAAATCTTGGCAAGTGTGCGTTCGGATAATAGAGAGATCTGGATAAGGGGAGGGCAGATAAGAGAGGTCTGACTGTATATAAATTTCAAAAATTGTTGATGGTTCTTGATGACTTTACCTTTTTTTTAGGAATGAATGTGAAATAATTTGTATGTTGATATAGTGAAGGTACAGAGAAAACCATTATCAATTTTCTTAGAAAATGACATTTCATTGATTTTTTCCCCATAAAATATGTAGGGAAGCTGCTCGAATATGACATCACAAATCAAACAATTAAAATTCTAATAACTTTATTATTTGATGGATTTTCTTCAAACCTTTGCCAATAACGTTGATTATTATAACTTTTTGCTATTTTTACAATAAACTTTTGTCAGGGTGAACTTCCCCTTACTACCTTTCCCTCCTCACCTTGCCACAGTTCTACCACACTTCAATTCTCGACCTCTCCCCTGATTCTGATCCACTCCCCCCCATCTCACCTCTCTCCCTCCATTTATGTTTGATCCCCCTCCCTTTCCCTCTCTCACTTTCTTTCTGTCTCCATCTCTCTCCCTTTCCATTGCCATATGGTGCTCTTCATTTATATAATGCATTACTTTCCCCTCCTCCTCCTCCTTGTTATCTATTTGTCTGCAAAGAAAAAGAGGGGATGAATAAATGCTAATTGGCACTTCCTTCCCCTTTCCATTTATTTTTAGTCGCAATTCAGATTTACCGAAGACAGAATCTGTCAATACAGACTGATAGCTTGTATGCTTGACACTTTTAACCTTTACCCAATTCTACGAGTAGGAAGTGCTCATTTGGGGCATTAAGTATGGGTTTTATTCAGGACTTGGACTGGACAGATAGAGACAAGGCCGTTCTATCTAACTTATTACCTGACCAATTCTATTTTCATTCAAATCAATGTCCTTTTTTTAATTTTTTCTTTATTCAGATCTACATGTACACACAAAGCACAGCTACCTTTTGCATTTCAAGAACTACATGTAGATAAAAGCCAACTGAAACTAATCTAATGAAATTCATCCAAGATAAAATTCATTATGCATAGGGTCTTAAAACTATATCTATATAACTAATATCTAAAATCATGTTATATGGCATAATGCATTAGTGTAATCTTTATTTACATGTTTTTAAGAAAATCCTCATTATCATAATAATATGTATTTTAACTTCTAATCAAAACTACAATAACATAAAAAAGGAAATTAAAATGATATTCAATATCAACTATTTCCTGAGACTAATGAAAGAAAGAGGGAAGAAGAAAAGAGGAAAATATGTCATGCCAGGGATAAGCTGAAAGTGACAAATGATTAAATGTATATCAACAGTAGGAGAGATAGAAAAAAAACAGAATGAGAGCAATATCTAGAAGAGAGCAAAAGATATGTTGGCTAACACAGGCAAAATATAGTAGGAGATAAAATTGAAGAGTATGAGATTGATGAATTGATCTGACCCAGTGTTTGCTCTGACCAAACTATCAGTCTCATTAGGGTGGCAACCCCTATTGATCACATTGATCTTTAAAACCTCTGCAACCTGCCTTATTTGCCGAGGTGCCACAGACTCTTCAAGACGGTGACTTTCTTCACGCCTTCTTGGTACAACGTGCACAGTGTGCAAACAAGGTCATTGCATGGCTAAGATCTTTGAATGAGCAAGGAAGGAGGGATAGTACAGGCTTTTTAGATCGTCTGTATTTGATTTCACTTTACTAAAGAACAAAAATCATGAGAACTATCACAAATAATACATTCAAGTACAAACAGCTAATTAAATGTTTGTAGCAATTGCAAGGCATCTTAAGTTGCAGCAGATTAAGAACCGATTTCAAAGCTTGTACCATTCTTGGGGATATAGTGCTATTCATGACATTACTTGGCAATGATGTTAATTTCTATAAAATCCTTAACTTTGGCTTTTCATATCATGGAAATAAACATTAATGATGAAGTGAAATACTATCATGGTAAAATGGTGATGTAAATGTGTGCACACAGGGAAGGGTGAAACATTGAAAAACTATAGAAAATTAGTTGTTAAGGGAGATAACATGCGATGAGGGGCCAATCTCTGTTTAGCACATCGTTTCACTCTTGATGAAATGAAAAGAAAATATCAAAGGAGTGCCCATGGTGTTTGAAGGCAAAGCCAAGGACATCTCAAAGACAGGCAAAAAATCAACATGACAGACCTACAAGGAAAGAGAAGAAAACAAAGAAGAGGGGAAAATGTGATCTCATGTGGAGATATGAAGCAGTTCACTAGGCGTTCCCCTGAGACCCACTGTTCAGGAGTATGGGGTTGAATTAACTAGGCCACGGCGCCCTAAAAATGAACCGAAATATAGCTGTCTATGTACCATCGCCAGCTTCATTGAATGAGACATGGATGGAGAAGACTAATGAAGATACATATTAGAGTCTGAAATATGTGAGAGAAAAAAACAGAGGACAGAGACATAGAAATTAAAAGAAAAGAGAGGGAGATAGGAGAGGGATGGACAGATAAATAACCAGAGGAAGCTAAGGGAGAAACAGAACAGGAAGAGTATGAAATGGATAGATAATGATTAGATTAAGATTCAATAATATTGAATAAAAAATGATAGATGTATATTGGGAGAAAAAATTATTGCTTAGAAAAGAAGACCTTGAGATCATAAAATAAACAATGGATAGTTTAGAATCTTGAGTATTAAAAGCATTAGGAGGGAATGGGTCCTTCTCCACAGACCATGAATCTTACCAATATAAATGCCCTTATACCATATCAATGTATTTCAAGATGTGCATGTAGATACAGGTTACTTGTATACATAAAAACCAATAATGCCTATACATGAGTGAAGGTAATATGGAACAAAGTCAAGGAATCTGGAAACTAAGAGAGGAAGGAAAAAGATTGTCAAGTGATGAACATCAATTAAATATTTTGAACATGCAATATAGAAAAACTGAAAAACAAAGAAGATAAAACAAAACTCTCTTGGGAAAAGAACATTAAATAATAGAACATATCTCTTATTATGTCAGGCAAATTATCTTCAATGGTTTTTCAGAGGAATTCACAAATTCTTGCTTCTGTAAAAAACATTTTCATTTTTCAAAGCACAGGATATTATGGAAATTCCCTGACCCATACAAGCCCAGTTAGGATAACCTCAAGTGGATGATTAAGCGGATAACAGTTTGGTTCGTGTATAACACAGCAAAAAGGATGGCCATTACAGAATAGATAATTGCCTACCTCTACAAGCAGGACGTAATTTACGAGAGGCCTAAAGGGAAAGTGATACTGTAATTGAGCAAATGAGTAATCAGGACATTTCACTAGATTGGAACCAGGACACATTAAATCCACCAAACTAGCTGAAAGATATAGGACTCTATATAAGAGATGTTGTAAATCATGAAAATTCATGAAATTTTTCACACAGCAAGATTAATCTCCCAATGACTATTTGATCTTGTATTTGATGATAAATTAATTATTGTGAAATTATTCTCATAGATGACATTGGTATTCTGAAATTTAGGAAAAAAATAACACTGATAAAACAATAATGATGATGATGGTGGTGGTGGTGGTGGTGGTGATGATGATGATGATGATGATGATGATGATGATGATGATAGTAATAATGATATTGATAAGCATAACCCAATCAAATGGCCATGGTATCATATGTAACATGCTTTGTTACAATGCGTCCTGCACAAGAAATAAGAAAACTGTACTTCACAAAGCGGCAAGTTCATATCTTCCAAAGATAAACATCTAACTATGGGAAGGAATAGAACTATATGCATATTATACAAGGTACACATGGTAGACTAATGGCCATTACCAAAGTACATGTAAATAAAGAAAAAATAGTCAATAGCAATCTGACCATTGCATTATATGTATGCCTGTATCCTTGTGTGTTTAGTCTGTATAGTTAAATGTATGCATATGTGCTGGTAAGAGTATGTATTTAATAGGAGTCAAAATATCCAGAGAGTGTGTGTGAGAGAGAGAGAGGGGGGGGGGGGGTATAATTAACTGCAGTGTTTTGTGATCATAACATTGACCTGATAGTAAACCTTTAATAAAATTTAATGTAGTGGTATAAAAATGGGAAGAGAAATGGATAGAAGGGGATATAAGACCAAACAGTAGGTATTGCAAACAATATCAACAACTTACACACAGGTTCACAATAATACATGAACAGTGGAATAGAGCAAAATATACAAAGATACAAAATACATACAAGTTCATAATATATAAACATTTTAAAAGTGCAGGGGATACAATATGGCATTAATAAGAATAGTAGACTCGCAGGGTAGAAATGAAATAGGTAAAGAATATTTAACGCAAAAGAGATATTCTTTCTACACTTACAGTTTTTCACCACAGTTAAACCTGGGACCATACATGAATAGTATCCAGTCTAAATGCCCAATTCTTCTCTATCTCTCCGTATAGCAATGTCAAGAGTAAAAAATGCAATAACATCTGCCCTTATCGCCCGTCAGAAATCATTCTGCGCTACAAGGATCCATTGGCAGGCCGGCCCATCCGCTACGCTAAAATATACCCAAAACACAAGCGACTGTCGAAGCAGCGGAACAACCCAACAGCAAGTGAGTGGTGACAGAGAGAGCCTTGGAGAGGGAAGTAGAGAGAGGGGGGGGGGGGGAGCAGTTCAAGTGAGAGAGCATCTGTGACAGAGAGAGCGTGAAAGATAGGGTGGGAGTGTACAGTTTACAGGGCAGTGTGCAAGTGTTAAGAACATGTACATGGGTATTTAAACATGCATTAATACTCCGTTTGAGAGAGTTGTTGGCTATTTGGGTCGAGAGCATCTAGGAGTATTATCCTCCTCCTCCACACCAAAATGCAGGCAGGCAGGCAGGAAGGCATGTAGGCACTCACATGCATTGGATTACATTTTCAATAAAGATTTTACACGTCATCATCTACAATGTATATGATGTATGATGCCTGTTGTGTGTGAACACGCAGTGCACTCAATGAAGGAGTATACAAGTTGTAAGGTGACTTCAAACATCATGATCATATTCATGAAGTGGAAATCAAATAGTGCAAAAAAAGTATCAAAAGATTACAATAACTTTCACAAAATACTATTGATATTCAGATGTTGTCATGTAAATTGAGTTCACTATTTACGAAAATTGATAATCCTTCGATCAATTACTCAACATAAGCCATATACCTACAATAGTTCTCTCTGTACAATATCTTACAACAGGCAATCTTCTCAAAAAAATATCATATAATTGCACGGACGCCAGGGCAACATTGTCTTGTTCACATTCTGTATTCCTATTTTGCGTTTTCATGGTTTTTTCTGGGGTTCTCTCTAAAAGACTCGTACATAAGACACATAGTCCTTGTTAGCACTGCAGAGCTACCTCTTATCATCTAAATTCTTCACAAAGTTTGAGCACATGTTCTCCAAGACCCACTATCGATTACCAGAAACTTCGTTTTCCAAAACTACCAATAGATGTGTGACCAGCAAGGCACCATTCCAGAGGCATTTGTATACCATTCTTTATTCTTGCATACTCCATTTTCTTTCATACTACAGACTTCTAATAAAGTGATATAGGTAGTTCAGGAGCTGCTCTTTTACATGCAATTTCAATATTTCCTTCAACATGCCATCTTCATGATTTTAAATCAAGTCTGTAGTAGCCTGCTTTAAAAAAACACATGGTTCCTTTATTGTAGCTAAGCAGATGATTATATACATGTGTCTTATGGATATCTGTTTTTTATCAGAGCAAACGGCAGCATAAGATTAATGTGAAAAACTTATCTTTTTCATATTTTTCACTTGCGTGCATATAGGCGCTGTCACACCTTGGCGTTTTAGACAGCTTATGCCCGATGTATGAGGAATTTGGCGAATACGCTGGCGTACGTCGAATACGTTACGGGTAAGTTTTGCATACGTTAAGAGTACGCTAAAACACGCTGGTATACGTCGTCATACGGCGAGGTCGTCGAAAAATTTTGTGCAAGCACACAATTTGCCAGCGTATGGCTCATACGTCCCGCATACGTGGGCCATAAGTTGTAGGCAAGTTACGCGATCGTTGATACACGTTGACACACGTTACTCGTAAGTTACTCATAAGTCGATGTACGTCGAGATAATGTCCAGCGTACCCTAAAACTTACTTCTAACCTATGAGTAACGTGCTTTGAACGTATGTGTAACTTAACTCCAACGTATAATGACGTATGAAAACGTCCTCCCGACGACCACAAAACTTACTGAACGTGTTTATAACTTACTGCTACCGTATAATGGTGTATTGACAACGTTTATCATGTTTACAGGAATTGGTATATAAAGGTGGGGTTCACAGGAGGGCAATTCCACAGGTTGGTGGACATGAGCTTAAAAATTCAAATTAATATTTTCTTGAATTTTTTAATACTTTAAGTCCTTCATGCATGATAGTTTCAGGAACAAGAAATAAAAAGTTTATTTTCATATGTATACTTTGGAAAAAAAATGGTCAAAAGTTGTATCTTCCATTCTGTACCAAAATACAAGAAAAATAGTGAAAAATGAAATATGCCTTATTACCATTTTGTTATTGCAACAACATACGACTTTATATATTTCTGAAGTTTAGAAGAGTCAAATTACCTAAAATACACAACAGCTTTTCAAGTAAATTTGAAGTACTCATTCAAAGAGGAATATTGCAACCTGCTAAGGTGATGTAACTTGAGTAACCGAAAAAAATGACTTTGTTTTCTGAGAGAAAAATTCTTCACAGTTAGTTGGTGGGATTTTAAATTCTCTTCCTTCAAACAATCTTTGACACAGTAATGACTATCAAAATCATTAAAAAGTACAATTTTTTTATAAAAATGATAAAGAAAAACTGTAACGTGAGTAACTTTGTAACGTGAGTAACCATCATGTAATGTGAGTAACCAGTAAAAATTATTCAGTTAGGTAACATTTTTTGTGGGATGTCAAGTTTAAAGTCTCATGGTGAGTTGTGAAGTTATTTTTGATTAATTAAAAGCAAAATGAGGGTACACCTCTTTGATGTGACTCTTTGTTCATCAAAATATCAGTGGTCATACAATCACACAAAAAATTGAATATTAGTAGAAGTATTCACGATGCGAGAGTGCATTAGTAAGACTTGGTTTTGATTAACCAAACTTTAAAGAGTGTTTGAACAACACATTGAATGTCCTTACCTGTAACCCTATCTAGGCTGGGGTATTTTGGGATTTAAAATGGCCCGGGGGGGGGGGGGGTGGGTGGGGCCTCCCAGGCCCCCCTTAAGATCTCGGCCATTGGCCACACGATCACGCCGAAAATTTGCACGCAGGTGTCTTGGACATAATCTACAATACTGAACAGAAATTTATTTCATGCAAATTGGTATTAAGCGATTATGCTAATTTATGCATAATTAGTAAGCAAAATCATACTTTTCCCTCTTACTCCCTAATAAAGCTCAAATTGTTCTAATTTTTTGAATAAAATCTCTTTTTAATGTTCCTAGCAATGAATTTTACACACATTATTGGATTTTTAATGACATTTGTGTTGTTAACCATACATGGACAAAATGTAACGTGAGTAACCGTAACGTGAGTAACCATATTATCTGCACCCCAAGTAAAAACCATGTGTTCTTTATTTTTTTTTATCACAATAAATTGTTCATAATAATGTAATATTCAAGCATGCCAATGATTGGGGTTTGACTTATTTACTCTGATAATCACTGAATAATACATCATTAACTTCCTGTAAAAAACATACAAGGCAAGTTTTAAAATAGTTCAATATGAGTGGTTTGCTAAGATAACTATGAAGCTAAAGCAAATATTTCAGTGATTTAATGACTTTTACAATCCCTTTCACATTTCTACTCCACCATAGCCTACTCAAGACCAAAGTACATAGTTTCAATATCCAATAGGATTGTAAGATTCAGCACTAAGGAGTCTTATATTTATGAGCTTTATCAATTTTCATACACGTTATCCTACCATATTATCCTCCTCCAGCTAAAGTCATGATTCATTCATGAAGTCTCCAATATGAGATTCAGTCCCCAATTGTCTGTGTGCCGCAAGAAAAAAATAATAAAACCCACTCCATGCCATTCATCACAATGTCTGTACTCCTAAGTCCATTAATTCGTGAAATATCATTATGCGGCCTGCATTATTCATGAAAGTTATGACTTTGGATTTGAAAGAGATGGGGCATAGAGTAAATAAGTGAATCAATAATTGATTTTATAAAGACAGGAAAATTTATCACGTAATCCTCATAGGCAATGAATATTTGGAAAATAGTTCCATTCATTTTACTCCATCCACATTGTACTGAATGCATGTAGCTGTAAGTGTACATGCTCTTACTCACTTTTTTTAGTTGCTTCCTCATCATTGCAAATATAATTGAATAATTCATCTTGAAAGTAAAAATGATTTCAAGACTGCACACTGTAATTGTATGGTAGGAATCATATTTAGAACTTGATATAACAACTGACCTACACATTACAGTGCATATAAAAGTTCAATGGTTATGCAAAAGTTATTCACTTTCATGGTATCAGGTCCTGCTTGTTCACAAATTCATTCAATGTTTACCATTGTGTATTTAATGGCTTTTTATTTTTACTTCATTGTTGTTAACTGTTAGATGTAAGTGACTATTCATTTTATTGCTTATTCAATTTCTATTGTTTGTATCTCGTGTATTAATTTAACTGGACGTTCTAACTTACAACTTTAAATTGAATAGCTTAAGCAGGCCTTAAGGATGAAGTTTATCTTATTTGAAAAAAATTGTACTACAGGAATCCATTTCATAATTTTTTTTTCTTATTTGATAAAAACTCACTTGAAAATTATTTTATGAAAATATTGAATGCATCGCAGCCTGATGTCACCGTGACAATTTATTTCACAAGCCACACACGCCAGTACAACGACTGAGCACAAATCATCAACGCAACACACATCAAATACATGTACATACTTGGGCACTGTCACTCACCAAAAATCCCAGCTGAAAATCCTAATTTCGCCCTTCAAATTGTGTGATCCGTACCATATTTCCAGAGCACTCAGTGGCTTAGTTAAGATTTAAGTCGCCGAAAAATGGGCTAAAATTTAAAAAATCTGTGATTTTGTTCCAGTTCGTGAACTCTAATTTTCTCACAAACTTAGTATCGCATCTTCAAAAAGACAAATAAAGAAGCAAATTTTTCGGTATCAAAGTTAATTAAGTTATCGTGAGACCTGGTGCCGTGCAGCATTTTGAATAATAGTACCCCTGGATAGTTATCTAGGAATTTAAAGCAAGATAGACATAGACAAGTGTAGCGCCCGTGATTCTAAAAATTCCACTCATTTACACGTCAGAAAGCGACAATGCATGTAAGTAAAAACTGCAGCTGCGCTAGCCTGGCTCCTATGCAGGCGTGGATGGGAGACTGGACGGGCGCGGACGGGAGTGATTTTCATGTTTTGAGTTGCTCGGTACTTGGCAGATTTAGGCACTTGAGAGAGTGATTCCAAAACAGAAGGGAGCGAAATCGCTTGTCGCTCCCATGCATTTCAACACTGCCAGAGAATCTTATCCCCTCCCATCAGAGAACACATAATATTTGCATAGAAAATTGTAAATGATCAGCTCACCTTTCAGTTGATGACTTAACAGCAAGAACACAGTTTAAACACAAAATGCCTAAGTCCCATTCCTTATACCTTGCAAGCATCCCTATACATCATAGCAAGAGAGAGAGTGAGAAAGAAGAATTCAATCTTTGCTCCAAGACCCTTATCCATCCATCCATCCGCCTGCCTTGCTCATTCGTTCAGCGCAAAATCAATCAGGGAGCATTGGGGAGCATATTTTCATGAGAGCCAGGCAAACAGTGGCAACAAGTTCAGCGAGTTCTAATGCGCACCATCAATTCAGACATGCACCTATTTTTTTTCTCTCTCGCTCTCAATCTCTCCGTTCAACTGCCTCGCAATAATTGTTTGCAGCGTTATTTTTCGTCTCTCTCCCTCTCTCACTTTCATTATCTGTTATGAATGCTTCTGTGTGTATCGAGTTACTTAGTAAATACCAGCAAGTTTGTCCGAGGATTAGCTCCTAATAATGAATGTTCAATGTCACTGATCATATTGCTCTCTGTTTACACTGCAATATTTTTACATATATATATGTATTCTGTCCATAGATGCATCCTATTGATCATAGACAGAGTCTGCACAAGCGATTGAATGTCTTGGTTGTCTATCCTAGTCCAAACCTGACTGCCCTTATTTTTTCAAATAATATCATCTTTTTTAATGCACTTACATAAAAGCAGACAGGGCAAGCCTTCTATGAATTTGATTCATAGGTACTTTATGTAGCATAAATTAAAAGTGCACTACATGAACATTATACATGTACTAACTTTTTTATGCATTTTCGACTAGGAAGGATTGCATTTTTGCTCTCAATTTGAGTCTGCTCGAAATATTATATCCCACAATCAGAGAGATTGAGAAGATAGCAGAATAAAATACATGTATTATGAAGTTAAAACTGGACTTTGAATGGCACAGGTGTAAATCTATGTCATACTATTCGATTGGGGATGAGAATAAAACAATAGTTTACCCCACTGAAAAATAGGTTCACTTCTTGGATTTACACCAGTGATGAAAGGACTTACTGTAGCTTGTCAGTTTTTATGTGGAATATTTTAGTAGGTACATGTACTTGATACAATCTGACACTGGATTAATATCATAAATCTATGATCTATATATACTGTTAAAATGTATGGGAGTGTAAAAACATCATAAATTCCAACAAGATCACTAGTTCACATTTCAAAATTTTCTGGTAATGGCTAGGAATGCAGTCAGAACAAAAAAATTGATCAAATGAATTCCATACAGTCACAAGTAAACATAAATTAATAACTTGACATATTCAGGGGCAGCACCAAATATATATAATAGGGTTTTGAAAAAGTGGGGGAGAGGAGAAATGGGGGGAATTCACCCTGACAATTAGTTGGCTTCAATAAAAGCAGAAAAATAAGAGAAATACGTTATTTGAACAAGTGGAATGCCACTGGCAGTCTCGCCTGCATTACGTGATTCAATATAGCACCAGTGCAACTTTTACTACAGCTATCGAATAATTATTCACAAAAGAAAACATTAATATGATAACAAAATACTATGTCCACTGACACAACATGCCCTTTGACCATGCTCATGTGACCTAAGACATGTGCAAAACAAATGATTACCCTTATGTCTAATCGTCGATGTTTCATGAACTACAGTACATGGGTAGATCCATAAGCTTTCTAAGATATGCTAATTAAACAAATACCCCCAATACGGCCAAAGTTCACTGACCTTAAATGACCTTTGATCTTGGTCATGTGACCTGAAATGCACACAGGATATTCAGGGATACATGGTTTCTCGTCTCTTATGTCCAAGTTTCATGAACTAGACCCATAAACTTTTTTTTTGAAGTTATGGCAATTCCATAAATACCCCCAACATTATCAAAGTTCATTGACCCTAAGTGACCGTTGACCTTGGTCAGGTGACCTGAAACTCAGGCAGGATGTTCAGTAATACTTGATTACCCTTGTGTACAGTTTCATGAACTAGGTCTATATACTTACTAAGTTATGATAACATTAAAAAAACTTAACCTTGGTTAAGATTTCAATGTTGATGACGCTGCTGCCGTTGCCCCATCAGGAAAGCGGCACCTGTAGTCTCACTCTGCTATACAGGCGGGACAAAAATGGCATTTCACAAATTAATAGAACTTATTCTTTGACAGAAATTCATCAACCTTCACCTATATTTTTTGAAATATTTTTTCTGCTTTTATTATAACCAACCTATGTCAGGGTAAACACAATTGTGAACATCATTAAACTACATGACTTTGATACATTTCATTTACAAAAAAATAACACCTTCAGGTCCCCTTGCAATCCCCTCCCCTTGAAATATCTGAATGCCATCCATATCATGAAATACACATGAATCCTGAAGGGTAGCAATATTAATGAAAAATCCCATATTTAGATTCCCTATAGCTACATCAAAAATATTACTGAAACATATTGAAACATGCTTATAATTAGGATTCTTTATTTTGTTGACCTCCCCATCTCCTGTCCAGGAGAGATTCATAACAAGTTTTCTACCCTTCAGCTTAATGCCCAGGAGAGAGAGAGAAAGAAAGCAAGAAAATATCACTGCAGGGGGGGGAGGACAAATTGTCAATTTCAATTATTATTTTACAATTTCTGGCTGGAAACAAAGCTCTCTGTTTCCTCCTCCTTACAATAAATGATTGCTTTTCACTCTAGTTGCTCTAAGGTTGAAAAATAAGAGCCGCCTTTATCAATTTAGAGTTGTTAATTTGCCATCGATTGAATTGAGACTGAAAGATTGTGACGTCAGCATCTACGCAAGCAAGGGACAAGGAAAAATGGTTTTGCCTCCTGGATGTACTCCAAATTACAAAACGGAATATTCTCCCTCGTCAAATTACGGGAAAGGCAGAAGAAATAGCTGATGATTGTATTACAAATTACTGAGAAACTTCTACCTTGTCAACTGATCTGGAAAAATTAAGAATATTGTTTGGATGACTTATTCTCGACCCAACGTCCATTTGTGTCGTCATCCATCATCCATTCGTCCCAAAATGTTAAAAGTCTTATATTTTCTTCAAATGTAATAAGAGTAGATTTCCAGAATAATTACGAGGCACCCATGAAACCACGATTGCACAAACCTTTTTCTAGACCTTTGCTGTTGCGGATGTTGCTCATATATTATTTGAAAGTGACCTAATAATCAATACTGTCATTCATTTCACCAAATCTGTAATCTAATATAGTGGAAGCAACACTAAATACAACTATACAAAACCTTGTTGAATAAAGGTGTTTAAAAAAACATGCAAAATGCTGAGATGTGCAATGGCTCAATGATACAATTTGAGGTCTACAAAGACTGTGACATTCCAAAATTAGGGACTTTTTAAGTACTTTGTTGGCGTAATGGACTTCTAGTTATGACATGATTTTTAGGGCACTGCATAAATGAGCATGTACTTTCTAAAACGTTACCAAATAAAGACATTGTTTCGATTTCATTCAAACACAATATCACAGCTAGGGGTTTTGCAACATGGAAATAGGCAAATGAGACAAAATCATACAAATAAATGTAATTCTTAATAATAACAAATGAATTTATGATGTACTTCGCCCACTTTGTACCAATTAAATGAGAATCAATTACCATTTTAAGGGAAGTATCCTGGCTTCCCCAAAATGTGGGATTTAATAATGTTCAAAGTGCTATTATTGCAATACGGTATTATTTTGCTATCATTGTCTCATAAGACAACTATTACCCTTTTTACACAGGATTTTATTAACCCCGGACTATCGCTAACCCCGTACTATCCTTAACCCCGGATAAGGAATGCTTGCTTTTTACACACGAAACTCGCTAACCCCGGACTAGTGGTTTTTGTCGATCATTTGTAGTACAAGTACTTCACTCGTACACTTTTTACACACGCTAAAATTACCTTAACCCCGTACTTTAGGTGGGGCTAAATTGCTATTTAGCCCCACCCAGGCCTCGAAATAATCGACGGCCATCGACAGCCATGACCGTCGATGCCCCCATTACTGGTCGTCATGCCCTTCTTCTTTTTGCTAAAAGTAACGGCCACTAAAAATGTGCCCTTTTTATATGGCCATGGTGCCCTTTTTTCTCATAAATGTGCCCTTTTTCTGAAATATAATGTACCCCTTTTGAAAGTCTGCACCTTTTTTTCTGAGCGAGGAAAACTTTTCTCCGATCTCAAAAAGTATTCAATACCTTAGCTTTACCAGCGACGTCCAGTGCATGTATGCAGTCTAGTCTGAAGCCGCGCTGAACGATGAGCTAGCTATACACAGCTGGCCGGCCGGCCGGCCGCTAGCGCGCTTTACATATGCTATGTACATAAGCTGCAGCATAAGAATGGACGAACGCGAGCTCCGTATGTGTACTACACAAATGTCGCGCGCGCTGTACTGTCCTGGCGAGCGCGCGCGATGCGTAAGTACAGTACTTTGAATGGGAGTGTTTCATAAAGCTGTTCGTCAGTTACGAACAACTTACGAACGACCAGTGATACTTTCTTGGGTGCTAATCAGATTCACATTTAATTACATGTAGCTCAAGAAGGTATCACCAGTCGTGCGTAAAGTTCATTTTTTCTTAAGTAAATAATGTGGTTTGGTAATGAATCTAATGTATAACATCGACTATGGAAAGCCCCCCCCCACGCCGCGAAACTGTAACACCTACAAATAATTTATTACATGCCCCTTAAAAAGTGGCCTTGGTGCCCCTCTGTATGGCCTTGGTGCCCTCTGCTGCCTGGCCTCAGTGAAAAAGTGCCCCTCAAAAAAGTGGCCTTGCCCCCCAAAAATCCTATTTCGAGGCCTGCCCACCTTAAGTACGGGGTTAAGCTTAGCCCACTTTCGTTTTACACTAGCGATCTTAACCCCGTACTATCGCTCTTAGCACCGCAATTGCTGGGATAACCCTGCTTTTGCAGGGCCAAATAATCCCGTACTAAAGGTGGGGTTAGCCCCCATACTATAGGTGGGGCTAAATGACAATTTAGCCCCACCTATAGTACGGGGTTAAGGAAATTTTAGCCTGTGTAAAAAGGGTATATATGAGGCTGTTCTCACTAAAACTAGTTTAGTGGAAACTAGTTTAGTGGAAACTAGTTTAACGCGTAGTGAGAACGGTCAAAGCGGTCTTGGAAGCGATCTTCTAAACCAGTTTGGAAAACCACCTCGCGATGTAGTTTTCAAGATCGCTTTGCCTTGTTAAAGTGGTTTTAGCGTAAGTGAGGACACAACCGTTCTTCGGGAAGCGATCTTCGCACATTTTGAGCGCGCTACTCCACACGACAGGTGTAGAATGCCTATGCTGCAGTTTCGAATTTCGCGCGAAACGTGTCACCCTACTGAGAGTGTTTCCATAGCAACAAGAGCACTTTACGTGAAGTGATTTTGAAAACCACTTTCGTGTGATCAAGTGGGAACGCTAGCAAAGCGATCTTCCAAAGTGGTTTCCTGAATCGGCTTCCAGTAAACTAGTTTTAGAAAGCGTAATGAGAACGGCCTCTTTGTGCACAAGTGGAATATGTACACTCACTTGGAATAGTATTTTACATTCATTACTTGTGGTGTTCATGATTGATAAGTGTCACAAGGTTCTATTTCAAGTGAATGCAATACCCTGTTTAGATCTGCCAAAAATCTGCAATGCCTCAGGAGGTTCTAGATGAGTCATTAGATCATAACGGTCTCGGCACAAAGGACAAAGCACGAATCTGAGGTAATCGCAAGGGAAAATACACCTAGACAGTCTTGCACAATCGCAAGAACACATGGCGTAAACTCGACATAGAAAACGGAAGTCCTTTATCGAGCACATAGCCTCGATCGTCGTGCAGCTCACGTTCTCCCGTGATTGACATTTTGCCATGATGACGCAATTTTCGAGTCCAAAGGGATATGATGTACCTCACGATTACCAAAGATGATCTAAATGGCCCCTCGTGTTTTGATTAGGAAATTCATGCCGTGTTTGCTCCAGACGATTACCTAGTGTGACACGAGAGAGAAAGATCTTAACGGGGTACAAGATGGCGCTTCGCAACATGATATCCCAGGGTACTGAGTGGTGCATCCTTTGCACTTTTTTCCCCAAAAGATAAGATAGGCCTTTTTTTTTTTTAAACAGTAAGTCATCTCCACTATGAACTTCAACACTGCAACCCATTTTTTTTTTTAATCCATACATGAGCATATAATACCATGCTAGAACAACACATGAAACGCATGCCTGCAGGTCATTACTCTTTCTTCCTCATCAGCACTTAAAGGAAAATTTGATTACACATTTTTTGTGAAAAAGGTTCATGACTCCAATACCAGTGTTGCATCTTCACACCATCTCATATTAACACACTACTACATGTACTGCACCACTTCAGCCTCAATCCAATAATGGCAGCATGAAACAGACCTTAAAGACCTGATGCTTGTGAGGATACAGTCTTTACGACAATGACGGATGATAAATTGCCCTCATCTATATTTCATTCAAATTAAACGAGGCTATGGCACTGCTGCCACGACAGAAAAAAAAGGAGGCTGGGAGAGTGACAACGCATTAGGCCAACACAATTAGATTGCATTAAAATTAATGACATATGAATACTAGATACCATCAAAAACTGATCAATGGTATCCTGTTCAAATAAGAAGCATATTTTTCATTTCCTCTTTTCAAATTTATCCTATGCCATTTGTATTCACCATATTTTCAGTTTTATTATGAATGGTTTGACTGCAATATAATTAATTCAGTTTAGGGATAGTAAAGGATAAAGGCTACTTATTGAATGGGGCTCTCTTGGGGTTAACAAGTAGGTATTTGGAAGTTTACAACTGGTACAAGATGACGTCATTTTCAGGCACTGCGCGTGCATCACGTCCTCACCTCCCTCTCAGAATTGAGAACCTCACCACTTTCATTTTGCAGTTCTACTAAATCATAGTCGACGTGCACGGGGCTCACTTACCATCTCACTGTTTAATATGGACATACATATACTGCGTCAAGTGAAATCTAAAAAAAAAGTATCGTTAGTGAACATGTGCAGACAACATTGACACACATGGTCAGACAACTGTAACACAGTTCTCATTCACCACTTCTTTCTATAACTCTCTGTTAAACCTAAGTCACACCCGTACACATTGTCTGACCATTGTTTTTCATTTTATTTTTATTGCAATTAGATTTATGTGGTATGGCCAGTGTCGGTAAATCGGGATTCTGAAATTTATTAGTAGAATTGTTAGTCCACTATCTAAACAAAATATGAAAATTTACAGATTGCCATAATGGTGCTATGACCTCTAACATGGAAGAAGGTAAATAGCCTACATGAAGTTTTATAGACAACTATTAATGTCTATTTTTTTATCAAAAGAGTGCACGGTTTTAGAAAATAAACTCTACACTACATTTATACTACAGTTTACAATTACATTATCTTTTAGAAGCCAAATTATAGGGCACACGTTCCATTCATACCTACATGTTCTATATATAAGGAAGCATAAGATAATAATGATAATAATGAAAGCCAATTTTTATAGAGCACTTTTCCCAGAAAGGCTCAAAGTGCATTACAGCATATCATTACCCCGGTCATTGGATTCATTTCAATCCCACACGAAAAGTGCACAATTTCCACTCCCTGGGGAGCATTCCTTGCATTCATCGCAGCCTCATTATGGCGCTGACAAATCAAACATGCAATATCTTTCGCATCCTATGGGGTACCCATTTAGACCTGGGTCGAGAGTGGCAAAGTGTGGATTAAAGGTAAATGCTAGTTTTGGTAATGATATCAAAATGAGTTCGTACAGAATCCAATGAAATGACAACCAAAGTGTCTGTTTGTATAAATAAAACGCATGTGCCAAAGAATTCTGGAAGAAATTGTGTAATTGCTGAGAAATCAGCAAATAAGCACAGGAATCGGGTAGGGCGTCGGGCCCGACGCCCTAAGCAATAATTACACATTGTCCCACGTGCGCTTATCTGTGTTGGGGATCTTCGTTGTGAACATTTTTCAGCGTAGATTTCAAGATTTTACAAAGTTCAGTTTATGTAACTGTACCAGATCTAGATCCTCGATAATATACTGACAATTAAGCCTTGTTTTACAGACTTTCTCATGAAATCAGTGTTTACTGCAACTACTGGAATTTCTCTTTAACGCCTTGCCAAAGGACGCTAGACCACAGTGGGATTCTAACACACGACCCTCTGTTTACAAGGCGAGAGTGAACCACTACACCACGGCTCTTCCACATAAGATCTGCAACAAAGTTTTGTGACATGATTATTTAGCAAAAAGTGTTTGATGTAGGCATGCACAAGCCAGCTACTATCAATACCCTGGATTGAACATTTTGCATAGAAAATCCAAATCCAGTACATACAGAGAAATGAAACATTACATGTACAATGCACTAATAAATGCTCATCACTAAAAAAGGTCTGAATCAAAATGCTTACATGTCATGTTCAATAAATAATGCATCCAGACAACAAATGTATCATGAAGTCCTCTTTTACAATGTATATTCTTCAATCAATATCCTGGGACTGCCACCAAATGCACTGGAAGTTGACAAAGGGATTGAGCACTAAAATGCAGATTGCTCCAAACCTACATTGGTTAGCATCAAGCAGGTTGACAAACATCGAAGCCCCTATAGAGAGTAGCAAGCTTTAAATTCAACTGCCATTCTAAATTGTCTGGCCTACCAAGGAGCTTCAAACTCCTTGGGCCTTGCTGCATACAGAACTGAGTTTGTAAATCTTGCTCATTTACACTAAAAAAAAATGCCTAAACTTATCATCACTCTCAAGCAAAACTATCATCATGAAAGCTCAGAGATACAAGAATGACCACCAAAATCATGTGGCCCAATTATCACTGGTAACTGCAATTGACCAAGGTACCTACTGCTCACAACACACCCTTTTGAGAGAAGACTTCAGAAATTAATGGTTTTCTTTGCAGTGTGAAAGCCCTAAAGGAAGCAGTAGCTGGGTAATAATCTATCACCCTGCTTTTTCTCCTAATACCCTTGAGGATGAACTACTCTGTCTATAGAAATAATATAACCTTTCTGTCATATCTGTCACATCTCCATGCGCCAAGAGAGAGATGACGGGTGCAGCGGTGACTACTTCTACCACTCGCCATTCCTGCCGTGCACCTCACATCCCCGTAATAATAATTGGCCAATCTCACAAACGCAAGCACCAAGCTGTCAGACCGTTCTGTCTCCTCTTCAATGATCGGGATGTGCATTTAATGAAATTAGACTGACTCCCTTTCATCATTCCTCATCGATCGCATTACCCGAATGTGTATACACCTCATCATCCATCCTCAATTTTTTTACCTTCTCTGTTAGGTAAGGACAGCTCTCTGTGAACATGATAAACTATCTTGTCAACACCTCACTCACTTAGTAACTCAGCTCAAATTCTATTGAAGTACAAGCTAAACTTCAATTTAAGATGGTAAAACCAGGAAGCAGCAAATATTTAAATTTGTTTCACATGGAGACACATTTTCCTTACAAGACCAAGATGGAAAAGCCAGTCACTAGGGCCGGGTGAACATTCAGTTATCAAGGATAATATAAAGATCTCTTCTGTTTGTATATTTTGTAATTGTGTTTCATTGTAGAAAAAATAATGAAATAATATCTGCAAAGATAAGATAGAATTATCAAGGATCAAAAATAAAAAGATACAAAAAAGAGGAGCATAATGAACAAGAGCAAATATGTCCAGCTGTGAACTTATGTACAACTTCAAAACTTGAATTGGAATATAAAGTGCTAAGTGAGATGCATGTAGTCAGCAAGCAGAGAACAAGATTGGCACTTAATCAAGAATTGGGTCTTCAAAGAAGTCTAGCATTACTTCCAACTTGTATCAAAGTACAGTACACAATTGTACTATGCTCTGGTAGTCTGAATGATGAGACCACTGCATTCAGATTATGGTCTGAGGGGAGAGAAATTCCCCTGGTCTTGGGAAAGTTGCTTGAAATGGCAGCATATACAGAGAAACTGTAGGAGGCAGTGTAGGCATTGAAAGAAATGTTTACTGCTGGTTATGTGTGGCTTAGCAATAAGAAAGAGTGAACAAGTAGTACTTTATAAGCTGTTATTTTTGCGTGCATAATTTTTTGCGAATTGCGGGGGTCCCAACATTTTCGCGGGTCGTTGAATTTGTGATCAGAAGATGTACCAAACGCTTCCACAGCATTTCAGAGTTAAACAAAAATAGTGCAAAACACGTGTAAAAATATACTCCACAAAATCCCCATGCTGACATGTCTTTTGTATATAAATATGTCCCTGTAAAAACAGTCTGAGAGTATGAAAAAATTTGTTCAAATTTCACTTTTTTTACCTTTAGATTTGAAAATTAACCATGTCACAGTTTGATCTGTGAAAGTAACCTTTGGAAGTTGTGTTTTGGTAGATTCATTTTTTTTAGAAAAAGGGTTTAAGTGCAAAAATGTTGAATTTTGTGAACAGAGTCTCACACCTCTAAAAACCTCTGGTCATGTGACTTATGAATATTAATGAGTAAGCAAATAGCTGCCAATGTACCAGTGAATACAGTCAATCAGATGACAATAACATCAAATTATTTCATGGAAAATACATTTGTGATATTACAATGAGTGAATAAATATTGCTAAAAATATGTCGGGAAATAATTAAGATTTTGATTTCTTTTGAGAAATAAAAAAGTGAAATTCTAGCTAACTTTTTAAATATATAGCAGGGCGCGACAAACCCGCTTGCCCGGGGCAAGTGAAAATGGCGTGCGGGCAAGCACTTCTCAAAGTCAATTGCCCGATCGGGCAAGTGGTTGTTGCGTCTTTTTTTTGGACCGTACCTCGTTTTTCCATAAATCATCCAAAATCCACACTCAAAATCATGAATAAGCCTAAAAAATAGCAAGTAGCGCAGTTTCAAATTCCGAAATTGCGTTATTTTTTCTGTACCACGTATTTCCATAAATGGTACCAGCAGGTATGAAAAAAATCAACGCAATGGCCGGGAAACAGTTGAATGTAGTATAGGGGTCCATTATGACTACCACCATGTGCAATTTCTAATGCACATTTTCCCTCCTTCCGATATCACGATTCTGTGATAAAATAATTAGAATTACACAGGAAATCAATCACAGAGTCTATAGTAACCTCGCATTGGTGAGTTGTCATTCGGCTTTGCTTTTCAAAACGGCCTATTTAGTATTAACATCCAAAATAACTTGCCGTATTTGTTAATTATAACTTAAAATTCATTTGTTTCCCTTTTTGAGGGGATGAGGTAAATATCAGACAATAAATCACCAAACAAAGCTCCATCTATTTTACAAGGCCGGCGGGAGGCTCACACACGTGCGCACACTAGCTAGCCAGTCTGAGCAGTCTGTCTCTCTGCCAGAGCTCTGGGGGACAATTCGCTCAGTAAAGGCCTCAATGATGGTGATTTTCTGTTTCAGACAGAGTTTACATTTCGGGTATATTATTCAAAATTTCCTATAAAGTTTGATGATTTCTTCATTGTCATGTATATTTAAGTTATTAATGAATACATTCTCACCAAATTTAGACTCCCCCATAGAGAAATGCAATTTTCGTAGAAGTCTGCGTTTTCAAAGAACTTCAGGAAAAGTTAGGGTATGTGGGCCTTTATTACATGGCCGAGTACAGGTTATTGTACTGGAATAGGCGAAGTAGAAATTAGATATTGAATTCATTTATATCAACTCAAGTTCAACTCACAGTCACACCCACACAAACACACACACACACCCAAGATTCTAAGCATAGTGAAAAAAATTACTTAAAATCATACAATATTAAACAATGTTAGTAATAATTCATTAATAAGTGAACAGGTATTCCTCAAAATAGAAAAAAAAAAGTAGCATGTGAAAACGTAGATAAAATTATTGATCGAGTGGAACATCATAAAATGCTGAAGAAAAGACTTGATGGTTTCCAACTAATATTTTTTTTTTAATCAAGGAAATATGGAAAATAAATGACCATTTCATGGATTTAAAGATGCAAAATGTGAAATTTTAGCCACTCCACTTTGATGATAAAATAATTTTTTTCCGAGTCAATAAAGAGCTGAACATTTTTCACTGGCTTTCTTTATAGTTTCCAACTATAAATGAAAGCAATTCTAAGGAAATATGGTATGCAGGTAGCCATTTCATGGATTTAAAGATGCAAAATATGAAATTTTAGCAACTTTTGTTGAAGGGTTTTTTAAAACCTTAAATACCCATAAAATATTGATTTTTTTTCCTCCAAAATAAACGTAAAGACTCAGGCCTACGTTGCTGAAAATATCCTTTTCAATGTGTGTTCTTTTATACTGGACATGATTCTCAATTGTTATTTTGTATACATGTACCTTAATAAAAATAAGAGTAGTGCCGTCATAATGAAAAATTATTTAAAAAATTGGGCAAGCAGTTTTTTCTATCGGGCAAGCAAATTTTTTCATCACTTGCCCAACAGGGCAAGTGACGAAAAAAATTTTTGTAGAGGCCTGATATAGATCCATATCTCATACTTTTTCACCACACATTTGCAATAACAAAGCTTTGCTGTTAGGGACATTGTCAGTGATTACTAAATGTGTCAATATTTTTGCGCATTGTTAAATTTGCGGCCGATCGGTAATTCATGAATTCTGCAAAAAAATAAAACCTCCGCGAAAATAACAGCTTTAATATGCAATCATGTAAACTACACTTTATGTAGATATGAGCATGGTTTGTGAAGGGGATAAGGCTACATGTGAACAGGTCTATAAAGGAAAAGTTACGGAAATACCCAGCCCGTCAGTATGGTGTCTGATATGAATTCATCAAATCAGTCATACATTGCCCCAATCAATTACGAGATTCATTCCATCCCACCCAATTAATGAGGTGCAAAATTGCTTCTAAAATTAGATCTGCTAAAATTATCTGTCTGCTGCATCCTCCTCCTCATTCTCTCTAATCCCCCTTTCTCCTTCTCCTTCCCCATTTTTGTCTTCCCCCATTCATACAGTATACTGTCAAGTGGCTAATGAAATTACACTATTCATGAAGGGGAAGCTGACCATGACATTAAGGAGAAATTCCAGTAGTTGCAGTAAACACTGATTTCATGAGAAAGTCTGTATTACAAAAAACAAGGCTTAATTGTCAGTACTAGTATATCATCGAGGATCTAGATCTGGTACAGTTACATAAACTGAACTTTGTGAAATCTTGAAATCTACGCTGTAAAATGTTCAGACTGAAGATCCCCAACACAGATAAGCGCACGTGGGACAGTGAATAATTATTGCTTTGAATGTCGGGCCCGACGCTCTACCCGAATCCTGTGCTTATTTGCTGATTTCTCAGCAATTACACAATTTCTTCCAGAATCCTTTGGTACATACGTTCTATTTATACAAACAGACACTTTGGTGGTCATTTCATTGGATTCTGTACAAACTCATTTTGATATCGTTACCAAAACTAGCACTTACCTTTAAGTTGGTTTAAGTGAAAAAAAAATGAGTTTGGCAAAAATGCATCAAACAATTAACAGATATTTCTACAGATTTTTAACATTTTAATTTTATGAAATCTCATGCAATCTGCTCGCCAATTTGTCAGGTGGCCAAAAATCCTTAACACACATTTTTTTTTCTTAAAGAAGGTAAATTACTTTACCTCTACATTCAATATATCAAACACTTTTTTTAAATAAAATAATCATGTTAATCCATTAAAAGATGGAAATTAAAGAACTTTATATTACATGTCATACATATACTAGCTGCTCGCAGGTGATGTCATACAATAAAACTAGAAAAGTCCATCACTCTGTATTCCTTAATGGATGTTTATCAAGAGCTCATTAATACACTTCAAAAATTCTTCTTCAATTTTATTTCAACCACATTGATACTGGGTGTGGTTCACAACTAAAGATTTTTAAGTATGTCTACAACTTGTTACATTAGAGTGACTTTTTTTCTTTCAATACGCAAAGATGAAACGCTGAAAAAGATGCATTTTAAAATACTGCAGAACTTCGCCGAGGAATTCTCCTCTGTTCCTTCCATACTGAGCAGTTTCCCCTCCAGTGAAGTTCACAGGGGAAAAGCGCAGTATGAAAGGGACGTAAGAGAACATACAATTATAAATGACATTGTAAAACATTCCCCTTTGTAAAATATTAGCAACTAATTTCCACAAAGCCTATATTACTTGTGCTTAACTGCACATTGTATACATGTACCATGTACATGTACGACCTAATAAATGCTGAGTTGTTATGAGCTTTCATTATAGATGGTCTAATATCAATCATATCCTTTACAATTATATACAAAACAAAATCATTAAGGTGCCATCTTTGAAACTGTAGTACATAATCACCTAATTAATTTGTCATGCTTTGTCATCAACTTGAATGTAATTATTACCGTTGACCACTATCCATATCTGAAGAAACATGAAAAAAAAAACTTGTTTTTGTACAGCCATACTGTACCAGTAGAGTGAAAGAATATCCAGAGCAAAATAATGAAATTGGTGTATTAATATAAACATAAATCTTTGTGTGTGTATATATATCATATATATATATATATATATATTGTAAATATTACAAGTTAATACTATATCAATTAACTCAAGGTTTCTATTAGTTTGTTAAAGGACAGGAAATCATGTATATAATTATGAAATGCCCTTGCATGATGCTTCAAAAGTAAAAAATTAAATAATGAAAAATACAAAACAAAATTAATTAGAAATTAAAACATAGCCATGTTTAATTGGCATTTGAAACAAATAGCACACACATGTAAAAAAAACAAGAAATGGGGTGAAAATATTAATAGATTCCTACGTTTTCCCTTGTGTGCTCTAGTATAGTATACAAAAGCCAAGAGTGTGTTTTAAAAATTGGAAAGTTTTTATCCTCCAATTTCACTTTATAAAAATATTCCTGTACTATTTTGGTAACAACATACATTCAATTTCCTGTATTTATAGTTGCAATCATTGCAACAGTATATGTAATGTTCCAATAATTGTCCTCAAACACTGGGTACCTATAAACACATACAGATACTGTATTTGCACTAAAACTGTCTATATAAGTAGCTCAAATAACAATGAAAGTCCAATTGTACAGAAGTGACTACATCACCATGGAAACCATGCAATAACTTCCTGGTAATAAGAATACCAATAAAAAGTTATCCCTTGAGGTGGAAAGGTGAATAGATTGATGACGTCAATAGAACAAAATAGACAAATATGCACAAGGCACCACATGAAAAAAAAAGAACTGCTAAATACCATTTGATTACATGTAAATGCATCAGGCATGGAGTATTTTTCAGACCAAAACTATCACACACTATTTTGTAGTCCTAATAAAAAACTAATACCCTTTTTACACAGGATTTTCTAAGCCCCGTACTTAACCCTTAACCCCACACTATTTTTTTTCCTTTTCACACATGCCAAATTGTTATTGCTAACCCCGGATAAGGAATGCTTGCTTTTCACACACAAACTCGCTAACCCCGGACTAGTGGTAGCTCATACTTTAAATACATTTGTTGATCATTCGTAGTACAAGTACTTCACTCGTACACTTTTTACACACGCTAATGTTTCCCGTACTATAGGTGGGGCTAAATTTCCATTTAGCCCCACTTAGGGTTAAGGTTAGCCCACTTTCGTTTTACACTAGCGATCTCAACCCCATACTATCGCTCTTAGCACCGCAATTGCTGGGATAACCCTGCTTTTTTGCAGGGCCAAATAATCCCGTACTAAAGGTGAGGTTAGCCCACTTTGCAAAAATGCTGTGTAAAAAGAAAGTGGGCTAAGCTTAACCCCGTACTATAGGTGGGGCTAAATGGCAATTTAGCCCCACGTATAGTACGGGGTTAAGGAAATTTTAGCGTGTGTAAAAAGGGTATAAGTCAATTTTCAAACCCCCAAACATATCCTATGCATGTACTTCTCATATGCATGTAACTCTCCCAAAATGACAGACTCACTTAATATAACTCTATTTCCTGCCGTTTCATCGTTTCTATGACAAATGTCCCCTTTCTAGACATAATAAAAATAAAACACTGCTATATGAAGGGTGGTTGATTGAATAATCCAGACTGATAAGCTATTTCTATCCCCTTTTACCATATTTAAAGTGTACAAACATCTTTCATTGCATAAGTAGTGTTTCAAAAGTTCCTGTACATTAATGATTGCTTTTTTTTTAATTTGAACTGTTGAATTCCACATCTGTAGCCTTCCTTCTTTTATGTTGTGATTTTGTTTGTCATTCTAAAAGCTTTTTTGCACACCATAGGGTTTCTGCCCTATCCCACCATGATCCCACAAAGCAAGTTACAATGTGTAGACAACTAGCTGCATTTTGATATCAATTGTAGCCTTTGCATAGCCTTCTGTCTTTTCACTGTGATCTTGTTCACCAAAAAATAGTTGTACACCTGTGAAGTGCAGTATGGTACACTGTACATATGTATTGTTTTTTTTAAGTCAACATAAAGTGCATAATAACTGATGTTATTATCAATATCAATATAATATAGAGTAAATGTATGGCCGTAAAACCTCACTGCGTTTCAAGGAATAATTTTTTACCTGGTACCCAGCATCTCACCTGGGTTAAGTGCAGCAAATGTGGGTAAATTTCTTGCTGAAGGAAAACATGCCATGACTTAGAAGTGAATATCCCTCAGATTGAAAGATGGGATTCATAACCACTAGACCAAAATGCCCCCACCTAGTAAAAATAGACGTTTGTAATGATTTTCTTGTCTGCACTTTATAGAGATGGCCAAATATACTTCCACAATTTTTCCAGGAGACCTGCATTGTAGGCCTACATATTCAGGCATATATAGCTTAATCACTTTCAGAGCACTGTTGAATTAGACACACCCATTTAATCTCATATTAATATATTGATGACAGCAAGTAGAAAAGCCTGCATAATAATAAAACAAGCCATAACAAATTTTCTCAAATTATGTCTTATTGACACTTGAGTCAATTACAGTCATATGCCAGGTAATTGACGCACAGTTTTATGCATACAAGAGAAACTGAACGTGAAAGTCACCTTTCCAATAAATTTTATGTTCTACAATTAGATAATACTAAGACTCTTACCTTTCAAGAATATTCAAATTGTCCTGTTTCTGTTTCTATCCAAAATTGATCAATCCAAACAATATAAAGCTTGTCCCATGCCAGAGACACTCTCACAACAATTAAACCAGGGAAAGTGGGTTATTAAAATTGTGTCTACTGCAGGTACTGTAGGTTGATCTGTGCATGGCATGCGATTTATTTCCTTGATGCCTGGTCTACATGTACATGTAGTATACAAACATGACTGATTTTCTAAATCCTTGCCCTTATAGTGCGCATCAATGATGAATAGAACTTGGGACTGATCCATGAAGCACAGTGGGCGGAAAGAAAGGGAGAACTACATTTTTGTTTACAAACTTCAAGTTGAGGCTCTAAAACCTTGTGTTTGGTCCTGGGTGAGTAATAGAAATTGGACAATGGACTGGGGTAGTATCAAGGGACTTTTTTTAGGGTCCAGTAAATTCGAAAAATAGGGTAATCCAATAATCATACAAAAGGGACATAACTATATCATGGGTTAAGATTTGGTAAAGAGTCAATAAATTGAACCATACTTGAGCATCATTGATCAATACAACAGTGAAAAAGCATTAGTAGTCATTGAATCAATTTTTACCCATTAAAATTTAAAATTTTAGCACCTTCTCTTGGTAATGATTCTTACTTTACTATTTAGTAACTGGATATTAGAGCTATATTAAAATTATATCCTGAAATTTTAAGCCTATTCCATGTTTGAGATGGTGTTTTCTATAAACAAGATAAAAACATGCATAATCTATTTTGATCTGGCAACTGATCGAATCAAATCTGATGTAAACTTGGTTGATTTTTCCAATAAAACACACATGCACTTATGGTGGGATTTACCAAAACTTAAAGGACAAGTCCACCCCAACTAAATGTTGATTTGAATAAAAAGAGAAAAATCAAACAAGCATTACACTGAACATTTCATCAAAATCAGATGTAAAATAAGAAAGTTATGACATTTTAAAGTTTTGTTTAATTTCACAAAACAGTTCTATGCACATCCTGGTCACTATTTCTTATGTATTTCATCATATGAAATATTCTCATTTTCTCCTCATTATCAAGTGAAATGACGATTATTTCCTCCGTGAACATATGAAATTAGCATTGTTGAAAAATATATGATTCAGTCAAGTTGGTCCTTATTGTCACATCTGTAAAAACTCAAATATTGTATTCAAACAATACAAAACAAAAGAAATAGTGAGTGAGGGACATCATCGACTCTCTCATTTGCATGTCACTGAGTTGTGCATATCACTGTTTTGTGAAAAATAAGCGAAACTTTACAAATTCATAACTTTCTTATTTTACATCCGATTTTGATAAAATTTTCAGCATTATGCTAGTTTGATTTTTCTCTATTTATTCAAATCAATGTTTTCCTGGGGTGGACTTGACCTTAAAGATAGGCTTTCACAGTGTCATACGGCACAGTGAGGAATTTTGCATTGTTATGAAAATGTTCATGATATGGTCTTTGGACTTATCTGTACGTGTGACGATCATAAAACAGCGTGAATGGAATGAGCGTGGGCAAAAAGAGGCATGAACTTGACAAGATTTTAAAAATATGCTTCACTGCTTCCTGTTTTGGAGTGATTGGAATGTTTGTACATGACTATTTTGTCTGTTATACCCTTTTTACACAGGATTTTCTTAGCCCCGGACTATCGCTAACCCCGTACTATCCTTAACCCCTTACTATCTTTTTTCCTTTTCACACATGCCAAATTGTTATTGCCAACCCCGGATACAGAATGCTTGCTTTTCACACACGAAACTCGCTAACCCCGGACTATTGGTAGCTCATGCTTTAAATACATTTGTCGATCATTCGTAGTACAAGTACTTCACTTGTACACTGTTTACACATGCTAAAATTTCCTTAACCCCGTACTGTAAGTGGGGCTAAATTGCCATTTAGCCCCCCCTATAGTACGGGGTTAAGCTTAGCCCACTTTCGTTTTACACTAGGGATCTTAACCCCGTACTATTGCTCTTAGCACCGCAATTGCTGGGATAACCCTGCCTTTTTGCAGGGCCAAATAATCCTGTACTAAAGGTGGGGTTAGCCCACTTTGCAAAAATGCTGTGTAAAAAGAAAGTGGGCTAAGCTTAACCCCGTACTATAGGTGGGGCTAAATGGCAATTTAGCCCCACCTATAGTACGGGGTTAAGGAAATTTTAGCGTGTGTAAAAAGGGTATTAGAGTACTCTACTATAGAGATTAGTCTGCAGGCACAGACCCTGATTGAAACTTTGATCAACAAGTGTGTGTCCATGCAGAGACTAGCAAATACAAAACTGTCTGTTTCAATTCAGGGCCTTCAGTACACAGTGGTTAAATATTTTTGTGTCTGAAACAGGATAATAAAAATGCTCCCAAGAAATAGAGAAAGTGCATACTGGACAGTATGAATGGGATGCTTGTGTCATCACAGATCAATTCTCATCAATGAAAACCCTGCACCGCCATTCTGAAATTTAGAAATGTGCACCTTTGATGATTCCAGCCTGCTGTACATGTAGCATAGCTCCATCACCATGAATTCACCACTAAAGATCTAGAAGGCAGTATCAGTATCTTTTCTTCTCTTCACCGGTGAATTAAGATTTTCGTGCTAGTAAAGTAACGAAACGTAACAGATATTTGTCGATTTTAACGGTGCTCTCATTCAAAAAAAGAATACATACACCAAGGGAAAGAGGTGATTTATATTATACTGAAGTATACTTAGGAAAATTGAATTACTGTCACAGGCTATTTATCTATTTTTATATTTTTTTTCTTCTTCAAATATTTCAGATAATGAATTGAACAGTTCTAGCTCCACCAATGCAATGTACAAGTAGACCACGCATAAGTAACCATCATCTACAACGTTAAAACACTAATAGCCAGAAGGCATCGTGAATTATTAAAAACAGTGCTTCACTCATAATGTGGCTTATATGAATCTTTCTTTTATGGAATAGCCCACAGGTGCTTTAAAACCAGCTGTGCTCATTACAATGTTTGTTTTTGCCAAGAATTCTTGGTTATTGCCGGTTTCATGCTGTAATTGATAGATATCCTGGGCCTATCAGATCTAAACAACATACAAAGTGTTCTCAGGATTTTTCAAATCCTGTACAACCTCTTCCTTGATGATGCAGTGCCTCAGCTACAGACAAAATGTAATGTGTTAAACTTAATGGAAGCCTTAGTACCTTCTTGCAGCTCATTTTAAGTCTGGTACACCCTTGGAACTTTCACCACTGTTCACCAGTTTCTCGGTCAAGTTCATTTTAAGCAATGCTGAATAGGTCATGTTTAAAAGGTCCAGTGAATGAAGAATAGTAAGACAAGGTCTTGACCGGTATGAGTTAACAGAGTACATATAAGAAAGCATGATCATATATCTTTCATATTCATGAGCTAATATTGAACTTTAAAAGATTCTGTGAGATACAAGAGAGGCATCTATCTACCTGTAAAGCACATAGAAGACACAAGCAGTGGTATGGAAGTAGAGTTCTGTAGAAGGATGCAGCACATTTCCTGAAAACAGGGAGATGGGTTTACACAGCCCTACCCAGGGGGAAATGAGTCAGTAAGAGAGAGAGAGCAAGGGTATGGAGCTCTAAGGGGGAGTTAGAAGGGAATGAGAGGAGACATACAAGAGAAATTGAGAGAAAAATACAGAAAGGGGGAATATATCTTGAGAGAGCAACAAAAAAGAAAAAAGGTAATAGAAAGAGAGAACGAGGGCGGAGAGTGGTGAAGAAAAGAGTATAAAAGATAAAATAGGCAATAACTAAGGAAATAGCAGCCTACAGTGAAAAAAAAATATGATACAAAACCCAATTCTTAAAAAAAAGGAAAGGTACCTCACACATACCTCACTCATTGTACTACATAACTACCATATACATGTAGCATCCAATGTTTGTTTATTCAAATAAATGTTACCATTATTCCCTTGATTAAACTGTTTCTCCCTCCTTGTCTCCCCATCCACCTTGCCATTATGCCTCTCCTCTGTGCTTTTCAATGAAGCATGATATCTCTGCCCATAAGTATCGATCACACCAACACATCCATTTCCTTGCCTTTCTTCTCTTCAGGAAATGGTCTACCACCATGAACCAAGATGGAAGATCCTCCACCTTCTAACCAAATCTCTACCGCTCTCTTCTTGATGAAGTATGCGAGGCAGGCTTTGCTCATCTTGTCGACCCATGAGATGTATCATCATCAGCCCGAGAGTAGGCTCCATTAGCTTCCCCTAACATCAGCACAGAGAGCGCACTGCAGTTCGGTCTAACATTTCATAATAATAGAGGAAATCCAATTTCTCTGTGCATACATGTACTCTCCAAAGAGACTGTCCTGCCCACCCTTATATCATACCCAATTGCAGCAGGTCATTAATTAAATTATAGGCTAATGAAGACCAGTACACTATTGGAGCACCAGTGCCACTTAAGATCACATGAAGTGAAACATGTTTCTAGGCAAATTTGATCATTTCAGGGTAGGTGTCGTTTCCATGGACAGTGTAGCCTTTGAGCAAGTCCTTGCGCACTGCTTGTCTGGCGATCAGGGTTTGAAAAAGAACTCCAGCACTATGCTTTTATTGTAATGATATCCAGACTGAGCCACTTTAGCAGCGAGGCCTCTGCTAACTTGGAAAGGTCGTTATATACAATGTATTTGCATATTAATGAGGGCCTTACAATCGCGGCCAATCATAATTGTTTTATCAAGTGTTTTGTATAGATTCGTTTACTAGATCATGGCAGTTAATATTCTAACATACTAAAATAATTACTAACATCTAGTTGAACTTTCAATAAATCATAGATTTATTACATGAAAAAAACTTTATTACAACTGATTCAGTATTCATTATCAATGCTAGTTAAATATAAAGTTTTGCTCCATTATTTTTACATTATTTTTAAATAATATGTCATGCTAGCAGCTGATCGAAGAAATTTATTGTGCAACAGGGAACTTTTGGCACATATGAATGCGAATAGTCCCTCCCGTTGAACTCTGGCGGTTTTGGGAGGAGACAGTTAAATGGCTTGAAACGATAAAGATTGGCCATAACGAGTCAGAGACACATATTCACCCTTCTATGCTGATCCTATAGCATTTGATTGTAAATCTTTAAATGTTACAATTTCAACGTTTCCACCACATATTCAAGGTGTTTTAGCTGTGAGATCCTCTTCGCCGCCTGCTATGTTCATAGAGCATGCAAAGATGCTTGAATCAATCGATCAATCAAAGCTTATATGATATTCATTAAATTATCTCTGATACTCTTGATTGGTTTATCGGATTAGAAGGTGTGGTTTTGTCTGCACTCTCAATAAGCTATTTTGCATCTGATTATCTACCACTAAATTGGTAGAGTTATAATACAGAACTAAATAAATTAACTACAATAACCACTCAGGTCAGTATACATGTAGGCATTAGTTCTTACCCTCATTCAACAATAATCTACATTTTTAGGCAAGTCTAGGTCATGTATAGAGAAACAACAGCACCAAGTACCTTGGCCAAGGCTAAGGGTAAAGCTGAATGAAATTTTACTTAGCATAGAAAACAAACATTATCCTGTGCTAAATTGAAGGGAAAGTCCATAGCGCCACATCGAAATTCGCACAATCATCCTCAAAAAATGAAGTAAATGCTGCACTTTTAAATGTCAAGGTTACTTTCTTTATGTAGTTAATAGGTGCACTTGACTTCAGGAAATAAAAGTATACAAAACACTTAACCAAGGGTCTTATACCAAAAATAATTTCTTTATTGAGGAGTTTATTTATATCATAGTTTTAAACTGAACTAAACATGTGTGTCTTCCTGCAAGTCTTCATTAGTTGTATCAAGCTAGGATATATCTTTGGGTCAAGTATATTGTTATGTGTTGTAGAATGTATCCTGTCTTCTGAGGGAACCTATTATAATAATGAATAGTAATAATAATAATAATAATTTTATGTATTCAGCACTCAATCTTTACTCTGCAGAATGCACAAGGCACTAATTATCATTTTCATCCCAGTGTATATTCTACGTAAAGCGATACATCTGATGTGGAAAGACTAATAAACATGGTTGTGGAACAACACCTATGTACATGTATTCCTGTCTTGCTTTTTAGCAGTGTTTTCTTTCATTGATGAATATCCGGCAGCAGTATATGGCAAACTGCATAGGCCCGTATTCTGAAGTCGGGTTTAACTTAAACTCAGGTTTAAAGTTGTGGTGTAAGTATGGACAGCCAATTGTTACATAATCACTTACAGTAGAGATATCATACTTTCAGCTCATTCGGCTCTCAAATCATTCATAATTGAGTAGGAAATATAAATAGATGATTGTCTTCACCATCAATGAATCAGGAAAGAGCACAGTAAACTAAAGAAACATACAACTTAGTAAAATTTTGATACTTTGAGCTTCCCATACTTAAACCACAACTTTAAACCTGAGTTTAAGTTAAACCCGACTTCAGAATACGGGCCATACAAATTGTAAATTTTAACTGCATTACACCTACGGAGTACTCACCTGCGGTAATTCCAAACTGCAGAATATGATAGAACGTCAGATATTGGTCAGACCTATTTCCAAATTACAGAGTGTGGTCAGGTTTTATTCCTGTAGAAAGTAGAAAATAGAAAACAAATGAGATGAGAAATTGTTCGCAACAACTTGTAGATACAGGCTTTAAGTCAAGATAAATAGCTATCATAATCATAGATCTAGAGTGTTTTATCAACACTTTTGTCTGACAGGTTGTCAGATCCGACTTTCTTTGGTTTTGATTGGTTGAGAACAGATCCTATAATACCTGTTGGATACAATCTACTTTGTCAGATAAAAGAACTGAAAAGTCTTTTCATGTAATGCCCTTCCACTACGGTTCTGAAAGTGAAAAAGTGTTAAGCACATGTAAAAATATGTTTTGATTATTGCTTTCAAAATCAAAGTGGCAAATCAAGCAGGCATTCTGGAAGGAAACTTATGGATTACCAGAGAAATTTAGAATACATTTATATAGGATGTGTTCATAGATCATGCTGAATTTTAAAGGAAGAAAAGGCAGTGCTACAAAAAAATGAATCTGAAATATAGTGAAGCATCACTGCAAAGACTCATAACTGACTTGAAAATCATACATACAGATTAGAGAATTCCTTTGGAAGGTCAAAGGCAACTGAACTGATAAAATATCTTGACATTTGCCAAAATATGGAAATAAAATCTCTTCTTCCAAGTGTTCATGCTGTGATATGGAATTGAGTGCCTTCTCAATTTCTACACAAACTGCTACCAAACTTTTCTTTTTTTTCCTGCGGCATCACTACATGTAGGCCTACATACCAATTTACAACTCCACAGAAAAAGTAACTTACTGACTGGCAGGGCATAAATCCATGTTTCGGATTGGAAGCAAAAGTGAAAAAAAAAATGTCCAAAATTTTTGGTGCACCCCACGCACCAAAATACAGAAATTTGAAAAACTGACAAGTTGGTATGTTAAATACAAAAGAGTTTTTTGCTAAGTTTAAAGAGGATGTAAAACTAAAAAAGAAATCTTGCCATTCATTGGAAAGTGCAATGCATCGGTTGTATACTCATGGCAGACATGTTTCATATGCTCTATCCATCGAGTATCCGTTCACAGTGATTTCCGCCAATTTTGGAGCGGATGAAAGTGAAAAGAGCCACTCCCAAAATTTTGCTCGTCCATTTGTCCTGTATGCATAGGTTTTGTGTCCATTGGCCACTGGGACCAGGCTGTAAGCGAAACAACCTATTGCACCTTGCACATGGATGAGAAAGTTCTCTATTGCACCTTGTATACTCAGATGAGAAAGTTTTGTCGTATTTTGCTTTCACACTACAAGAATACCCATGACCTTGGAAAACATCCCTGTGAAAGGTCTTCTCAGTTTGACAAGTACCCGATACATACTTGAACATATGCCTATAATTTAACCATGTTACATATACATGTATAGTACCTTTTTTCATTTTCAGACTCAAAGTGCTTCACAATATAGCATACATGTATCAATATCATATGAATAATAATACTCTTCTACTTATAAATGTATATATACAGAGGAAATTTACCTGCAATTTAGCTCTTTCAGGAATATTACAAGAATTTGCTTTAAAAAATACTTGGCATTCTTGGTTTTCATGTCAGTCTAAAAGAATGTTGAGTTCCATTATCTCCAGACTCCGCCAGCAAGAAATATTAGCTTGCATAAAATCAGAACTATTCCAGAATCATGATAGAAATTGAGTGCTAAGTTAAAATTCAAAATCCCTATGAAGAAAATGATCAACATCAACAGAGCCACATTGGTTTAAGTGTCACATTAATTTCCACATTGCTTGTGACTGCCTGTAGTACTCCCCAACTCTCATTAAATACTCTGTAAAACAATACAGCAAGCCAATAGAATAAAGGCACCCACAAAAGCATTAACACTGTGATGGAGAATTAATTGTGGTATTATGTTACATCAAGGCGTGCTTACAGCAAAATATGGTGACCATGAAACACTTCATACACAAAGGCTAGATGAACATAGACATAGGCATTCACACTGCAAGAAAATTCAAAATTATATTTCTGGGCTTTGTGATATAATGATATTCAGACCTATAAATGTAGCAGAGACACGTGTACATGTACATTCAGTATATACTATTTCTTTGCTTTGAAATTCCAGGAAAATCTCTTCAAAGTTTGAAGTCTGAATTCTCTGAATATACATGTAAAATAAATTCATAACTTTTTAATTGTCAGTCACATGACTTGATACATTTCCAAACTATTACTTAATTGAATATCAACAAGTTACGCATGCTTCTCCTCTACTCCCCCCCCCCCCCCTCCAAAAAGAAAAAGTGGATGAGGAAAAGTCAGAAAGATTTCATAAAATCATTCCCGAGTGTAAATGATACCCAAAGAAAGGGGTCCTGACATCCATAATTAACATACGTATGATATCAAATATACATCACATGTATATTACCCTTTTTACACAGGATTTTCTTAACCCCAGACTATCGCTAACCCGTACTATCCTTAACCCGTACTATTTTTTTTCCTTTTCACACATGCCAAATTGTTATCGCTAACCCCGGATAAGGAATGCTTGCTTTTTACACACGAAACTCGCTAACCCCGGACTAGTGGTTTTGTCGATCATTCGTAGTACAAGTACTTCACTCGTACACTTTTTACACACGCTTAAATTTCCTTAACCCCGTACTATAGGTGGGGCTAAATTGCTATTTAGCCCCACCTATAGTACGGGGTTAAGCTTAGCCCACTTTCGTTTTACACTAGCGATCTTAACCCCGTACTATCGCTCTCAGCACCGCAATTGCTGGGATAACCCTGCTTTTTTGCAGGGCCAAATAATCCCGTACTAAAGGTGGGGTTAGCCCACTTTGCAAAAATGCTGTGTAAAACGAAAGTGGGCTAAGCTTAACCCCGTACCATAGGTGGGACTAAATGGCATGTATGCAAATGAGATAGCCAATAATGTCACACTGTTCACACACTCAACATTCCTTTGTAATTTATTTTAAAATATATAATATTAGATTGTTTTAGATATAGCAACTGCAACAAGAAAGTTCTTGATTGCATCACAATAGGTAACAAACAAATTCCACATGTTCAAGAGCAACAAAACCATGTTTTACATTATCATAGAGAAAAGGAATTTCATATTGTACTAAAATACAAAAAGAGAAGTAAAAGCAGTAAAAACATTATCCAGATAGGAAGTCAGTGGCTTTGTGTTTTCTTCTTGTATGGTGGCAGTAATTCAATGTTGTTTATTGGGGAGAAGCAGTCACAAGCAGCATCTGTATTTGACACCGATACCTGTTACAGTGGCCAAGCTAAAAATGGAATAGCTCAAAATAGTCCTCAAACCCAACCAAGTGAAACATTGAAGCACATCCGAAACACACCATCCCGCATTTCAAGCATCAACATTCCACATGCATCTTCAAAATGCGGGTAAACCTGGCTCAGCATGGACGGCACAAGAGTCATCGGAATATTCACCTGTAGATTTTAATTTGTAATTGAGACATCACAGGTTGTATGGATGACTTGACGCAGGGAGCAAGCGGAGGGAGCTTGCAATGGAAGTGGGCCAGGTCATTGATGACTGCCCATTACCAATCAACAAAGCAAAATAATTCTAATGGGAGTAGAAGAAGTAGAGGGAGAAAAGGAGAAGTTATGCTTCCTGTTTTCATCCTTAGACGATGCTTACACACATGTCCTAATATATAAATAGCGAAAAATTACAAGAACATTTTCAGGACTGCCAAAATTAACATATTTTCTGTTTTCAAATTAACCTGAACCAGAAAAACCTCTTGTACACTGGGTGATTTCAAATTTGGTGTTCAGTGTTGTTCTCGGTGTTGAGATTCCGATAAAACACAACGCCGTGTTCAGGACAATCCTTGATGGCACATGACATCAACCCTCTGCTGATCATCTCATCTTCATGTCAGAAGGCTTAATCGATGCAAGTGAAATGAAAGTGAAATCAGGGAATATTGTAAATGTTATCATCCAGGATGTAAGTTCTAAAATCACGTCAAGAAACTGAAAGAGTAAATATAATTGCTCATTAAATTGTATAAAGCTGTTTTGCTCTGCTCTCATCTTGACTGTAAAAAGCTCATTTTATCTTGGGGTTTCACCCTGTTTGTGAGCTCAAGATGGGTGTTAATGAATGGGAAAATTGCACGTAGATCATCAACACCACCAGTAATGATTGGTTCAGCAGACGACATTCAAACACATCCGCTCAACACAAACTGCCATAGAAATAATTGTACATGCTATCTTCTGAGGTCATCAATCCCAACATCAGCCTCATTTCAAGTACAGTGTTGTAGATGGTGACACTGAGCTTGAAATCACCCATTGTAATACTAGTCTATAACAAGTATCATATTCCTACAGCAAATATTGTGCATAACCCAAAGATATCAATAGAATTACTCACAATTGTCAAATTCTGATGGGATTACCTTTTTTCACATTGATGAACTTTCTGCCATTTTCTGATTGTGAAGTCAATCTGGATTCAATAGAAAATACCATGTACAGGTATCTTCTATACAGGGCAAGTGTGAAAGCCCCGCATTGCTTCCAAAGAGAATGTGATATAGGTAACTAGGCGATAGTGATATTATATCAACATGGCAAGATGAAAAGCATTTCCATGAATTTATTGGCCAGTGGTGGTCAGGAAAAAAAACTTGCCTGATATATTAATGTCCAAGCACACACACACAATATGCTGCAGTCAGACCAATGAAACTGATCCAAACTGACCGATGGTTATGTCTTGGACATAAAGTAATAGCTTTTGGTCAGTTTAAAGTCGGTTGCACTGGTGTGACTGGAATAGACAAGTCATATCCAAAGACAATGTCAATGGTCAAACATGTATTGATTGATTCAAGTAGGGAATTGTGTCTACAGGTATATTTTGGATAAAACATTTTATTGACTGGAAGTGAGTCTGAAATTTTCTAAATATCCCTGATATTTGATTATGATTCAATCCATAATTTTCACTATTGTTTGAAAGACCAATTCAAGGAATGACGATGATCAATGATATGAATGGCCAGTCATATACAATGTCACAAGGGAAATTTTCCTTGAGACAATTTTCAAAAATCATGAAACAGACACAGTACAGCAGGAATGACTTATAGAAAATTACAGACCCAGTATAGCAGAAATGGTTTATAAAAAAATATCTGGTCATAAACTTGTTTTAATTGAAAAAAAAATCAGACAAGCAGATTGGTGAAGGTTTGAAAAAAAAATTGGACAAAGAATAAGTTTTAAATTTTCAAAAGTAAAAATCAATAATTACTTTACTCAACACCTTCAAATTTTATCACATAATAAGTGATGTCATTGTGATGTAGAGTAGGGACAATACACAAATAGCGAATACGATGTTGGTGCAAGATTTCGTATGAGGTGAAAGAAAGATGCTCTATTCAACGAGGCGTTAGCCGAGTTGAATAGAGCGTCTCTTCTTTCACCGAATGCTAAATCCCACACCATTGCACGCATAAGAATATTCGCTATTTGTGTTGTGCAACACCTTCAGAATTTAGCGAAAATATGAAAAAAACAAGTTTTTCCCTGCTGTAATCTAGGAAAAGGGAGTAAAAAAAGTGAAAGTGAAAAGCAAAATCCCACAAGTGCACATTTCCTTGAGCAGCATTCACATTCAGCCAGCAGGCTTATACGCGTATTGCACCTTCATTTTACTGAGCACAATGAATTAAGTTGTATTCTGACATCACCTCCTAAAGCTGTGCAACGATACATTTTGGATGGTACGTCTTGTGTGCAACGATACAAATGTTTGACAGCCTCTCATTTGCTCGCTTACAACAAGCTAAGTAGGCGTTGTACAATTTCTGCGATTGCTTCCATACACAAAATGAGAAAAAATAATTTATAATCAGAATTATATTTATCCATGATGACATATAACATACATGTACATCCATTAAACCTTTAATGTGCCCCAAGGCAAAAAGGGGCTCAGAAAAAAAGAAAAATATATACTGGTAGTATTGAAAGGAAAAAAAAGATCTACATGTACAGCTGCCAGTCTGTCTCACTATTGAGATTTTAAGTGTATTTCTCCATAAAGCACAAGTCAGGTGATTATCTCACAATATCTGAAAATGTTGCTGAGCTTTGTATTATCATTCACATATGAACCAAGATTACATGAAACTTACCTACATTGTATTTAGGGTAAGAAGTACTATTTTGGATTTGATGATGTGTGATCTTATCTAATTATCCACTTTTATTTTGCTTCATTAAATCAATCAAAACTAACAAGATGTCAATTTCTTTTATTTTTCAAGAAGTTGATTGACTTAATGATTACTCTGCTCTGGTGTTACATCACAAACCACAAGATGAACTGTACTTTTTTTGTTAAAGGGCAATCAAATTTTGAGTTCTTGAATTATTTTTGTGGAGGAAAACAATGTACATTATCTGAGATGATTTGTTTCAACATGCCTGAACCAAATTCAAATATCCATACGTACTTTATCTTCTTATCATTCTCTTTTACATGTAGTTCGCTTCAATGAATTAAGAAAAAAATATCAAGATATCAATTGTCTTATTAATTATTTCTAAGAAGTTAATTGAATGGATGATCACTTTCATGGATGGCGAACTACGGGGACGAGTCTATTTAAAGGTAATCCAACCTCGGTAATGAAATTATTTATGTAGAGGATAAAACAGAATAGTGAAAGTTTGATAATAATCAGACAAACGAATAACAAAATTATTGCTGTGCGAAAATGAGATCAATAATATAATTTCAGTCTCAAAATGGCAGCTTATTTGAAGGTGATCAGAAGATTACCCACAAGCAGTCAGGACAACTCTCTCATTTTTCATACATGTACATTTAATCACAAGGAACTTTTTATGATTTTCTTTCAAGCATCATTATCAAAGAGTGTGATACAGTAATTCCAACTTTTTACAGTTTCAAATATTAAAAGATAACTTTCTTTATCAATAGTCTAAATTTATTTACAAACATACACCAACCTGTTTATCTGACATTTCTCTTTCCTTTTCAAATAACTATCCTCTTTTGGTGAAATTTCTTTTAAAGACAGAAGACCAGATCATCTGAGAGAAATTTACTTGCGTAAAAACATTTCAATCAAATAACATATTTGCCAATCTTTGTTTCAAAAAGTTCTGAGGGCAATTCCTTGAGGATAAGCATATATATGAAAAATGAGCTTCCTCCTGGTCAATTATATTATTTAGTGAAAATTCATTTCATAAAAAAAGTGTCTTTTGTGGCAGCAAGATCCATATTAAATATTACATGTTTTTTCATTTGTATGAAAGAAACATTTTACTTCCCTTATTGAATTGCTTTGACATCAAAGAGAAGCTCTTGATTCAAATCTTTTAAAAAAAATAGGTATTTTCATATATCGGAATTCATGTGATGTATTAGGGTGTTATCATCTGAAGATATCAACTTAGTGAACAAGAATAAAAAGAGGCAAATGTAGCAGCCACATCAGTAACATATATCTATTGGTAAGAAAAATAAACAAGCTCATTGTTCAAATCCACAGGTTTGTAGTTTAATTACACTGAAATTGGTCTCAATTTGCAAACAAATGGAACAAAATAAGAATACATGTAGGCTACAGTAGTCTGCTGCAACTTCTCCAAACCATGACATAGACATTTTTAAACAACAGACATGCACAGGATATGTATGCAAGACTTGCCTCAAGACCTCCAAATTTTTTCTTGTATTAATTGGGTTACATGTACGTACCTGCAGACTACATTAATGAGGACAAAGAATTAAAACAAAACAAGAAATCAATTTGCAATCAATCTTAAATATCAATCATAAATTTGAATTAGTTATAAGCAGTCTTCATTACGACAGCCCAATTCTATGCAGTCTTCATTACGACAAACCAAATCTACTTTATGTTATAAAAGCAGACAAGTCAGCTTAATCAATAGGGAGTATGCAATGAACTGAAAGACTTTTGAATAACGATGGCTTGCCATTCCTTTACTGAAGGTTAACGTAGCTTTAACCATGACTGTTGCATCATTTCTCTCAATGTGCTCAAGGTCCCTCAACACTTAGAGACACAGTCTATATGGTGTTCATCACTAAGTACAGGTATATATTCACCAAGTAGACCAACCAAAACTATCTCTCCTAATCCAATCTTTTTTCAGTACTTCCTCCTCCCCCTTTCTGAAATTCCCCCAACATTTTGCTTATTCTTTCCAATCCACTGGATGCTCACTACAAAACAACTGGCAAGAGAGCTTAAAAGCTGTTAAATTGGCAAAACAACACATGGTCTTGTTCTTCTATCCCTATTCGGTCACATAGCGGATGGGATGGCAACCCCCGGGGGCAGCACCCATCAATTTGATTAAGAAGGAAATGTACCCCAGGGCACCCAAAATTCTCAAATGCATTAAGTCTATTAGTTGAATAAACTTGAAAGCTGTCAGACAGGCCCAGGACAAACTCCTCTTTTTCACGCCACCACTATTTGTATCACATTATCACGAGCAGTGTCAAAGGATGGATACTGAAAGAAAATGACAGAGAATGAACAAGAGGGGGAGACAGAACAAGAGACGGAGAAGGGGAAAGAGTAAAAACACTGAAATGAGATAAAACATTGCTTTATCAATAAATACACAAAATCAGAAGATCCACTCTGATTGGGCAAAACAAAAATTGTTTGGTTGAGCTCGACAGACCAAACAAATTTTTTGTCATCTACCCATTTTCAAAAAAAAATTCAAACTTTCCCCAAAAGTTGCTGAAATTTCACATTTTGGATCTTTGTATTCATGAGATGACCATCTATATTCCATACTTCCTTGAAATTGTTTTGATTTAGGTGGAAACTACCCTAAAAAATGAGGAATATTTACCTCTTACTTGACTCTGAAATATCATTTTATGATGGTACCATACTTGCCAACATAGAAGACTGCAAAAGCAGTAGACTTTGCGTGGGAGTGTGGGGGGGGGGGTCTTGGAGCTAGAGACATTGGAAATTTTGAAATCTATTGAATGCATCTTGAAGTGCTTTCAATAATTATGCCCCATTTTCATCTCACATAAAAACTAAATTTTGGCTCATGCTTGCAGTATTTTAAAACTATTTCAAGAAAATTGTCAGCTTGCGCTACGTGCCATCTATCTCTGCACATCCCACACTCACCCACTCTCCCATTTATATTCAGAGATGATGCAATATCTCCCCATCCCTCTCAGAACTGATGCCAGACATCAGTGGTCCTATGTCAACTTGTGAAAATGCTCCATCAAAGCACCTATATATTGGTCATGCTGACAATTCTGTTTTCAGTGAATGCAAAAAAAACAAAGATTTTTATAAATGAAATGATTTAAACACCCTCGACTATACATTAACCGTTCACCCGCTGCACCTCCCAGCATGCCTACAAACTGGTGTTAACAAGAAGCACAGTAATAGAAAAATAAACGATATCACAATCCAAAATTTAACTTGATGAAAAGAGTTTGGGGCCGAGCATAAGTGTAAACACTGTATAGCATATTTTAAGTAAAACCTGGTGAAAATACAACTCAGCTAATGTTTTTAAGCAGAAGTTTCTAGGAGAATAAAGCGTAAGGTGGTGAAAATGCCTGAAAACAGTATACCACCGCCAAGAGCAGTAGAGTTGGCAACTACTGAGGTGCACTCTGTAAATAATGCAGTCCCACATGTTGATTTTCATGGAGTTGACTGTTACTGTTGCAACAGCTTTAAAGTCTACATGTGGAACTGCAATACTAGTATTGACCGAGCGTACCGTGAGAAAACGATATTTCAGAGTCAAAGGTGAATATTCTTAATTTTCCTGATAGTTTCCAACTACATCCAGTGGCAGACCGTGACCCAGAGGAGGCACAGCATTGGAGGGGCACAGCATTGTTCATTTACAATACAGTGCCCCTCCAATGCTTTGTCTCCTCGGGTCACGGTCCGCCACTGACTACATCAAAACAATTTCAAGGAAATGTGGAAAATAGATGGCCATTTTATGGATTCAAAGATGCAAAATGTGAAATTCAAGCAACTTTTGGCAAAGGTTTTTTTTTCAATTTTTTTTTTAAAACCCACGCTGGTTAACCATTAACGCCCATTATCAATAGTGTTTAAATGTTTTTCAAAGTAAACATAATGACTTAGGCCTAATTTTTTTTCAATTTTTATGGGAGGCAGGGGGGGTTCATTGATTTATCAGGTCCATAAACATGTATGTAGGTCCTTGTGTTGTAGGTTGTATGTGTGTATATGGTTGTAATAATAATGTAATACAGTATGCAGATCATTGAAGACATCATCAATGGATTGGGGGAAATCATTCCGTAGTCTGAATTTAGACATTTATATTTATATTGTTGTTTTTTCAAAAAAAAGTTTCCTTTATTTCTTTGTTCAATATAACATGTTGCTATATCATTTGTTTTTAAAAATCTGACAGACCAACCATATTTTTAAAGAATGCCCGCAGGAAGACAACCAAACATTTCTCCTTTTTTGCGTAATTAAGTACCATGTTTTCAATTTCAATGAATAAATCATACTATGCACGTTTCGAAGTGAAAATGGGTGAGTTCGAAACATGGATGTACATGTACATATATGGGTTGTACATACATGCATAGTCTGCTGTGTAAACCCTTCACTCATGTTAAGGGTCTGAATGTGCAGCCTATACAGCATTGTATACTGCAAGTTTTATATGTCATTGTGTAGAGACCCACTGGTTGATCAAAGTCTAAATCAGGGTCTGTGCCTGCAGACTTGTCATTCATCAGAGCTCATACTGTAATTCTTGCCAAGATTGTGCCAAAAGACACCAACAATGGTAAAACATACTCTTTTTCATCACCAAACATGTCATGTCATTAGTGAAGCAAATTACCATCAGATATTGATTTACCATAAAATGTAAAATCTCTCATGAATTACACCTTGGGTTACAGCCTCCAAGTGATGAATTCTAAATCCATATGTATCTACTGTGTATTATGATCTGTGCATATTCAACTCTCACTTATGCACTACACATGTCAGGTGCATTTTATGTACCCAGTATGATTTACATGTTATTAATTGCAAAATTGTCATTTATGTATAAATCACACGTTTATGGAAATCAAGCAAACACATACATGTACTATGCATAACCTTGTAATTGCCAGCTAGTATTAAAGACATACAGTATCGGTTTGAAAATGATTAGTTCCAGGATTAAACCATTATGCGACATTCTCAATTAAGAGCAACAGTGAATATTATCAGGACACCTGTTGCATATTTTCCCTATGTATTAATCTAAGTACAGCACAGTACATGTATACCTCCCATTTAATCACAATCTCATTACCTGTAATATTAAAGTGGACCGTAGTATAGAACTTGGAAGAGTCAAACTGGTCGGTCAACTAGCGTCTGGCCGGTATGACTCAAGACTGGTATATTGGCATTCGTAGGACAACACAAGGGAATTTATTTTATAAGGCATTAGCACTATTTAGCAGGACAACAAAATTAAATTGGCAAAATATGTTTACTGCAATATAGAACAAATTAAATATTTTTGTTAATGTTAGTGTATACAATCATACAGATGATTGTGAATACATTGTGTACCATAAGAAAAGAAACAAAATTTTCAAGGATACATGAAGCTATCCCAATATCCCCATCATCAAATACATTTGAAATGCTTTTTTTATTTGATACAATTAAAATGAGTGATACATGTATGTATGTTTAAATCAAAACCTAATTTGAAGAGGATCCATCTCACATGTAATAAAGCACAAAAAATGGGACCTGACAAAAATAGTTTGTGCTGAAACTTTTGTTTCAATTTGCATCCCCTGTTATTCAAATTCAATTAAAGAAACATTAGAACACCGAAAATGCAACTAAATGATTCTTTTCTCACACAAGGTTGCTGAATCCTAAATAAATTCACAATTTTCTATGGAACTTGAGTTTTACATTGATTTTTCAAAATTCTTCATGCTGACATGTATGTATGCATAAACATTATACATAAAATTAAGAACAAAAGAAAAACTGAACTTTATGATGAAATTTGCCCATATGCTGGAAATTGAATTCCGAACCTTGGTATTTTTATCAGAATGTACTACTGTCGTCTCTCACATAATGTACCATGTCTTCTGTAAAACGTGTTTGTGATAAGTGCACTGATGGGAAAGTCAAGTGACCTATTCGATATGGTGAAATAGTCAAATAAAATGAAACACTTCGAGATAGAAATGGTTCACAGAGCCTTTTTCTTATTTTACTGCAATTTCAGCAAAATGCTATTATTTAGTATTAAGGATCATGTGGCAAGCTTTCTCCACTCTGTCGTGAAATGAGTACCTCGACATCAGTTGCTCCATCTAATACCAATTGTGGTGTATATTAATCTCCCTCATGTGCATACTCTATTGATCAGAAGTGTGATTAAAGCACTGATGACGTCAAGAAAAATCTGAGACACCACCCTTTGCTTCTGTTGAAAGAAGCATAAGATGTACATATACCCCCCCCCTTCACCGTATTCTCTTAGATGTACTTGTAAATTTTCCTACCCTTCAGTAATTCTACAATTTTTTGTCCAATCTAGGAGGTTGGGGTTTTAGGGTTAAAAACTCCCACCCCCTTGGACTCCCAAAAATATACTTTTCTTTATTGTAAAACATGTACAATCACAGCACCTTCCCTGGTGACAAAAGCCTCACATGGAGAATACCTGGGCAGATCTAAGGGGGGAGGGGTAGGACACAATACGTCGTAACTCATCATTCTTGAGTCAAACCCCTCTTTGGTCTTGTCAATCAAACAGTAGAATGCATTGAGTAGGATGGTCTGTTCAAAAGCCCTGAAACTGGTCGCAAACGGTTCCATATTTAGAACTTCATATGTAATTTGAGCTACATATAGATTGTTAAAAATATTGTCGCACGCACCACGAACCGTCCTCTCTGCGCACTTCGATGCGAAAGTTAAGTGCACTGTGTCTTTTCCACGAACCGTCCTCTCTGTTACGTTGCCCACTGTGGCGTAAATAATGAACTTCAAGAAAATATAAAGATACGAGATGAAACTTTGGAACCTGAACTTTTTAACGAAGATACTGGAAAATAATTTACTCTCCTTGTAGGTGCACTTATTGCTGGTTTTAAAAAACTTTTCTTTAAATGCGTTTTCTGCAAAAGTAACTTTCGCATCGAAGTGCGCAGAGAGGACGGTTCGTGGTGTGTGCGACGATATATATACATGTATATATATATATCCGTGAGAAAGGGATGGGATGAACAGTCACATCCAGGTTAAAGTTGGGTATCTTTTAATGTTCTGTATTGATGAAAGTACTGAAAAGTATTGTTTTTTTTCATACATGTACAATTACAGAAATGATTTGAGATATCAGGCAGCTCAGAACCTACATGTACTGTCATGAAGCTGCCTCTGGCTCAGAGGCTCAGTGAAAATATTGCTCTTCCGTTTGCCTTGCCTACAGATGAATAAAACATGAATGAGTGTTTGAAGTGGTATTAGGGATCCCTGTAGTGATCATGCTTTCCTAATTCTGAGCAGTTATATTTGAATTTGATGCAAGTGGCTATCAGACTAGCAATGAGTGTTTTAAGCCCGGGATCAAACAGTGATGAGGATTAAAGCTGATGTCCCAAGGATTGCATAGAAATGGTATTGCTAGAAAGTCGTGTTTAACATCCTGATTCTGCATAGGGTGATCTTGATAACTTGCACAATTGAAGATCCTGGATTTTACAAACGTTATCAAATATATGAATGTACACAATATTGTTCAAGTTTGAACATTATTAGCTTTCATCTTCTTTATTATGCACAAACGTGACTGTGTTTGTTCTGGACTTTCATGCATCAATATACATATACATTGAATCCCAGGATTGGCATTTATTCAACTTTAATTTGAAATATAAATGATAGTGCTTTATCAAAAGACTTATCAAATTTTTTCTCCAACACAAAAAAAAAACATTTATGAAGTCACCACAGATAAACTCAGGAATAGTGGAGAAAAAATTACGAAAAGTAATGAGCAAACAAATAGCCTCCATGCCATAAACAGAAATAGAAAAGTAAACCCAAGAAAGAAAATTTTCTTTTTCCTGCTGACAAATATCCTACTGTTACACATTAACATACAAATTCAATTGGTATGAATACGTTTGGAGAAAATAGCTTTATTTCCATGAACCAATCACTCCAAGACTTGTTTCGTAACAAATACCATACAGGACACACAAGAGTACTTCACGCTCCCATTCACTAATGTGTTAAATAACAGCTCATCAAAAATTCATCCCGCTATAGATTTTTATTTAGATGTATATACACAAGCATTAATCATAATGAACAATACAACAACACTAGGTACATTAATCAGGTACCTTTCCAGCTAAAACAATAGTTAAATGGCCTGAAACAAGACTAAACATAATTTGGATGAGTGACACGGCGAGAAACACAAGAGCTGTATTGGCGATAACAATAAATCAAACAAAATACGACAATACAGTCCAGCTTCTCCACCAATGGCCCAAATCATGAAAGAGTATGAAAGTATAATTTTTTTTGATTTATTTAAATATAAAAACATTCAGTCTATTTTTTTGTGAAATATTTAAATCAAATGTTGGGCATGGATGAATTACTCATGTGTGCCCTAAACATGTAGCTACATGCAGGCGGTAAGGCCTACAATCTGCAATCCTACCATACAATTCAGAAATTGGCAATTCAGTAAATTGATAAACCTTTTAGTACGTCCAACCTCCATTTTTCTTAAATCTTACTTCACTTTATACAGTGACCAAGTCATGGTCCTTTGAGAACATTAGGCCTACAGACTGTCAAAAGAACATGAAATCAGAGACAGAACATTTCATGAAGGTCGATACAGGGGGTCGGATGTACATATTTATGGAATTGCCCAAATGCTTGTGGAGATCTGGATGTTCATAGTGTATTAACCATGCAAAGAATTCTTCAATATTGCCATTTTCAACCATGAAAACACATTACATGTAGGAATTCATAAAAGGTTACCATAATTTTCTACCTATTATTAATTCAAATGAGATTTAAAAGATTTGTTATGAAGTGGTCAGTGAACAATTTAGTTGCAGTACAATGTGTCTATGTAATAGATCCCTCCCCCATGAAAAAAAAAATCATATCAACAACATCAAATGAATTTTTAATACAATCATTCATTGATTAATTGATTGACTTCTCTATCGAATGAATAGATAAAAAAATATGATTAAGAAATAACAGAATCACAAAATCAACACTGTATTACAAAGATGTCATGTCAGTATAAAATTTGCTAGGAAATGTAAAGTTTTAGTGGGCTGTCTAAACTTCATGTAGCCTACATGTACATACAGTAAGACTTAATTGAATCTCCCTGGTAGCTGCGAAAAAATATGCATTCATTAGCATCATTCATTGTTCTAAAAAAATACAGTATGTAAAAATGAAAATAGAGTTTATTTCCTGGTAGGAAGACTACATGAACATGTAGCTCTGAATCCCCCAAACCTATCCCTGTCAATACCCACTGCTTGTTTGGGCACTTCAATTGAAAAATTGCGTAGCTCTAGGACTCTCATGTTTGTACCAATGGCCGCAAATCGAGGCAATTTTCTTTCCTCGAACTCCACTTGAAAGCCGCTCAAGTTGAATGGCTGAGAACAAATTAACATCAATCACTGTAAGATTCTTCCACATCAATGTCTGACGCCACTTTAAAAGAAGCATCTGCTCTAAATGGATTTTGGTTTACCCAATGGCAATGCTCTTCAAGGGTAAATATCAATGAAAATATGAAAGGGAGGGGTGTCAAACCAACACATTTCATATGTTGGTAGTAAATGCACATACCTGTAGATGAGTAATCCAGGAAAGGTCTTTCAATCTTATACAGTGTACATTTATAAGGCAAGTAAACATCAATCTTACCAATGAATGAATAAAACATCAATTGCAATAGATCCGCAAGATCTGCATTGGCTACATATTATAAAGCATTTCTGTGATGATGCACAGAATATTCACAAATACATATAGGTACATTTTGCGTCACTTTCAATGTAAAAGTGATCTCAGTTTGCGGTGCAGGCCTGTATATATTTGTACTTCTTTCTTTCATCCCTGAGACCAATCTCATGAGAAAAGAACACAAGATGAAACAGTCAACAGGTCCATACATACAAAGTTTATTTAAGATCATGGATATGTGCACTTGTTTTTACTCCATGATGAGCTATATTAAATCCACAGTCAGAAGTTATGTGCGATGACACTATTTGATAAGTCATATGTAAAACCAATGAGATATCTATTCAAGCAACCATCACATCTATGCAGGGAGTGTGTGAAAGTGTGTGAGAGCCTCAGCCTTCACAGAGGGATGTATGTTGTACATGTATGTGACCATGGTCTTATGGGCTATTCCACGGTTACTCACGTTACATTTGGAGACACCTTGACTCATACTTGGAGCTGTAACTCCATTATTATTGATAGGAACTAAACATCTCCCTATCACAACATAAATGTAGTACACAGTCTGACTATCCTTTGTATAAAAACAAAACTTGGGAAATTTTATTTAATAAAATTTCCCAAGTTTATGCTCCTGGCAAATCTTTAAAATGTGTCGGTTACTCACGTTACATGATTTGGACATGCGTAAAATGAAAAGTCTCCTCATACAAGGCTTTTATGAAAGTTGATTATATCCATTTCAAAGAAGTACATTAGGGAGACAAACTTTGTACATAATTTAAAAAATAAAGAACAAATGGTTTTTACTTGGGGTGCAGATAATATGGTTACTCATGTTACATTTTGCCCATGTATGGTTAACAACACAAATGTCATTAAAAATTCAATAATGTATGTAAAATTCATTGCTAGGAACATCAAAAAGAGATTTTATACCAAAAATTGGAACAAATCGGAGCATTATTAGGGAGTAAGAGGGAAAAGTATGATTTTGCCTACTAATTATGCATAAATTAGCATAATCGCATAATACCAATTTGCATGAAATAAATTACTGTATAGTATTGTAGATTATGTCCAAGACAACCTGCGTGCAAATTTCCAACGTGATCGTGCCGCCAATGGCCGAGATCTCAAGGGGGCCTGAGGGGGCCTGGGAGGCCCCCCCCCGGCCATATTAACTCCCAAAATACCCCAGCCTAGATAGGGTTACAGGTAAGGACATTCAATGTGTTGTTCAAACACTCTTTAAAGTGTGGTTAATCGAAACCAAGTCTTACTAATGCACTCTCGCATTTTGAATACTTCTACTAATATTCAATTTTTTGTGTGATTGTATGACCACTGATATTTTGATGAACAAAAAGTCACATCAAAGAGGTGTACCCTCATTTTGCTTTTACAACTTTACAACTCACCATGAGACTTAAAACTTGACATCCCACAGAAAATGTTACCTACCTGCATAATTTTTACCGGCTACTCACATTACATGAAAAATTGTACTTTTTAATGATTTTGATAGTCATCACTGTGTCAAAGATTGTTTGAAAGAAGAGAATTCAAAATCCCACCAATTAACTGTGAAGAATTTTTCTCTCTGAAAACAAAGTCATTTTTTTCGGTTACATCACCTGAGCAGGTTGCAATATTCATCTTTGAATGAGTACTACAAATTTACTTGAAAAGCTATTGTGTATTTTAGGTAATTTGACTCTTCTTAACTTCAGAAAAATATAAAGTGGTACGTTGTCGTAATAACAAAATGGTAATAAGGCATATTTCATTTTTCACTATTTTTCTTGTATTTTGGTACAGAATGGAAGACACAATTTTTGACCATTTTTTCCAAAGTATACTTATGAAAATAAACTTTTTATTTCTTGTTCCTGAAACTATCATGCATGAAGGACTTAAATTATTAAAAAATTCAAGAAAATATTGAATTTGAATTTTTAAGCTCATGTCCACCAACCTGTGGAATTGCCATTATGCAGAATTTTTTGCTGGGGGGGGGGGGGCAGGACTCAAGAACTTTTTTAAAAAAATCAAACGCAAGGGAACAAAGCGACCAAGGTAATCATTGGGCGCTTTTGAATTATAAGTGAATTTATAGGATTTATAAGGGGATTGATATTAAGACACAAAATTGCAGATATATTTTGATTTGGCATCCGATGCAAAAAAAAAATTGCCAGCAAATTTATCCAATGAAACACAATTATATTTCACATCCTTATTATCTGAACCATTTGAGGGCACTTCAATTCACATAATTCATACACTTATGGGGAATCACCAAAATTTTAATTTTTAATAATGGTCAGACTATTTGAGGGCAAGTGACGCAACATGTATTTTCATCATCATCTTGCTGTCAATACTATCCTTTAAAGTACACACACAAAGAAAATTCACGAAACTGATGATTATAGACAAATTATATATGGATGGAAAGTTATTGTCTTTTTATACACAAATATGTCACTAAAAAGTCTTATAGCAGGGCTCGAAACTAGCGGCGGTCCGACGGTCCCAGACCGGTAAAAATCGCTGTCGGGCCAGTAGATTTTCAGAAATTGGAAGATTTACTGGTCTGACATGACCAGTAAAAAATTTCATTGTCGGGCCAGTAATTTTTCCAAAAATAGCAAGATTTAAGGGTCCGACATGACCAGTAATAAAAACCATTGTTGGGCCAAAAACTTTTCCAGAAATGGTCAAATTCACAGCAAACCATTTCCCCCGTTAAATTCTGCCATTCACACACAGAATACACACAGAATGAATCGCACGTAAGTGTTACTAGAGTACTATACAGCATGCATACAGTGTACATGTAGTCTGCCACACAAACCACATGGTAAATTCTCCACTGGCTGCACGAACGAAGCCTGGCTAAACTCTGGCAGAAATCTCTCACATAACCTTCAAAATTCAATGTTCATACTCATGAAAGGCTCTTATAATGTCCATATTTCCTAAAAATTGGAGCAACTCTGTCATTTGTAAGCAGTAAAAGGAGAAATTTTCACTTCTGTTTTGGTTCAAACAGATCGGGTTTCGGGTGATATCGTCTGAATACATAATAGCCCCACATATGCATTTATGTGTGTGTTGATACACTAATGGTAGGCCTATCTGACTTTCTTTCGTAGCTATTTTAAATGAGCCAAAAAGAAACTGATAAATTATTTATAATAGTTTTAGCTTTCTTCCTATCTTTCTTTCTTTCTTAATCTTTCTTTGTTTCTTCCCTTGAATTTTTTTGTTACTGTCTTTCTTTTTTAATTTCCCTTGTTTTCTTTCATTCACTTTTCTTTCTATCCTTTTATAAAATATTTTCTCTCTCTTTCTTTCTGATATTTTCTTTCTTTAGTTTTTGAGTCCATCCATCCTATATTCATCTCTTCTCTTCCTTTCTTTCCTTCCTTCCTTCTTTTTACCCCTTTCTTCATTCTTTGTTACTTTTTTTGTTTCTTCCATCCATCATTTATTTACCCTTTCTTTTTTTTATTTCTTTTCTCAGCCCTTTCTTTCTTACATTCGTTCCTTCCTTTCTTCTATCTGTCTTGTTCTTTCCTTTTTCCCTTTTTTTTATTTCCTTTTTTTATTAATTATATCATTTTACGTTTCCTTTATTTTTTTTGACTGCTTGCTTCCTTTCTCTCCTTTATTCTTTCATTCCTTCCTTTCTTTGTCTCTCGGTCTTTCTTTTTTTTCTTCCTTTCACCTATTCTTTTTTTTATAATTGCTTGCTTCTTTCCTTCCCTTCCTTTATTTATTTCTTTCCTTCTATCTATCATTTTACCTTTCCTTCATTTCTTCCTTAATTCCTTCCTTCCTTTACTAATTTCTGGATTTGTTCTTTCTTTCTGTATTGCTTGCTTCATTTCCTTCCTTAATTTCTTTTCTTTCTTTCTTTCTTTCTTATATTTGTTCCTTCTTTATTCCTTCCTTTCCTTCTTTAGTTCTTACTTTTTTCTTCCTTCACATCTATCCTTTCTTTCATTTTTTTTCTTCCTTTCTTTTATTCTTTCGTTCTTTTCCTTCCTTCCTTCCTTCCTTCCTCCCTCCCTCCCTCCCTCCCTCCCTCCCATCCTTCCTTCCTTCCTTCCTTCCTTCCTTTCTTTCTTTCTTTCTTCGTTTCTCTCTTTCTTCGTTTCTCTCTTTCTTCGTTTCTGTCTTGCTTTCTTTTGGTCCTTCATTTTCCTTCATTTTTTTTTTTGGGGGGGGGGGTAACGAAAGGCTAGAAGTGCGCCTTTTCTTAATGTTTTCTTTATATTTGGGGACCAGTAGATTTTAGTTTCGGACCAGTAAAAATTTGAAAAACTGGGTATCTACTGGTCCGACATGAATAGGTTGGACCAGTAGAAAAAATGGGTTAGTGTGGAGCCCTGCTTATAGATGTCGTGGAAATGCAAGAAATGAAATTATTAGACACCCTTCTCGGCCCCCCAGACTGACAATCACGCAGCCGAAAACAGACGAGAATAATGACGTCACACAATCGACGAGCTCATCATCTCTCTGTGGATCATGCACTGAATCACCTTACTGACCTGTTCGTTATCTTCTGAATTTACTGTTTTCTTCATGTAATGTGATATTCAATTTCTGTTTTCGACAACTTCAGACCAAAAGTGAATCAGAACTGTGTTCCTTTGCCTGTTTTTATTGACTTGTGAACTGTAAAGACCGATTTTGTCCACTGCAGTCGTCGTTGTGTTGCTCGACTCCAGTCAGTGAGTGAGTGAGTCCCTGCCCAAATAAGAATCTACATGTAATCAAGAACTTGAAAATCAAAGGCAGCAATTAAGAAGTAAGATCTAATAAATACAGGACTGAATAGAATCTCACATGAAAATAAAAAGAGAAAAAGAGCTGGTAGGAACGGGGAAGGAATACAATTTTTAAAAAAATCCTGAATGGAACCAAAAAAAAAAAAATCAAGAGGTTCGAACCAGGATCCCTGCACTCATAAAAAATCAACGTGCTTACAGATTTGTCCATAGACCATATCTCTTCCCCCTCCGGTTTCATTATAATATCAAACAAAGTGCGTTCGCTGCTGTTGCCTCGCAATGCTTCGGCAATCAAACTGCAATTCCAATCATTTTGCGATGGATATTGCCGTGTTTTTTTGTGGTTCCTGAACTTGCTCATAATTAAATTTCATAATTTTTGTTCAGTCGTGAAGAAGAATGTCTATGCTTTATATTGGTAATAATATCGATGTGGTGCACGCGTGATTTCTAAGTGAAAATATGCTTTGTTTATTCACGTATATTTCTTGAAAACAAATAAATTTTTCTAAGCTAAATATCGGTTACCAAAATATGTTAAATGTGCATTTCATTTACTGTTCAGAAAACTCAAACTTTTATCTATGTAATAAGACCAATCTTGAGAGGAATAAACAATTCTAAGAGCAAAAAACGCTGATTGGAAAGATCGTCTTCAATGGTCTGCTGTCAGCTCAGCTGCTCACTGCTCTTCGTGTGACGTCACTCAGCTGGAGCTAACCAGAGGACGGACATGCCATGAAAATAAGTCATTTTTGAGAGCTGATTTCTGCAAACTCTAATCACTATTAAAAAAGTGAAGTTATACAGTGCGTCCCAGAATAAACGAAACCGAGATTTAGCGATCATTTATCATAACTTAATCATAAATAGAATAGACAAATGACCTACCAATTTAAAGCTTAGAATCTCCTCTTTCATCTGATATTACTTAGGTTATTTCTTATTCACGCATGAGTGAGTAAAAACAATTTGAAGAAAGGATACCAAAAACTCATTTGGCGGGGGGTATCTGGGTTTCAAAGAGAAAACCACATTTCTGAAAAGTTCAATATCTGCTCTTTAATTTGGTGTCTCAATTAAAGAAAATGGTCAAGAAATAAAAAAGTTCTGGTCATTTGAAATAAGGCTTGTATTTCCATAATTTCATGAGATAAACGAGTTTTCACCGGTTTCCTACAGAAGCTTTCGCATGGTGAACAAAAGATTTAATGCATGGCTGATCGTCAACAAAACGGAGTGTCAAGTGAGTTTGAAAGCCAGCCTGGAGAACCTCTTCAGTTTATGAAATTATTGAAATTCAAGCCTTATTTCAAATGACCAGAACTTTGTTATTTCTTGACCATTTTCTGTAATTTAGGTATCAAATTAAAGAGGAGATATTGAAATTTTCAAAAATGTGGTTTTCTTTTTGAAACCCAGATACCCCCCGCCAAATGAGTTTTTGATATCCTTCCTTCAAATTGTATTTACTCACTCATGCGTGAATGAAAAATGATCTAAGTAATATCAGATGAAAGAGGAGATTCTAAGCTTTACATTGGTAGGTCATTTGTCTATTTTATTTATGATTAAGTAATGATAAATGATCGCTAAATCTCGGTTTCGTTTTTTCTGGGACGCACTGTATATCTGATTAGTAATACATCCCCTTTACAATGATGACCACAAAAAGTCATTATAAAATACTTTTGATTCTTCGGGTGTGTACTTTAACAGCATGTTCCAAAATTTACGATAATTTAATAAGAAATAGGAATACATTTCTTCCTGTTTTTAGACTTGTCTGAAAAGGCATCTCTGAACAGGATATGGTTTCAGTGAACAACATGTCTCAAGGAATGGTGAGTTTCTGATGAGAGGATAACAACATGTTTGCCAGCTTATGCTCCAAGCAAATCGATAGAAAGTTGACAAATGTCACAGTCTATCTAACAAACAGATATTCTCGTCTTTTTTTGCTTACATCAGTTGCCACAATATGATGTGGTTTTTTTGACAGATGGAAATTTACATTAAAACTACATTTCATATTGTTAAAGCAGAAGAGCTCAGCATTTTTCACCTCACTGCCTGAAAGCTGGCAGGTATCAAGTCATAAATGAAATTATAACCAAAACAAATTAAACATACAGTATACACACACACAGGAGATTAATTTCAAAATTCTATAAAAATCATGTATAGAGTGTCCTATGTTTCAATTATTTTTTTACAACAGATCAAGAAATTTATTTATTTATATCATTTTAATGTAATATTATCCAGGGGAGCATTTCATAAAAGGAGTTGTCAGATGTTTTATCCAACAGGACTTGTTTTATCTGACCATTACCATAGTAACAGCCAATAGCAACAACCTTCTCAGCCAATAAGAATCAAGGAAATTTGCCATATCTGACATCTTGTTGGACAAAAATTGTTGATGAAAAGCACCCCTGGAATGTAGCTATCAACATAGTAAAGTACATTGCAAACATCTAATTGTTCCCTTTGTTTGCTAATTCAAAAACTCTAAACACCATGTGTTTACCAATGCGATAAGTTTCAGTTTACTGGAGTACTTTACTTTAATTTTGAATTGAAAAAGGGAATTAATCCAGGATTTGGTTTTGGTATACCATTTTCATGGAAAGTTGGAAACTACATGTATGTACAAATGGTTCATGTATATCCAACTTGTGCAGAATGTACATTAATTGAAAATAACTCAATGAACTTATCTCACTTATGTTTCAAAATTAAAAAAGAATCCATCCCTGTGACAAATCTTCTCTTTCATTCTCACTTAAAAAATGGGCATTGAAAATATGGGCCAGGGTGACTGATGTAGGGGAGTGGTATCAATAGGAGAGATAACTCCCCCCCCCCCATTATCAAGGGTGACTGACCTAGGGGAAGAATATCAATAGGAGAGATTATCCCCTTTGTCAAGGGTAACTGACCTAGGGGAGGGGTATCAATAGGAGAGATTATCCCCCATTTTCAAGGGTGACTGACGTAGGGGGAGGGATATCAATAGGAGAGATTATCCCCCATTGTCAAGGGTGACTAACCTAGGGGAGGGGTATCAATAGGAGAGATTATCCCCCATTGTCAAGGGTGACTAACCTAGGGGGAGGGGTATCAATAGAAGAGATTATCCCCCATTGTCAAGGGTGACTGACCTAGGGGAGGGGTATCAAAAGGAGAGATTATCCCCCATTGTCAAGTGTGACTGACCTAGGGGAGGGGTATCAATAGGAGAGATGATCCCAATTGTCAAGGGTGACTGACTTAGGGGAGGGGTATCAAAAGGAGAGATTATCCCCCATTGTCAAGGTTGACTAACCTATGGGAGGAGAGATTATCCCTATTGTCAAGGGTGACTGACCTAGGGGAGGGATATCAATAGGAGAGATATCCCTATTGTCAAGGGTGACTGACCTAGGGGAGGGATATCAATAGGAGAGATTATCCCCCATTGTCAAGGATAACTGACCTACATGTAGGGGAGGGGTATCAATAGGAGAGATTATCCCCCATTGTCAAGGGTGACTAACCTAGGGGGAGGGGTATCAATAGAGAGATTATCCCCCATTGTCAAGGGTGACTGACCTAGGGGAGGGGTATCAATAGGAGAGATTATCCCCCATTGTCAAGGGTAATTGACCTAGGGGAGGGGTATCAAAAGGAGAGATTATCCCCCATTGTCAAGTGTGACTGACCTAGGGGAGGGGTATCAATAGGAGAGATGATCCCAATTGTCAAGTGTGACTGACCTAGGGGAGGGGTATCAATAGGAGAGATTATCCCCAATTGTCAAGGGTGACTGACCTAGGGGAGGGGTATCAATAGGAGAGATCATCCCAATTGTCAAGGGTGACTGACATAGGGGAGGGGTATCAATAGGAGAGATTATCCCCCATTTTCAAGGGTGATTGACCTACAGGAGGGGTATCAATAGGAGAGACTATCCCCAGTCGTCAAGGGTGACTGACCTAGGGGAGGGGTATCAATAGGAGAGACTATCCCCTATCATCAAGGGTGACTGACCTAGAGGAGGGGTATCAATAGGAAAGATTATCCCCAATTACCAAGGGTATTAAACCTACAGAAGGGGCATCAATAGAAGAGATCATCCCCCATTGTCAAGGGTGACTAACCTAGGGGGAGGGGTATCAATAGGAGAGATCATCCCCATTGTCAAGGGTGACTAACCTAGGGGGAGGGGAATCAGTAGAGAGATTATCCCCCATTGTCAAGGGTGACTGACCTAGGGAACGGGTATCAATAGGAGATTATCCCCATTGTCAAGTGTGACTGACCTAGGGGAGGGGTATCAATAGGAAAGATTATCCCCCATTGTCAATGGTGACTGACCTAGGGGAGGGGTATCAATAGGAGAGATTATCCCTATTGTCAAGTGTGACTGACCTAGGGGGGGGTATCAATAGGAGAGATTATCCCCCATTATCATGGGTGGCTGACATGGATACATGAACTTTGATTTCTCTTCCCTTTTGAACAAATAATCATTCTTAACAACTTTGCTATTGCTCTTTGCCTTTCTTAATAAATTTGATGGAATGCAACTGCTTATCTCCATGTAAATGTTATATGGTGAAGTTCAGTTAAATGACTTTAAAAGAAAATTCTCACCAGTACATTAAAATAAAATATCAATTTCTTTTTCAGTTTGAATCTTTATGGTCATTATTCATGGCTCAGCCAGCTCAGACAAGGCATTAAAAATGTATTTTGCCTGTGCATATATATATGAACCCAAAACACCTTGCTGAGTGAGAGTGAGAGACTGATGAATCACTGTAATCGGACATGAAACACTTTGTGCAAGGGTCTAGCGTGAAATTGCTGAATCGAAGATTTTAGTATGATTATAAATGAATGTGTGTGATTGCGTCTCTACAGAGTTTCCGTGATAATCAAACAGATTCCATTTAGACTCTACTTAAAGGTCAATTCCACCATAGAAAAAAGTTGATTTGAATCAATATAATAAAATCAAACAAGCATAAAACAGTTATGTACACAATTTAGTGACATACAAATGAGAGGGTCAATGATTTCCCTCACTATTTCTTTTGTTTTTTATTGGTTGAATGATACAATATTTCAAGTTTTACAGAGTTAACAATAAGGAGTAACTTGACTGAACCACAGTGTTGAAACAATGGCAATTCCACATGATCAGGGAGGGATAAAACCTTCTTTCACATGACAATGAGGAGAAAATTAGAATATATCACATTTTACAAAAGCAAAAGTGAATGAGTGATGTCATCAGTCCCTCACTTGCATACAGACCTAGCCTAGAAGACTCTGTGATAATATTTTTTATGATTTTGATATTGTCATTTTATCACAGAGCCTACTACACACGCATCATGGGACTATACCTAGCAAACTCTGTATACAAGAAGGGATTTCCCTTCATATTAAACTTTGCAACTGCCGATTGTATTTTAAACCAAAATATTATTAAATTACAAACCTTTATACATGTACACGTAATTTGTACATGTATCAAGGTATAAAAAAAACTCTAAATTATATTATTTGTTATTAAATAATCATTTTTATCTACGGGTATAAATTGTTCTTCAGAACGGCATTTCGCAACATTGCTCATGGAAGCTACATGTACATGTATGTTACAACGAAGTGGTTAAAGGGTCAAGCCTAATGTATTTGCAGTGTTTACGAATGGATACACAAGATCAGTTTGGTATTAAAGAAACCTCTCATTTTTCTTATTTTTTGTCTTAAATTTTTATACCTTTATACACATTAGGTGTAGACCCTCTAACTAATAACTTCAATTCACTGCCGATTCTATCACATGCGCAATTTGCGTTTGCGATGTTTTGGAATCGGCAGTGAATTAGTGAGGAAGTTACTGGCTATTATAAATCACCAATTTTGAGCCTGATAGAAGTGTGGAAATAAGAATATCAGTTTTAATTGTTTTTAAAGGTTGTGTTATTGCGTGTTGCACGAGTTTCTTATTTTCCCCCATAATATCCCACCTTTGTCACTCAGATTATCAGAGCGAGTTCACCATCTTGATGTTCGGGTAGGTGTAGCATAGTATAGCAGTAGTTAAGTGGAGCCTACATGAACATCACTTGAGGTAGATCATGACATAAACTTGTTCATTGAATGAGTGCTTTCTACCAGAATCCTTGCTCCGGGGACCTCGACACGACTTCAGACAGTACACTTTGTTTGTAAACCAGGGGCCTGTTGCATGACGAGATGAGCGGTACGTAGGAACGTCCTAGGACCATTCTTCCGAGATAGGAAAATTGGCGACAAATCAGTGCTTTCCATTTCACGAAGGCAATTTTGTCTTCCAAGTCCGCGACATTGTTTGATATCAATAGTTTCGGAAAATATTTAGTCTTCATTGTCACCTGAACCTTTCATTTCGGAATAACGACTTTCAATAAAATCATATATTTCAATAAATGGAGATCAATAATGTTTTATTTATTACTGATTGTAGAACTGATGTATGGAGCTTACTTTATGAGGTAAAAAAAAAGATTCACATCACAAACAGGAAAAAATCTAAATTTTCATTATTTCCCTTATTTAGAACATGGTGTCCTTTTAGAGACACCTTTCTTTGTCTTCCGCTTGGACGACAGCACGCAAATCGCGCGATTTTCATGCTGTCGCCAAGCGGAAGACAAAGAAATCAAGATGGCGACTCAAACACGGACGTACATGTAAGCTCTTCCCATCTTTTCATAACAAATCTCTCGTTTTTTTAATGAATTCTTCTTTAAAAATGAAATCAATATCACAGAAATGTTGAAAATGAAGTTGGACCCCATGTACATGTTTAAGGGCTAGATCTTTTAGAGGGAAAGTAGAATTCTCGGGGGCGAAAGTTTCTGGTTTTGTACCTGTATGTGGGGAAATATAGGAAGGAGTACCAGGCGTTATTGGGGAGTGACCATACGTACAGTATATGACTTTCACTCCCCAAAACGCCCCAGGCTACTTTTACTGCCTTTTAAAGTACAGGCAAACTTGTTAACTTTTAAATCAACCCATGAAAAACCATCTAAACTACTCCATTTACGTTACTTACCACGCTGCTGATGATCACAATTAAATCACCCTGCCCATCATGAAATGAGACAGTACTGGAGCTCGCGAGTATCCCAGCAAAACAAACGTTGGGCCGAGGCCCTCGACAGCGAAGGTAATGAAGAGAACGCCAGAAGTAGCGGCGTACAGTCCTCCAAAGTGCCGTACACAGCGTTCAAATTCAAGCTACGGAAGCAACGTTTGAATGCATCGAAATGGAACGAAGTCTCCCCCTTTCATGCCTTTTATCTCCGCTGTTTTTAATTCTCAATTTGACTGATTCGAAACTATCGATGAAAAACAATGGGGAACTGTGGCAAAATTTATCGAGAGACCTGAACCAAGTTTGGTTAGAGATGATCTCGCAACAGAAAATGCAGTCTGTGCAGAGGCGATCGCGATCGAATGCCCGAAGTTAGCGCTTTAGCGGAAGTAAAATTGGAGGAAAATATCATTTTATGTTGTTGTTGTTGTTAGCTTGGGTTTTGAGGCGCGTGTCATTCAGATATGAATATGAATATTTAGAAGGCCCAATTGTTAGACTTATTGCAAGGCGTCAGCTGCAAAAATAAGAAACCATTGGCATTGCATGAGCTGGGTGAGAAACCTTCAGCCACATAGGCCTACATGTACTAATTGCAAAGTGACGTCATGGAGTAGAATGGCGTCACAAGTGAACAAACAACATAATATCATTTGGATATCCTGTGAATATTGATATTCTGCATGAGGATTCCCGTTCTGGCATCGTTTTCATGTTTGAGTTTAAAAGGATTGTGTGTTTAACCTGTTTCAGCCTAGAACCCCGACAAATGTGTTTGATGGGTACAGCCTGAACTCAAACAGAAATACCATTCTCGTTTAGTTAGTTTAGTTTAGTTTACTCCAACGATGTTTACCCCTATTTCAGTGCTTCGACCCCCCCCCCTCTCCCCTTCCTTACGAAGACGTAAAAATGACAATGTAACGGTAATTTTATCATGGTCAGCCCCCCCCCCCCCCCGACTTCAAAACTGTTCCCTGTACCCTGCAGCTTTGGTCCATGGGCCATGGTCATGGGCTCTGAAGCAGTGGCGATTTGCATGGAATCCTGGGCCCTGACTGTTGTACAAAGAGTTACGATTGATCCGATCAATCGCAACTATGGACGGGCAGCAACGTCAACATCTATTATGCATGTTTGTTCAAAATATTTTATAGCTGTGATGTATATTCATGCATTCATTGATTTCTTGAAAATTCACTGCGCTTCTCTTTGCATAAAAAGGACATTGTGCAAATTTTTCGTAGAAAAAAATTATGACACTGATGGATTTCCATAGAGTTACGATTAATTGGATCAATCGTAACTCTTTGTACAACAGCTAGGGCCCAGATTTGTGAACCCCAAGCCGCCACCAACAATAATTTAGCCTCGATAAATATAAAGAACGAAATGAAATCAATCCTAGAAAATTATTGTCTTTTAGCTTGCATTCACCAGTTTTAGCATAACTGTGAATACTCATTAAACATTTCAAGGAGCACATTTGCTCCACAAATCCATTAATACACCACTGGTTCGAGTAGGAGAATGGCCGCTCTCCAGAGGACGTTAATGCTGATGCGGGAATCGAACCCCGAATCTTATTGTGATCTTTACTCCGGTATGCTAAAATAAACACTCCAAGCGAAAAGAAGGGCTACCCCCCAAAAAAAAAATAAACAAAAAATAAACAAAACAAAAACAACAAAAGTGAAGAAAGGGCAACCGAAACCAAACTAAATTAATTTTGTTTGATGCCACCTGTGTTAATTGATATCGTGGCATGGTACATGGTTGGCAGGGTTCGTCCTTTTTTAACACAATAAAGAACCACTAGCGTACCTACGGGGGGGGCAGTCTGCACCCCCCCTGACGAGCTTGAAGACCTTGTTTGCCCCCACTGACGAGCTTGAAGACCTTTTTGACCCACCCCCCCCCCCCCTATGGAAAATCCTAGGTACGCTACTGTAAAGAACACAGCAGCGATGATACCCCTTAGCGGAAGAAACTTGGCATTTATGTTTTCAAATATCTGATTGAATTCTTGAATAACATATTTTAAGATAACAAAAGGCATTCGAATGTTTTCAGGAATTGAATGTCAGTATACATAATTTTCAAAAATGTTTGTAGCACCTTAACAGAAAAGTGAAATTAACAAAGATAAATGGGTAATAAATTTAATAAGAATTAAAAAAGGGAATAGAAAAGAAAAAATAATAGAAGTAGAATATGTATAGCAAAAGAAGAATTAGAGCAGTTGAATAGTTAAGCAAGTAGCCATGTGGTCTGAAAATTTTGCTGTCCGTAAATAGTAGACCATGAAATAAAAAAGGAATCTTTTTGTCTATTATTCATTCCTTGGCTTTTTCATTCACTCAACATATATTTACTTTCAAACTAAAAACAAACCTGTTATAACAAACCGTGAAAATACAGATTTTTTTCTTGTAAACTATATAAAGCAATTATCTTTTTTAATCTTAAAATCTGCTAAGTAACCCTTCCCCCATAAAAGAATGATAATAATAATAATAATAACAATAACAACAACAACAACAACAACAACAACAATAATAATAGTAATAGTAATAATGATAATAATAATGATAATAATAATGATAATAAGTCCGCCTTCTGTTTAATATACCAACAGAACATCAAGTTGTGGACAATGGAAATAATAGTGATAATAATAATAATAAAGAAGAAGGAGAAGGAATGTCTCATCATAGATATTGCGATTCCAGGAGACTGCAGAGCTTGGCGTAAAGAGGAGGCAAAGATATAGAAGTATAACGACCTGGCATGGAAGCTAAGGATATGGAAGGTGAAGACCTTCCATATTACCAAGGTTTTACCAATAGTCATCTGCAAGGGCGCCGGAAGCGGGGGGGAGGGTGGCAGGGGAGGCACTTGCCCCCCCCCCAAATAAAATTTTTGGGGGGCAAAACGAGATTTTGCCCCCCCCCCCCCCAATGTGCCCCCCTGAAAGTAGAAAAAGGATAAATTATTTAAGGACAAAAGCAAACGAAGGCACTATTCTGCCTGAAAATTGTCATTTCCATTGTCAAAAATGAAAAAATTTTGCCCCTGACGGGGCAAATACAGTATCATAGTAAGCCTCGCGTCTTTCGACGAACAGTTCCTCTGTGAAACATACCTTTGATAAGCCCCTTTTCCATCTTATTACAGTGTGATAACGTTTAACCTTTTAATGAATACATTTCAGACTAATAGCGAATGGCAAATTGATAGTGGTCCACCAATTATTAGGTTTATAACTCTATGATGCTGGCTGTGTCGTCTAACAAACGCGCGGTCGCCCAGAAACGCTCAGACCGGACCCGATATCACTTCCCACTCGAAAGCAACTTGAGATAATGTTTAGACATGAAAAAAATAAAATCTGTGAAAGTGTCTTCTTGATCGGACTCATATTATCCGAGATATGAATAAAAATGTAAATAAAGAATATAAAAGAAAAAAATAATCGTTACAGTACTGCTCTACTATAAAAAAAAATCTTAAAATATTTTCACAGCCCCGTATTTTCCTCTATTCCTTTTCATTGGCATGACTGCATGGAAGGCGTTTTGTCTGATACTATTTCAGCTCATATGATATAGCACTTATGTATTTTAGATTCCAAAACTTCTTCCCATTACCTGTTACTAATCAGATCGAGATGGCAGCTATGTTCTCTGGTTCATCCCAGCTTTTGTTATTCATGGACGTTTGCAAAAATCTAAAAACAATCCGGGAGTGGGTGGGGCTGCAAGACCTAAATTTTCGAAGAAACTTAAGAGCGAGGGGGTTTGTGATGGGGGAGCTTAAAATTTTTCTAAAATAAAATTGAAGGATTTCGTGCACACTTTTGGTGAATTTTGCCCTCTCGATCGGCGGCCCCCGGCTGCGTACGGTCATGTTTGCCATCTTAAAGTCTTTAAAAGGCCTATATTACATTGGTTTGAAACAATTTCGTTTGAAATAAGGCTCGTAATTTGCTGGAACTGCGACCCTGATCATGAAGAAACACCAGTCTGGGTTAGAAGGGAGGAAACAGAAGGAGCAAAAAGAACTCCAAGACTGTTTAATTCTCAAGAAATTTATTTTTGAATGCTATTAGAAACGCAACTTTTATACTCCATTTTTACACAAAGTCCTTACCGTGGGGGGGGGGGTCCCACAGCCTCTCCCACTCGATCGCTTCGGTATCTCACACTGTCAAAAATATTGTGCCCCCTTCAGGATTTTGCCCCCAAAAAACTGAAAGTGTTCCGGCGCGCCTGGTCATCTGAGCCCAGACACAAAAGCTTTCTGGCTGTTCGAGGAGTCGAGGTGTCCTTTGAAACAATACAGAAGGCAAGCTTGCTTGGAACAGCTCATATTCAACGGAAGGTCTTGAATTAGAAAGAGAAGTGAACAATGTGAAGAGGACCCATTTGATATAATAAAGAACAATAACCCTGGATATCTGGAAAAAATCCGGTTGCTGTTAAACATATACCAACAAAACATCAAGTTGTGGACAAGGGAAATAATAATACTACTACTAATAATAATAATGATAACTAATGATGAGGAGGAGGAGGAAGAGGAGGATAAAAAATAGTACATTAAAAAGTTAAAACTATATCAGACTCGTTGGTAATGTTGTTGATTAATGATCATGATGATAGTGCTAATGAGAGTGCCTAATGCTAACCTGGCTTACTTTGAGTTAGAAATCGAGTTTGATATTATATTGTATTGGAAGTCTGATTTGAAGTCTAGGGCAACATTTTGTAATAGTGGGTCATACTAGATGTTACTCTGTAATGATGTTAAAACTAAGATTTTCTTTAAACTTACCATACCTTGCACTCTTCCCCCCGCAAATTAAAACCTGTATTGTTTGAACTTTTTATTTCCTACATAGTGAACATGTGCTAATTCATCGTCAGAATATTTGTTTAAGGCGGTCAAAAAGAAAGAGCTTGTTAAAGGGTCACATGGCATCAATATGCCGAGTTACTGTTTGCATAGCCCTATTGCAAGAGTGAATATATAATATATAGCTTATAATTACTTTAAAATGATAGCTTCGACACCTTCCATCGGGCATGGTGGCTCAGTGATAGAGCGTCTGCATCATGAACGAAAGGTCGTGGATTCGATCCTCGGCCGAATCATACCAAAGACCTATAAAAATGGGACCTTCAGCCTTCTTGCTAGGCGCTCAGCATTTAGATTGGAGAAGGGTTACGTTATGCAGGGCCCGCTGGTAGAGCAGTTTCCTATAACTTAAGTGGCTACCCTGGGTAAACAATACGTAATTATTATTATAATTATCATCAATGATGGGTGGTGTGATCCTGGATTAGATGGTTCAGGATGCATGTCCTTTAAAGCGATATACAACCTCTGCCCTAAAAGAAATCATATACCATCACTTTTATCAGTGATACAAATCATCTACCTTGACCAATTACCAGATTGATATCGACAAGGATACCAGATCACGTTAGAGGATTCATTTCTTGTTTGCGGGACACAGATTTAGTTAAGACGTATTTTTAGAGTAGATTAACATGTAGGCCTAGTCTGAATCATTTTCTCTATCATGTACAAACACATATGCTATATATATTAAGATTACACATAATTATAGCCCAAGATCTTCTAAGCCGATGTTTTATTGTCATCAGTGCATGGCGTAATGAGCCTAAATTTTTGAGGGGCACAATCTGACGCAGGTCAGGACAAAAGATCTCTGTTTTTTTTTTTACTTCTCAGAAAATAGGTGCCTAACAAAATTATCAAATTTTCTATCCCTTCAAATTATCCACCCTATACAGTGCGTATCAAAAAAAAGTTTACACTTTGAAAAAGCCCTGGGAATTAAAAAATATACAACACGTGGGTAATTTTTTCACATATAATCTTGGGTTTGGGTCTCATCTATCCAATGAAAGTAAAAGTTTTGACAGAATGTCACATTTGAGTGAGCACTGTCCATTTTTGTAAAGCTCGCAGAAATCTGTTTGCGCAGAAATGCTCGTTTTCACGCTGTGTCAAGGTGAAAGGGCAAAATCTAACTTACCCTGCGAAACATTTCTCATGCATTTTTCTAGCACTTTAAGTCAATTGAAATAAAACGGATACATTCAAGCATTTTGTAACACTTTTTCCATCAAAATTGAAATTTCAACACTTAGTAAGCACAACCTTTACCATTTTGTGCCAGCTGGATCTGAGGACGTAATTGAATCTGAACAAAAATTTATATCAGACATCTCCATCATTTTTTCACTAATTTTTTATCATTTAAAGTGGTTTTATATTTTATTTTTCATTTAATACTTGTTTCTCCACATTTTCCCCAAGCTTGACAATGATTAACAAAATAAAAATTAAGCCTAAACCATTTCATGTAAATCACAGCTCAGTGTAAAGCAAATATCGTCACGATGGAGTCGGTGTGTCGGGGAGTGGGGTGGGGCTCAATGCACTCTTCGAAGTGTTTTGGGCAAGGAAACGGGTTAAAAACATAAAAGATATCTTGAAATCAATTTACTAGCTAAATTTCATGTGCTTTTAGTGATTTAGGTATACTTTTATTCACATAACTATTTTAAAGTTCTGCGCAAATCATTTTTCACTAACTTTTTAAAAGTAAGTGGTGCTCACTCAAGCGGAAATATTTTTCGACAGTTATGTCATCATTGCTTAAATGGATCGGTACCAATGTTAAAATGTGGAAAATCTCCACGATATTACAAACATATAATTTTACAGGATTTTTTCTAAGTGTAAACTTTTTTTGATACGCACTGTAGAGCAAAATTGCCGAATATCGTCATTGAAAATGTAATATTTTGGTCTCATCTTCACCCCTCTCCTTTTCCTGTTTTAATCCCCCAACAACCTTTGTCAGATAATAAGCGCATGTTCCTGAACAGATTCTTCTTTTTTTCATGAAAGCTCAATATGTTCACTTTTCATTTACAATCATTATTATTGACTATTAAACTATATAGTTATATTTGTCGATGTCGCGATGAACTGGAACAAAATTTATTGTGATCCTTAATTAATGATTTTCAATTAATGTATCTAAATCAATTGAAATGAATTACATGAAACAATTTAGTGCAGCCATTTCCGGTCTCTTCCTCCCTGTATAATAATGTTTCTTCTCTTTTTTTTTAATGAAGTCACGGCGTTCACGAGAGGAAAACAGATCAAAATTCAGATTTGGGGGATGAAATGAAAACAAATTATCGATAATGAGATTCAAGATGGCCAAAATAGTACTTAAGCTGTCTAAGAATAGATGCTGTCTCGACTGTCCTCGCATTCTCGAATATCATCTGAAATGCTTTTCAAGGAAGGGATGCAACGCTCTCACGAGGTCAACGACCGATGGTGTAGTTTGATTTCTTGCCTTTCTTCAATTTCTGCACGATGACGTCATCCAGTGCTGCCATGGTTTTATAGAAATTTTATTGACTTTGTCAGTACTTGCAGTATTTGTCCTTTTTTAGCTTCAATCTTTCAGTTAAGAAGGGAACATCCTATTATACTTTGCCTGATATTTTTTCCTCAATTGTTGTTCATGATTTTTTTCCTTTTAACTTGTTGTTTTTGATGTTTTAATTGTTTCTTGTTATTTCGATGGATATAAATGTTGTACATAATTCAGCACACCACTCTTTTAGGATGAATATGCAAGTGTCCAGTTTGTGTCAAGTAGAAACGGATACAAATCAACACTGAATGATATAATTGATATACATCCCAAGTTTCTTAAACTGGCTGCTCCCTTTTTTTAGTATAGAACCATTGGTATATTTTTACAATATGACATTGCGAACATGAACTATTCCAAGAGATTTAAAGACGGCAAGAATTACTCCAATACATAAAGGAGGGTCATATGTTGTTGATAATCTGTTCTACCTGCCTGGTCTAAGATACTAGAAAAGGCAATCCACAATCAACTTTATGAATACTTGAATGAAAACAAATTGCTAACGAATTCTCAGTCAGGTTTTAGACCTTTGCATTCTACTACTACATGTCTAATTAACTGGAATTACAGACTATTATTTTGTTTGATAAAATGGATCAGGGGCGAATGGTCGGAGGTATTTTCCTCGATTTACGTAAAGCGTTTGATGTTATACCACACAATTTCATTCTTGGAAGACTGAAGTATTATGGAATTGAGGGTAACGAGTATGATGTCCCTCACTCACTATTTCTTTTGTTTTGTATTGTTTGAATCATACAATATTTCATTTTTTACAGATTTGACGATAATAACCAAGTTGACGGAAACATAAAATGTTAAGCAATGGTAATTACACATGTTCAGGGCGAAATAAAACTTTGTTTCACAGGACAATGAGGAGAAAATTAGAATATTTCATAATATACAAAAGAAATAGTGTGTGATGTCATCAGTTCCCTCATTTGCATACCGACCAGGGTGTGAATGTAACTATTTTGTGAATTTAAGCGAAATTTTAAAGTGTCATAACTTTCTTAATTTCCATCCGATTTTGATGAAATTTTTCAGTGTTGTGCTTGTTGGATTTTTCTCTTTTTATCCAAATCCACTTTTGGTTCGCGTGGACTTGTCTTTTAAACTGCAGGGCGCCTTTGGAAAGCAGTTTTGCATAACTGAAGAGGCCTACCCTGCAGTATAAAATAAATAAAACCAATAAATAAATAAATAAATAAATAAATTCCAATTAATTTTTGTGTCATAGTTAACGCGACATTTCAACGATAGTTTGTACGTTGTAATTTGAATGGATAAAAACACATAATAACAATTTCCTTCACTTCTTCACCATCAATTTTAATTACGATAACAGACAAGAGGTATTTTGACAAGAAAAATGAAGGATATTACTTTTGGAGCTGGGAAGAACTCGCCCATGAGAATGATGAATTCATGAATAATCTGGTTTAATGGCAATTATGAGTTTGAACTGAGCAACCGATATTCCGTTTTGATTTGTGGAGAGGTTACTAGCAAATGAATAACCGATGTTTTTTTGTCACATTATGTTAGTTTCTTTGTAAAGTCATAATAAGACTAAAGACCGCATACATGTAAATTTGGTTCTCTGGTTGCTTTTTTTCACTTTCCTGTAAATGCACCACCCGCATCCTTCTCTGTTTTACACCCAAACACCCTGTCTCTTCACCCCCCCCCCCTTGTACACTCTCCTTTTCCTTGCGGTCTCTCATTGTATTGAGTCCGGATATCTGCCTCATGCATTTATCGACTCTCCTTTCATCAATCTACAACACTTTCCCCTCTGATTAATCCCGTGATTAGTATGTGAAAAAATCTTTATCATGCATTTTCCTTGTTTGTATAAAGTCGTTCGGACGGCATCTGCTACGGCAACTGTTCAGATGAAAATATTTCTGTATTTGTGTTACGAAATGTTGGCCGTCAGTGATTTTATAAATGTTTATTGTCTGATCATTTGTCATCATTCGTTTGCCTATAAGCCAGTTCGTAGTTCCTTTCTGCGCATGATCAAAAGATTCTACGCATGATCAGAAGAAGGTCATTTCCACTAAAGTGACATGGTGCTTTAAAATCTAATGAGATAAGCACCAACTTTGATGTCTTGATTATTCATATATTCGTTTGAATTGTCGTTTTCATTTACATCCACAAAAAACAACAATGCTTCCACGAACGACTGGTATTTCAGTTTGTCAAGTACATTGTGCAACATGCTAAGATATGCATTCAAAGTAGGAATGCAACAAATACCTTCATTAAGTGTTCATTGGTTTGCTATTCTAGTCACCTGGTCTATTCAATTTCTTCATCCTGCTATGTAAGGCAAGCTTACGTAATATCGTGCTTTGAAATCTGCCTATCATGATGAAAGAAATGAAAGGTCATTTGACCAAAATTGCCCATGAAGTAACTACGAACTGGTCTATTCCTGTTGTCTTTTATCATTTTGATTTGCAACCTAAGCTCATCCAGTTAAAATCTGAGGCCTCGAGAAACTCAATAACGGTGTAATGTAGCCCCATTAAATGAATCGAGTCCTGCCCGGAGTCCTGCTCATGTCACGTACATACCGTCGTCCTTGATCACTGACTTTTAACGATATTCAACGATGAGGGAGCTACAGAGATTTTATTGGAAGGTAGGCCTATGCTATGCTTTAAAAAAACACGTAAATATGATGGGCAAATCTCTCTCCCCCCCTCTCTCTCTCTTAGTTATTTATAGGAATATTTTGTAAAAAGAGGCTGCATAGCCTGCACCAGACAACCTGTTTGTATGATTTTGGCTATATTTGTACTTTTTTAGGTAAAAAATTTGCTCAAGAAGTACGAAACAAAACATTATGTTGTACTCAATAGACATTGAAATAAACAGAATGAAATATATTTTGACGTTAATTTCCTCACTAGATGTTATTTCAATACAAATGCCTGTCGTTTTTTAAAGTTATAATAATAGCACAATATAGGATTTGGATAGGGCACGTATTAACCTTATTAGGTGCTCAAATTAATGATCTTATATAATGTAATAATGCCTTTCCTTTCCTTATAGATTGCATTACCTCCCATTTTTTAATGTTTTTTTTGTCAAGACGACAACGAATATCAGACTTCTGTTATTGAGCCAAAATATCTACCCTGAATACTTTCAGAATGATCATGATAATACTAATAACCATAACTCTATGCTAATAACCCAATTTCGCGAATGCGCACATGTCCACTTACAGGAATGCTCACGGAGTCGGACAATTCAATATAAATTCAACATAATGACATAATGATGAACCCTTTGGATTAAAAACAACGAAGAAAATAAAACCATGAACAGCTTAAGACCTTTATAGTAAAAAATTCTTCTTTATGTGAAAATATTTCTAAGGTAAAAGTAAAGTAAGAGAAATTAAATGTCGAAGAGGTAGTTCAACATGCTTTAACGTATCGAATCCTTTTCAATCAGTACTGATTTTGCAAGGACCATCATGGAGTTTGAGGTACATCAAGTGTATACATAAAAAAATCCTGAATTAAGACAACTGTCTAAAAAAAAGGCAAATAAACTAATTGCTATCAGATAGAGTAATACGACATCTTATTTGGGTCGATTGGTGGTTGAAGCATTATAACTAAACTAACATTCACTCTTGTTCCATAATAGACGGATATCCTATATTTATTATGATTTTTTTTATTACTGAGGTAGGAGATGGCCTATCAATCCTCATGGTATGGACTTGTTGGCCTTGACTGGAAGAATAACCATGGCAACGACGACGAAGGCAACAGCAACAACCAGTATACAGCCAGCTACGGCGAAGATTGTGAGTTTACTAACTTGATTCAGATCTGCAAATATAGAGAGGGAGAGAAAATATTCAGAGGGCTATTTCTAAAGCACATCATTGGCAGTAGGTGCGGTTTTACGTTTTAGAGTGTTGAAAAACAATGAATAATAATACCAAAAAAATCGGCGTTTGCTTCGCTTGTGAAAAAAATATTAATATAAGAAATTGTCCTTTCATTTATATGAGTACCAATTTCTTCTTTTTCATCTTTACTCGATTATGACTAACGACCCTCTTCTTTTCTCTTCTTTTTCCAGATTTATATCGCGAGCCTCTTCTTTAATTATTATTAGCGACCCCCTTACTACATCATAACTTGAGGTATTCTTATACTTTATTATTTATACTAGCAACACTTATGAATAATGATTTATGAAAAGCAAGCCTTTTCACGCGAACCCCTAGAGGTCTAAAAGTATATTGGGCCAACAATTTTCTTGCCCGAAGTATACACAACCGAAGGTGTGAAGCAAACAAAGTTATCCGTTCCTCTGCCATTTACATCTCTGAGATTTTTACCTCTGCCATTTTAACCTCTGCCTTTTTTTAACCCTTACCGTTTCACCAGGCACGTTACCCCATCCCATTTGGTAAAAAGTGAACACTTACATTTATTTCATGGAGAGAAGAAGCTGTCCCTTTTGTATACCATGTTGGTAATAGGGAAGAAGATACATTTTTAATGAAAATCTTTTGGTTTCTTCTTCCTTTGCTTGTCATTTAGGTAATTTTCAGTAGCAAGAATCCGTCTTATTCCTTTTTTTTTTTTTGGGGGGGAGGGTCAATGTATTCTCTTAGCAAGTTTGACAAACAATAGAATAAATTTTCTGGGACCAAAAATTGCGGCAAAGGGAAATCAGGGATCCGTCCTGGACCTAGAAAATGGGCGTTGTGAAACCAAGTTATATACCTGATCTTTCTGTGAGCGCAGCTGCTTCGTGCAAATCGGAATCACGACGAGCTCGAGTCGTCATTGGTCCATGAGAGAGTGACGCGGTCAATGATACAACAGCAGGGATAACATCACGACGACGTCGACCGCCACGCGTCAAACAACCCATTGAACAGCGGCTATTGTTGTCCAAGGTATTGCACACATGTGCTTGACAATGCAAGTAGACCTGTTAAGTAAAATATGAGTTAAATTTTAACATGAAATCCCTGAAAATAGAACTAAAACTTATATCTGGTACTTTGATAATTATAATAAGATAAGGTACACTGATCTTATTTGTCCGTCAGCATGAATATAAACATGTTTATGTATTTTTTGTTAATTCAAGTTCACGCAGCTATTGACACTTTGAGTAAAATCTGGTGCGGGTTCCAATGATAAGAAGTGTTAATGAATAGGAAAAACGACCTCTTCCCTATCTGTTTGAAATTACAATAAATCAGTCATAATTTACCTGCGGGAGACTATGTATGTAATAACCAGGTTTGACAGAAAATTTTCGGTCCTTATGATCATCAAAGGGCAGGAACTGCACAGAATCGTCCAAGGGGCATCTGTGATACAATCAAATGAAGAATAGGATATATAAACTACGTGTTTTTGATATGAAACGTTCATACTGATATATTTCGTTCTCTGTATTGTCTGTGACGCTTGTAATGTGACTAGAGCATTAAAAAGTACACATAGAGGAATACTGATTATATTTATGTTGACATCGTAAGTGAATTCAAACATGACTCCATAAGTAATTATCACAGTGTGACCAAATGCCACATAGAAGTGGTTAAAAACAACAATTCTATGTTGTTTAAAAAAAAATTACAACAAAAGGTTTTTTCTATTTGTAGCAAACCCAATGATAAGTACGAATACAAGATTAATCGAATGTCAAACTTGGAATAAGAATTGTAATCATCATACCCATCAGTTATTATATCGTGACGAATTGTAGCAGTTGACTCGGCAGATTGCGACATCCAACAAGACTCCAAGAATATGTCGAACCCGTCCACAGGCGCTAAGCTCACCTCAAAGAACAGTTTCTCTCCCACCTCGACCTCCAAGATGGTATCTTCCCCATTCTTCATGGGAACATTGAAATCCTGATCACGATACTGCCTGATCTCTAGTGAGAAGTTCCCCAGTCCGGTAAGCTCTTTGGTATTGTCCTCTGTGAGGAAACTGTCAATCTGACCCTTGGTGAGTAGCTCTCGGGTAAGAACACATTGTACGGGAACAGACTGTTGGTCACCGTGTAGGGCGGGGTCATGACCATGGTCACCCTTCGGGAAATACACGACGTTGTGGAATTTTAATGCCGTTAAAGTGGTCTGGGTGAAACAAAAGGAAGATGAAAAAGTGAAAAGAATTGAAAAAAGGAATGTACTTTTCAACAAAAATATTTTAAGATACATTGTCAGCAACAATTTATACAAGAGGCCAGGCGCGCCGGAACACTTTTAGTTTTTTGGGGGGGGCAAAATCCCGAAGGGGGCACGATATTTTTTTACAGCGTGAGATACCGAAGTGATCGAGCGGGAGAGGGTGTGGGACCCCCCCCCCTACGGTAAGGACTTTGTGTAAAAACTGAGTATAAAAGTTGCGTTTCTAAGAGCGTTCAAAAATAAATTTCTTGAAATTCAAACATAGAATTCACTACGAAAGACTATACTCACAATCTATGAGAACCTATGAAATCTACGCGCCAAACGATTGCTTCGGAATAAGTTTTTTTTTGTGTCTGATCAATTAAATTTCCTATATTAACTCAAAATAGCAGAAATTACATTTTTCATGCAATATCCTTTCAGTGATATTTATATGTACATTTACATAAACGGACGACACGAGAGAGCACAGTCATCATTAATTTCAAGTAATTCCTGTCAGAACAAGGAGCGCATTAAGCAGAAGAAGCGCAACAACAGAAACAAAATAAATTCTAATGAATGTCTTTTCAAGTTCAAAATGTCATACTGTTTTGACGTGGCAGACGTCAATAAGCACTTAAATACCCATTCTATGCAAATCATTTCTGACATCAGCTTTGGAGATAGTCCCTGATTATCCATGCATGGGCAATACATTTCATATTTTGTAACTGAAGGAAAAAGAAATATGTCAAGCTTAATTGTCTAATAATTTAAAACTTTTCTGAAAATCATTATAGTTTAAAACATTCATTACTCGATTTTTGTGTTTCCTTTTGCATGTTTTGTATGGCTGGGAAGCACTTTTAGATGACCCCTTCAAAATGTTCTTTTTTCTTTACATATTTTCTGGGGAAAATGTGACCATAACGGGAAATGATGATTATCAAATTCCAGGAAATATTCATTTATAAATAATCATGAACTGATTAAAGGGATGGTCCGGGCTGAAAATATGTATATCTTAATACATAGAGTAGAATTCACTGAGCAAAATGCCGAAAATTTCATCAAAATCGGATAACAATTAATAAAGTTATTGACGTTTAAAATTTAGCAATATTTTGTGAAAAACAGTCGTCATGAATATTAATTAGGTGGGCTGATGATGTCACATCTCCACTTTCTGTTTTCTTATGTTATTAGATAAAATCATATTTTTTCATTATTTCATTCTTGTGTGAATAATATGTCTCCCTTATATTGAAATAAGTTGCAGCAATAAATATCTAATGCACTAAATCGGATGTCAATCCAATTTTTGTAGTTCTTGGAGGAAAAAAAATGTGAATAAACCTATTTTCATATAATAAAATACAAAAGAACAAGTGAAGATGTGACATCATCAGCCCACCTAATGAATATACATGACGACTGTTTTCACAAAATATTGCTAAACTTTTTAAATTCAATAAATTTGTTATTTGTTATCCGATTTTGATGAAATTTTCAACATTTTGCTCAGTGAATTCTACTCTAACTATAAATACTTTCAGCCCGGACAATCTCTTTAACAAACTACCGCAGTTCATAATGTACATTATGTAACATTATTAGAAGAAAACAATTACATTCCAATAGCATACAGATATGGTTGTCGGTACACCATGTGGAGTTTTCGAAAAAGTGGATAGAGGAAGAAGTGAAATCGATAGGGGAGGAAGTGAACAGTTGATAGTCGAGTAATTTTTTGTTTAAATGCGCGTAGTCCTGAAAAAGACAGTAAACCTGAAAAGGTAGAAGAGGATTGAGTATTTGATAAATAAGTACTCCAGGGGAGTGTTTCATCAATATTTTCATCCGACAAGTTGTCAGATCTGACATCTTTCCATGATTTTGATTCGCTGTTCCTATGGTAACTGTCGGATAAAATGGGACTTGTCGGATAAAACGTCCGACAAGTCCTTTCATGAAACGCTCCCCTGCTCTGCACTCCATTCGCCGACTCAAGCTAGCGTCTTCTCATTTATCCAATAATCCAACTACTCAAGCCTCTTTAACTCTTTAACCTTTTCTGTTTTACAGTCATTTTCGGATTCCATATGTTGCTCGAGTAACTTGCGTTCACGCGCGTTAGTGATATCGGGTCCGGTCTGAGCGTTTCTGGGCGACCGCGCGTTTGTTAGACGACACAGCCAGCATTGCATTGGTGAACCATGCACTTTCAATTTGCCATTCGGTTTTAGTCTGAAATGTATTCATTAAAAGGTTAAACGTTATCACACTGTAATAAGATGGAAAAGGGGCTTCTCAAAGGTATGTTTCACAGAGGGACATGTTTGAGACGCGAGGCGTACTATGATTATGTAATTGCCCCGTCAGGGACGAAATTTTTTCATTTTTGACAATGGAAATGACAATTTTTAGGCAGAAAAGTGCCTTCATCGTTTACTTTTGTCCTTGAATAATAATTATTATTTTTCTTCAGGGGGGCACGTTGGGGGGGGGGCAAAATCTCGTTTTGCCCTCCCAAAATTTTATTTGGGGGGGGGGCAAGTGCCCCCCTGCCCCCCCCCCCCGCTTCCGGCGCCCTTGCAAGAGGCAATTATTGTGCTAAGTGGGAAAAGAGGAATATATATATTATTATTACTATCTCTTTACAATGAAATGGCTATTGGAATAACTTTCACCCTTTTGAAGTAACAATGTTCTCTTTTTTTCTGTCACAGCAATACGATTTCTTTGTGACCATCACAATGGCGACTCAGTGACATAAAAACTTTAACATTCTAAAATCTCTATCGTTTGAGTTTAACTTGGTGTGCCAGTATTTTTTTTTGGAACTGTTGCCCCAATAACACAAAACCTATTTTAGCATTTTTTTTCTCATCACAGAACATTTTTGTTTATTGAATCGGTAAGAATGTACAATGAATTGTAAAAATCAATCAAACAGTTTTGTATTGTGGGGCTCTGGATCCCATTCACAACTTTGCACCCTCGCCATCCCACCTAGTCTGATCTTTATTTTTCAGTCGAAATTTAGACAACAAAGATGCCATAAAACACTGAGTGGTTTTTAAACTCTTGCCCTATATACGTTTCGCCCCAATAAATACGCACAATGGAGCGTTATTTTACTTTTAAATAAGTTCGATACTAACCTCAACTTGAGTACCACATTGATCATACAATGTTGATAGTCGAGCCATGTTGTTTCCAAGAGGGTTTGCACGACAGGCCGGGTCTGTGAAACTGATAGACTGGGGAGAGTTGACACCGGGAATGTTTGTTGGAACAAAGACAGTCATAGAGCTTCCGGTACATCTGACAGACAGAGCTTTTAAAAGGCAAATTAGTTATAGAAACAGAACACTATATGAAACAGTTTTTTTTTACAATATACATGATATAACACAACTGTATTCGGATAATCGAAAGTATGTTTGCAACTATAAGATATAGAATACGGACTTATAAAAACACAATTAAATAGAAGGACTGCAAGAAAGGAAATGTCTTCTTAAGGGAAACACCGTGTACACAACCTGTTCTTTAAAGACAAATAACAAAAAACATAACCTCATCATAAAGGTATACCGCCAATGAAAATATCTAAAATATTTCAGTGCTTCTATGTTCAAGTAACATTTACATAAAATTTATGATGATAAGATATAGAAATCACTGGCCCCGCAACAACAAAATCATGTCTGAAACTTACCGACGTCACAAAATGGTCCAAAGAAACCAACAGGACACCTACATCGACCATCATCAGGTGAAGAAGGGTTACATTCCCCACCATTTTGGCAAGGGTCTGGATGGCAAGGATCCAGTAGCACTTCACAATTTTCACCTCCCATGCCTGGAGGACATGCGCATCTAAAACAGATATTTAAAAGAAAAAAATAAGATATTAGGAGTAGGATATGTGGTTTTGTGAATTCTACCAATATATATTCTATTCATGGAATAAAATCTAGGAATATTTTCCTTTTTAAGTCTATAATGTTTATGTTACACTTCTATGTTAATAACTGAGAAATCACGAACATTTGAAATCAATCTGAAAAAGAGTATTCCTAATGAACTTCATGTATGAAATATCATCAAAGCTCGATGTAATGATGAAGAGCATTGTCCTCTTCCCTTATAGATTGCATTTTGATTCGTTAAAAGATTTCCATTAAATCTTATAAGCAATAGCAAAGACCATAAATTATAAATATATGTATGTATATATATATATATATATATGTACGTATTTTCATTCATTACCAAGATTAACAAATTTGGGTACTATGAGATTTACTCACGTATATCGACCAGCGTCGTAGTTCACACAGGTTCCAGTTTGGCATGGTGAAGAGACACATGGATCTACAGGGATATCACACAGTTCTCCAATAAATCCTTGCTGACAGACACATTCGAAGGAGCCAGGTGTGTTTCGACAAACTTTGTGTTCTGGACAGACAGGACGATTCTGCATGCATTCATTCACATCCTGGTCACATTCATCTCCTTGATAACCCATTGGACATACACAAACGAAAATATGCTCTATTGGCTGGCAAGTACCACCATGATGACAAGGTTGGCTCTGACATGCGTTGACTCTCATCTCGCAATATATTCCAGTGAATCCCGGAGTGCATGCACACCTGAAACTATTATCACCTTCAATACATGTTGCACCATTTAAGCATGGATGATTTTGACATTCATTCTTGTTTATTTCACAGTTCCTACCTGTAAATCCTGGCATGCACTTGCATCTGTAATCATTATCTCCATCATAACACGTGGCCCCGTTTAAACATGGCTTTTCTCGACAGTCATTGTGGGCATTTACTTCGCAATACCGTCCTGCATATCCTGGCTTACACTCACAATGGACATCATCAATTCCGTCGTAGCAAGTTCCCCCATGAAGACAGGGATTGCTTGAACACTCATCTATATTTATTTCGCAATACATTCCACTATATCCAGGTTGGCATCTGCAGGAATAGTTGTCGATGCCATCGACACAAAGTGCCCCATTTCTACACATGTGGTTGATGCAGTCATTTCTATTGATGTCACAGTCCCTTCCTTCGAATCCAGGTGCACAATTGCAGGTGTACCTATCTGTTCCATCCACACAAGTTGCTCCATTTTTGCATGCGTCTGTGCTACAATCGTTGATGATAAATCCGCAGTCCGTTCCATAAAATCCAGATAAACAGTGACATTCATAACGGTCAGGCATGTCTGTGCAACTTGCGCCATTTTGACAAGGATGGCTATCGCATTCATCAATGTCAACTTCACAGTCCCTTCCAATGAAACCGGGGTTGCATTGACAAACGTAACCATTTATCTGATCCTGACAGGAACCCCCGTTTAGACAAGGATGTGAACCACACTCGTTTCGGTTGATTTCACAATTACGCCCTTCAAAACCCGGTGAACACTGGCAGTCATAGCCATCAATCCTATCCAGGCATGTCGATCCATGTCGGCATGGTATACTCATGCATTCATCAAAATTTATCTCACAGTTATTTCCAACAAATCCAGGTAGGCAATGACACATATACTGGCCTGCTAAGTCTATACAGGAACCATCATTCAAACAAGGACTGCTATTGCATTCGTTCATGTCAATTTCGCAGTTGCGCCCTTCAAACCCTACACTACAAACGCAGTCATAACCAGCAACCAAATCCATGCAGGTGGCACCATTCATGCAAGGGCGGCTGTGGCATTCATCAGCATTAATTTCACAGTACATCCCAATATAACCCGGCATACACTGACACATGTAACCACCGATTTGATCTATACAAATGGCACCATTCAGACATGGGTGACTTTCACATTCGTTAATTTCTGACTCACAAAACGAACCATAAAATCCTTGAGCACAGTGACATGAGAAACCACCAGCCATGTCACGACACGTGGCTCCGTTCATACATGGCATGCTTTGACATTCATCTACATTAATATGACAATTTTTTCCTGAAAATCCATATGTGCAATTACACCTGTAGTCATTTATCGCATCATGACAAATGCCTCCATTTTGGCATGGATGACTAACACATTCATTAAAATTTGTCTCACACATCATCCCAACAAACCCTAGTGGGCATGTACATCTAAATCTACCAGCTTCATCGGTACAGGTACCACCATTCCTACACGGATGACTTGCACATTCGTCAATATTGACTTCACAGTTTACTCCGACAAATCCACTTGGACAAATGCATTCGTACCTTGCCACTTGATCCACACATGTAGCACCATGGATACAAGGGTTGCTGAAACATTCGTTTTCCTCTATTTCACAGTTCATCCCTATATAACCAGGCATGCAGTTACACCAGTATCCACCAGGACCATCCATACAAGTTCCATTGTTCAAACACGGATGACTTGCACATTCATTGATATTTTGCTCACAGAGACGTCCCGCGAAACCATTGGGACACACACACATATAGGCATTGAAACTATCAACGCAGGTAGCACCGTTCTGGCAAGGCAAGCTGATGCATTCATCACGCTCAAGTTCACACATTTTACCGACATAACCGGGTGAGCAATGACACATGTAATCATTAACTTTGTCCTCGCATCTTGCGCCATTTTGACAAGGGTGACTCGCACATTCATTCATTTCAAATTCACAAAGTATTCCGTAGAAGCCAGGTGCACAGTGGCACATGTATCTGTCGATCTGATCCTGACAAGTTGCTCCATTTCTGCAAGGGTGACTTGCACATTCATCAATATTTTCCCCACAGTTTTTCCCTCTGAACCCTGGAGTGCAGTCACAATGGTAATCTGCTATCTGGTCTAAACATACACCACCATTCAAACATGGCATACTTTGGCACTCATGAATATTGTTATGGCATTTTTTACCATCGAAGCCAGGGGGGCAGAGGCATCCAAAATCAGCAACTTTATCAACACAAGTCGCCTCGTTCGCGCAAGGATTGCTCCTGCATTCGTCTCGATCAGTTTCACAGTTCCTCCCTTCAAAGCCAGGACTGCAAATGCAACGATAGCCATCAATACCATCTTCACACGTAGCTGCATTTAAGCACGGCGAGCTTATGCATTCATTTTTTTCTATTTCACAATTCATCCCAAAATAACCAGATGTGCAATTACAACGATAACCATTAACGCCATCCACGCATCTAGCTCCATTTTGGCATGGATGGCTCGAGCATTCGTTGCGATTTGTCTCACATTTATCACCAAAGAAACCAGGAATACAACTACACTCATAGTAAGCGAGTCGGTCTGTGCAGGTAGCACCGTTCAAACAAGGGTTACTTTCGCATTCGTTTATTTCTCTCTCACAGTCACGACCAACATACCCAGGGACACAGAGGCAGTGATAGCCAGCAACTTGGTCAACACAATGTGCACCATTTTGGCAAGGACGACTAGCACAGTCATCATGATCGAACTCGCAGTCACGACCATAGTAGCCAATCGGACAGTCACAACTGTAACTGTTCTCAAGATCCCTGCATGTCGCTCCGTTTTGACAAGGCATACTTATACATTCATCCCATTCAAATTGACATTCTTTTCCAAAGAATCCAGGTCGGCATAAGCATCTATATTCTTCAGTGCGATCTTCACAATAGGCACCATTCTGACAGGGTTGACTTAAACAATCGTCTATGTTAACTTCACAGTTTCTCCCCATGAACCCAGGCATACATTCGCATTCATAATCATTAAATTTGTCTTGGCACATTCCTCCATGTAGACATGGATGTGAGGCACATTCATTCTTTTCGAATTCGCAGTTTGACCCATCATATCCCGGTACACACTGACACCTAAAACCCCCTGCTACATCAACACATGTAGCATTATTCTGACATGGCAGACTGGAACACTCGTCAATATCAGTCTCACAATTTAAGCCGAAAAACCCTTCGGGACATACACACTCATAACCATCGACCCTATCAATGCACGTTCCCCTATTCAAGCATGGATCGCTCCAACATTCATTGATATTTGTTTCACAGTTACGACCACTGAATCCAGGCGAACAATTGCAAGTGTAATCATTTACAAGATCCGTACAAGTTCCTTCGTGTCTGCAAGGAGAACTTGAACATTCATCCCTTTCTATTTCACAGAAGACACCCATGAAACCGATCGGACAAACGCAGTGGTAACCGTTCGCTTGGTCAACACACGTTGCGCTATGTAGACAAGGTGAACTGTTACATTCATTTATGTTTATTTCACAATCTCTACCGTGAAAACCAGGCATGCAATCACATGTGTAGTTGTTAAGCAAATCTATGCATACACCGTCATTTTGACATGGCACACTGCTACATTCATCAATTTCACGACCACATTCCGGCCCTGTGTATCCCGGTGCACATTGACAACTGTACCCATTGACACCATCTACGCAGACGGCACCATTTCTGCACGGCTGACTTATGCATTCATCAATGTTTATCTCACACCTTATTCCATCATAACCATCCTGGCACAAGCAAGAAAATTCGTTTACTCCATCGAGACAAATCCCGCCATTTTCACAAGGAAAGCTTTGGCATTCATCTATATTAATTCTACAATTCTGTCCATCAAACCCAACAGAGCAATTACATCTATATCCGTTGTCCATATCTATGCAACGGCCACCATTATCACATGGGTGGCTGGCGCATTCATCAAAATTAATCTCACAAAGTGGTCCTTGGAAACCGGGAAGACATTGACATGAATAACTATCCAACATGTCTTTACAGAGAGCGCCGTTTCGGCATGGGTTACTAAGACACTCGTTGGTCTCGTTCTCACACCTATTTCCCTCGTACCCAGGAGTACATACACAAGTGAACTTGCCAATTTCATCGATACAGGTGGCTCCATTTTCACACACATTCACACGGCATTCATTGATTTCATATTCGCAATTTCTACCAACAAAGCCTGGTGTGCAAGCGCAACGATACTCGTCAAATCCATCAATGCATCGTGCTCCATTTAGGCACGGATTGCTTAAACACTCGTTTTTCTCGTACTCGCAGTTTGGTCCATCATACGGTGGTAGACAACAACAGGTGTAGCCATCAAATTGGTCTACACATTCCCCTCCGTTCTGACATGGATTACTACTGCACTCATTTATTTCAAGCTCGCAGTCTTTCCCTTCGTATCCGGAAAGACAGTTGCAAATATAGTCCCCAAGTAAATCTTGGCATTGTCCCCCATTTCGGCATGGATCACTTTCACATTCGTTTGTCTCCCTTTCGCAGTTGATTCCCTCGTATCCAGAACTGCACTGGCATCTGTATGCATCGATGACATCATCACATGTTGCTCCATTGTGGCATGGGTCACTAGCACATTCATTAGTTTCATTCTCACACCTATCGCCATAAAAACCTGGAACACAGAGGCATGAATAACCACCAGCTTCATCTACGCATGTGGCTCCATTCTCACACATATTGACAATACATTCATTAATCTCAAACTGACACCATCGACCAATGAATCCGCGCGGGCAATCGCAGATGAAACGATTCAGACTATCTCTGCATGATCCTCCATTTAGACAAGGTTCACTCTCACATTCATCTGTTTCGAGCTCGCAATTGTCTCCTTCGTATCCTGGTTCACAACAGCAGGTGTACCCTGCTAACTGATCGACACACTCAGCACCGTTCTGACATGGAGAGCTCCAGCATTCATCTATTTCCACCTGGCAGTCACCACCTTCATAGCCTTCGGTGCAGTTACAGAAGTAACCATTGACCTCGTCGAGGCATTGGGAGCCATACTGACATGGATCACTTACACATTCATTTACGTTGACTTCACAGTAATGCCCCTCAAAACCGGGAACGCAATCACATGTATAGTCAAGTAGTCCATCGACACATAGTGCATCATTCTCACAGAGGTTATTCTCACAGAAGTCGATATCAATTTCACAGTCACTCCCTTCATAACCCATCGGACATGAACAATCATATCTATTTAAATAGTCCGTGCAATTACCTCCGTTTTGACATGGATTACTGTCACATTCATTGATTTCATATTCACATTTGTCCCCACCATAACCAGAAGGACAGATACAAGTATAGCCATTAGCTCTATCATCACACGTGGCATTCTGCACGCAAGGATTACTAAAACATTCATCTATATCAACCTCACAGCTATCTCCTTCAAATCCAGCGGTACAGGAACATAAGTACCCATTAAGAATGTCCTGACATGTAGCACTATTTTGACAAGGCGCACTCTCGCATTCATTTATTTCCACCTCGCAGAAGGTTCCTATATACCCTTGGACACACGTGCACATAAAATCAGCCACCATGTCTATACATGTAGCTCCATTTTTACACTCTATGCTGGCACACTCGTTTATATCTATTTCACAGGTGTCGCCTTCATATCCAGGATTACAATCACATTCGAATCCATCTATCATATCTATACATTGTGAGTTATTAACTGAACATGGGTTACTCGCGCATTCGTCTATTTCATCCTGACAGAGAACACCCTCAAAGCCGGAAAGACAAGAACAATTATACCCCGCAACATGGTCATTGCAAGTAGCATTATTTTGACACGGCATACTCTCACATTCATTTATGTCTACTTCACAGAACAGTCCGTCAAAGCCTTCCCTGCAGTCGCATTCGTATCCAGCGATCCTATCTAAGCACACAGCTCCATTCTGGCAAGTATTGTTTGAACATTCGTCAATGTCGATCTCACAAAAGATGCCATCATACCCAGAAGTGCAATCGCAGAAGTAACCGGCAATGACATCTACACAGGTAGCTCCATCCTTACATTCGTTACCAACACAGTCATCAATATTGTCCTCACAGAGATCTCCTTCGAATCCATCAGTACAGATGCATGTAAATTCATCCACTCCATCCTCGCAAGTAGCGCCGTTAAGGCAAGGGACTGAAATGCATTCATTTATGTTTATTTCACAGTTGATACCATTAAACCCACCAGGACACACACAAATATAGCTATTCACAAGATCCTGACAGGTGGCACCGTTACTGCAGGGGTTGCTGTCACATTCTAGAATTTCACTGTCGCAGTTGACACCTTCATATCCGTCTGCACATGTGCACGTATACCCATTAATGATATCAGTGCAGGTACCACCATATTCACATGGTAAGCTTGCACACTCATCTGTTTCTGCTTCACAATCAACACCAAAGTATCCATCAGCACAGTTGCACTGATATTTGTTGATCTGGTCGATACAAGTTGCTCCATTTTGACAAGGACTGCTATCGCATTCATTGACTTCTGTCTCGCAGACTGTTCCTTCATAGCCACTGAGACAATCACATTGGTATGTAGCAAACAAGTCCTGACAAGTAGCACCATTGAGACATGGGTTACTAGCACATTCGTCGATTTCTTCACTGCATATTTCTCCCTCCCACCCATCCACACAGTCACATCTAAATTCACCAATCAGGTCGACACATGTAGCCTCGTTCACGCATGGGGAACTCTCACACTCGTTGATCTCTATTTCGCAGTTGGTCCCAATAAAACCAGACGCACAAGTACAGCTATACCCACTGGTAGCCAATTCCGTACAAGTTGCACCATTTTGGCAAGGAGAGCTGAGGCATTCAGATGCGATTTCACAAAATTCTCCGCTAAAGAAATCGAGACATGAACAGCTATATCCAAGGAATCTGTCTTCACACGTACCACCGTTTAAGCAGATAACGTTATTCGTAATACATTCATTTATTTCAGTGGTACAGTCCGAAGATGGGTCTTCATAGCCCTCGAGACATTCTTTGGATCCATCAGAATCACATGTGTAGTGGCCGCTATCCCCATCCGTATCCTGGCAATATATACCGCAAGAGATGCCATAGTAGTAGTTGTCACAATAAAAGGCATACTCAACTTCCAAACTAGAAAAGTGATAAGATAGAAAGAAAAAATACATCTGTCAATTTGATGTTTGTTTGGTTACTAGTTAATAATAATAATAGCCAATTTTTTTATAGCGCTTTTCCCAGAATGGATCAAAGCGCATTACAGCATATCATTACCCCGGTCATTGGATTCATTTCAATCCCGCACGAAAAGTACACAATTTCCATTCCCTGGGCAGTATTCCTTGCATCTATCGCAGCCTCATTATGGCGCTGGCAAATTCAAACATACAATATCTTTCGCATCCTACCGGGCACCCATTTAGCACCTGGGTCGAGAGTGACAAAGTGTGGATTAACGCCTTGCCAAAGGACGCTAGACCGCGGTGGGATTCAAACACACGACCCTCTGTTTACAAGGCGCGAGTCAGAACCACACTCCACTGCAGTTAATGCAGAAACACACACACACAATCATGATACGATATGCGCTACACATGAACTGTGTACTATCATTTCGTATTTAAACACATAGTCAAATTAAGTTTTCACAATTTCATAATCATTGTAATTCTTTCAACACAGAGACATGCTATATACATTGCCTTTTGCTATGTGCATTTTTTTTAAACAACCGCACAATTTCATTAACACAAATAAAAGGTTTTGTGGCCAACTTACCTTGTTTTCGAGATCGTTCTAGACCCGGCAACGAGTAAAGTTTCCACAATGGCGAAATCAACAGATGATTCTGGTGTACCCGAAATAATCGTTGTGTAGCTGTCTACCAAAGTTGTGTCATCATTGTCCACATCAACCACTGTGATGCGAAGTTCTACAGTACCCTTCGTAAAAATAGAAATTAAGTCTGACATTATTTATTACAAAAATAAGCAAACACAGGAAGCGACCCGTGTAAAATTAAGATTACCTGCAGGGGCAGCGGAGGCGGGGGAGGGGAGTGACCAAAAAAACTTCACCGGAGGAAAAATGTCCTTATTCACAATGGAAAATGCCTTTTTTCAAATAGAAATGTGCCCTTTTTCAAAATTAAATACTCTTTTTGAAGTAAAGCATGAAACAATTGAGGTTAGAAAATTACAATTTTTTGGCTCGCGTTTCGCGCTCGCATCAATTATAATTTGTCTTTATTAAGGTACTCACTCTGTTCCTGGTAACAGTGTTTAGAATATCCAGTTTTTCAGATGAGAAAATCACAATTTTCTTGCTCGCGCTTCGCATCCATAACTGTTAAGTAAGATACATATCATTTTTATACAAAAATGCCTAAAATGTCCAGTTTTCAGGTTGGAATATTACACATTTTTGGCTCGTGTTTTGCGCTCGCGCCATTTATTGTTTATTAAGGTAGTCATTCTGATCCTGGTTAATTAAAATGCCTAGATTGTCCAGTTTTTTTTGTTAGAATATCACAAATTTTCAGCTCCCGATTCGCACTCGCATTATTCGCTTGGTGAGGTATGTAGCCCGTATCCTATTCACGAGTCACTAAATACAGTCTTTAAAAGGTTCCTTTTCTGGTTAATATATTAGAAATTTCAGCTCACGCTTCGCGCTCGCGTTAATTCTTTAGTTAAATTCACGATCCTTTTTCTGCTAGGAATGTTTACTTTTCATGTCTTATTACATGAAATTTCTAAAAGTTTAAGCTCGTGATTCGCACTCGCAACATCTCGCAAGGATGTCCCTTTAACAATATATTTAGGTCCATAATTGACCAAAAGGCGAGTTTTACAACCTTGGATTTAAATTTCTTTCCAAAGCGTTCGCTAGCGAATAATAAAAACCTAAATACATGTATATATCAATCACAAATCACTTTAAATTTTTTTGCTCATCTTAATCACTACAAAACACACAACTTCTTCACACAGTTGATATTCTCATTGTGAAAATATCCGTTTGCAACAAAATGCCCTTTTTGGCATATAAGATCCCCTTTTTGCCCCTCCCCCTCCCCCAACGTAAATACGTTCCGCCGCCTCTGAATACTAGTAAATTTCCTGTGTCATTTATCTTATTTTAGTTCTATGCAAAAGATACATACTATAGATGTAACTTTGTTCCAAAGGAATGATTTTATATTACCAAATAATATTTTTATATTTTGTTTGTACAGTATATGCACTACATATTTTTTCATCATTGAATTAAATATACTAATTGGTTTGGCATGATCACCAACACAAAAAGTTTTTGTTGCATCGAAATCGAAATATTTTTTTGGTGAATATCTGAAAAAGTCAGTTAAAGGAAAGTTCTTCGATAGAAAATACTATTGAATGTCTTTGTCTACTTATGGTCGTCTAATTAAACCAAACCTCATGAGTAATGAGAAAAGCCGTTATTAGCTATCAGTTGAAAGTCCCAATGATTTCATTTCAGTATAACAAAATCATGCCAGACAATGAACTATTATCGATTAAATCCTAATCCATGCATATTGAATATCATCACCATAATATTGTTTCATGTGAATTATTCAAATCAAAATTATCCTTATGAACGAAAACTTACCGGCCAAGAACTGAAGGTTGAAAAGATAGGGTTGGTCGTATTGCCTATCAGGGAACTAAAATTTAGAGCTGAAATGTCTTCTCCTAGAAGGCCTGTATAAACATCCATGTAGGTACATGATCCAGAGCTGTTTGATAACAAAATGAAATGGATATAGGATGATGCTACCTAGTATAACTAACGGACACCCCCCCTATCCCACATAAAAAAAAACAGAGAGAAAACCTTTCCCTGAATATATCTCAGGTGATGTATGTTCTTTATTTTCCCTTTAGAAGGTCAAGACTTGTATTCATAGAGACCCAAATAGGAATTGTGGATATACTGTTGTTCTTGTATTTGCATCAAATTTACACAGTGGGTTTTCAAATTAATTTGTTAAACACATTTATGGCAATTATGATATTTCAAAAGTTAAACACATTTTATTATACTCAACTATACTGTCAAAAAATCCTTTAATTCTGCAAATGTTTATATTTCTACATGATTTATTTCTTTATCACGAGTGCATTCTCATTCCGACTCGAAAATGAATAGTTTCAGATAATTGGTATCAGAAAGTCAAATTGAGAGATCAGATACATTATTAAAGCATGTGAACGAAATATTTTGTAATCTTTTGGAGGAAATTAAGCGGAGATCAATTATAATTCTCACGAATGATGTTATATCAAGAATGATTTTGATTTAATATTTCATTTATCTTCAACCCCCATTACTTATTCCATAGTTATTATATCACTTAATAGCTGGCTGAGATAAGCTATTCCCTGCACATTTTAGCCGGAGCTTTAAAAAAGTCGTTCTCATTGTTGATAGTCTTGGATGATGAAGAATACGTTTATGAATTTTTTCTTCTTCTTCTTCTTCCCCCCTCCCCCATCGCCTTTTAAACCGTTTTTCATTTTCCTTCTTTGTTTCCTTTCCTTCCTTTCCACGTGTCCTTTCCTTTCCCCTATTTACACAAACTCAATCAGGAGACACTCTACCCCACCCACTTCTTATACGCAAATGCATGTCTCTGGTATCATTGATGCATACTTTGAACCCCGGGGGCACTTACTTTTTTTTGTTTTGTAATAATATTTATTAATCATTCAGTTCAAAATCAAAGTGATGGTACATTGTAAAATATTACAATTCAATATTAACATAACACTGATCACAAAAGACAAATAATGATCCATAGTACAAATAATCGTATAAATGTCATGCTATTAACATATTCATATACAGTGGATAAATTCAGTAACAAAAAAATAACCATTTATAACCAACATAAATTCACAAAATCATACAATAGTTATGCAGAAAATTGATTGCTCAACATTGATTAAACTGAATGAAATTTACAATAAAAAAACGGAAAAGGGTTCGAGTGCACACCCCCACAAACACACACACACACAGACAAGACACAAAACAATTAAACAGTAAAAAATAAAAAAAATAAAAGAAAAGTAGAAGGAAAGAAAGAAAGAGAGAGAGAAAAAAAAGTAGGGAAAAAAAAGAAAGAAAGAAAGAAAGGAAAAGAAGTAACATGCGAAGTAAGGAAAAGAGGATAGTTTAAATGACAGACAGACCAGCCAACCCCGCACGTGTGCAAACCGGGCAAAGCCATCATTTTCTCATCCTTCTTAATTGTTTTTAGGTGTTTCCACTTTTTATAGTGCTGTGCTAATGTTTTTCGCTCTATAGCAATTTTCTTTTCTTCTTCTTTAATTTTAAAAAGTTTTTCTTGTATCTCTTCAGCAGTTGGTAGTTTATGATTCCCCCTTCCGTGATATATTAAAAATTTGATGAGTAAAATGATATGATTTAATAATTGTCTATTTTCTGTTGTCTCTTCTAATCCAACATGGATATCCTTCCACTGTAAGCTTTTAAGAATCGGAAATTTTAATATATTGCTACACGATCTCCATAATACTTAAACCATTTCACATTCATAAAAAATATATCTATAAGTTTCTTCATCTTTACCGCAAAAAGAACATTCATTACTCGATACGAATCGAAACCTATATAAATGGTGGTTAACAAAGATAATATTGTATAATAATTTATATTGAAACTCTCTTAGCTTATTATCTAATGTGCAATTTCGATTTCTTTTTCAGACATGTTATATGACGATTCGAGATTGTAAAAACTGACAGGAGTGTCGGCAATCTTGTTTATACAGCCGTTTTGAACAAACTGACTCAAACTGGAAAACATTTTTAAAGAAAATAATTTCAATCTTCAAACCATCAACTATGGTACTATTTTTTAATTCGACTTTCCATTCCATAGGAACATGTGCAAATATTTAATTAATTGTTACTATTTCGTCGTCGTTTAGACCCATAGATCTAAAATATGTATTTGATTCAAGTTCACCATGTTCATCTACAATATGGTGCAATTTGTATGTTTTTTTATATTTTCATGAAAATACGCTTTTCCTGCATTTTCAATATACCTGTTATCGAAAAAAATTCATTACTTTTATTACTTATGTTCTTTTTGATGAACACAGTTATATCAAACCAAGTACTTAACATTTCCTGGTAGTACTTTGGAATTTTTATATTGATCATATCAGGTGTAAAATTACAGTAAAAAAATTAAATTACCAACTAATGGTATTAGCAGAAATTTGAAATATTTTTTCATTTCCTTTTGACCCACATCACTCTCTGTACCATTACAAAGAGTTTAATTCCCCCTTGTTTATATCCTAGATACAATGTGTTTCTTTTAATTTTATCTTTTCCTCGCCATAAAAAGTCGAAACAAATTTCTTCAATTTCTTTAAAAGTCCATTCCGGCATAGGCGTTAAAGAGCTTACATATATTGATTTAGAAAATGCATATGTTTTAAGCAGATGAATCTTTCCAAACAAAGTTAGATCTCTTTGTTTCCACCAATTTAATAAATTTCTAATTTTGCTTAATATTTCTTTATAATTCATTTCTTCAGCAACTTCAGGATTTAATGAAAAGACAATACCTAGAATTTTAACCATATCAACTTGTTTCCCAAAAGGGAAAGGGTGAGTAAGGCTAACAGAGGGTCCTAGAGGCAAAATAAACGTTTTATTTTTGTTCATCCTGAGTCCAGATGTCTTCTTAAAATTTTCAAGAATTCTAATCTATAAACTGAATCTAAATCTTCTACGAATATAGTCATATCATCAGCATAAAGTATTTGTTTAATTTCATTTCACCAAATCGAATACCCTTTACTAGATTATCATTACGAACACAATGCGTTAAACATTCTTTACAAAGTATAAAAGGTAAGGGGAGAGGGGATCTCCTTGTCTTAGCCCCCTCTCGATTGCAAAATAACCGGTCGATTTTCCCCATTAAAGACACAACTCAGCGAGTTGGTGTAAAGAACATTAACCCAGTTACTAAAAATCGGCCCAAAATCAACAATTTAAGCGCCTTTTGAAGAAAGGAATGTGAAATTTAGTCAAACGCCTTTTCAAAATCGATTGCAACTAAGTATCCTGGGGCGGTATTCTGAACATTGTCTTATCTTATCTCAGAAATATGACAAAATCGGTATTCTGGTGGATGTCATAACTTCTGTCACAAAAATTGTCATAAATTTCGTCTCTTCTCTTTAGCGCGCACCAAAAATACGCGGTTTTAATGCGCGTAATCCTTTTATATAAGCAAAAGATATGACAAAAGTTATGACAGGGGGTAGCAGTCATAAATTTTGTCATATCTTTTAGTACCAAATATCCCGATACCCTGCCGACTGAATGTCAAGCATATAACGATATCATTTAGATTAGATTGTGGTATTAGTTTCACTCATCATCCACTACAATTTTTAAAATTATTTTTTCATGCTACAATTAGTTAGGCCTTACATATTAATTTCTCCTTTTTTCTCTCTGTTTTCCTTATTTTTCTACTTTTCTAAAATCCTTCACAGCTCCCTGTCTCTCTTTGTAATTAAGCGCATCAATATTCGCGTAGTTGCGCGATGCCAGCAACAGAATTGGGGATACCCCCTACCTGTCACGGGGCATTTCTATTGGCTAGAAGGGCTCCCACTGGGAACTAACGATGATTTTGATTGGATTGCTTCCGAAAAGATGGGCGGGAACTTTGAGAGATATGACAGGGAAAAGACAATGTTTAGAATACCGATTTGTGACAATCATAGCGGTGTCACATCTCGGAAAGAAATGACAAAATTTATGACAAAAGTTATGACAGTGTTTCAGAATACCACCCCTGGTTTATTAAAATTTAATGTATGAAAATCATATCGTTTACTATTCTTACAGCATCGCCAATATTCCTATCATTTAAGTAACCTACTTGGTCGTCTGACACAATATTATCCAAAATGGTCTTAATTATTTTCAAAAGTATGTTGGTTAGGATTTTATAATCTACATTAAGCAAGGAAATTGGTATATAATTGCTAAATAACATTGGATCTTTACCTTCCGTATGTATAATTGTAATTATTGCTTGTTTTTGTGAAGGTGACAATTCTTTATATTTCATAGCATCACTAAAAGCATTTAAGACTAGGTCACCTATTACCTGCCAATATTTAATATAAAACTCGACATTTAAACCGTCATTTCCTGGTGATTTATTTGGTTGCATTTCTTTTAAAATTTCAACACAATCCCCCTGGTTTATTTTCACTTCGCAATGATTATTTTGGTTCTCGCTTAGTTTTGACAAGTTACTAGGAAAAAAACAATCACCAGGTCCTACCTCTCCTTTAGAATATAAAGAAGAATAAAATTCTTTGATTTCTTTTAAAATACTAGTTTCGTCATTAATTACATTTCCATTAACTTTAAGTTCTTTAATAAAACCCTTCCGACCATTTTAATCTACCAGTTGTTTAAAATATGCAGTTTCTCGTCCTCCACGTTCAAACCATGGGGCTCGAGATCTGATTTTTATGCCTTCATTTAAGTACGCATAAATTGTTTTTAGCTCACTTCTTTTTCTTGCCAAAAGATCAATCAAAATATCATTTGTGTTCGATGGTGTTTGCTGTAATTGAATCTCCTCTTCCAATTTCATAATTTCCTTTCTAACTTAACAACCTTCTCTTTTCTTTCTTTAGCTTTTTTCTTAGAATATTTTCTTGTGAAATTTCGAATTTCTATTTTAACATAATCCAACAGTATTTAAGTATCCATAATTTCTTCAAACAGCCGAAGTTCTAGACGAGTTATTTCCTCTATCATTATTTTAACATATTCTTCATCGTAACATAGGCTATTGTTGAATTTTCAGTATCCTCACTTACATTGGCAAGGGGATACCATGCACGACCCCACCCCCCCATTTTTTTTTGGTAATTACTGTACTTCCTTTTCCCAAATTGGGAAGAAATATCACCAATTTTGGACTATCTTTTGACTGGCGGAAGGATTAGGGATATTTTGCTGTTTGAGGTGATGAATCTGCTCCCCCGACGATGTCTTCAAACACGCCAATTTATTCTCAAAATGAGCCGGTCGAGGGACCCTTTTCTGGTCAGATATGAATTGCCAGATATAATTATATCCTATCCACTGGTAGTAAACATTCGACCCCGAATTTCATCCTTATTTTTTATGATTTTTTTTAAAGTGCCAATTTAACACACGAGTCTATGGGGAATGAATTAGGCCTGTGATACCTGTACTTGTTTAGGGTGTCAATTCATGGAACACTTGGCAAGTATCGTTTTGTTTATTTTTTGTTTACTTGTTAAGGGTAGAGTTTCAAACGCCAATACTTGTTAAGGGGTGCATTTTCAGAATATGGAAAATACGTGTTTAGGGTGCTTTTCGAGACCCCATGGTCGCGCATGGTATCCAGTCGTCAATAGAAGTACCCCCCCCCCCGGACTTTGAAGATACACTACGGGACTAAGATCACGAACTCCCCATTTAAAGCAAATATTTGCCCGTGTTCCTGTGAGTATGGTCTGAATTTCTGGTGGAAATTTTGATACAAATCGAATGATCGAATGATGTATGATGAATGACCACTCATGCTGTACATAATAACTCTACAAATTTTGCTACATTCCATGATGTTTGTACTGTAGAACAAACATCTCTAGGGTTATCTCACAGTTCTGACAAACTAGATTACAGGGGGCTATGGCGACAAACTTGAATTGGAAAATTTAATAATCATGTTGACATCTTGGATCTCTTGAATTATTTTACAATGTTTTTTTTATATCTAATCAAATGCAATTTTGTTTGGTTGAGGTTACCGCCATGCTGTTCATGAGAAATGCGATGATGTCTTAAAAGAGCATCAGTTTGTGGGTTGGATATAACGGTCAGGAAATGCCAAGCTAAATGACATTACACAAATTTCTGTTTAGATCAAACTATATCGTTTTATGTTGTGACTATTCTACACTCAGATGTAAGATGAAAATAAACTGGAAATATTTCGCATCGAATAATATCCCGATAACGAACCATTGGCAGTTGTTATAGAGGTTTCGCCTGCAGAGGTGTCCATACCGTATGATAAGCTCTATCAAGCCACTGTCCTGTATTGTTCCTTTCAGAAGAACAGCCCGACAGGCCGATCAACACACTTTCATCAATGGTCGAAGCTATGACCATGACGACTGGTAGCATAAGTCATGGGTGTCGATCGGTATTCTTGGTTGGGGGGGATGATTGACACAAATTTTCTTGTGGATGGGGATCTTTCAACATTACCCCCACTAAAATCACAAGTTAGGACATTTGGGAGTGGGTGATATGCATGGTGTTCTTGGAAATTCCTTCATTGTTGTAGTGTACTTTACTTTTATAATTTTTTTGAAAATTTAATTTGTGTTACAAGTAAGCCTATTCTAAACTCATGCGAAAGAAAAAAATGACAAAAATTGTCTGGACCATGTACAATTGTACATAGTGATCTGTTTATTGAGCATGATGTATACACAGGGGCGTCGATCCATTTTTCAGATGGGGGGGGGGGCAAAATCATGAATCAACGTTCCAAAGGCGCTCTATCACACAAAACAAACAAACTCACCCACACACATATAGGCCTATATATATAAATATATATATGACTCATGAGAAAGAGACACATATCTCCCCCTCACCAACAATGCGAGCGCGAAGCGCGAGCTGAAATTTTTTAGTATGACATGAAAACAGGAAAAATGTACCTGTTTAGGTTTGTTTGTAACTCATGAGGAGGATAGATACATGTATCTGACTAGAGAACGAGTTGAAATTTCTTTATATTCTGACCTGAAAGCTTGATATTTTATGCATTTTTGGTACCAATGATTAAGATGTTTGTCTAGAAGAACAATAGATGCGAGCGCAAAGTGCGAGCTGAAAATTTTGATATTTCGATCTGGAAAAAAATGACAGATTATTGGACGCTTTTAATAAAGAAGAAGATATATATCCAACAAAAGATTATTACAAATCGAAGCAGGAGTTCTTTTGAGGTTTAGAACTGAAAACGGGACATTCTACTCACTTATTTCATCAGGAAAAATATGGGTTTCTGGTACAGAAATGATGCGAGCGCGAAGCGCTAGCTGAAAATTTTTATATTCCAATCTGAAAAGCAGACATTTTGAGCACAATTTTATGAATCAAAATCGAGTGTGTATCTCAATCTCGCTTTCTGATTTCAGTGTAACATTACAATCTTATCAAATTTTTTAGTGGCACATGCAGAATTATTGAGGATCAACGCCTTTGTGTATACAACCCGACTGGCAGTATCTTTTTTCTTAATGCGCGATGATAAAATGCAGATTCGGACCAATTAAGACTAGCACAAATTTCAAACTGTATGGCTTCTCGTGCACCATCGGGCTTACCGCTTAGACGATTTATCTTGCCACCCTTTTACTCCTGTTTATTTTTCCACCCTTTTGAATTAATTGATTTATCAAAATTAATTTATTCGCCACTGGTGGGATGGAACACCCTATCAACAAAAGTTGTTTTTCGTTGGGGTCCTTTTATGCCATGTGTTAAAAAAATATCATATACATAAACATTTCATTCTTTTTCATCTTGAACCTCCACTCATCTGTTTAATAGTCCCCGAATAGTCCTGAAAAAGAATGTTTTTATTTAATAACAATATACACAAATTGTGAGGGAAACAAACTGATTGATGGCATACTATAATCATCATGATCAAACTTTACATTTTTTCATCATCATTATTATAATTTTTCTACCCTAAATTATTGGGGGGGGGATGATAATACAGGCCATCCCCCCCACTTGAAATATTGGGGGGGATATATCCCCCCCATCCCCCCCCCGTGATCGACACCCATGGCATAAGTGATTGTCACCAAGGTAATGACTGTATGTGAAGAAATACAAATGCCTTGTTCATCTGTCAAAAGACAAAATCTCACTCATTCCGAAGGGGGAAAAGAACAGCTAGGTCGACTGCAGAGATCAAAGAAACATGCGCACACAAACGAACACTACAGACACGGTGATGCAGATACAGCTTGACGCCTACCTGATAGAATACAACATAATCACCACCCCAAACACGATGTCATAACAACGATGTTGCTATTTGCCACCATCTTTATTATCCCCTTTTAACCGCCAGCTTTTTTGAAATACCTTCCTCCAGACACATTCGAATCTGTACAGCAAACATCTGTTGCGGAATGGGGAGTAGTTTTGGCTACGCATTTGCGTGACATCAACTTTTCAAGCAACTTCTTCGTGTACATTGCAGTGAACAACGAGTTTCGACAGTCTTGTTGGAAACTTCTCAGAAGGGAAGACAACTGATTAATTGTTAGGGTATCGCCATAAAAAGAGAACCTGGGTTACAATGTTAGGAAAGGGGTCCGCATGATACAATCGTACTTGCTTTACAAGTGTGTAATTTTATAAGTGACAATTAATGCATTTATTACATGCCTTATATTATTTCAGCAGCGGAATACTGGGCATCAATCTGGGGCATAGAGAGTGTTGGTTACACTTCGTAATTCCGAAGGTTCTTTATTCTGAATGTTCGTAATTCCGAAACACGTAAATTGCCTATACCTCGATGTTCGTTAATCCGAAAACGTAAAAGGGTTCGTTAATCCGAACAATTGTGGCGTTATTCCGAAGGTTCGATAATCCGAAAACGAAATAAGGTTCCATGTTCCGAAGGTTCGTTAATCCGAAAACGAAATAAGGTTCGTTGTTCCGAAGGTACTTTAATCAGAAAACGAAATAAGGCTCGTTGTTCCGAAGGTTCGTTAGTCCGAAAACGAAATAAGGTTCGTTAATCATTTCGTTTTTCGGACTCACGAACCTTCGGAATTACGAACCTCACTTCGTTTTCGGATTAACGAACCTTCGGAATTACGAACCTTATTTCGTTTTCGGACTAATGAACCTTCGGAATTACGAACCTTCGGAAATACGAACCTTCGGAATAACGAACCTTCGGAATATCCGAACCTTCGGAATAACGAAGCTTCGGAATTACGAATGTATGCGGAGAGCGTTATACCGTCAAGAAGAACATTCAATGCTTATACGTATATAGTAGAGCGGATAAGCTCCAAAAATCACAACAATTGTGCAAATTTTGACTAAAGCATGAAACTTTCACAAGTATTAGTATATGCCGTAAGATTTATTTTAAAGATGGGAAGTAAATTTTAAAATGCCTTTTCGACCGTTGCCATGGCAACGGATTTATTTCTCAAAAATGACATACATTCCCATGTAAATGGTAAATAAACATGATATAGATCTGATCTATACATCAAGCAACCAAAATATCTTTGTTTAACACTGTAAAATTAGGGGAAATTAAAGATAAATCATATTCTACAACGTTTTTTTATCAAAATTATTATTTTTCTTGGGAAAAACAAGCCGTTGCCATGGCAACAGACCAATTGGAACTATCTTGTTGATTTTGAATGTTTCTAAATTATATATATATTCAATTGGAAGCTTGAAAATTATCATTTGATTCATCTATATCATGTTTATTTACCATTTACATGGGAATGTATGTCATATTTGAATTGAATTGAATTGAATTGAATATTTGAGAAATTAATCCGTTGCCATGGCAACAGCCGAAAAAGGCATTTTAAAATTTATCTCCCATACTTAAAATAAATCTTACGGCATACTAATACTTGTGAAAATTTCATGCTTTAGTCAAAATTTGCACAATTGTTCGGCTAATCCGCTCTACTAATAAGGGTGGGGTGAACCATTAATTCATGTGGGTGTTTGACCTTAAACGAGGCGCATTCGTTTTTCCCCTTTTGTATCTTACCTTTGACTGTTTGAGGGAGAGGAAGGGGGGGATTAATTGAACCAATATGTAAAAGATAAGCTCATAGATATGTGGGAGGAGGCATCGGATCACGTCATTTGTAAAATTGAAAAACAAACTGATATTTCATTGATCCCGTTCTTGCTTCTGAAACTAGCTTGATTAAGATATTACGAGGGAGCAGTGCGAGCGAGAAAAATGTGTAATTCATAATAAAAACTTGCTGTAGGCATTTTATACCAGAAATGTATATATTTTTTAATTTGCTTTATGGAATCATAAGACATGCGCCATCATTTTATTTTACGGGCGAAGGAAAAATAATTATGTTTTTAGTTGTTAGATATATTTCATAATGAAATTACCATTCGATATTTTTCTCTGAATTATTTTAATGTTTTGAATTGTAATATTTTAATGTTTTTAAATTTAATATTTCAAAGTTTAATGGTCAAGAATCTTACTACCGAAATGTAATAATTACTCGTTTTATTTTATTCAATTTCATTTATTTTGTCAATATTTTTCTGGTATTGTTCAAAATGTCTAAGAACGATCTAAAAATTTTTAATACACAGTATAGGGGGCTAAAAGTGAGCATATCCTATTTTGGATAGGACATCGACAAATATATAAGTTATATGAGAATACAGATTGATAGCTAAAACATTGAATGAGTAGAACCACGGTTCAGAAATTATAGTGTAACTGCATAGGACAGACACAGATAGTGTTTTAACGATGATGGTACACAAGAGCGTACACGAGACCCATCGATTATTATACCTAATTGTATAAAAATGGAGATGCCTTGTCCGATTGGTCTAAGGCGCCTGGCTATACATAGATAGTCCGGGGTTCGATCCCCGGTCGCGCCACCTATGCCCGTGAGCAATGCATTTAATGTACGATGTTCATTTATCTTGCTTTCAAATAAATTGAAATGCTATATGCATTATTGGTAACTTGGTGTGCACTTGTTTGTTAAAAAAAATGCAAGAGGATATGTATATGTAGAAAAATATAATAATGCTAAGATAATAAACTTTATACACGACAGACATGCGGACAGGAGGGGCACCTATTAGACAAAGGAATTTTCTTCATTGTTGCTAAGTGATAAGACCTCGTCCAGTTAACTCACCTTGGGAAGTCATCGAGGCAGATCGTAAAACCGATGTCGCATCCACCACAGTCGATATCCGCCTCGTCACAGCAATCATTATTGAAATCTCTGGAATTACCAAAGTAATTTTTCAGATCCAATTTGAATGTTCCTGTTGCCAAAGTATCATTTACGACCTTCGACGTAAAGACATGAAGACAGCTGATAAATTTCACTTTTTATAGTAAAAACAGGGAATGAGCATTATCTGGCTGAAACTAAAATTGAATATAAGCTACGACCTCGATTATAAGTTTTCTAACTAGACTCTTGTTTTTTTTTTTTTTGGGGGGGGGGTGACTAGAGAGTTTGACTGTTGTACATCATTTACATGGCACGGGTGGGGGGGGGGCGTGAGAAAACATTGTTGGGATCGATTGTTAAACCCGATTTTTTAGTCTAAATATTATGTAATATGTCATTAAGGTTGAAAACTCAAAAGAAAGCAATTCTTTTGACACGTGCTACTTCATACTAAACACTATCCATCACGATTAACCAGAACTTACCAATGACATCAGAATCAGGATCGGGAGTACAAGTCGTTGTCTTAACTCCATGGCGCCGTGATTCAGAATGAAACTACCTAACTCCGGTGAGGGGTTTGATTCGACACCCACAGATGCCTCTTACGAAACTGCCACCCAGCTATGGGTTGGGTCGAAGATTCCATCTTAAGCATCTAAGATCTTATCTTTGTAAGCGGGAACATGATTAAATGATCTCTTAATCTGAAACGGATTTCTTATTTACTATTCATTTAGATGTTTGTATGGAGATTATATGGGTGTTAACGTTGAATAATTTTGAACTATTCCGGATTTTTTAATAATTTTATTTTATTCATTATTTTTTATTGGCAAACAATTTTCAAGTAATACTGCATATCTAATTCGATATTGCCGTGCCGGGATTCGAACTCCGGACTTCCAAGTGTGTAGTCAGGCGTCTTAAAGCACATAGCCACGACATATCCGTTCAATTTCACAAGTTGCCCCCCCCCCCCAAAAAAAAAAACAAATAATAATAATAATGATAAAAAAAAATGAAAAATAAATAAATGAATAAAATAATGATAAAAATAAAGAATAAAATAAAATAAAATAAACCAAAATAAATAAAATAAATGAATAAATGAAAAAATACGAATGGATGATGCCATGAATGAGATTATAGATCACTGTGCTCAATAAAAGAATTCTTGTGACGACTCCATTTAAAAAAAATTCCAAACATTTTGATTGGTTTCTTACAAATCGATGATAATTTTCAGAGTTACATAATCTTCAAGGCATGTTTTTTTATTTCTCTGGAACCAGGGGCCCGTTTCTCAACACCGTCATAAGTCTAACTTCTTGACTAAATCGGAGATAGTGAGCTACTTGTCCGCTAACCGTTTCACGAAGCCCTCTTTACCAAGATCGGGTACAACAACCTCACTAAATATTTATGACACCTCCGAACCTGTCCTAACTTCTTTCTTAATGACGTAGTGGCATCACGTGGGTAGACTATGACATGCAAAAGTGCTTAGAAATTTTAAAATTATAATCTTACGTAATCAATCATAGAGGTTGAAATTACATCACAAAACAAGTGGGATAATGCATTCAATGATAATTGTAATAAAAAATAAACTAGAAAAAAATGTTGTTAAACGCCACAAAACCATTCATTTTGAAATAGTAAAATGATTTAATCGATAAAGATTCTACCACGTCAGGCCATCCATAACTGAACTCGTATTTGTTGTTTTCAGACCCCTATTAACAGTTGGATAAATTCTATCTCTAATTTATGCATATAATTTGTCAAATATCGTATGTTTCGGTATCAATAATTAAAAATGTTTCGTTAAATTATATTTTGATGACGTTTAGAATCATAAAAGACCGTATAATTATCATCATTTTACAAAGAAAAAACCATTATGGTTTACTTTCGTAAACTATTGAAATTGGATATCCCGGGGGTACCCATCTCAACGTCCACAAGTGATTTTTTAGTCATGAAATGAATTATTCATAATTTAATTTTCTCTGCAATTGAATGCTCCAGTCTTCATGGTCTAGGTATGTATGATGCATAATTCACGTGTGCTATTATTTTGAAAAGATTTATTTCCCAATTTATCACAATATTTGCAATTTTGTCATAATTTTTAATTTTGAAAATTATGATATTTTGTGACTAAGGCTACGTCTCGTCTGCTCTTTTTACCGATAGTATCGATATCAAGGTATTCTAGTTAGGAAGCCTTTCGAGAAACAGGTTTAGTAAGATTGGAACTAACTCCGTGGTTGGTGGATAAAGATATGACTAACTTGTCCATGTGTTGAGAAACGGGCCCGGTAATGTAACTATCAGACATATAATAATAATAAAAAATAATAATAACAATATGTCCATTTATATACCGCGCAGTATACTATGTGCATATACTCAACTGCGCTTTGATCCTATCGGGTACCCAATTCACCTCACTTGGGTCGAGTGCAGCACAATGTGGATAAATTTCTTGCCGAAGGAAATTACTCCATGGCTGGGATTCGAACCCACCACCCTCTGTTTCAAAGTCCCGAGACTAATCTACTGGGCCAGAACGCTCCACTTATGATCATACATGAATTATATTTTAGCTGTATATTGGCCTCCTTTCAATTTCCTTGTGATTCTTCTTTGATTACCATTGATATCAAACATTATGGAGTTGGAGTCAAATAAAACCAATAATTTTTAAATGTAAATATATTTACGTATGTTTCATCTGTTTTTAAATTTGTGAATTTTAGTATTTTTCATTGATTTTTTTCATTATCTTTATGTAAATAATATCATTTATTTTGTAGCAACAGTTCCTGTGCATTTTTGATGATGAATGGATAGGAAACTGAAGTTTGCGTGTACCAGTTTGTGCAAAGTACTGAGTCTTGTTTGACTTAAAGATTTAAGGTGTGTTTCCATCTCCTGAGATCAAGTTGATATAATAATAGTAATATACTGGTCTTTGCCTTCTTGAAGGTGAGGATGATTTAACAAAGGTGTGAACAGGTAGTCCTTCTTGTCCATATGACCATTTCTCATTATGTTTACATGTATTTAGTTTCGCCTAATTGTTTTGGGAGCAAAACCGCGTCATCAATCCGATTGGGATAATGCCATGCAGTAGGTAGATGTGTCCAAAAAATGATCACGATGATAGACATTCTGAATTATTTTGATGGAGCTAGAACTTGATATAAATCAAACAAAAAAACATAAATCCAGTCACACACACTGTTCTTATTAAAAATGCAGGCCCCCTTTTTTAAATTCTGAATTCCTCTTGCATGCAATTTGCCCCTTTTCACCTCCGGTGCCCATTTGGATATGCTCTTATTTATTTCCCATAAATCCCTCTTTTTCTTTTCTAGTTTGCTCATTTTTTAATCTGTTAATGTTAGGTAATATATATATATATATATATATATATATATATATATATATACATATATATGTATAAATATATGTGTGTGTATATATATATATATATATATATATATATATATATATATATATATATATATATATATATATGAATAAACAATTATTTATTATTAACATTAATAGTCTTCAATACACTATTACGGCTTTAAGGAAGATGAGTTAAGAATAATCACTAAGTGTATTGTAGAAGATTTACAATCAATATTTTTCTGTATATTTCATAACCATGTTTAATGTTAGAGGTCAAGTCCACCCCAGGAATAGGCTGACTTGAATAAATAGAGAAAAATCAAGCTAGCATTGTGCTGAAAATTTCATCAAAATTGGACGTAAAATAAGAAAGTTATGACATTTTAAATTTTCACTTATTTTTCACAAAACAGTGATATGCACAACAGTTACTAGGTGACTCAGTCGATGATGTCCATCACTCATTGTTTCTTTTGTTTTTATTACTTTGTATTATATAATGTTATATAACATATTCTGTTTTATAGCTTTTACAATAAGGACCAACTTTACTGAACCATATAGTATTAAACAATGCTAATTCAACATGTTCAGGCCGGAGGAATTAATTGTTGTATCACTTATTAACAATGAGGAAAAAATTATAATATTTCATATTTTCATATAAGAAAATACAAAAGAAATAGTGAGTGGATGACGTCATAGTCTCCTCATTTGCATACCAGCCAAGATGGGCACTGTTCTGTGAAATTCAGCGAAACTTTAAAATGTCATAACGTTCTTATTTTACATCCGATTATGACGAAATTTTTAGTAACTGGGCGTTGTGGCGTGCGCCTGTAATCCAAGCTGTGGGGAAGTTACAAACTGATGCAGAGGTTCGAGCCCTGATCACGTCTTTCGGATGATGACGTTAAAGGTCGGACCCAGACGTAAATAATCATATCTGACTGATACACGTCTGACAAAACTCAAATACACACAAATTTTCAGTGTTATGCATGATGGATTTTTTCTTTTTTTATTCAAATCAACTTTTTGTTGGGTGGACAAGTTGTTCCTTTTAAAGCTTTTGTACAGTTTGTGTAATCAATGTGATATAGGCCTAAAATATGATTCCACAACAAAAAAAAACATGACAAAACACTAGTTATTAGGGTGTTTCCCAAAAATATTTGCAATCAATTGCAAATATATGATAACCGATGCTAATTTGACTTTTACCTACTGTTGCATGCAAGAAGCTGACCGTTGCTCAATGTCAATGTACTTGCAAATTTTTACTTACTTGCCAGATATGATTGGTTAAACCAAACCGTTTTGGAATTGCATGTATAGTTCCAGGCAGGAGTAATTTCGCAGGGAGTGCTTGGGAATGACGAGATCACATGGTAAGAATAAACTATAGGCCTAAATTCAGTTATGAAACATGTGATGACAAAGTAGGCCTATACTTCGACCGTACAGGGCTGTGCATGCCGAGATGCTGTGATGACGTCGCGTCGAGTGGATATTGCATAATCATAATTATATGACGTCATAGTAGTAAAAGCCATGAGTGAGTGTCTGAATCTCGAAACGGTAAGATCGAAATAGATTTATGAGGTTACATTTTTTTCCTCTATTCGTGATGATAACGTATCTATCTATAATTTTATGGTTATGTGTTTAGTTTCTATTTTGGTGAATTCAAGAAATTAGGGAAAGGCAAAACGCTACGTTCAAAGAAGGGAAGCGTAGCCAACGTCTAGTAATAGTAGTAGGCCTACTCCTATTCCCACCTATCGAAATCTGTGTTAGTGAACATATATGATATACATGTAGCGCGTTGGATTTTGCCATCGCATCGGAATCCCTTCCCATCGCCTCGGCCCTCACTCGCCCTCCGCACCAATAGACCACCCGCACTTATTCATCGGGTAAGACTTTCTTATGTCCCATCCACTAAAGTGAAAAAAAAGGCAAGAGTTCCATTACTAGAGAGTTGGCAGCCTTCTGTTGCGAGGATTTTTTTTATTTTTCTCCTTTTAGTCCTTTGTCCTTGGCATTAGGGGGTTAACAATGCAAAATCTCCCAACACTAAACAGGGCTCATCAATTTTTGTCTTTCTTTCTTTTATATATATATATATATATTTATATATATAAGAACTGGACCAAAATCAAGATTATTTTGTTTTGGCCTGAAATGCAAAAAAAAACAGTGGCTTACTTTGGTTGTCATGAGACTGAGACTCCCATCCCACTTACCTAGCCAGGAGGCTCCTAGAGAGTAAAAATCATTTACTAACGTATGCTTACCCTCCATGGATGATGGAGCCAGGGATTCCGTCCCATTCATGTGTGTGTACCGCGAAAAAACCTGAAACTTTCACCCCCCGAGATTTCTAATTTTGTTCTAAGAGATCTAGCCGTACATGTAAATCATGTAAATGGGATACAACTTTTGGGATGCAATTTCTGACATTTCTATGCTATCATTTTCATTTTTAAACAAGAATTTATTTTAAAGAATGAGAAAAATATGAAAAGACAGGGAGACTTGCTCGATGTTTACGCCACCATCTTGTTTCTCATTGTTCTTCACCAACGTTTTGGATGCTGCATCCGTAACGTACATTGACAAGTTAGGCCTAGATCTACATGTAATTGTAACATTACAATAACTTGCATGTACCTTTTTGTACAGACACAGTTCTTCTATTTGTATCACATTCCAAGAATGATATCTCACAGAGAGATTGGAGGTGCCTCTTTGGGAATTATAATGCAAAGCAAGGCACTACAATGTTTGCCTTAAAGGGGAAGTACACCCTAAAGAAAAGTTGTTTGAAAAATACAAGAAAAATAATGAGAAATAGGCATACTGGTGAAGGTTTGAGCACTATCCATCAATGACTTTTAAAAAGTTGTTACAATTTAAGTTTTTGGATTTGTGACAAGTGTGCAGCTGTCCCATATGCTACGTAATATGAAATTCATAAACTTTGATATTTTAACGTTTTTTTTTTTTTTTCTTCAGGAGCAGGTGTGAAGTAATTTTTCTGTTGATACATGTACTGAAGGTACAATGAATAACATTCAGTTTTTTGAGAAAATTAGATGTCACTGTTTTTTTTTTTTTTTTACTACATGATATATTGGATGCTGCTCACATATGACATCCCAAATAAAAAAAATTGAAATTCTAATTACTTTTTGAAATCTTTGATGGATTTTCTTTAAATCTTCATCAATAATTTTATCAATTTTTTTACTATGATCTTACACTTCAAGATCTGTCAAGCAAATTTGCATGTCATATGGTGTTTCTGAAATTGTTAGGATTAGGAAATTACTTGACTGACCCAAAACTGCCAGTCTAACACATGCATTTGTTTCCTATCACCTAGATTACTGTAATTCAATATTTTCCAACCTCCCTCATACGTACCTTGTTCCACTTCAACGGATTCAAAACTCTGCTGCTAGATAAGTCTATCTCGTTAGGAAATCTGAGCACATGACTCAATTCTGCATTCTTTTCATTGGCTCCCCATCCATCACTGTATCTCTTTCAAAGTTCTTCTCACCTACAAGATTCTCAATGGCCAATCACCAAAATATCTTACAGATGTCATTTCTTTACAATCTAGTACCCTGTCAAGACCTCTTCATTCATCATCTACATGTACAATGCAGTTAATTCCTGGACCTCAAACCTCTGCAAAGTATGGTGACCGCACTTTTTCTTCAATTGCCCATTCTCTTTGGAATAAGCTACATGTACATGTACCATCCTGCATTTATAATGCCAAGTCTGTGAATCAGTCCAAAACTGTACTCAAAACCTACCTGTTTATTGATTCACAGTTGTGGGTCGGTCAATTGGAGGTGCACACCAGTTTTGATTTTTTTTTATTAGTATACATGGTATACAGTAGTTGCATTAGCTGTCATTTTCCCCTGCCACATTTTTTTTCTTTAATTTCTTTTAATCCCAAGTACAAACCATAAACTGAACACAGTGCGCTTAGAAACACCAGTAGTGAGCGCCTTATAAATGTTATGTATTATTATTATAAACTTGTTGTTGGGGTGAACTTCCCCTTAATTTTCTTATTACGTTATTCAAAATTAAAAGGACGACAGTGTATCTCATTTTGTAGTTTTTGACATGGAGATTAACATGAAATAGTTCAATCCTGAAACTGAATTTAGTTAGTAAAAAAAGATACACCCAACCCGCCCACTTTGTCCACCTAGTGTATCAATTCATAATTTTATGCCCATTGCATACAACTTTTGCCATAAAAAATCTGGCAAACAAAATTATGCCATTGAAAATTACACAATAAAAAAACTCTGGATTTTTTTTTTTTGGCAAAAGTTATATGCAGCAGCCAGGCAGTTATTTTTCGTGCAATTTATGGGATGGAATTGCAGTACTGGTACTTACCAATTCATGTTGTAGCTGCGATTATTTAAGGACTGTGTTTAAGAACATTTTTTTAATTTATTATTTACTTTTATTTTAAGGACATATTTCTGTACTTTTGTGGTTGCATTAAAGCTCGAGGATAGTTTTGGTGAAGGATCATAAAATCCAGTTGTATGGGTCGTGGCTATTGAATAACAAGAACTGATCATAATGCAATATGAGAGTGGCAAAATTTCTACTTGAAAATGTCTAAATTTTAAATAAACTCAGAAAATGAAGTCATTATCCTCGGCTGAATTTCACCGACATCTTACTCAATCTACCTATTCGCAATGTTCAAAAAGGTCACTTTTCACAGCGCCCACTTTCGTCCATGACTGAGCATTTGTTTTTCACGTGACCGATATCTACTTTACTGGAAAACAAAATTCTTCCGCGCATCGTCTGCTATCGCTAAGCTACACAGAGTGCATGCAATGCTTTAGTATCCAAATTTCACCGCGAGTGAGCGCGGGAGCATGCCCGGAGAAACGCCGAGTAGCCACTGTCGTAAAGTTGGTTTGTATTGAGCCAGAGGAATTGGAGGGATATCTGTTGTAGATTTACCTTCGCTATGCTAATGCCATCACTCAGACTTACATATATATATATGTATTTATATACATATATATAGTGTACTTTGATATCCATAAAATAGTATCGTTGAGGTTCCTGAGAATATTTTGTAGAGATTATAAGACGACTACAATTTCTGCAATGGTTGGTCGAACAACCAAAACACAGGACACCGGATGCGATGCACAAATCGCAGCATTGTCTGACGATGTGTACGGCGGGCCGGCCGCTGACATTCACATCACACTCATTCACGCGAACACTTCTGACCGCATGTAATACGTGCTGCTGAAATCTGCATTCTCTTTCTTATCACATGTGACACACAGCCGCCTCTCGACCAAATTACTTTTTCTAGACTCTGTAAGCAGCTCTGCCATCACACATTTTTCTTCAAAGAACAATTTACATGACCGGCGTCGTCATGTGATTGCAATCTCAATAAAATTCAACAAATTTCTCCTTACTTCTATTGTCTTATTGCTGACAGTTCCCCGGGCAGTCCCCCCCCTAAATTTGAGATGGGGGAGGGGACGGTGCTCCCTAAAATTTTTGTTGATAACTTTTTTTTGCTTGTCAATTTTCTTTCATGCGTCCCTCCTAAATTCACGTGGACCCCCCTGAAACGTTTTGTGTCCCCCTAAAATTTAGGTTGATGAACTTTTTTTTTTGCTTGTCAAAAATTTTTGGTGATCCACTCCTAAAACTTAGGTTGACAACCATTTTTTTTTTTTGGGGGGGGGGGCTGTCAAATTTTTTACCTGTGCCCATCCCAAAATTTCAGCTGGACCTCCCCTAAATTGTTTGGCTTCCGCCGCCAAGGTGTATTTCCATCTAAATATGTAAAGCATTTTCAAGAAACAACATTTCAACTAAAGTAAAGAAAAAATGCACATTTTCGAAATGGCAATTATTGGGTCCTTGATCCGTAAACAACAAGAGACATCCTTTTTTATCATTATCTTATAAAGTGCTTTGCAGATTTTCGCCTGTATCTTTTGCTGACAAATCTATATGATCTTGGCCCAGGGCCGGCGCTAAGACTCAAACGTAATATTTTCACCTGCAGCCTACCCCCCCCCCCCGACCAGCAAATCGATACTTTTCTTTTGGGAGGTGGGTGCAAAGTTCCAATGCATATCTAACTGTATCACAATCCTGATCGTAAAGAATTCCATTACGAAAATATGTAAAGGTCACGATGGAGAAATAAGCTTTATGTATTACATATATACTGTACATCTCTTCTATTTTAGCATCTGACGTGGCGTACCTAGGATTTTCCAAGGAGGGGGGGGGGCAATTTGACAAGTAAAAAACAAAAAAAAAACGTCTTCAACTAAAATTAAAGGATTTCGTACAAGAAGAAAATTTGACAAGCAAAAAAAAAGAAAGAAAAAAGGTCTTCAATTTCAAAGGCACGGGCCACATGTGGCTCATCACGGATCAGTTGTGACTCGTCGGGGGGGGGCATGGGTTGTGACTCGTCAGGGGTTGGGTAGTCTGTCCCTCTGTAGGTACGCTAATTAATGTCTGCTAATGTCTCCAAGGTCTCGATCCCCCCAAAGAAAAATAATAATAATAAGATTACACTCGAAATTACCAGGAACTGATCGCTTCTCATCACCGACATGCTGTATAAATAGCACTGACCAAGTTCCCCCATCTATCTCTTACCCCGTTTTTTTTCTCTTTTTTTTTTTGGGGGGGACAGAATCATATGCCATTGTGATACTAAATCAGGTGCACATTACGTTCGGCATGGCTGGGGGGGGGGGGCCGATATAAAACAAGTCGGGAGTCAGTTGATTTTGATCGCGCTTCTTGCGCTAAATAGCCATATAAAATGACCTGAACATGGACATGGAAATTTATTTGACGACCGTTTATACAAGCTATAGGAATTCACGAAGAGCTAGCGTATCGCTGCTAGCACGAAGCGCGAGCTGATATTGTTTGTATTCCCCGGTTGTATTCAAACCTGACAATAGTACATTGGAGGAGGCCTACATGCAAGCTTGCTTTGCAATCATGCCGTAGAATCTGTATAATTAACAATTATGATAAGTAAACAATGCGAGAGCGAAGCGCGAGCTGTGTTTTTTCAAATAACTATTTATATTGACCCCCAAATCGAACGTTTGACATGTAGGTTTGTGATGAAAAGGATATAAAATCCAAGTACAAGTGCGAGCTCTAAGCGCGAGCTTGTTTGTTTTTTTCAGACTGGGGTGGCGAAATTACCGGGAGAGTGGAGCACTTGCCACCCTTTCCACTAAAAAATATATATTTTTTCAAATTGAAATGTGCCTTACAAAATTAATGCCCCGTTTGAAGTAAAACAAAATACATTTTAGGCTAGAAAATGACAAATTCTTGGCCGGCGCTTCGCGCTCGCACCGATTTTTGTTCGTGCAAGAATCATCCTGTTCATGGTTACATTTCGTGATAATTATTGATATTCCGATGTGAAACTGGATAATTTAAGTGCAGGCTATCGCGCTTTTATAAGATTTAGACCTAGAATTTGAACATTCTGAATATACATTTGTTTAATGGAACATTATGGAATACAAGTATACAATATGAACTTGGCAAATCAAAGAATGTGACCACGCAGCGTTAGCTTAAAATGCTGATATGTATAGACCATAAAATTGATATTTTACAGAGCACTTAAATTTGTAAATGATAAAAAATGAAAGCTCGTTGTCCGAGCTAAAATATGTTTTGTATATTGACTTCAAAAGTTGCTCCATATCAGCCTATTGAGCAGGATATTAATCTATTCGAACAGGCAATTCTTGCGCCAAGCGCAAGCAAAACTTTTATATGGTAACATGAAAGATTTGCAAGTCTCCTCACATTATTACATTCACTCGTCTTCCTCCTCTTATTTTCCTCTTCTGTCTTTCTTCTTTTCCCTTTTTGTTTTTCTTTCTCCCTTTTTTTGCTCTGTCAATTTTTTTCAGGGGGGGCACGTGCCCCCCAGGCCCCCTCCCCGTAGCTACACCACTTCGGGTCAGCGGTCCCTTCGCCCCTGGATTCGCCAATGCCCAATTCTGAATTATCCTGCATGTCTTCATTACAGAACATTTTCAGTTTATTTAATCCCATTCAATATCAAGTCTATTAATAATTGTCAATATACATGAACCTCTATGAAGGGGCTAGTTTTAGCGGCTTGTATTTCCGCTCAGAGTTTTAGAAAGATGCAAATTGGTCGCATCCCCTGCCATTATTTTTGACAGCGTAGGAGAACCCCTTTTCTTATCAATCATGGCAATGATTCTGGTGAATTAAGTTACCAAAGAACGATCGGTCAGAATAATTTATGTAATTAATGTTCAGTGATATCGAAGTTGAATGGCCATTTTCAAATTAATGAGCTTGCCTAACAGTTAGGCAAGCTCGTTAATTTAAAATGGCAATTCGTATAGGTTTCTTAGCTTATAGAATAGGAAGGAGAAAACAATATCATTTTGGATATTGAAACAAGGGGTAGAAATAAGTTTTTTACAAAAGAGGGGATGCAGGTGGCAATTTTCGTAGATTTAGCTATATCGTGCGGGACTCTCTGGAGAAGCATGTATACTCAAGAAACTAGCCTTGGTAAAAAAAAAAACCGGGAATAGATAGATAAATAAACAAATAAATAAATGAATGAATGAAAAAAATAAATGTAAGCCTATGTCTTCTATGAGCAACTGTAAAAATATACGGGGTGCGTCTCTGCCTGGATCCGCCAAAGATGATATGCCATGAGTGTCGATCGGTGGGGGGTTGGAGATGGGGAAATATACCCCAAAAGAATTCAGGTGGAGATGGCTTGTAAAATCGCACCCCCCCCCATTATTTTGAGGGCATCGAAAAAACAGTATATCTCCAGAAAAAAAATCGATCTTATAAAAATACATGAAATCAATAAAAAAAAATGTTTACACAGAAATACACAAAAGAAAGAAAAACAAATTTTGTTTTCCAATTCAGTTATTCTTTTTTTCTGAAGTTGACAAGTCTGTTTTGAAATAGTTACACATTTATCTGTAATGATAAGTGAACTTGCCGATATCTTCGGGTAATTTCATGAGCCATGAATAAATGCAAATGTTTAGGCCCTATCTTCATTCGATGGTGCAAAAGTAAAATTGTATTAACAACAAAAGCATTTTATATATGTTATCTGAATTCATAGGCGAATCTATAGGGGGCGAGGGGAACGATTCCCCCGCTCCTATTTGCGGAGCAAAAGAAGAAAACGGGGAAAAGTTAAAGAGAGGAGAAAAGAAAAGGAAAATAAAAGAAGGAAGACGAGTGAATAGATAAGACGATGGGAAGACTTAACAAAAATAAATCTTTTATGCCTCTATTTTCGATCGCGCGAAGCGCTCGTATTGCTTGTTCGATGACCCATATCTTGCTCAATAGGATGATATAGAACTAAAAATATCAAGTACTGAAGTCAATAAACAGAACATATCTCAGCTCGGACATCGAGCTTGAGCTTTCAATATTGCTATATAGTGCTTGAAATAGTGCTTAAATTACCCCTTGTTCAGAACGGAAGAAGAACAAATATTTTCAGCTCACGTTTCGCACTAATTTATTGAGATCGGTTAAATATTAAAATTTTTCAGCCCGCGGTTCGCGCTGGCATTATATATGTAGGAAGGAACCAAATTGCCCAGATTTCATGACTTAGAAAGCATGAATTGAGAGTTCTATTTTTAAGTCAGAATTTCATCTTTTTTCCGCTGCTCGCGCTTCGCGCTCGCATTTATCGTTTAGCTTTATATCCTGTCCTTTTCATGATTACAACAAGTTGTTAGAATTCCATTGTGCCAAAACGTCAACAAATTTCAGATGTATACCTATCCTGTTCATGATGAAAAAAATCAAACGCTCAGTGCTCTTTCTCACTTCATAAAAGATGACGTATGGAATATATAGGCGAGTATAAAGTCAGAGATCTTGTCATTATGAGCTACGTTTCGTTGACAAACCAAAATTACACTTTTATGTTGGTAATTTATTTTGATTATTTTTTCCTCGCTCTTTGCTTGGTCCGTATAAGAGGTTGAGGAGTAGCGATTTTGTAAGTCGTGTAGTTGAACAAAGTAATATTAAAAAAGAAAGTGTTTTTATAATGACCTATATAGTAAAAAGTATTATTTTAACATTATTTAAAATTTTGTTGCAATTTATCGATTGCAACACAACTTTTTGCTATTCTCTCATGAAAGCAGTCAGATGGACAATTCTGATAATATATTTCTCCCTTTTATAATGAGAGGCTGAAATTGCTTTTTATTATGTGAATGGATTGTTTGTAAAAAACAACAACGAATTTATACTGCAATGAAGTCTTGAAGTCATCCTTGTTGACAACGCGATCCAGTTATTCCCTTTCCTTCAGTTCTTTCTTTCTTTATCTATTTATCTATTAATCTCTATTTTCTTTCATTGCATTCTTTCTTCCTTTCTATCTCAATTTCCCCTCGTGCAGTTGTGACTTGAATGGGGCGGTCTTCCCTGCTTTATACAAGGCCCATTCCGTTTTTTTTTTCAATTTACTCGCTCGCGGATTCGCCGCGGCTGCGTGTGCTGGTCTATTTTCAGTTGGTATAATGCCAATTCGTCTAATTATGAACTGGTCTACTGGGGTCTACCATCATCAGTTCGTCCACTCACTGTTTTGTCTAATAACCAGTCAGGTCAAATACCCATCTAAAGTCCATATACCCCCGTATTTAGTCTAATAATTGGACTAAAGTGTGAATTGGTAGAAATGAATAAAAATAAAATGGGTATTAGACCAACTGGTTATGAAATGAATGAAAATAAAATGGGTATGAGGATAGACCAAATTGTTTATGAGACGATTTGGTCACTGTGATAGATGAAAAGACGATCGAAGTGGATTTGGCAACACGAATTGGCACTTTACCGCTGTGCTTTACGGTGGGTACAATTAAAAGAGGCGAGCGTGATCCCCCCCCCGAAAAAAGCCCCGCACAAATTAATGAAATAAGAGAAAAACCCAAAACATGAGGCCTATATGCGGGTCGCTCTTTGTAGAGAATGTAAATTCCTAAACATCATCCCTCATATTTGGAGATTTTTTTTTTTTTAGTAATCTTTTATTCTCTTCTCTCATAAAACACAATTGAACATAGTAAAATATAACGTTCATTACAAAGTTTGATTTGAACTTACAAATATTATGGTTACATTTGACAATTCTTAACAAAAATGAATTTAAACAATGTCATAAATAAATTCTAAATCAATTCAATTTGTTGTGTCTGATGTACATTCTTTTCTCTTACATTTTATATATACATAATACATATGTTAATTGAAGCGAAAAAAAGTACAGCCTAAAATCAAATTATTCACCATTTATCACAAAGAAAACTCTGTAAAGAAACCTGTAAGTTTATTAAAATATGGGATTTATGAGAGAAGAATTACTATTGATAATCGTCGGACCTTCCCGCACATGCATATGCATATAAAAGATCATGCATATAAAAGATAACACTTTTGCGATCCAAAATAAAGTCGTGTCATTTTTCTATCGCCAGTTATGAAACATGTCTATGTCTAATAATTGCATATCGTCATACATGTACATCGAATCCCCGGGACCCACAAAGTTTTTACTCATATAGTTAGTAGCTTGTGCTAATTCTAGGACGTATGTGAAAATCATCCATCAAAATATGGAAAATATACTAAACTCAAATGACACTATATACAGAACTTTATCAAGTTACTTTCCATTTCCACATTTGAAGCTTGGTATTATATAACCTCGATTTAATTATTTCTGCAGAGGACACGTATCGATGCATGTAGTGTAGGAACATAACCGTGCATATAACGCATACATAAAACCCATACTGTGTATATATATATGGCCTTTCCAGTAGACCGATGCATAATGCAAGCATTGAACTCTGCATGACCTCGTCTGGACGAGCAGTATATGACCTTATTACGTAAAGTTCATCTGCTCTCGAATCAACACAATTCCCATGCATAGTACACATATAGAGCTGTTACACATGAAAACAACTTCATGTAGTTTATGATTTCAGACACAATCCACCCAGTGATGGCTTGTTTCTAATTGTTTTAGCGAGTAAACACTCCCGTAAAAACATATCCAAATATAAATTGCCCCCGTCTTTTGGCAATTAGAGATCAGTTATTCAAATACACTCATTGTAGCATATCGTGGTTCCACTGTTTTTTAAATGGGATGATGAGGGTTTGTTTATCGTCGGGGTTTAGTCGTCGATTGGTAATGCATCTAACTTCCAAGGAATAGGAAATCAAGGTGCATTAGCTATAAGACTAAGTTCAGTTAGGTACGTATCGTTCAAGTATTTTCTTTTGTTCTTCTCTGCCGTTTGTTGTCACGTTATGCATCGGAATTATCATCGAATAAATAGTGCGTATACAGAAAGGGCTTAGCAAACCTGAGTGACTATAGACTGGACAACTCCTCTTTTCAGCGGACTACATTTTGCTCCCGCGTACGTAGCTCAAGCGGTGGTGCGTGTATACTGCAGAGCGCTAGCCATGCTAGCTGGAGGCCGAGGCAGTGCATGCAAAATAATGCATGGATTTCGGTGATAGAGGGAGGCAGCTCGCAACCAGCTTGCGGGAGATCGCGCGTCAGCTTGATAATTCTGGGATACCCGACAGGGTTAAATTACAAGGGAAATTGCAAAATTAACTATGTAAAACACCATTTCATTTCATGTCATCCACATCATGACTGTTTTAGGGCATAAGCATTCATATCATATAGAAATTAATTAGAATGGTGACAAGCAGATTTTGAGGATTTACCAAAACTATCCACCCTCTTTAAGAAAGAGCAATGTATGAGAACTGCACATTTTTTATCCTTCCTCGCAATTTGATTGATTATTCAGGGTAATAAAAATTTACAGTTAGATTTCACTTCTCATTTTTATTCCTTTTACTTTCTTTATTTATTTGTCAACAGACATTTGAAGAATCAGAGTGGAACCCACCTTTGTAAAAAAATGGGCAAGAAGCGATTTTTACTGTTATACGGATCAGAGACTGGCCAGTCCCAAGCTATAGCTGAAGAGATTAATGAGTTGTCTTCCAAACATGATTTGCACTCTGAAATTCATTGCCTGAGTCTCACAGAAAAGAAGGTACATTGCATGGCCATTCTTGTAAATCACATGCACATAAAGGCTGATCTATTCTTTTTGAAGTAAAAAAAAATAGGTGCATTTGTTTAGTGAGCTATTAAAGATTGACAAAGGCCTATAAACAATTTAAAAATTCAAGTGTATATATGTTTTTATTTGTAAGCATCAGAAGTTTGGGTTTAACTACAGAATACCTTGATATTTTTTCAAAGCACTTATTTCAGCATGCCCAGTTTATTTCATCAGTACAAGTGGAGACTATTATGCAGTTGTCTTTATCTCTGATATTTGTTTACTGTAATTACTGTATCATTTGCTTTGCTTTGTAAATATTTGAAAAGTTTTCATATTTTGACTGCAAGATATGCGAAAGACAAGACTGATATATGATGCAATGCGTAGTGTACGTGAAATTCATGTTTACACATAAGATTCTTTAGTCATCCAATGATGTACATATTATAGCTGCAATAATCAGATAATTCAGATTATTATCATTTCTTTTTCAACACAGTTCAGTCTTTCTAAAGAGACATGTATGGTTATGGTTGTCTCTACTACTGGTGAAGGAGAATGTCCAGAGACAGCTATGAAGTTCTGGAGACGCCTCCGAAAAACCACTCTTCCTCCAGACCATCTAGCTAATCTCAACTATGCCCTATTAGGTAAATACCATCACTAACACATTGAAGTTCTTTGTTTTATTGTTATTCATGTATCTACGCTCTAGGGGTATATATATATCCCTAGAAACTTTATGAAATGAGATTAAATTGTTCCAATGAAAAATCTTGAAATCTCGTAAGGAAATTCTCCTGGCTTGGAGCCCACCCTTAAACTCTCTCTTTCTCACACACGCACTCCGAGAGGGGGAGGGGTCAATTTGTTTCTGAAGTCATGACCTTTCTTGATAATGGGAATGCACACACCTGGCTTCTTCTTCTTTGTCTCCCAAAAAATTTCATTGGCCGTCGAAAGTCCAATCACATATCAGCTCAAGTGAGTTACTTGTGTGTGTATACTTTTTGTTTTAAGCATGCAGACAACATACATTGTGTATCTTTTTCGGAGCTCTTTCAGGTTTGTGTTTAAGTATGAATATGAATTAATCGTTGTTTATTTTTGACAAATTACCTTGATAACGTCATTTTTGTCTCACCTGCGAAGCAGAGTGAGACTATAGGCGCCGCTTTTCCGACGGCGGCGGCGTCAACATCAAATCTTAACCTGGGGTTAAGTTTTTGAAATGACATCATAACTTAGAAAGTATATGGACCTAGTTAATAAAACTTGGCCATAAGGTTAATCAAGTATTACTGAACATCCTATTAGAGTTTCATGTCACATGACCAAGGTCAAAGGTCATTTAGGGTCAATGAACTTAGACCATGTTGGGGATATCTGTTGAATTCCCATCATAACTTTGAAAGTTTATGGATCTGATTCATGAAACTTGGACTTAATAGTAATCAAGCATCACTGAACATTTTGTGCAAGTTTCAGGTCTCATGATTAAGGTCAAAGGTCATTTAGGGTCAATGAACTTTGGCCGAATTGGGGGTATCTGTTGAATTACCATCATAACTTTGAAAGTTTATTGGTCTAGTTCATTAAACTTGGACATTAGAGTAATCAAGTATCACTGAACATCTTGTGTGCGTTTCAGGTCACATGACCATGGTCAAAGGTCAATGAACTTTGGCCGAATTGGGTGAATCTGTTGAATTACCATCATAACTTTAAAGGTTATGGATCTGATTCATGAAACTTGTACATAAGAGTAATCAAGTATCACTGAACATCCTGTGCGAGTTTCAGGTCACATGATCAAGGTCAAAGGTCATGTAAGGTCAATGAACTTTGGCCATGTTGGGGTCTTTTGTTGAATCATATCTCTGTAAGTTTATTGGTCTAGTTCATAAAGAGTGGACATAAGAGTAACCATGTATCACTGAACATCTTGTGCGAGTTAGAGTAGTATTCAAAGTCAGCACTGCTGCTATATTGAACCGCGTGATGCAGGTGAGACGGCCAGAGGCATTCCACTTGTTAAACCTGTATTAAGTATTTAAAAACAACTATTATCATTGTTATCTTGTTATTTTGTTACTATTACTTGAGTATTCGAGTTATACCGAGTGTCTAATCGGGATCTACCAAACATTCCAACATCGTAAATTTTATTATTTGAATAGCGATCGGCAGCATTTGAACCATTTGATCAATCAATGTTTACTCCTAGGCCTAATATATAAAGGTGTGTATATGTATTGTTTCAAGCATATTTATTATTAACTTCTTCATGAGATAAACCTGTAAACCAGGAATATTTCATTAAAAATGTGGTAGTAAATTAAATAAATTTTGTGAAATAAAATAATTATTTTGTGGTTTTACTTAAAATTTTTATCAGCTAGGAAGTATTGTCATGTGTTGATGATATTTCAGAAAAAAATTGAAGTTAATTAGATGCATTGATATTCTTAGAAAAAAATAGGATGCCTGCTATTTTCTAAACCAAATATATCCAACTTACCTTTACTATGAAAAGCAAACCTTTTGATAGTTCTCACTTTCGGTATTCATGTCTTCTGATTTATTTGGCAGTAAGTGGGTAAAAATATTTAATATGAAAGGGTGAGGGCATTTATTTGTTTTTTTTTATGAGAAGAGAAGACATAAGATTTGAGATATCAAATAATGAAATAAATTATAAAATCATTATCATATATTGTTGCTTTGTTCTCCTTTTATTAAGCACTTGGGGACTCCAACTACAGTAACTTTTGCAGAAATGGGAAGAATTTTGATGAAAGATTTCAGCAGCTTGGCGCCAAGCATTTTTATCCTACAGGATATGCAGATGACGCGACAGGGTTTGTTTTTTAATTATTTCTATGAAGAATATGAGTTGATGTTCATTTCCATTTGTGCTGTAGTGAGTAGTTTTGTGTTTCACTAAGAAGTTTTCAGCTTTGATTTTTAATGGACTACCTAGGTATTTACTTAAGTATGCCAACTTTATGCCAAATCTCTTGTACCTAATGCTTTGTAAAAATTTTTTTTTTTATTCTTTACTCATTTAGATATTCCTTACAGTTGTAACTGGGCATTGAAAATTATTGAAATGAATAATTATTTATTCATGTAAAGGTACCATCAATAAGAGCAACTTTGGATATAATTGTGTACTCCATGAAGCAATCTTGTCTTACATTTTTTCTATGATTACTGATTCAAATTGATAATATTGGTTGTGTGTCTAACCAGATTTTAATTATTGTTTTAATTTTAATGATTAATTTCATGATGCAAAATTGAAGGAATACAAATGGTCTTGTTTGGACTTCTTTATGAAATTGTTGAAAATATGTTCAAATATATTGATACTTCCTTGATACCTCTTGTGTCAAGAAGGAACTGCTGAATTGTTTGATCAATGTTCATAAATCTCTTTATTTACATAGTCCTCAGGTGAGGACTTGAGGTTTGTATTCTTCTGGCTTCATGTAAAAACTAATTTTTCTGGCATCCAAATTTAATTAAATAAATGAATATGATTTCAGTATTAAATATCACTATTTTAATCTGTATGTGTGAATTATTTTTTGACTGTGTCATACAGGTTGGAGGTTGTAGTGGAACCATGGATAGAAGGACTTTGGAAAGCACTACACAAGGTGATAGATAACCAAGAGAATTCAGACTTGAGTGGAAATGTCCTTGCTGAAGTGAATGGGGAGGTCAATACAGACAATATGAAAGAAAATGCTGAAAATAATGCAAATGAAACTCAAAATGGTGTCCTTCAGATCACTGAGAAAGACCAAGCAAAAGTCCAGGCTAATGAACAATCTTCTACAGGCAATAACACAAGTGAAATGTCAGGCAAGCATGTGAATGACTCTGATTTACCAGCTGGCCCTGAAAATTCAAACAATACATTGCAGAAACCTACCTCACAGTCGAGCAAGACTGATCAATTGATTGCGGAGGGGGAGACAACAGATCGGACAAGGGAAGGACCCATGGTGGCTTCACTAACCCACTCGATTCCTCCTCTTAGTGAAAGTGGACTGACGATGCCAGTCTTGCCTCCCCCATTCCTCAAATTGGAATATGCCCATAATGAAACAATAGTGAGTATTATGTAAATCATAACACTTGTATAATCATGTTTTAAATCCTTGAGTGATAGTTTAATGTTGTGTTTGTGACAAAGCGTCTGAAGATCAATGGAAATGGTCCTACTTTATATTAAAAGAATAGTGAGGTTAATATTGGAATTATAGGTCATTATCATCTTTGACATTGTTTTGTCATATTCTGAATGTATAATCATGTTTTAAATCCTTGAGTGATAGTTTAATGTTGTGTTTGTGACAAAGCGTCTGAAGATCAATGGAAATGGTCCTACTTTATATTAAAAGAATAGTGAGGTTAATATTGGAATTATAGGTCATTATCATCTTTGACATTGTTTTGTCATATTCTGAATGGTACAAATGAAGATTTAAAGCAAGCATATCATTTTTTTGCTAACTACATTTTGTATATTATTTTTCTTTACATGTACATGAATATCACTTTATGGCCTTTTTCAGAGGTGTAATATGTATACTGAAATTTGTGGTGGTCTGTTAATGAATTCTACCAGTGTACATAGACATTTCTGTACATGATCATCATGAACATCACTATTACCAGTATTTTAAGAAACAAATTTGCTGGAAATGTTTTAGAATAATTTCTGTACAACAGCCAATCATATTTTTGAATCATAAATCATTTTAGGAAATGGATGTAGATTGTACAATATTTTCAGCCAGTAAATTGATATGTGCAAATATCAACAAAAAGTAAGAAAATTATTTGACTGTTGAATAACATATCATTAACTCTGACTTGTACTTTGAAGGACCTTGAATCTTTGCCAATACAAGGAGGAGCAGCTCTTCCATCAGCTCAATCTGGTGTCATCCAAGCAACCATTGTCAAGGCAACCCAGTTGACCAGGGATGATGCAGTCAAGAGGGCTTTAGACATAGAACTTGAGGTTTCTGTAAGTGGGCATGTGCTATACCACCTTTGAATTTTATCTTAATATCTTTAGTGTCATTGGTTGTGATTATCTTAAAGAAGGAACTTAAGATGTGCAACACAACGCCTGTGACATACATCTGTCTCGCACAGATCCATTAGAGCATCCCTTGCTTAAAGTAAGCATGTTAAGAGGTTGGGTTGCAAAACAAACCAATGCTGAAAAAGAAAGATCAAGTATGTGTTATTATCCCCAATAAGTGCAATTGTTCGTGTTGATGAATGAAATATGTCCTGGCATCAAGTGTTCCTTGGTATATTTTTATTATAGATAATGGGTTATTGTTTAAATTGTCATTGGATTTGACTTGAATATGGGGTTATTGTAAATTATAAGGTTTGGGTAGTTGATAAGTATTAGATGTTGACCGATGTTAGTAAAGAATTTTTGCTATGTGCAATACACATCTGTCATTCAGTTGGTGTGAGAGAAAAGAATTCACAAATTGGGAATTTCAGCAAACAGGATTCCTAATTGTGTCTGTACATATGTAAGTTACGAGTGCTTGTTTAATGGACAAAAAATAGTATAAAATATGCCTCTATTTTTTTCCATCTTTTAGGAAAATTCATTGAACTTCCAGCCAGGAGATTCCTTCGGTATAATCTGTCCAAATGGTGATCAGGAGGTTACAGAGCTCTTACATTATCTTAGGCTAACAGAGATGTCAGATGTGCCTTTCAGGATATCAGTACTAGAAGGTACAAAGAAGAAGAAAGCTTCTATTGCTGACTTCATTCCTCCGTTCAGCACCCTACGACATGTATTCACCACCTGCTGTGACATAAGGGCGCTACCAAAAAAGGTTTGTTTTCTTGATGTTATTTGTTCAAGACTCTTTTGTAAAGTTACACTTTGTAATTTAAAATGATTTCTACTAAATTGGCAGTTTTAGTACTATCACAATATCAGTGGGAACATGCAACCTGCTATTTGTCAAGTTTGTCTTAGACTGGCAAGAAAACCAATAAAAGCAAATGACGGCAAGTCCAGTTTACCGGTATACATGTGTAATGAAATTAACAGAATAGAACCAATGGTCTTATTTGGCTACCCACACTAAAAACCAAGGTCTGGCTCAGTACACCTTTAGTGAAGTTGCAGATGTTTGCTAAGTTTACTGTAGTTTTATCTTGTTATCAGTCTAGCTTTGCTTTTTATCGCCATTATCAGGACTTATATCACCAACTTTTCCCTCTCCAGGCATTCCTACGTACTCTGCTAGAACACACCAGTAACCCTAAGGAGAAGAGACGTCTCCAGGAGCTGTGTAGCAAACAGGGTCAAGGGGACTATGCAACTTTCTTACGTGCTCCAAGTCTCTCATTAATGGACATCCTTATTGCCTTCCCATCATGCAATCCTCCCATCGAGCGTATCCTGGAACACATGACCAGACTTCAGCCAAGGCCTTATTCAATATCAAGGTATTGTGTGATGATAAGTGTGATTAGTTTGTCAGGACTGACATGTTCAGAAATTTCAGACAATATAGGCCTGGATATCTTTATACATGAGTTTATTAGCATTGTTTCCTTTATGTATGCGAATTATGGAAAGATTCAATGTCACAGATAGATAGGATAGAAATTAGGTGTAGTCATCCCTTGCTATTATGATCCAAAATAATTGGCCTTGTCAAATATTTTTCCTGTTAAAAAAGTAGTAACATTAAACTTCCCAGCCATTTCTGTCAACTTAATTTTAAACTTGATTATCTCTTAAATGCTGAAAAAAAGGTGTCTGGATGGAAGTTTGCTGAGAAGTGCCATTTTAACAGTACCCCTTTAAAATTTGGTTGGAACAATTTTAGATACAAATGTTTGGGTAAAGTCCCTCAACATACATAGCATATGATACTGCACATCTCACAGACAGACAAATGCGTGCACACTAACATGCTGAATTGATCAGGCTCTGATAACTATGTTTAATTTGTAAGTCCTAACATCTCTGTCCTTTAAGTGATTTTTCTATTTCATCTGGAATCCAAGTAACAAGAAGAGAAATATATAGTTACAACCTTTTCAAGTAGATAATTTGTTGCTTTTTATCTTTCAAATTTCCAATAATTTGCTATCTGTACAAAATGATTGTAAGTTGACCTTTAGCCAATTAAATTCATGCTTCTTTTTGAAATAGCATCAGACGATTAATAATAAAAGTATATTTTCGTGTATATTCAGCTCACCACTGACAAGTCCGACCAGCTTCCATTTTGTTTTCAATGTCATTGACATACCTGAGGGAAATGGGCGGAGCCAAGCCAGGCAGGGGGTGTGTACTGGATGGTTGAGTCACCTAGCAACAAGGATACAGGGTCAATCATCTCCAAAAATTATCATACAGAACTTAGAAGAGAAAGTTGAAAAGCTTACATTGAAGGATGAAGCACCCAGCAAGGTAAATGGATTATATTATTCTATGATGATATCTGAAATTATTGATTCAAGGTTGGCATTGATTGGTTCTTTCTATAATTGGAATATTCCTTTTATTGTAATGCAGGGGTAACTGCCGCGAGCATATTTTGATATTTGAAGGCTCCCCCTTACATTGACTTTGATTGTATGGAAATAGCTATTCATATAAATATTCAAATGTCACTATAATATTGGAGTGTTACTGAGGTTTAAAATTATATTACAGTATTCTTAGTTCAGCTTGTCATTATCTCACATTTATATAGTCACCTTTTTAATGATTTAGGGCTAAAATGGAAGGAAATATGATTCAGCATTTGTTCACCACTATATTTTCATTTTGAAAAATCTCTCAAATCTCGGGATGATAACCTAATTTGAAATGATATTGCATTATTCTATCTTTGTTTTGTCATCATGTCAGGTTCAGATACCCATCTACTACAGGACTAATCAACATTTCCATCTGCCTTCTGACACCTCCACACCCCTCATCTTGATTGGTCCTGGTACGGGCGTGGCTCCGTTTGTAGGTTTCCTTGAGCATCGGAGTCACATGATGAAGGAAGCAGTAGAAGGGAGCATGACGTTTGGTCCTGTCTGGTTGTTCTTTGGTTGCAGGCATAAAGACCGGGATTACATTTACAGGTGTGTGAAAGGATATAAATCTGTTCTGTTTCTTGTTGCATTAGGCTAGGCATGACATCAGCCAGGCCACTTGTTACCCAGGAGAGAAACGGAGGCCCAGGGAATTTTTCACTTGTCTTGGATCAGTTATGCTCTCGCTTTGGGGAATCAAATTCCTGTTGATTATTGGCTTACTTTAAATGTAAAGATGTATTTTCCTATGCAAAAACATTAATATTGATCAGATCTTTGATCAATAAAAGTATGATAAAATTGATCATTCTCTTTCAATGACCAATAGGGAGAAGCTTGAAGAATTCCAGGAGACTGGTGTCCTGTCCCGTCTCTGTGTATCATTCTCCAGAGATGATCCTGTTCACGATGAGAGTGAAAAACAGATACCACGCTATGTCCAGGACAGCATGAGAATGTACAAGGAAGAGTTGACAGAGTTGCTTCTAGATAAAGGAGCCTATGTGTATGTGTGTGGGTAAGTAGATGATTTACATAAAATAAGAACCTTCCATGCTTTAGATGCACCTTTGACCATTCATTAGAGCAAAAACTGTACAGTTCGACCTCTCTTATCCGGACATGTTGGGATCAGCACCGATCCGGATAAGGGATTTATCCGGATCTGGGAGACCCAATATTAAATACATGCAGCAGCTGCCTCGATCCCCAATGGCACGCACGCTGTAGCTATACATTGTCTATTGTGGTGGGCGTACACACAGTATTCACTGCAGTGTGAATGCACATAATAGGCGGTATTTTTACAGAAATGAAATCGATCGAAGGCCAAAACTGTTGGATAATTTACCTGCTCAAATGATAGAGGTATACATCGAGCATGCCTCGAAAGAAAGAGAGTGACTTGCTGAAACTAAGTTTCATAATTAGATCATCGCAGCAGGTATCATGGTTCGCAATGTCAGCCATTGTTACACTGACTGTAGGCTCAAACATGATAGATGGCGCTGTCCATTTTAGGGTCTAGCGTTAGATAGCTAGCGAGACATACCGGTATGTGTTGTTTTCCTCGGGAAATAAAAAGAGAATGTGATGAAATGTTTGCGCTGCGCCCTGATTTACAGGAAAATTATCCTGCCTATGTTCTTTCAGTGACTTGGGTGAGATATTTTCATGAAAAATAATGTTATTGTAGGTAGACTATATTTCAAAATATATGTAATCAAAGTGAGTTTGTGCATAGGATTGACAACATATTTATTTCCACTCTTTATTAGGGATGCAAAAAATATGGCCAAGAACGTGTTGGAGACTTGGAAGGAGATTCTCAAAGAAAAGACTGGACAAGGAGACTATGACATGCTACAGCTCATTGCCAAGTTAAGAGAAGAGAAGAGGTACCTTGAGGATGTATGGACGTGAACTACATGTATAAGAATATGTTTTATTTTATGGTTTTTTTTTTGTGGAGAGGAATTAGGACTTATTCATTCATTGATTGTATTCCATCCATCAGAATAATATTCTCAAGGTAAATGTACATTACATTTGTGATGTACATGGTATATGCTGTATTTCATACTAGTAATTTACTATAGCTATGCTATTATTATATGTTTATATCACACATTATAAACATTAACTATATTAAGAAAGCCATGTTTTGTCTTGAAAATAGTTTTTCAAACTTGACAAACTTTAAGCCTCATCAGAGAAAAAAAAGGGGCAGGTTTAATTACAAGATAATTATCCATGATGCTATCCCAAATGCAGCTCTTCTCTCCCTTTTAATTAAAGGCTTATGCATTTCTTTCAACATCAAATCATGGTTTTAAATCAATAGGCCCTTATTCTGAACTCTGGTTTCAATGAAAAAATGTAAAATTCATGCCTAAATTATGATTAGCCAAAAGCTTAAAACAATTATATTCCACCTTATTGTCCTTTTTCTTATGTTTTGATAATGAAGAAAAGATTGAGGGCCAAGTATACTGATGAATTGAGCATCGACTGTTTACAACTTATTCCACATCTGGCTACCCTTACCTAAAATCCTAGATTTTGACCACTGTCTTTGTTTAAATTAAAGTCTCATTTACTAACCGTTACTTAGAATGATTTCATTTATTTTCATTGAATTAGGATTAAAAATGCCCCCCTCTGAGCATATCAAAACATGATTATACAAGGATTACCATCACACAATTTTGTTTAAAATCACAGAGATTAAATCATGTTATAATGTTGAATAGGTATGCAATATATATTTCAGTTCTTGCTGTAGCTGAGGCGTAAATTTTGACTGCACCAGTCAAGAGTCCATCTACCGGTGATTAATCCTCAACCTGATTTTCACATGCATGGCCTGAAATGGCTGACGGGGAGTTGGCAGGAAGAAAAGAGTTATACTGTAAGGGACTGGATGGTATTAGGTGAATAATTATGGTGATACTAACTTATTTCAAGTATAATTTCCTTCCTTTCTCCGCAGTTATCCTATGAGTAGGTAAAATCAGCTGGTTATAATGGTAAAGTTTTTTTTTTTTTTTTAATGCATAATAAACACATTGTAACACTTGTTATGATAGAAAGGAATTGGTTTATTTATTTCATATAATTATCTGTTTGTTATTCGCAGAACTTACAAAGGTGCTATTATTTTCTTTCTCTTTGAAAAAGAATACTTTGTGAAGGCTGTTTGGTCATGATTTTATATCATGCCAGAGTAATTGAGATTAAAATGTTGTTTCCATTTTACGAATTCTTTATCATTTATTATTGTGCTTGTCATTATTTTTCTTTCTTACCTAATTTACAATGAAATGCCTCTTATGGTTCCACCACGGCATCATTTTAATTATGGTTTTGACTGGTTGTCATTCAGTGACTGATACCAAACTGACACAGCTTTTTCGGCCAATCAAGAACAATTATTTCACTGTAATTTTCAGTGAATGACAACATGTCAGTAACATCTTGCATAAAATGGTGCTCAGGTAATTAGGTGTGAGGGATCTGAATTGATCACTAGACCTATCTACAATATCATGCAAATTTAAGTGTATCATCATTTCCACAGATTCCACTTATGGTGTAGGATTACAATCAAGTAAAGGCATTATAAATTCAAATTAATGATATTTTCAAGGAAAATTCAAAGGTAATAAATACTTTACATTCGTGACCTGCCACCCCAAATCTAACAATAAGTCAACCAAAATGAATATTGGGATTATTCACTTCCTAAGATTTTAAATGATATACTGGTATAATGTATTAAAATTGACCAACAATAGCCATTACAATTACTTGATTAAATGCAGAGGAAATTCAGCAAGAGCTTAAAAAATAAGGAGAAAACAAGGTTTGAAGTTTGGGTTCACTCAAGCAGAGGCGTCGATCCTTGGGGGGGCAGGGGGGCGATCATATCATTTTGCCCCCGAAAAAACAAGATTGTAATGTTCAGCAAGCGAGATTGAGATACACAACTCATTCTTTATTTAAAATCATGCTCAATATGTCCGCTTATCAGACTGGAATATAAAAATTTTCAACTCGCTCTTCGCGCTCGCGTCATTTCTGTAGCAAAAACCCATATTTTTCATGATTAAATAGGTGAATGTAAATGTCCTGTTTTCAGTTCTAGCCTCAAAAGAACTCCTGCTTCGATTTGCAGTAATCTTTTTTGGATATATATCTTGTTCTTTATAAAAAAAATGTCCATTAAACTGTCATTGTTTCAGATCTAAATATCAAAATTTTCAGCTTCGCGCTCGTTCTATTCTTTTAGATACCAATCTTAATAATTGGTAGAAAAAAATGCTTAGAATATCAAGCTTTCAGGTCACATTATAAAGAAATTTTAGCTCACTCTTGGCACTCGTACTATATGTGTAGTGAGATAGATATCCTCCTCATGAGTTACTATAAACAGGCACTCTTTTCCTGTCAGTATAATAAAAAAAATCAGCTCGCGCTTCGCGCTCACATTAATTTGTTGGTGAGCTGCATGTCTGTGTCTCATGAGTCATATATATATATATATATATATATATATATGTGTGTGGGTGTGTGTGTGGGGTGGGTGTGTGTGTGTGGGTGTTTTGTAAGATCGACCGCCTTTGGAACGTTAATGATTCCCCCCCCATCTCAACAAGTGGAATGCCTCTGGCCGTCTCACCTGCATCATGCAGTTCAATATAGCAGCAGTGTTGACTTTGAAAACTACTCTAACTCGCACAAGATGTTCAGTGATACATGGTTACTCTTATGTCCACTTTTTATGAACTAGACCAATAAACTTACAGAGATATGATGGTTATTCAACAAATACCCCCAATTCGGCCAGAGTTCATTGACCCTAATTGACCTTTGACCTTGATCATGAGACCTGAATCTTGCACAAAATGTTCAGTGATGCTTGATTGCTATTATGTCCAAGTTTCATGAATCGGATCCATAAACTTTTAAAGTTATGATGGGAATTCAACAGATACCCCCAATTCGGCCAAAGTTCATTGACCCTAAATGACCTATGACCTTGGTCATGTGACATAAAACTCATGCAGGATGTTCAGTGATACTTGATTAACCTTATGTCCAAGGTTCATGAACTAGGTCCATATATTTTCTAAGTTATGATGACATTTCAAAAAACTTAACCTCAGGTTAAGATTTTGATGTTGATTCCTCCAACATGGTCTAAGTTCATTGACCCTAAATGACCTTTGACCTTGGTCATGTGACATGAAACTCTAATAGGATGTTGAGTAATATTTGATTAACCTTATGATTAAGTTTCATGAACTAGGTCCATATACTTTCTAAGTTATGATGTCATTTCAAAAACTTAACCTCAGGTTAAGATTTGATGTTGACGCCGCCGTCGGAAAAGCGGCGCCTATAGTCTCACTCTGCTATGCAGGTGAGACAAAAATGGATCGACGCCCCTGCACTCAAGCATGAGATGTGCATACTGTGTAATCTCAGTGAAACTTCCAAGCAGTCTGAAAAATAGTGTCCAAGGAACTCTTGTATCTTTTCTTTTATTCAACTTCACTACTTCAAATTTTCACAGTATGAAAACGAAGGATTGCTCTTCCAGATAAGCTATTTTTTTATTTTTTTTAGACTAAATTACTATTTTGGCTATTTACAGAGAATTTTACCTGGCAGCTTATTAGTGGTTTTGGGATGGTAGGTCACATTTACAGTAATGTTTCTGTCTTTGAACAGTGCCTTAAATCACTTTCCACTATAACACTAGAAATTCTTACTGAAAAAAGTGCATCAGTTATATGATTATGAAAGACAGTTTGTGTTTGTTAAATGAAATTATTCAAATTTAAATTGCAAATCAGAGCCTGCAAACTTGTCTTGGTACCATTTGTTGAAGGCTTCATTCTGGGCCACTGTAAATCTTTCTTTCCAGGATCCAATCACACCTGGATATTGATACAAAAGTGGGAGAAAAAAAGATGAAGTTTCATTTGTAGAGATTGAACATATTTGCCCTCTTCTCCTCTTCTTCCAATCCCCTTTTTTAGGTGGTCTGTCATTTATGACAGATCACCTCTTAATTTCGTCAATTTCTTATTACTTTATTTATTTATTTTTAACGATTTTTTTGTCGCCAAGTTATCTCAAAATCGACTTGATCAATTTCATTGAATTTCATGTCATTTATAGGATCTGTCATGGACACGTGCAGTGAAGCTTTTCAAGGTCATCAGGTCATGATGACGTCATCTAGGCGCCATTTTGTAAAATCACATTATCAATCATATCTCCATTATCAATTATCAAAAATCAATTAAATTAACATCACATCAACTTCAGGTCAAAGGTCATCAGGTCATGTCATCAAAGGTCACCTGGAGGTCACTTTTTTACCAAACGAGAGTACGTTTCAGGTCATTTTAAGCATTTCAAAAATTTGCGCGCGCGCACGTATGCGCGCGCGTTTCCGCGCGTTACACCTTAACGAAACTCAGAAACACCGTTTTTTTTTACATCATTGCATTGATAATATAATTCTGAGCAATTTGATACCAAATTTAGCTCTCTACGACCATTAATGACGAAATTAACACCCGTTAAAGTCTGCAGCACGTGTGCGCGCGAGCTCTCACTATAGGCCATATATGGGCAAAAACATGCCTATTGAAAATTCACTGTAGCTCTTTAAATAGTCCATTGACCCCCAATTTTTTTTTCATATATCGATAGAGTATGAGTTGTAGATTTGATTTCATGTCATCAATGTCCCTAAATTATATCGTGACGTCATCAAAATGGCGCCTAAACTAAAACTTTCATTTTTTCAAAAATGACGTCATCAAATTTATGCAAATTTGGTTGTAACTTCTCGAATATAGATCGTTTTTCGCCCAGATTTCGATATGTTGTAGTTTAGAATGTACTCTTTCTCCTCAGTTAACATGAATATTCGTTTTGAGAAACGCATCATTGCGTAAAACAGCGATGAAAAGAGGCATGTCATTTTTCCTCATTTTGCGTGTAATCTCTATGGGACATGACTTTTTCTCAAAACCAGATTCGACATTCCTCTATTTCGTGAGCCATATCTCCATTTTTTCTGGTCAGTTTTCTTTAAGCTTTTAGTATGTTGTAGCTGAGATTCTAAGCTTTCGCGAGTGTGACCTTCATTTTTTGATCAGATGCCGGGATCATGCCTGTATTTCACTTGCAAAATTGGACTTGTAATTCTCAAAATTGCTTACGTGTATTCTCTATGGGGAATATCGTGGCTCAATGGATAACGCATTTGACTTGCTTTCTCGAGGGCGGAGGTTCGAGTCCTGGGGTGAACAAGATGATTTTTTTTTTCAATTTTTTTTTCTTTTTGCCACCTCTTACATGATCCTTTATGATAATTAAAAGGCATAAAAGTTTAAATTTAGCAAGATAAAACAGATTATAATTGCTTTTTTCATATCACATGTATTTTACGTGTAATCTCTATGGGACATGACTTTTTCTCAAAACTAGATTCGACATTCCTCTATTTCGTGATCCATATCTCCATTGTTTCATGTCAGTTTTCCCTGAGCTTTCGATATGTTGTAGCCGAGATTCTAAGCTTTCGGAAGTGTGCCCTCCATTTTTTGATCAGATGCCGGGATCATGCCCGTATTTCGCTTGCAAAATTGGAATTGTAATTCTCAAATTTGCTTACGTGTAATCTCTATGGGGAATATGCTAGCTCAATGGATAACGCATTTGACGTGTTCGTCCGTATTGCTGACGTGTAGGTCCGTGTTGCTGACGTGGTGGTCCGTGTAGCTGACGTGTAGGTCCGTGTAGCTGACGTGTAGGTCCGTGTTGCTGACGTATTGGTCCGTGTTGACGACGTGCTCTGCCGGCATGATCCGTGTAGATCCGTGTGAAGCTGCCGTGTTGATGCTGTGTTCACAGTCATCTGGGGCAAAACTATCCCGGACCTCCCCGGATCATGCCGGCATTGCCGTGTTGATCCGTGAGGTATAATCTTGTATGTATCTGTTTGAAGATGTATGTCTGACGATTGTCATCACCACATCAATAATCACATTTAGTAATGGTCAAAACTTATTCTTAGGATGTCTACGATCAAGATTATCAATGATATCTAAATGATTTATTTCATACATCAGCCGACACTGAATGACAAATCATGACAGACCACCTAATTCGTCCGCATGACGAATTAAATTCTAGTTTTTTTTTCTTTCTGTTTCTTCATCTTCTGTTTGTTGTAATTTCATACATCAAATTTAAAAAAAAGATGGTGAGATGTAAAAATCCTCAATAATGGCACATTTTGTGATGACGTGCATATAATTACTTTACTGGATTATTGTAAGCTAATGAAAGTTTGAATTCTCTAGAACTTTCTTCTTCATAAAATTTGATAAAAATTTTCAGTGTTCTGTCTGTGCAGTGTTATTTTCAGCGTAGAGGACCCGTGTGTATACGTAGACCTACCTTTCTGCATGAATGACATTTGACCTGCAGCTTTGGTCAAATATTTGCCTTTGTCTGAAGATTTCTCTATCTTGTCATAGGTCTTCTTCATCCCTTCAAAACCACTCCCTGTCACAACCTTCTCAAGGATCTCAGGTGAGAGAGGGCGCCCTAGGTGTTGTCCAACTCTTTGAGCTACATCTGCAGAATTCTAAAGAATGGTTGTGAAAGAAAAAAGCCTAAGTGAACAAAATCAAGGGAAATTAGCTTCTAATCTTGCCAGTGCGCAGATTCAGTAGAATGTTTATGTTCTCTTTTTCATGTTTTTTTTTTTTTGGGGGGGCACTGGAAATTTTTATTTACCCAAAGAAATGATCAGTTGGGCAATCTCATTTCTCTTTGCCCACCTATCTCCCAGAGTCTAAGGCCAGTCTGAGAATGCCGTGGAAGGGGTAGGGAAACAAAACATCCCATAAAATAAAGGAAAAGTAGGGGGAAAGAGCAGGATGATACGAACCATTTTCATTTCTTCAAATTTCAGAAAGAGAACGTTTTCTTCATTTCGCTTGTTCCAATATCCCATTACGTGATCAAACCAGGAGCCATATGAGAAGGCTGTAAGGTGGAAAAGGAGAAAGTGAGAAGGGAAAGGGAGATTGTGAAAGAGAACGGGTAGAAATAAAATACAGGTTAATACATTGAAATACTGTGAATAATAATAATACTCAGTTTTTATATAGCACAAGTAACAATAAAGCCTCTTAGTGCTGTAAAAAGATGGAATGGGAGAGAAAGAAAAGGACTATTGTCTTTTATTGTACCAATACTGACCATGGCTCAGAAATTGTTTGATGTCATGCCAAAGAAGTATCATTTTCCATTTTTTTAGAATGGCACTCGTCATTCAGATTGGGAAAGGATATTCTTATGCAGAGCCTCATTGTAGAACAGTTTCAAACTGAAGTGATTGCATAATCAAGTAATTCAAGTGTTATCATAATATTGATCATAGGCGGCTGAAGCGGGGGGGGGGGGGACGGGGGGACGTGTTCCCCCCCCCTAAATTTTGTTTTGATAACCCTTTTTTTTTTGCTTCTCAAAAAATTTTTGGTTAGCGACTCATAAAATTTAGGTTCAAAACCTTTTTTGGAGGAGCTTGTCAAATTTTTCACCTGTGTCCATCCCAAAATTTCAGGTGGACACCCCCTAAATTTTCTGGCTTCCGCCGCCAATGATATTGATTACTATTGTTATACTATTGAATTTAAGACCAAAGATCATTTGGATTGGTTGATTTACTAGTAGTAGTAGTCAATACAATTGTATGCTACTTGTTATGGCTGGTAATGGAATATAATGAAGTCAAGAAATACAGTATTCGAATCTAGTCCTTTGTAAGCTCTCATATACACACAATTGATTATATCATGACATAAATAATTTATTTTAAGGGGAAAGCGTGGGGAAACTTACCACCATTCATCATATCAATAATCATTTGGTTGAAGCCTCCTGGATAAGCAACAGTTTTCTCTGTGAATCTCATTGCTGAAGCAACCATGTCTTTAGGGTTACGAGCCACGTAGATAACCTAGGTATTGGTTTATGAAGAGTAGGCATTTAGCTATAAGCGGTTATTTTGAATAATTACACGAGGGTATTTTTGTCTCGCCCACCAGAGGTGAAGGCGAGACTTGGGATCCAAATGTCGTCCGTCCGTCACAAACCTGTAATGACACATAACTCCACAACCATAAGTCGCTTTTCAACCAAACTTGGATGGTGGATGGACTTGGGGGACCTGCATGTTATGCTGCAGTCTGAGGTCACATGGTAAGGTCAAAGGTCATTTTCAGGTCAACGTTAAAGTTTACATGCAAGACTCTTATGACACCTAACCCCGCAACCGTATGTCGCTTTTCAACCAAACTTGGATGGTAGATGGACTTGGGGGACGTGCATGTTATGCTGCAGTCGGAGGTCACATGATAAGGTCAAAGGTCATTTTCAGGTCAACGTTAAAGTTTACATGCAAGACTTGGATGGTAGATGGACTTGGGGGACCTGCATGTTATGCTGTAGTCGGAGGTCACATTATAAGGTCAAAGGTAATTTTCAGGTCAATGTTAAAGTTTACATACAAGACTCTCTTATGACACCTAACTCCACAACTGTAAGTCGCTTTTCAACCAAACTTGAATGGTAGATGGACTTGGGGAACCTGTATGTTATGCTGCAGTCTGAGGTCACATGGTAAGGTTAAAGGTCATTTTCAGGTCAACGTTAAAGTTTACATGCAAGACTCTCTTATGACACCTAACTCCGCAACCGTATGTCACTTTTCAACCAAACTTGGATGGTAGATGGACTTGGGGGACATGCATAGTATGCTGCAGTCAGAGGCCACATGGTAAGGTCAAAGGTCATTTTCAGGTCAACATTAAAGTTTACGTGCAAGGCTCTTATGACAAGTGTTATTCCATCCCAGTCATTTCACAATGAAATTTCGATATAATACTCTAGCGTGCCCTCACAAATCATGATATTTCTGGTTATTTTCATAAGTGGGCGAGACACAAAATTTTTTTGCCTTGTTGTAATCTTCTGTATTAAAATTTGATAAAGCATTAACCAAAATATTTCCTTTTCTTTGTGTAAAGAAAAATGTTCATTAACATCCTTTGACATAATTTCTATTGAATATTGATGGCCTTTCCTTATTTTTGACCCTGATGATACCTTGATGTCGTAATCTTGCTTTCTCACCTTAGCTTTCTTTTCAATATCCGGTGGAAGAAGCTGAAAGGGCAGATGACATGCTATCATTCTAGGTGAGGGGGCCTTCTTGATCACATCCATGAATGGTTTGGGTGATAATGTGGGCGGTGCTTCATCTCTCTGTTGCTGGGAGTCCACGGTCAGTGGGCGGTCCATGGTTAACATGGAAATGGTTGCTAGGTGGGTTGTTCGGTCGATCTTGGATGGATCACCATCTGCTAATATGAGTGATGTCATCTCCATGATGAAGTGGGTACCTATTAAACAAAACAGGAAATTGTTTATCAATCAACACCAGTGGCGTAACTACGGGGGGGCATGGGGGGGCACGTGCCCCCCCAATCGGCTGGCCAAAAAAAAAAAAAAACGGGGAAAAGGAGAAAAAGAGGGAAAAGGAAGAGAAACGTAGTGGGGAAAGAAGAAATTATTGTTCATTAAAATGATATATTATATTGTGTTATGTTATATTACGTAAGAAGCATTTTTTCATAACGTTATGAAACATTATTTGCTTAGGGCCTATGTCTTTATTGTTCCTGGTGCTCGCATAGACTGTTTAACGGGATATATGATCCTGTTGTACTAAAACCTCCCGTTTTCAAATCAATATACACCAAATATTTTTCCTCGCAATTCGAGTTATTATTGTTTTATGTAGTGACATTTGCTTATTTTCATGACTACCTAAAGTGATCGCCCTATTTTAAGGTCATAATATAAAACATTTCCTGTCCGTGCTTATGCTCGCATCAGTGGATTGGTGAGATGTCTGCTCCTCATGAATTCCTAAAATCTGTCCTTAAAATGTCAATTTTTCTGATCTGAATATCAAAATTTTTCAGCTCGCGCTTCGCGCTCGCATTATTTGGTTAGTGAAATACGTAAGGTCTTAGTGAATTCCTACAAAACAAGCCTTAGAATGCCTCTCTTAAGGTGAGAATTAAAAAAATTTTCAGCTCGCGCTTCGCGCTCGCAGTAGTTGATTAGTGAGATGCGTATGATAATCACGATACAATGACTACAAAAAGTGCTTCATGTGTTAAGATGTAATTCTAAGAAAATCAGCAAAGGATGGCACTAGCATTAGATGACTATGCTGAGATATTTGTACTCTAAATGGTTTCCTAAAATATAGTCCTTAAAATGTCCCTGTTTGGGTCAATAAATACAAAAATTTCAGCTCGCGCTTCGCGCTCGCATTGTTTAGCGAGACAGATCATGATTACAAAAATTTGCTTATAATGTCCTTTTTTAGGTCTGAATATCAAAAATTTTCAGCTCGCGCTTCGCGCTCGCATTATCTAGTCAGTGAGATACATATCTGTTTAATGGCACTACATGTCCTTTAAATATCTCTATTAGGTCAGTATACCTGGCAACTGAGCGCGCTTCGCGCGCTTCCTAAGTGACTCGAAATTTTTGCTGGTGCCCCCCCAATGCCGTGACCCACGGTACGCCACTGATCAACACATTACTGATTACTTGATGGCATAATATAGGTAACACAATTACATAAATTGAAAACCCAGGTCAGAGCATCTAAGAGTTCATTTTGGTAATCTTGCCGTTGCTTTGCCAGGGGTCACAGATTAGACTACATTGTGCATTATTGATATCTATCAGGCGCGTTTTCAGGAGTGGTATTCTGGAACACTGTCATAACTTTTGTCATAAATTTTGTCATTTCTCTCCGAGACGTGACACCGCTATGATTGTCAAAAAATCGGTATTCTGAAATTTGAACATTGTCTTTTCCATGTCATATCTCTCTAAGTTCCCGCCCATCATTTCGGAAGCAAACAAATCAAAATCATCGTTAGTCCCTAGTGGGAGTCCTTCTAACTAATAGGAAGGCCCTGTGGCAGTTAGGGCGTATCCCCAATACAGTTTTTTACTTTTTTATCTTTCTGCCAGAATTTGGACATTCTAAGCACTTTTTATAACCATGAACAGGGTTTCTAAACAGTTGGTGCGAGCATGAAGAGCGAGATGAATATTTTTGATATCCTGACATATAATATACACTTTTGGTAATCATTAACCGGATGGGCATCAAACTTTAAGCATTTGTTTCGAGCAAACGTGAGTTTAGCGCCCCCCCATGTGAAACATGAATTTGGCGCCCCTTTGGTCAAACGTCAAATTGGCGCCCCTATATCAAACATAAATTCGGTGCCCCCTATGTCGAACATCAATTTGGCACCCCTAGGTAAGATATGAATTTGCCCCTCTCCCCCCCCCCGGTTGAACATTAATGCGGCGAACCTATGATGAATATCAATTCGACGCCCCAATGTCGAACATCAATTCAGCACCCCCTAGGTCAGACATCAATTCGACGCTCCTTGGTCGGACATCGATACGGCGCCCCCTCCCCTAGGTTGAACATTAATTCGGCGCCCCTTCGTCAAACATCAATTCGACACCACCCTAGGTTAATCAATTCAGCGCCCTCAATCCCTCTTCTTTTTTTTCTAATCTCTTCCCCCCCTTTTTTTGGGGGGGGTCTTTTTAGTTTCTTCTCACCATCCTTTTTTCTCTCCCCTTGCTCTCCCTCTCTTTTCTTCCTCTTTTTGACGCCCCTTTTTTCGCCTACCCGGGGGCCCGGGCCCCGAAGGCCCCTTGGTAATGCGTGTATGTCTATGACAATAATGCCATATCATTAGAAAAGAGAGGAGAGGTACATTGTAAAAACAAATGATCTTAATTTTGACATGATCCAAAACATAACAGCAGACATTTTTAAATGACGAAGAGGGACTGAAGAATGAAATGGAGCACTTTGAGAATGCAAAGAAGAATATGTAAAGTTAGTAGTGAAGTGAACAGCGAAAATATAGAATATTTGAACTACATGTATATGCATATGAAGAAAATAAGCACTTATAAAATCATGACAAAAGATCAGAGAACAATAAAAAAATCTACACTCCGTGCTCTAAATTCGCAAGTAGAAAGCTACTGCACCAGAATTTGATTGTTTTCATGACATTCAGACATATAGAGAAAATGGCGATGGAATCTGAGTTCAAAGAATACTGAGATGGTATACTCTTCCTAGATAATCTTCAAGGATCATGAGATGTGCATGCTCTACTTGGTTTTCATCATTCTGTGATCCGTTGACAAGCAGGCTATCCTGTAAAATGCCACAGTCATACCGAGTCATACTGTAATGAAATCGACTCCGGGGAGCGTTTCATCAACATTTTCATCCGACAATTTGTAAGATCTCACACCTGAACTTGATTCTGATTGGCTTAGAAGCGCTGTTACTATGGTAACTAACTGTCGGATAAAATAGGACTTGATTGATCAAATCCTTTCATGAAACACTCCCCAGATCAAAGTTTTCATGTTATTTTCAATGACGTACTATTGGTCGGTTGGGATGGCTTCGTTTGTGTGAATGTCTAACATTACTGTTAGTTGTAGCACGATAAGATTACCTGATTTGGGATATGTGCATATCCAGACGTCATCTGATCTGACTTCGAATGTCTTGAGTTCATCTAGACTAGATTTAAGGACGACTCCAGGCATTGGAATACCTTCATACTCGAAGAAGTCAAACAGACCTGGCATGCCAGGATTTTTGGTCATACCAGCGGGTTCGGCCATTCTGAAATTAAATGATATAATAAAGATATAATTTAAGTTAACATTTCTGCTTTTCTTCAATAAATAATGAAGAAATGATTTTCTGATTGCAGCTTTTAAAATTGCTATGTCAGGGAACCAATATTGTTATACTAATTATGCTTGGAATTTAAGTCTTTACGATACACGTGCATATACAGTACATATCATTTTGAAACTCTAAATTTTGGGGAAAGATATCCAAACTTATTTGTTTATGTCATGGGCGGAAATCTGTCCCGAAAGGTAGGGGGACCACAGGGCCGGATCCAGCCTTCGCCAATAGGGGGGCCGGGACGAATTTTTTTTCAGCCATATGTTAATCCCAGATCGGCCGCCCAAAGATGATTTTTGTTTGTATCGTAATGACGGGGTAGTCTGTCACTTCTTAGCTTTATTCTTATTAATCAACATAAATATGGAATATCATAATTCTTATTAATGCGAGCGCGAAGCGCGAGCCAAAAAAATTGGTAGAAATTTTATGTATTTTTTCCTAAAATTTGAACATTCTGGGCAATGTTTGTTTAATCCTGAAAAAAATGTGTGTATGCAATTAAATAATTACTACGAACGCGAAGTGCGAGCAGAAATGACATGATGGAAAAAAGGAAAAGGTACCTGTTAAAGACTGCTTGCAGTTAGCCATAAAGACATTACTTATTTCAACAATTAATAATGAAAGCGAGAAGCGCGAGCCGATTTTTTTTGTTGAAATTTTTACTTAAAGAATGGCAATTCTAAGCACGGTTATTGTAACTTAAACATAATAGGTATATAACTAAACATTGATGCGAACGCGAAGCGCGAGCGGAAAATTGTGAGATTTAGACTTCAGAACGAGACACTCTATTCATGTTTTGTAAATCATGAAAAGGATTAGTTATTGGAGGTCTTCTTTACATTAATAATGCGAGTGCAAAGTGCAGCCAGAAAATATTTATATACGTTTAATTTGAACTGATCGAAAAGGTACTTGTTATGGACTGCTTGCACTTAGCCATGGAGACGTTACATATTTTAACAATCAAATAACGCTAGCGCGAATCGCGAGCTGAAAAAATTGACATTTCTACAAAAAAAAAGAATCGAAAAATTTAATCAATTTTTGAAATCGTGAACAGGGAAACTCTATTACTAAACAATTGATGTAAGCGAAACGCGAGCAAAAAATTACGAGATTTAGACCTAAAAACGGGACACTCTATTCATGTTTTGTAAATCATGAAAAGGATGAGTAATAGGGAATTTTTCTACATTAATAACGCGAGCAGAATTTTTTTGATATTGTGGTCTAAAACTGGATAATGATTTAAATTGAGAACCAGTTGAATATCTGAATAAACATGTGCGTGTTTCAGATTTAAACCTAGAATCTAGGCATTCTACACATCTTCTATCATGAATAACCAAAGCGAGCGCGAAGCGCGAGCTTAAACTATTTGATATTCCGATCTGAAAAAAGAGTAAATTTCACTGTGTAGGTAAATTGTGAGGTGGATATGGATCGCACTTATTAAAGAGCTGATATTTTTAATCATTATTTGAGTTTTGACATAGGACCGGGACAGCCTTAGGACAAGTAATATGAAAATGATAACTATCTTCCTACTCCTCTTGCTAAGCGCTAGATGAAACAAAAGGGACAATTTAATCATTAAATTAATATATTATTAATGCCTAATGAGGGTGAGAAATCTGATGATATTATGGCCAGAAAACTGGACATTTCAAGCACTTTAATGTTTCAACCATTAATGCGAGCGGAAATCGCGAGCCAAAGTCTTTGATAAACTGTCATGAAAATCAATATTAAGACAAACATAACTCGCCAATCAAAATGCGAGCGAGTAGCGCTATCTGATACGTTTTCACAATCAGACTTGAAAAGGGATATTTGTCACTAAATGGAAAAAACGAAAATAATTGGTAGGGGAAGGCGGGGTAAGTTGTGACACTTTTTGCATTTTGCATGTTAGAATTGATATGACTAGTACTATTGTAGAAATAAGTACCTTGCCTTTAAATTTGATTAATTGGGAAATGTTTTTCACCTACATATAACTTTCTACCCCCAAACTGAAAGTCATCGTGACCTTTGAAAAACCGATGTCAAATGGCTCAACTTGCCCCATATATGGGGTAAGTTGTGCCACCGTCTGGGGTAAGTTGAACCACAAAAACTACGTATAAATGTATGGGGGGAGAACCAGCATGTCAATTTTTTTGTTTAAAGTCTTTTCACTTGCTAATTCTCTATAAATACTAAAGTCCTTTAAAAGGAAAAGAGCAGTCATGTAAATTTGCTCCTTTCAGCCTGCATTTCAATCGATTTTTATGGTTTGTTTTTTTTTTAAGATACATTACCATAAGAATTACCATGGCTCAACTTGCCCCATGCTGTTTGGCTCAACTTACCCCAGTCCGAACTTAATGCGATAATTTTGTATCCACACATTTAATATGCATCCATCATATAAAAGACTATAACAAGAATGAAGATCCATACCTGGACTAACAATGTTGTTATCATGTCTTTACTACGTGTGTGTGTATAAAGCACTTATCTATTTCACACTTTTTTTTTACTTTTTGGGTTGAAAATCATACTTTTCCCTCTAAAAAACTACTTTTTGTTTCAAAGTGGAAAACAATGTGGTGGGGTTAGGGGTTATGCTATGGGTCATCAATACATGACACCACCACAATGTCTGACTCATTCATTATTGGCCTGGGGCTGGTGGCTCAACTTGCCCCTATGCTCAACTTACCCCGCCTTCTCCTACTTAATAAATCGAACTTTGCGGGCGCTCAGCGCGAGCAGGAAATATCAACATTCAGACCATAAAGCAGTCATTTTTACAGAGCACCTTTTAAAAATTAGTTTGTAAATAACACAATATTCTAGAAAATTCGATTTTGAAGATGAGATATGTAATGTATATTGACTTCCAAACTTGATATTTAAGCTCCATATTGAACAATCACCTAACAGGCAATGCGAGCGCGAAGCGCGAGCGAAAATTTTATATAGTCACATTAAGATTCTCTTTATTTTCCAAGTCTTCCCCTCATCTTATTTTATTCATTCTGGAAAATTTGACAACAAAAAAAAAAAAGAAAAAGGTTTTCACCCAAAATATAACTTTTAGTCCAAATTATTTCGAATGTGAATGATGTATTTTTCTCCATCATAAAAGATCCAAAATAGTAGGAGGGACATTTGATATTGTGTCCCCCTACTATTCGTGGTAGGGGGGACACGTCCCCCCTGGGATTTCCGCCCATGGTTTATGTTAATAGATGATCGATCTAAGTTTTTCCCTATTAGATTACCCTAAAAATGCCAGCACTGACCTTTTTTCCCCCAAAGTGGTCTGGGTCCAAATCAAACCTCCTATTGATCCTTGTATGTGCGTAATTCGTACAATAATTTATTTTTCATACGAATTCATTCAAACTAGTCACATTTATTGATATCCAAGAAACGTATATGCTTATTTAACAACAGTCTAAAGTCCTATTCTTATTTTCATAGCTGCATAACATACAGCGAAGGCTTCGTGTCTATTGTATTCATCGTTAGTTCTAAGACCGAGTCACGCCCACTTATGATTGCAAGTATGTCATTATGGGCATTGTGATTTGAAGGTCTTTCTGTAAGTATTTGGCAGAAATTCCAGAAATGTTTGAATATTAAGCGGAAGATATATCATGCTAACACAAAAAAGAATAATTGTTGCCTACCTGTTTGTAGATGTAGAACGCTTCCGAAGTCTGAACGGATCTGAGCTGAATATTTGTACTCAGATGTAGGCCTGTAGAGGTCGCCCGTTTGTGTTTGATTTATTTGCTTGATGGAGAGTATTATGTGATGTTACGCAATTATTCCAACAATCACAAGATAGCAAATGTGATGTACGATTGATCTTGAAGCTCGATATACATAGGAAGAAAAGAAGAAGGGTGCATTGTCTTAAGCAGCGGGGGGGGGGGGGCAAGGGGCAGTTGCCAGTTGCCCCCCCCCCCGAAATTTTGGAAACTTACATTTCTTCCTGAAAATATTCATAACATTCACCATAAGTAGGCATGAAATCATACAATTTCACTTCACCCATACAATTCAAAAGTGCTTCAATAGCAAGCTTGGTCGCCTCGCTCCCTCGCTTTAGAGTTTATTTTTAAAAAAAAAGTTTACTCATCCTGCCCCCCCCAACAAAAAAGTTTCTTCGTGAGGTTACTGGAAAAGAAGACGAAGAAAAGAGGGAGAAGAGAAGGAGGAGGAGGAAAGTAAGAAGAAGAAGGAGGAGGAGAAGAAGAAGAAGAAGAGGAGGAGGAGGAAGAAGAAGAGGTGGACGAATAATGATAATAATAATAATAATAACATCTGTAGGGCGCTTTATACTGGTGTTTCAAAGCGAAGAAGAAATATTAGTCCTTGTAACTTTTAGCACTCCTGCTGTTTCCAAATTCGATTTTTATTTTTTGCTATATGAAGTTTTGAAAGATCCATTGTGTTGATATTTTTTGTATAAAGTTTTTACTTTGATGTGTTCATGGGTATAAAAAACAGATATTTAAAAAAAAAAAAATTTTAACGTGAGGTACACTTCTTATTGCAAATTTAACATTTTGTTTGATTTTTTTAAAACCTATCGATCTACAGTAATAATAATAATGCTCAATTCTTGTATAGCGCATCACACATAGCATAGCATGTCCCTATGCGCTTAAAGAAGAAATAGTGAAAGGTATATAAGAATAAAGTAATCGAGATATTTAGATTGGACCATTAGTTCAAAGTTAGTTTTTTATGCATTGAAAAGATATGTTTTGAGGGATCTCCTGAATGTACATAAATCACTTTGATATCTTATTGAATTAGGTAAAGCATTCCAGAAGACAGCAGAGGCATGAGTAAAAGCACGCTCACCATATGACTTTGTAAAGACAGAGGGAACAACAAATAATGCTTTTGAGCTTGATCTAAGATTTCGGGATGGCTGGTAATATGAAACTAAATCGAGTAAATAGGACGGGGCAATTTTATAAAAACAGTTGTGTGCAAAAACTAGAAGTTCGAATACAATCCGGGAACGGACAGGGAGCCAATGTAATTCTCTGAGAACTGGTGTGGACTGAGCATAATCTTTTCTAGAGATGAGAGGTATGCACCTGTAAATCATGCTGGTGAACACTCCAAGAAGAGCGCCCTCGTATTAACAAATGGGTCTTTACGATTTGCGATATCAATCTGCGTAATTACACGTTCAAATCCCCTACTTCCACTCTTCTGAACTTCATAAAAAAGCATATTGCACAGAGTGTAAAAAGATTGCAGATTTATTTGAGAGACAAGCTTATACGGGGATGCCATCCCGGCTATTGGTCCCCTGAGCATCTTGCTAAATAGTCTCATGTAATAGAAAAGTGCGTCTCCGTCAGTGTAGAGTTTTTACTATACTTCAGGTAAAACCTCGCGTGAAATTAAAAAGTGTATTCACTAATGAGTTTGACCATGTAACGAATTTCCAATTTGCACTTCATTATGCGGCCAGTGAATTTCGTACTTTGTCATGATTATAAAATTTGCTCTAAAAATGTATTAGGTAACCAACGACATTCCCAACTGTATGTCGAGGTCTAATGAAGCCTTTTGTCATTCCATATTCTTTAGAAAAAAAATCAACTATATTTCCTGACAATATTTTATTTTATTACTTCTCCGGATTTTATTTCAAAATTTTCAACACAAAACTTAGATACAAACAAAACAATCAAAGATACATACGTGTTTGGTTTATTTTAAGGAGGAAGTATTTTTGGTATCAAAAGGTAAATCCCAACGTTCATACAATGAATGATATCCTTGATTTCTACGTTCAGACCTATGCAATCTTGCAGAATTAAAGAGTGTCGATTCCGGCTTGCAGCCTTACTAAGTGCTTTGATAAATATGTATTCAATAATTATTTCTCATTAATTCATGAGTTTTAGCTGAAGAGGAAAAATCCAGTCAATTAACGAAATCTAAAGAGATAATTGAAATAAAAGAATAAATAAAACTATTCATTAATAAGCTTTCTATTGTTTATTGAAAAATAGGGGATAATTTCTTTACTAATCAACTAATCAAATTCTTGCCCGGTTAGCTTTAAAAAATGAAGTTGGAGAAGTCGGAACCCATTTCCACCCTCTCACAATACCCCTTGTTGCAATATTTTCAATTATCTTTTTATCAACATTTAAACGTACATTTTTTTTTCAGAATGACCTTACTACAGAACAGATCTCTGACAGAATCTCGAAATTTTTAAAAAGCTTACTCGCTCACTAATAGGTCCATGCTAATACTCACTTGCGTTTTTTTTTTCAGAAATGGATCACTGAATTCAAACTCTCTCTCTCTCTACATTTCTCCTCCCTCTCTCTGCCAGCGTTCTGTAAATATACCTGGACGGTCAATCTGCCTCATTAGTATCCAGGGGAGGGATAGCTCTTTACCGCCTCCATTGGAATAAGAAAACACATTTCTGGAATTTAAGGCATCCGTTAACAACCCGTAGCAGCTTAAGGGAACAATGCAAACCTGCGTTCATTATTTATATTTGACGTTGATGAATATAAAAAAATGTCTCCTTACACTATTGATAAATATTGTAACCATGACAAGATTTATATGTATAATTCAAATGACGTAGACATTTATTTATATTTTCTTTATAAAAAGCAGGGTAGTCCCATTTAAGCTAGGGGCCTGCTTTAAAAGGGAGCCCTGCGATCATTCACAATTCGAACATTATACAATTACAATTATAACACACACAATTAGAATACACAATAAAAAAATAATACATATATGCACAATGAACAAATAACAACGCGGGAGGGATAAGGCATATGATACTATGACAAGAACTGCAGAAAAATTAATTAGTTTGCTTGGAATTTACGGAAGTTTCGTTCAAAGATACGAAGTGGAGCAGAGCACTTAATGGGTACTGGTAACAAGTTAAATGATTTTGCTGCTTTATAGGAGAACGATAGTTTTTTTTTTTATACTCGGTTCTTGGTTTTACGAGATACAATTGTTGTGATGAGATTGATTGTAGGATCAATAAATCATCGACAATAAATTATCATGGAAAACACACATTGATATTCTTTGTAGAGTGATCGCAAGAAACATTGGTGTCATCAACAAACTTAAAACATTTTTACCTCACAAAATACTTTTGACCCTCTACTCAACCCTCATCCTCCCTTATCTAAACTACGGAATTTTATCCTGGGGTAATTCACAATTAACACAAACTAATAGAATATTTTTGCTCCAAAAACGAATTGTTAGAATAATTGAAAATGCCCATTACCGTGCTCATACAAGCCCGTTATTAAAAAAAATAGAATACTGAAAATCCACGATCTCTATCTCCTTAACCTTGGAACTTTTATGTTCCAGCTATCAAAAAACGAATTACCCACCGCAATTACTTCACTCTTTACCAAAATCACAACATCAATATCATCCCCCTCTGACTAGAACCACACTCGCACAAAAAAACATCATTTACACAGGTCCGAAATACTGGAATGGTATTCATCAAAGCCTTAAACAAAATAGAAATATAAACACCTTAAAAAAACACCTAAAACTCTCATTCCTTAATGAGTACAATGTATGACACACACGAACTGCTTTATCTTTTCCACGATATTTGCCTCTCGACCCTATTTCTCTTTCCCTTCCCCTTTCCCTTTTCTGCTGGACACATAATCGTTTCTTTTTGTTTTGTTTTTTCCTCATTTTCATTTTCACATGCTAACTGTAATCTATAATTTGTCTAATCACCAAAATGTATCTGGAACAAAAAGAATTGTATATATTCCATCTATTTCCTACGAATTTGTTAATTAATTATTGAAGTATTCTTATGACACTTATTCTGTTTTGTACACTCATACATATGTATATATATATATATATATATGTTTGTCATGTTTATTATTAGAAAATGGAAGTGAAATAAACTAAACTGAAACTGAGGATAATGATTAGGTCTCATCAGAGGCATTGTTTGCAATAAATAACTAGGAGCAAGACCGTTTAAAGATACTTGGTACTTATATAATTCACTATGTTTTTAACAGATTGCAATTTCAGAGAGTGCAACATATTCTGGACTGGGGTATAATAGTCGACTCAGTGTAAAATGGCAGAGGCAAAAATGGCAGAGGTAAAAATGGCTGATGTAAAAAATGGCAGATGTAAAAATGGCAGAGGTAAAAATGGCAGATGTAAAATCGGCAGAGGTAAAAATGGCAGAGGTAAAAATGTCAGAGGTAAAAATGGCAGAGGTAAAAATGGCAAAGGTAAAAATGGCAGAATTATAAATAGTATATAGCAGTAACAATGACAGAGGTACTCATTTTAAAATCATATTGTATATCTTCTGCACCAAATTGATAATACTTGAGTTGGTATTTCTTTTTTTTCCCCTCAACATACATGCACGACCTTCTCATGTCAAATCGCTCTTCTAATAGTCAAAATTGAAGCACACTTTGGATCCCAAGTATTGCTACTTAATTCATTACAGGGGAAATTGTAAAAATGGCATAAAATAATTAAAATGATATTGATGAGGGTCTTAGGGAATCCGTCAAGGATTTAAAAAGCTATTAAAATTTTACATTTTAAGGGTGACGTCATTTAAGAGCAGTTTTTCCCATATATGGTGTCATAAAACATATCAATGAAAAGTCATTTTCTTAAAAAAATGAAAATGGTTTTTATTGTACCTTAAGTAATACAACAAACAAATCATTTCACATCCGCTCCTGAATTTTTTTTAGCAATCATGAACCACTGACTAAAAAAATTTTTTGATGCATAAAATACGGGGCAGCTGCTAGTATATGACGTCACATATATGAAAAAAAAATCAGACTGCTAATAACTTTCTTACTTCTTTGATTTATTTGTCAGGGTGAATTTACCCTAGTTTAAAACAGGTCGATAAGAATAGTACTTATAAATTTAAATCCCTGATTCGCTACACATTTCAAAATTCATGCGGTAACCATTACCATACTAGTTTAGGAACCTGACATCCACGTTGACAAGCTGCAATGAGGTATTGCTCTGAAAAACTGAACACTAATTTCTATTATTTATCATTTACATTAAACTATATACGTATCATATCAATATCTATTCGGATCCATTATGATGTTGAAATATGAAAAATTGCTTATATTACAAAACGTTTTGTTATTTTTCTATTATCCAAGTTATGCAAGTGGTTCAAAGAAATCCCGAACTTGTCTATTTCAGTGTGTTAATGGTAGCGCACATTGGTGTTTACATTAAAATTCGTTTGGTATCTGTGATGAAGTGCTGTTCTATTTTACGAACTGGCCAAGATAAATCATTTCATCACTCACTAATTGAAATCATTTTGGCATGAAAATGTTCGAGTTTAATCATATCAACGATAAAGTATAGACCTAAAAAGATGAAAACAATCCAAATAATATCTAATCAGTTCATATTAATACTCATTTCATCGATAGGGGTCCATTCAAGGTAAATAATTATGACTGATATTAACCGGAAAACGGAAAAGATTTAGTGTACTACTAATAATCATATTCTATGAGCGAGTTAAACAACCACAGACACACACACGCACACACACAAGCAATACTGTATGTTTTTTAAAAGATATTTGTTAAGCTTACTCAACCATAGATATCCAAGAAACTTATACAATACGCATATTATATGTCAGTGAAAATATGTAATTCTTCATTCTGAATTCGAATAGTCTTTATTTTTACACGCGTCCTTAAAGAAAAAAGAAAGGACCTGTAACCAACATAACTGTGATATCATTTTATAAGTGGATTTCTTTGAAGTATTTGTCGTATTTTTTTACATCCTATTATAAGTTCCCTCTTTGCCTTTTCTGAGAAAAAGCAAATAAATTATTTGTTTCCAAACCAAAAGTTAGTTTCCAGGAAAAATTGACATTCATGAGGAAATAAAAGGATTCGTGTAAATGATAAGGAATTGACCATTAGGATTTCCATGCTATTCAAAACATGGTATCTAGAATAATAAAAAGGGTTATACAATATTGTTTAGTTTCATCATTTTTTATGAAAATGGAAAACCCCGAACATATTTGTAGCATAAAGGACCCCTCAACGCTGTTGTATTATAAACTTAGTTAGTTGTCGCTCTGTTTCGACTTCAGAACTGTATCTCTTCAGAACTGTATCTCAGATATTAGAAACTGGATGACAGTTAATAAATTAAAGTTGAATGACTCAAAAACAGAATTCTTCATAGCGGCCTCTCCACACAGTCTACGCAATCTGCCAGATCTGAAGTTAACAGTCGGCGATATATCCATAAGCCCTTCTGTTACTGTTAAAAATCTTGGTGTAATTTTTGATAGAGAAATGTCAATGGTTGACCGTGTTTCTCAAATATGCACTACTGTAACTTTTCATTTAAGGAATATTTCTCGAATTAGAAGATATATTACTCAATCTGCCTGTAACAATGCAATTCGTTCTCTAGTTCTGTCCCGTTTAGATTACTGCAATGGTCTTCTCTCTAACATTCCTGTTACTCAAGTAGATCGCATTCAAAGGCTTCAAAATTGGGCAGCTCGAATAATTTATCAAGTAACAAGATTTCACTTCTCTAAACCACTCCTTGAATCGTTACACTGGCTTCCCATACGACATCGTATAGTTTTTAAGTTACTTTTGTTAGTTTTTAAGTCTCTCAATAAGCAGGCACCTTCATATCTGCGTGATTGTTTGACCCTATACATCCCTCGCAGGAATGTACGAGCCTCCAGTGACCCATTCCGTCTCACAGAAACTAGCTGGAGATAGGACTTTTACCATAACCGCTTCAAAATATTGGAATCGCTTACCTTTTACTCTTAGACAATCACCATCTGTTCCTTCATTTAAAAAGGGACTTAAAACCTTCCTTTTTTCCAATCCAGATTTTTAGGATTGTACGTTTTCATTTGTATAGTTGTAATAATCTCCTTTTCTTCTTGTAAGCGCTTTGGGCCATTCTGGGAAAAGCGCAGTATATAAATAATAATAATAATAATAATAATAATAAACTTGACTAATTTTTAAAAGAATCATTGTTAGAAGAAAATAAAACTTTTACATAATGTAAGAATAAAACAATATCACTTGTACATTTTTTATTTGTCAAACGTGGGAATCTCATAGCACAAAAGGTTCCACTTTTTATATAATTTATAAGGAATTAAGGATATTAAAGTAATAAAATCGATACAGGCCAACATTCAAAAGGGAATTTCCCTGATCAAAATTCATAAAATGAAAATATGGTTAATCATATAATCATTCATGTGCAGTGAATGATCACAATGTATTTCCTTGTCTCTATTATAAATCATTTATTCTCTTTCGATTCTGATGAATAACACATGCAGAACTACGTGTCATTTGGGGTTTTGAGAATTCAAGGTGGACTGAAATCCGGGCGGGGTCCTATAAATAGGCTTGTGTAATGGAAATTAATCTTGATACACACTTTCATTAAAAAAAATCCAAATGCATAATGAAGTGTGTTGAATATCTTATTGGTCATTCGAACCTTATCGGAGAATAAGAACGTTTGGGCAAATGAAAATGTAAATATTTGAACCTGGAGATTTTCTCCCTGTTTATAATATGAATATTTTAAAGAGTACACTTTACAAATTATCATTTCATTTAATAATTTATCATCAGACTATATGATCAAATGTTACTTTCTGGTTATGGATCCATGTAGGCACTGTGAGAAGTTTAAAACCCTCTCTGAATTCTGACGTAACATTATGATATTATTTCTAAAACAAATTGTGACATCCTGGTAGTAGCTCCGTCAAAAACGAAATAGATAATTTTCAGTCGCCTGCATGCACTTAGTTTGGTTATTCAATCATTCAATTCCGTTTTTGTTTCGATATTAAAAATAAACATCGCGGCTACAAGAATTTCGTTTTGCTCGATATTCTAATTAGGTGTTGTGATTTGCTCAGATATTATTCATATAGGCGTATAAAAAGACAAATGTGGCATAATATTTTTTTATATAGTAGACCTGTATGATAAAAAAAGAGATGTAGCTTCACTCAGTATTTCCTATACACCGGTGCACTTTTGTTCAATGAAGGCTTACGACTTATTAACTGCAAATTTTTTTTAAAAAAAGTTCAAGTTCAAAAATAATATTAATCTGAATTGCACATACCACCACTGGCGGATTCTGGGGGGGGGGGGGCACAATTAAAATTTGTAATGTAAAAATGCCCTTAAAACAGAAGTGTGCCCCCTCCCCTTTGACAGTGAAGGCTTTTTTTGTTGTTGTTGTCAAATTTTTTCGTGGGCGAAATGTCCTTAGTTTTTGTTAAAAACCTTTTTTCTTTTTTTTTCTTTTTTGCTTGTCAATTTTTTCTTTGGGAAAATGTGCGTCTCCTTTTGGCAAAAATCCCGTATCCACCCCTGCATACCACTTTTATAAATTGAAAAAATAACACTCTAAATTCCAAGAATTTAAATCCAGATCAGCTGTGAATAATGTTAATTAGGTTAGGATTTAAACATAAAGCTAAAAGATTTCAATTTAAATAATTTGAGATTTAAAAGTTAATCCTATAAGATTAAAAATGAATAAAACAATTGGCTGGTCACCATTCACAACCGATCTGCCAAGACACAGGACCTATTCTTATTAACATAATATTCGTTTATAGGTCCGAAAATTAGAAATGCACCAACTTTGAATAACTTTAAGACAAAACTTAAGAACAAAAAAACTTACGTCTGGTCCCTAAATTTTTGTGCTTTGCTTTATAGTTTTAGTTGTGGGATGACGATTTATTTTCTGTTTCAAATGATATACTAGTATTTCATATATAGTTGCCCCCATTATGTTTTCCCCTTGTTTTGTATTGTACCCTGTTTAGATAAGTTTTTTTCATGTACTATGTATTTATTGTTTATGTCACGGTGCACTCATCACAAGCTGTTCTTTCGGAGTTGCTACCTCTATTGTTTAGTTTCGTGTTTTTATTTAAATGCTTTTATCGTTGGAAATAAATGTACTTTCATTCATTCTAAATCCTTGGAATTTAGAGTGGATAATGACATTCAAAACAACTTCGTGAGAACTCGGAACTGGAATGAGCCACTGTAAAGGGAATTGTATTGAAATGATTATATTAATATTAATGTTAATTTTCAATGTAACATTATGTAACACATATGACATTGGCGTCGTGTAACACAGGGATTAGTATAAAATCACCCATTTTGATATTTGCTCTCGCGTCTAAACATTACAGGCTTATAGTTTTGTGCTTTGTTTTATAGTTTTAGTTGTGTGATGATTGGTTAAAAGAAATACCAGACTAAATTATTATCACATTCTTGGTTTGATGATTAGATAATGTGATTACACAGTCATGTTTCGTCGAAACATGTGTAATCACATTCGATATTCTGAGAAATTATGTTTGATGTTTAAAAAGCATCTACTGTCAATTCGTTTTGACATGGCAGCTATGTACACAGTAGGGTGCTTCGCATTATGCACGCAGGCGCGCTGTTGAACGAAAAATTGGCGTTCATTCCGAGTTCTATATCTGTGTGTGTTCGCAGTATTTGCATCGTTGGTTCAATGCAGACGGCAACGCAGACGGCAGCGCACGGAACGAAAGCGAACAGAAGGGGAATATAGGAAAATATAACCCGCTCAATACATTCTAGAGGAAACATTCTCTTGACGTCAGTTCACTGTGTGATTTTTTTAGGGTGACGGAAAAATTCGAAAATGTCAAGCTTAAATGTTTGGAATGCTCGCACGAAATAAAACACCCACGTACCGTTTTTTTTCACCTATTTCTAAATTTTTCATTTGAAAGGTTTAGTCGAAACAACTAGTGTGCCTGGCTTTCGTCTGTTCAAATGGGAATATAGTGGCGCCCTGCCAATCGAAACAAAGATGTGATTGGACCGAGGAGTCTTGTGTTGCATAATTTTGCCCGAGGGAATTTAAATACGGACGTGTGACCGGCCTGAGCTACCATCTATCTACTAATTTCCCTTGAACAGCTTTTCAATCAAGTGAGTACGAATGTTAATTATTTTACTGACTGCATATGTTTAACGAAGGTCGACTGTGTGTTGATGGGTCGTGCCGTTACTAATGCGCTTTGTTTACACGAACTGAAAAGCGATACCGCTTGGCTGGGGATGCCCGTATCATTCGAGGGGCTGAGGCATCCCTTTTCATTTTTCTTTCTCTCGTTGTCATTTTCATATCGCGCAGACAGATGACATTACAGACTGACAGGCGAGTTAAGAAAGCATAGTAATGTAAATACACCGTGTAGGCTATCGCATGCCTATGTTTGAGGCCGAGGTGATGACAATGCCATTATGGGAGCTGCCGGGGGGAGCTGTGTGTACTGAATATATGTTGTTTAATAAATGGCAGCGTATATGCAAGATCCCTATGAAGCACGAGTTAAAACAGAACATCTCCTGCATGCATTATACCTTTGCCTGTCAGTATATGCCTTTACTTTATACAGGACCAGCAACATAGTTGTATATGGTAAATATAAGCAAATGAAAATCTTAAAATCATTTCAAAATACGTAGGCCTACATTTTTAATGATTTTAATAGGCATACAAAGATACTGTTACTATGGGATATTGATAACAACCGATGTAACGTGGATCTCATATAAAATGATCCTTGCTTGATCTGAGGTGGGTTTGAAACATTGAGTACGGAATTTCTTGCGCTTCCAAAGGAAATAATATTGTCACCATGTGTTTTAGGTAACAATAAGTGGTGATTTTTACACAATGATCTTTAATTAGTCAGTCTTCATGTGGATTCCCATCCTCTGAATAAACTTCTGCACAAAATGCCAAACTATCGATTGCGGATAAAATCTTTCACACTAACGCATGATATTTAATGATCCATGCCGTCATTCATTCGTCCATTATCTGATTATACCACATTATGTACGCCGTAGGCTCTATCACTATTCTTCCGTTATCCCATTAAACACCTATGCTTTCACGGCACAGGAGACCAAAGCGGGACCAAAGTTCTTCTTTTAAACAGTCATTTGTTACACATTACTTATTGACGAAAGCGCAATGCAATCGGGGATCTATTTATTCTTTGCTCTCTTTTCTGCTTGGATTAATGTCTGATTATGGTGTATCAAGGATCTATGGATGCATGCCATTGTTATGATGCAACACAATAATGTTACTGTTATGGGCATTGATGTAGGTGAAGTGAGGGGGGGGGGTGGTAAATCAATATAAATGAAAATTAAGAGGCTTAATAGACAAAGAAAATCTCAATCGTTGGTATTCATAGACCTCCCGCCATGTATCAATCGCGAAGCCAGACGAATGATTTGACTGCATTATAGTGAATCTTCTTTTCAGCCGTTATATACGCTTGTCCTTTCTTCCATTCATTATATCATGATTATATCATAATGGAGTAAAGACCCGGTTAAAGCATTAAAAAGGTTCCAAAACTGAGATATTCATTACTCCTAGTGGAATGTCTTATTATTTTGCTCCACAACAGAAGTTGAATGTTATTTACCATTCATTACTTCAATGGGTATATTCATTAACATTTTAATATTTCCATTACATTAGCCCCAACCAAAGTGAGTCTTCTTTCACTCTCCCCTCAGATGTTGTTTTATTTTTTTTTGTGGTATACAAATCGAATGGAACAACAATACGAGTCTCGAACTGAAATTTTAAAAAATCGATCTTATTCTCTTGTGTTCTAGAATCCCTCCCTCTCAATTCGAGCTTTCACTACAATGTCTACAACCAGATATATGCAATTCACACCTGCCACGTACGATCCCTATACAATTCGTCTACTATTTCACACATGAGCTACTTTTCATGATGGATTAAATTGACCAGTTTCGAGTCTATTCGTCAACACGAAATTCCTCTGTAATTGTAACTCTCCCCTCTGAGTATTAAGTAGTCTGCGTTCGCTTGATGGAGATTCATTTTAGTACATGTCAGTCAAAGCGAAGTTTAATTCATGGGTCAGATTACTACGAAAAAAAATCACCCTGGCAACCGAGTAGTTGCGCAAACATCACTCAGTGAAATGAAGCATACCATGCCCAAGTGAATTATTAATCGGTGGTTTGAAATGTACATAGAGTGTGGCTGGGTTATGGGCGGGGCGGGACAGACAAACACGAGTAACTGCATTACTAATCCAGACTTTGCTGCTACTTCCGAGTGCGGCCTTTCAACGCCATATTCGTGATGACCCCGTTTTAAGGTCATTCCATAGTCCCAGATAAAAAGAAGGGGGTTGGCACTGTACAGAGAAATAGCCACTATGATCGGTGAATACTTGCAGATGCTAATTGTTCACTATTCTTATCTTGATATAAATCTTCTTGCTTTCTTTTATGATTCAATTTGGCTTCTAGACTTACACTGACATACATTTCGCCAATTATTAATGGCCCTGATAATTATTTTTCTTGGTGTGACGACAGGGGTAGAAAATTACAATTTCATTACAGAATGAAGTTTGCCAGCATTTATACGCAATGGTACCCCTGAGCGCTCCCCTATTGATTATGGTCTTATGACCTTCACACCCAGACCAAACCGACTGAGACTTTAATCGAATTTTGATATGATCCATTAACGTATTCTGTCTCTTGTTGTGACCGAGGTATGATGAATGTTTTAAGCAAACTAATTTAAAGTACATGGCGATCCCAGCATTTACCGTGAACTTAATGCATCCAAGCCTGTAATTTCATACATCCTTGCATCCTTCGGCAAAGCAATATAAGGCTCCATGTTACCAATTTAGGAGTAAATTGGGAGTATTAATCACCTTCCTATGCCTTTGTGTGTCTCATTCTCAGACCAATGAGCGATGATTGTTAGGATTTACATCATCAATAGTACATCGATGCGTATATAATGTTCTGTTAAATTTCTCGGCTTAATCGCCATCAACCAAAAGCTTCCATTTCGCAATTTAGCATAGAAACCCAGAAAACACATTTTGTCGATAGATATTCAAGCATTGATTGGAGATAAAACAGTTTCTATCTTTTCTAGACCTATTTATAATCATGTACGACCAAAAGCACGACTGACCATATGATTTGTTTTACAATATGTTTTTCTAGAATTGCACTGTGAAGACCCTATATGTTATTCCATTTCAAATCACAATAATGATCATCAACGGAAAGCAGAGTTTAACTGGGGTATTAATATGGCTTTGTTGCCATAATCATGTCTCCAATGTCCGGTTTTGGGTTCATTACAATGTGTTTTTTTTAATACGTGAATAACATTATTAACAGGAAGCAAAATATTATGTAAAAACCCTATCCATTACTGATTTATTGCACCATTGTTGATTCTGGATCTAGGTGTAGAGCCTAGCCTATCGTAGAAGGACATGCAATTTCTTGTTTTATCAGACAATACAAAACAACACCCACTATAAGGATGATACCGTATATTCCTTTCATTCTATCAATTTAGCTTCCTCGTTCTTTTTTCCTCGAACCACCCATGGGTGACTATTTTGAGTTTGTTTGTGGCATAATATGACGTTTCCCTTTATCTTCATTTGCTTCTTTTTCGAAAACACTTGGTTTGGTCTATTCGTGGGTCTATTATACTTCAATGATAAAGAGAAAAATAGAGAGAGAGAGAGAGTGAGAGAGAAAGGTATGCCTTATCCGTGGATGCACAAATAGGGACATACATTAAAAAAATATATGAAGCATTCCTTTTCAAATTTGAAGATCGAGTGGGAATTCACTGCAAAGATACACGCTAAGAAATAGTGGATCAATTTTGAACCCTAGCGAATGGTACAATAGCCAATAGCAGTGCTAATAATTATGTCAATTATTATGCACTTTTAAAAAGCAAACGAAAATTTCTAGGTGCAAATAGTGATAAAAAGGTACAGATTTGCATTTTTCAAAAGTTGAGATAATCCCACAATATGGATTTCTGTTTGTTCCTGGCAGCTGTGATTGAACTATGATTCTTCAGAGTTTTTCACGACCGCGAAGGACGACCATCTTTAATCGGTTACTGTACAAATAAAAAACGGGGGGGGGGGGGCTTGTCCCCCACCAAATCGAAGTCCATGTTTTCAACACAATGCTAAAGCAAATAGTAATATGGTACATGCCTTTCTAAGTCCAAATCATCATCGAGATAGTTATACGAGATGGTACACTGAATCATGACCGTTTGCATCATAAGCTGTGTAAGGGGCGGGAAACCCCTCCACCAGAAATTAAAGACAAAAGGATAATACTACATTGGAAACCCATTTACCTATTTAGAAAACTATTGTTTTGTACATATTGTAATGAACCATTAATGCTTACACATCAGTGTTGATACATCAGAGTATTTTCTTTATCATGGCTTTATCATGTCATATCTTGATGCATGGGTGAATAATTTTTTATTAAAGTTGAAAATATTTCAACTTTATGAGCAACACTGTATTTTATTAGCAATTTGACATACTGATCGAGTGTACAAAGTAAATGGCAACTGGTAAAAGGTTAGACTTCGTTCACGTAGTCAACCAAGCATTGATGCAGAACGCCATCAGGGCTCATAATTCGCCCATAAAATGAATACTTTGTATATCGACCAATTCGGTTTAGATGTTTTTTCATGGTAATTTCTAACAGAGGGTTTCTAGTATATAATACATAACAAATGATAATGTAAGTATTGACATAGCAACGCACCTGGCTCATTGCATAACCCGTTAAGAGTGCTTTTATTTTTTCTTTGGAAGCCCCTCGTTATGGCCGCCACAAGTTGTAGTGATCTGAAGTCGGATTCATTTGTACAAAACTATTATCACCTCTGTATTTTTTTATTTATTTTTTATTTATTATTTATCTATCTATTTATTCATGCATGTTCACAATTTACAATGTAAAAGAATACACAGATAATATATAAATATATACATGTATGTGAAACACAAGTAAATAATGAACATACAAAGGTGTTGCAACATAAGCTAAAAGCTTGATTGGTTTAACACCTTTAAACTGGTTTTGCATCCAAGAAAACAAAATGAAAATGTAAGAATATGGAAGAGAGGGATGAAAGAGAAGAATGTAAAAGTGATAGACTGCCGAGATATAACAATTAAGTTTCAAATTATTATGAATATATAGTAATTCAACAAAGTTAACAAAATATAGAAAGCATAACTTCTAGAGTAAGTTATGAAAAATTCAATGGAAAAAAATAAAATGGAGGGAAAGCTAATTTCGAAATGATGGGTATGAACATGAAAGAATACTGTCTTTGAACATTTCGTGAACTCGCTTTCTACAGCTTCTCTTGTCATGACTGTACCTGCCAATGTCCTCACCTCACTCCTTATACGTTGCACCATTAGTTGGCATTTTTTTTAATCATACAGAGTTCAATTTCTGTTGATGTTGATAGATTTTCTCTCCCCATGCCAGATTTCTTGTCCTTGCCAAATTTCCTTCCCCGAAAGTTCCTGTCAATCCTTCCAATGTTAGTTTCATAATTATGTACTTTACAAATTCACATTCCATTTTGAGGCAGAGTTGAGTTATGTATAGGCACTGGAACCCAGAACCTATTATCCCAAGAAGCGTATAATTATTGTGCTGTAACTGATGATATGCTCTATATATACCCATGGAATTTATAGTTCCCTCTAATGTCGTGGTCATTGTCAACGAACATTCATTTTTACTGTACAGACTCCAAATGGAAAGCCGATGATTTCAAGAGTACTATTTTTTGTATAATTTAGTCACAAGATGCGAATTTTGGCTCATTGCTATTACAATATTTGATTTCTCGCACTTTCTGTCACATTTTCCTGGGATCGACTCACGATTCCAAGAGTACGAGAAGCTATGGATGAATATGTTATCTTCTGGAAGTTCCAGACTCAGGTGTTTTAGTGATGATCTCTTCTGTCTATGTATTTTTTAAATAGGAATTTGTCCGTCCTGGGAATGAGTTTGTCACTGATGGTAATACAAATTATTTTTTTAAATTGTAGATAATTCATGTCCATGCAAACTATGCAAATACATTTCACATCAATGAAGTTGAAGAAATGTTTATCCCACAGTGCTTTCCAATTTGATTTTTTTTATTAATAGAAGATGAAGTAGTTCTTGTCTAGACCCTGTGATACAGCACAATGTTTGCAGTGAAACACAAGTAAATAATGAACATACAAAGGTGTTGCAACATAAGCTAAAAGCTTGATTGGTTTAACACCTTTAAACTGGTTTTGCATCCAAGAAAACAAAATGAAAATGTAAGAATATGGAAGAGAGGGATGAAAGAGAAGAATGTAAAAGTGATAGACTGCTGAGATATAACAATTAAGTTTCAAATTATTATGAATATATAGTAATTCAACAAAGTTAACAAAATAAAGAAAGCATAACTTCTAGAGTAAGTTATGAAAAATTCAATGGAAAAAAAAAATAAAATGGAGGGAAAGCTAATTTCGAAATGATGGATATGAACATGAAAGAATACATTTGACATTGTGAAGAGCCTAATTAGTGGTGGGACTGTGAAAATAAAAAATGCATAAAAATCCATATTTTATCGTTCGAAATAGACATGAAATGAAATAAACCGAAAATTTGCTTTGCCCAATTAATCGTGGGCCCGGCAGCCGATGTGCAGCGCCAGATCAACATCATATATGCCCACAACAACGTCATTGCTGTCCATAAAAAGGAACATCGGCCCAAGTACTGAGCCTTCAAGCACTCCTCACAGAATAATGGTTAGTGGTGTAGATGTTCCATCGACCATGGACCTAAATAATAGGTCCATGCATCGACAAACTTAGATCTATCCCATATGAAAGCAATGATCCAACCATCGATCCTGCTGCATATATACTGGATATATTCCAATTTGTGTGTTACATTGTCCAGGACTTTATAAAAGTCGAGAAAGAAACGCACCTGTGTTAGATTGTTTGTCGATATTGTTATGATGCAATTTTTGATGGACTCCACAAGCTACATGAAGTAATAGCTCTTTCCTGAATCACAGCCGATTTTGGTTGATGGAATTAACTACTTCCGACAATTGGTAAATATACAGGGGGAGGTTCGCGACCTCATGCATACTTTCCAACATGTCCTTGTCATTGTATCCCAGAAATCATGAAATGAAATAAATCTGTCGTTTAATTTCTTCTCTGTTATCTAATACACAAAACTAACATGCCTGTTCATTACCCGCAACCGTGGTAATCACTTATCAGTCAAAGTGCCATAAGTACTTTTTATTTGAAGATTCATGCAAATGGGACGAATTATATCGTATATTTTCCAAGCAGGGTCTTTGTCACACCCACATTATTGTTATGTTGTTGTTAACTTGTTGTTAATACTCGTATCTTCTTATACCTTCAACATTTCATTTATTTGCTTTCATTTTTTAAATTCAATGTAAATAACCTTGAAATCAAATCACATATTCACTTATTGATATTATTAAAAACTGCCGTTTGGGAGTGGATGTGCTCTATTTTGTTTCTATAGGTCGAGTCCATTCCTTACTTTTGCAAAAAAGTGAAAGAGGACGGGCAAAGATCGGAAATGTCTATCCCTCGAGTTCCCATCTCGTGGGGAAGAACTCGAGATATAATCTTGTGGGTGGTGTGAAAAATACAACTGTCATAAGCATTGATATGCCCTATTACTCTGAAGAATAATGGCCGAACCCGGAGCAATGTTGAAAGTAATGTCGAAGCCATATGCCAGAACAGGCTCTTCTCCTTTAACAATATTTTCCTCAAAGATTTTGATCAGTAATTTATATATAGGAAGAATTTTACTTCCTGTAAACATTTTCACATCTCACCATTTGGGTTAGCATGGCTCAATGTGGATGATATCCTTTGACGTCATCATTTGTAATTAAAGATTTTATTGTATTACATTTACTTACAATTTTTGCCAGCTACAGTACAGGCAAGATGAATATTTTAGGCGTGTTTACCCCCACACCGTCCCAGTTCTGACTTATTTAAAAACCAGAAACATTAGATAACTTGCAGCAATCTGTATTGCATTCCTATGGAATGTCAGCGAACTTGTGACGGTTTCATAGAAATTGCCCCTTGTATATCTAGGAAGCTCGTGTTTTTTTTTTTTTGGGGGGGGGGTTCACTTTGTAAATAATCCTTTTCGTTGAAAAAAAAGGATCGCTCAGCACTAGAGATAGAATGTGTAGTAATTTGTCTCATCGAAAAATTTTCAAGCAAAAAATAAATAAATATGAAAGCACTCAAACTGGCGAAATTTCCCTATTGTTTGATATTTGGGACCCACACACATTCCGAATAGTCTGTACAGCCCTGGGTTTAGGCCATGTATAGGCCTATCCGTGGAAACCGATGAAGCGGAACGGCGGATACTACAATCTCTCACAAACCGTCCAATCAGGAGGGTACGAAACATATATTTGTCCTTTAGTATGAATATGAAAAGAGGCCGATTGGTTTTTTGGAAAACTGGGTCAGTGAGATATGAATATCATCATCTCCAAGGTTGGCGGGTCTGGTAAATCCATTTGATGATAAAGTCCTCTGTCAAACTTGACAATCCATGATCGTTAGTTAACCCTCAACTCCTCAATGGACTACAGGCATGGCATATGGAACACCAAGCTCCCGTATTCGATTTCTTGTATATCTACATCTTATCCTCCTTATTTAAAATTATGACAATGATGATGTTGTACAAAATTTAACTAAGATATCAAAGGATACCTAGAAAATTGTGATGACTTGATACTCGGTAGACTGATATACAGCCCCGTGTCCTCATACCGCAGCGTCACTCGTCGGTTTTGGTGTGCCTGCGCTCTCCCTTTATAGGTTGTGGCTTCGAATCACATAAAATTTAGTATATCTAAACTACCACAATGTAATAAAATACTATAAAAAATAAGAGGGAGATTTAAAATCGAATATTCTAATTTTATCCTCAAATACCTCAGTTAACATGAAATTTCATCATCGTTTATTGATATTTCTCCAGAACCTACACGGGTCTATAACATACAGTAGTTTTTTTTTTCTATCAAACTGTAAAATAATACAAGTGTAACAGTATCTGTAGTATTATCAATCTTTGATTAATATTCAGATTTTCTATCAAAGCAGGGAGTGTTCTGAACCATGCTGTTAGATCGGGATATTGTTTATGTGTGTGTGTGTGCTATTTATGCCTAATACCTACATAGGTGACATAACCGGTCAGACAATCAAGTCCTATGCTCAGTCCATGTACTTGATAGAATTATAAATATGACTTTTGCCGATGGGACAATGAGACAGAACTGAAATTCACAAGTTCAGGAGTATTGAAAGGGACTGTCAGGGAAAAGTCTTCAAGCAATTGATGTAATCATTGATGATGGCGTACATGGAGCAGGCAGTTGGGAGTGGATGGAGAGAACGCAAATCTATGTCATCTTCATCCTCGCATCACATTCTGGAAACATGAAGATGATGAGCACTTGAGATTTCAAATCCCTACATCCCCACGTTTCCGTGGCCTCTTCCCCTCTTCCTGATCCTACTTCATCCTAAATGTAAATCGTTTCATCCTTAGACAAGCACAGAAACAAATCTCTACTCGACTCCTTCTTCAAGTGATACCTTGACAGCCTCTTCTCCATCATAAACTCCTTCCATATTTTTGAAAAATGGTGGCAAGGTCAAGAGTTGACACTACGGTTATTCCTCGAAGCCATTTGGAGAATTTTAAATGTCTGCTTTTGTTTTTCTTTCTTACGAGGGCTGGAACTTGACTCAAGTGCAGTTTCTGACACCACAAGTTCACCACATAATTTTAAGAAGGATAAATAAGCCTTCGCTTGAAGTGTTTATTTCCACGCAGTAATGATATATTTCATATGGGTTGTATATCTTTGCAAATAATGCCAAACATATTTAGTTTTTATTTGTCTTTTTTAATTTGGTTGTAGATAATGATGATTAAGCATGATTGACTGTTAACATATATACTGTCATTGAAAGTGAATGAATGAATAAGTAAATGACATTTTATTTACGGTTGTTTCTTATAAAATCGAATTCAGTTATTCCATCTGAAATCTTTCTTGCATGATTTGACCATTCAATAAAATTGGATAAAATCAATATAAAAGAATTAGAATTGAGTAATGGTCATTATTACTACAACTTAACATGTGAATACCAACTGCGACCTTTTCAACTTCATTAAAAATAATATATCAACTTGTCTGAAACAGAGTATCCATAAAAATAATGAGTATAGCCTTTGGTTTCATATTTTGGTTCAAAGGGCGAGGTTGTGCTGGAGCATGAGATTACTTTATCCGATTACAATTTGTAGATTTATTGTTACCAAAATGTACAAGACAACGGAGGGTAAGTTTAAAGGTGTTCTAAAGGTTTACAAAACTTAATTTGAACAGATAAAGGGTCTTTCATCCGTGAATCTTGAATCATCATTGAAATGATTGCAATTCCCGCCCTTTCACATAGTAAAAAATCGTAATTTTGATAATGATTCCAGTGAAAAATAAGGCTAATTATGAATTTTTAGCACGTGTGAAACCAAACAAGATAATCACGAATGCTAATCACAATCACGAATTCAAATTCTACTCCGGAGGTGAACTCCAGTTTAGTTTCATTCAAATTACGGTATGAATTTTCCATGTAAAAGGTCCGATAATTCTAAAGACGAATTACAATCATCATTACAATGGGCCTTTTCACACGTGAATCTTGATTCATCATTGTAATCATGTAATGATGATTGCTATTGTAATCGTGACTGTGATTAGCGTTCGTGATTCTAATCATGTTCTAGTTTGGTTTCACACATGCTAAATATTCGTCATTAGCCACTACGATTGTTTTACTGTGTGAAAGGGCGGAATGGTGATTCAAGATTCATGTATGAAAAGGACCTTCATCTTTTTCCTTATTCCTAGGGACACTTGTCTATCCACGTCCATGCATATTCAGTAAGCTCATTATATAATCTCCCCTATATGATTATATACATTTTGTGGTTCAGTTGGTTTTATCTGAGTCTGGACAAGTAACCACCAGTCCAATTACCCATCACAGTGATCCTACTTTCAGATACAGGCCTATACTAATCTGGATGGTTCATAACCAAGAGGTCCAATATTCATATCGTCAAACCTTGGATCAGAGAATTGTAGGCCTAAACATTTCTTATCCAAGTGTTTGAAATTTATGGTAAATTCCGTACAGGTAAAAGTAACTTTTCGTGAAAATGTAATTTTGTCAATCGAAGAGGGGTGGGGGGATCGCAATAGTACTTTTCTTGGTGGAGTTGTACAGGGTTGGTACTTTGGAGACTATGCCTATGATGCGTTGAAATTTTGGTGAAATCATATCAAAGATCTGAATGAAAGTACACTGGAGGTATACGGGGTACCAACAGTACATGTATGAACAATCGATATATCTGGTAGATTTACTTCGTACCATTCTCCATACTGAAATGCCTTCACGCCATCATATTGGATCATGATTTACGATCTAAAAAATTCCCCAAGTTTACGTTACTCATCTATGTCAGTTAAGATTATTACTACCTAGTTACAATGATTGCATCTTCCATTGCTCACTTTAAGATAACCTTATCGTTCTGTCTGAGTTCTCATTGTAATACTTCATACTAGGGGATCGTTTCATCAACATTTTTGTCCACCAAATTGTCAGATCTGTCAACTTTCCTTGATTTTGATTGGCTGAGAGGCACTGTTAAATGGTACTTGCCGGAAAAAAAAGTCCAAGTCCTTTCATGAAATGCTCCCTTGATCTGATGTAGGATGTCGGTTAAGGTTGCGCCTGTTATGCTGAGGAACCGGTGTGGTTACCGTTATAATTGTCATAAATCTTAAATCAATAACATTCAGTTGTGACCAATTTTACTCATCAGTTTTTATTCATTTTCTTCCCACGCCCTTTACATTACCAAAGGTAGTGGTAAATCAAAGTATTGTGACCACACCCTACACTGCACTCTTTTAGGTTACAATTATTTTATTGTGCTATCTTCTGATAAAACGTGATGTATAATGAAATAGATATTAGGTGGGGTTTTACAACAGAATAACGTTGATAACTCGAAATATTTTATGAAACGAATTCCAAGATTGTTCAAATTCAACCAGTAGGGTATAGATCTATCCACTCGTCCTTTCTAGTAGCAACAGCATTGCAAGTTCTAAATTATGTCATGTATATGTGGTATTCTGTTTTGATTTTTTTTATATAGTTTGACCACAGGGCTTTATGGTTTTACTAAATTCTATCCAATGAATTGTTAGTGATATCAGTAACGAATTCCCTTCTCTTTCAAAGCCCATGGTTTGCCAGTTTAGCTAAACATGAACCATGTTCTCAGGAGAGAGAGAGCTATTTGTCACACAGTCATTTTCAATAAGATGAATGACTTCACCTCTGAGGTGTAGACATAGTGGGTATTATGTTCCCCTTTTAATGTCTTGCTATTCCCGCATAGAATATACAAGGTAAAGTTTACTCTCGTTGATTTAAGCTAAACAAGTGAAGATTTAATTTGTCATTATGGCAGCCATAGTATCCAACCAAACCCTTGATAGCGCCTCACAGGTGAGAGGTATTATCAGGGAGGTCTACGGCACGTATTTGAACCGGTGTACATGACCTGGCCGGGAGTATTAACCTGAAACAGGATCGGAGGGGTAACAGAAACCCGAACCTTTCTCATAACACCTTTAGGACAAGCATTGAAGGTCATGGGCAGGTCTAGATTTTAATAGGCATTTCCCCCTGTTAACCCCGGTCTCACAGACTACACCAGCGGTTGGTACTTTGATTTGTAGTGGCCATTAGTCTTAGGGTTGAGTAGAGCATCAGCATACTGTGTTCAATTCTTTGCCGCATCACCAATGTCGTTCGGTCGGCTCTGGGCTCTCGATACATTGCCTTTCTTTGAGTGCTCTTAGAATCCATAGGCACTGTGATTTCAGGAGCAACAATCTACAGACAGTAGAGCGATTCTCTGTGTAAACCTTATGAATCTAAAAGTGTATTGCTTTTTTTTTTAGTTTCCTCAAGTCAAGCCTTTGTTTAGTTTGGTGGTTGTTGGATTCCCAAATGGATTTTTCTTAAAACAAAGTTTGGTGCATGACCTTAATTTTGGGATGATGTGTCCAATATAATGCACTGTAGATTATGTTTTAACTTAATGTAAAACATAATAGGATTACGATTAACATTGTCCTGCATAACGCAAGTTTATCTAAGCATGGAGGCATAAACGTTTTTTCTAAACATGTTAAAAGGAATAAATCTTGTCCATTGTAAAATGAATATCAATGAACAAACGGGAAATATGAGCAAATTAACAATAATTGATTGAGTAGATCACAGCAAATTGTAAATGAAACCTTACTAATTTTATTTTGTTAGATTAGAAATGAAGAAGTATGTTATGATTATTAATCACGATATGAATAAGCCTCATCGCCAATCGCCAAAAGATTAAACTGTCCATTCACAGATTCACTGTCGACATTACTCTTTGGGTGTGACAGAGGTGTATCGGTCAACATCCGATTATGATGACGTCATTGCCCGGATATACTCGAGATTCAAGACGAATTTTCCTCTTGTGGCTTCGATATTGGGCGGATGGATGTAGTGTTCTTATTTCAATTTTAATTGGAATATTGTCTGAATTGTGTTATTGGTGGAGAAGATGATGTTGTTTAATGGTGTGCGGATAAATATACTATCTGCATTTCCGTGTATGCTAATGCTCAGAGCACACATCAATTTTCGTTTTCTTCAATAACTTTCACCATCGTCATGATCGTTTACAAATTGAATATAATTATCTTGATGATCTTATACGTAAGTGGGAATATTTATAGATTTTCAGAGCATCTATGTAAAGCCCGGATATAAAGACTTTGAAAAAGGATTATTCTGAAATACGTTTAAATTGTCACAGACTGGCGAATGGGGATGGGGGTAATTCTTCTTTCAAATTCAAATTAAAAATTCAAATGCGAGTTTATTTCCAATAAAAAATATAGCACAAAATCTTTCTATGTAATGATTACATTTCAATGATGTAAACATTAAATATTTTCATAAACAAATATATAATGCATAATTAGAAATATATGAGTATCTGTGGAAACTTCTCTGTATGTTTTTTCCTTCATATGGGGATAAACCAGTCTTGTTGGTAAAAAATGAATGTAATAGAAAACGAACGTTTATTTACTTGGCGCGAATAGCAGCAAAATATGATTTCCGCAAATACTCGTGATCACGATATTAAATTATCTACCAGTTTCATTCTAAATGCAATAATTTAAGATCATACATGATTCACAGATAATAAATTTTCATGCACGTAAATCATTTACAATATATTGGTCCGCACCCAACCTGCATGGCAAATTGAACTTCAGATTTATGGTTTGGTTTGCGTGATGCAACATGGTTGAAATTAAAACGAAAGCGAGATTCTGACAATGTGGTCGTCTAAGCGAAAGAATTCATTTTAAAGACGTAACTCATTTCCAAGTTGTAACGTTGTATACTCTGTTGGAAAATTTATCCTTAAAATAAAAGAAGTTCCTGCAGCAGAGTCTCGAGAACACCTGTAATCTTACCAGATTGCGTAATCTTACAGGAAATTGGTATTTGGTGTATGGCATCTTACAAATTTCCTTGAATAAAACAGTCTTTTCACCTTTTTGAACAGACCTGTTCTGTTAAATTGCAGAAAAAAATCATGTTTTATGAATTTACAGAATGATTCTGTAATTGCTTTCTGCAAAATCTTCTATTTCTCTGTAAAATCACGGGTTTTTTAACAGTGTATTCGGTGATTTTGACAGAAAAAACATGAAATATTAAAAATTACACATGATAATATGTTTAAGATTGATTATATTAACATGAATGAATATGGATATTTTTGTCAATGACTCATTAGATAAAAAGGCAAGTAAATTACGGGATAAATGAATGAATAAATATTTTTATAGGGGGCAATACGACCTAAAGGTTATAACTGTACAACATTATAGACATGATAGAGTCATACAAGCTGGAAGTCTCTTTTTGATACTCTAATTGTCTCCCATTTTCCTTTCCCTTCCCTACTTGAAAAAAAAATATCATAGGGGGCGGTCTGCTCCTGCCAGAGTCATTCTGTATGTATGGCTCTGCCCCTCGCTCCTCTGTATAGCTCCTCCTCTGTCTAGTTCATAAATTAACTCTCCCCAAAATATATGTTGGTAGCTTTGCACTCCTCTAATTGAATCATCTCTGTACGAACACCTTTTCTGTTTCTTTTCTTTAATTTTCAGGCGCGAAACTGAACTTCTTTGCTTGCTGCAGGGGAAGAATGCTCACGAATTAGTCTTTCGTTGACACGGTAGTCACACCCTCTAACATTACCTCATTTGCCAAAACACGCTAAACCCGGGATCGTTTGACCACAGCACCGACGAAATTAAATTGTTTTCACCTATCCCGATGTATGCAAATTTTTCCAAGGCACCTTTTTTCTTTGCGAAATGCATTATGGTTGAGAGGGGGTTCAAGTATTTGTGGAGCACTCGAACTACTTCCCACACCCTAATTACAACCAAGGTTTGTGGGGTCCCCTTATAACTCAGGTGATAATTGTTATACCTTGACAAGCGCACTCACCACCAGAATACCTATTCATGGCTATTTTCAAGGGGCAATATAGAAATTGATATCATGTACGGTTATGCTTACTCGACCTACTTCTCACATGTATTATATATTATATACTAGTAATATGATATTATATTTATGTTATATTATATTATATAATATATAAAATCAGATACCATATATATTTTTAGGATAACGCCTATCCGATTTATTTATTTCTTTTCTTTATTCATTTATTTATTTTCTATATTCACATAATAAGACATTGATGTAAGCATTCTGAACAAAAGTGATAGACTCATACAGGATCCAAATAAATTTCGTATTATTAATTTTGTTTTGGTTAAGATATTCCATTCATTTGTTACCTATTCGACGTTATGGTAATTTTCATCACCAAAATTTAATGTCTGACTCCCGAAATACCCAACATTTGGTATTATGCAATGACAATTTCCACGAACGTTACAAGGTCATATCAATGTGAAGTTGATTGGAAGCAATGTATTGCAATTAACATTTGATGTGAATTAGATCTAGAAAATATAATGATGCAAAATGAAGAACAGTAAAACAAAAGAAAATCAGACAACTTATTACACCCTTCCTTTAATTTACTATGAATAGGCCTCATTTACATTCTGCCTTCATGCGAAACCATAAAGAAATTGATTGCTTTGTAATTACACAGCCCTCCAAATGTGGGATTTTCTAAAAATATCTTTCTGTATTAAAAGAATCTATGATACTCATTTGTAATATCCGGTTCGTTCGAGATATGATTGTAATTCCATTATTGATTTTAAAAAGTTCAAACAATGCATACAAGAATATTTTAAACATTTCCGAACATCAGGACTTTCTGTATCATCTTCAAAATCTACCTTGAAATCACTCACAGCTTGAGATTGGGACCACAATCTCTCTTCTGGAAATTTCGGATCACCTTCTTTATTGAGCACACCTTTGGTACAGATGTTTGAAGAGAGAGAACAGGGTTTGTCAGAGGGTCACAATTCAATAATTCATAATAAACACTCCCTATTGAGAGGAAGGTTCATGGGAATCAACTTGATTCCACCCAAGGGATATGATTTCCCTTTGAGTGAAATAATGAACCGAATTGGCGAAGAGAAATAAGAACTACGATACTAATTTATAAACGACCTTTTGGTTAAATGCGAATTGTGGACATGTTTTGTGGAAAGTATTTTAATTTCCTTGATCTTAAACACGATGCAGAGAGTGATTCCTATTGAACTTGAATGTTAATCATTGCTTACTCGTATTTTTCTTTTGAATGTGAAAATGAAACAATATGATGAAATTCGTTTGAATTAACATTCTTTGGAAACATGATGGCCGATCTATATAACTGACCGAATTTAGCTAATTTCTTCTAACAAAATAGTAAGGAATTTACTTCAATATTTTTTTCTATTTACTCCCTCCCCTTCCTCCTATCACACATCTAATTATTTCCCTCTCCTTGTCATCATAATTTCTCAAAGCTATGATACCAACATGCTAAAATCAAACTAATCAGAGATATTTTAATTATGGAACTCTTGTTGAAATAGTCACCAGGGAGTGGAGAAAGTCTGCAAAATGTATGCGGGCATGCCAGGATTCGATGACTGGGGCTAAGCGCTTGACGTCATTCCGATAACGATCTATAAACATGATGAAAGCGGAATACTATTTTCGTCAAACTTTGCTTTTGAGATGGGAAAAGATAAAGCATGACCAATGATGTACCCTGTGGACCAATAAGCTGATCTGATATGATCAATCTGTACCAATATTTTGTTTGCATGAAATTAATGTTCGATTCTCCTCCAAATCAGAGAAAATATTCAAAGGCATATCAATCCGAGTGTCGCGGCTCATTCCCTTCCTTGTCCTACACTGCAAAAACTCCGGTGTTGATTTAACACCAGCTCGGAGACACCAGAGATGTATTGAAACAATACTAGTTTGGAATCAAACCGATGCCGTTTTGATACTAACTGGTGTTGTACAAACACCTATTTGGTGTTAGACTAATGCCAAACCGATGTTGTTTAACACTTCTGGTGTGGACATATATAGATTCCGGGCTGGTTTTAAATCAACACCGGAGTTTTTGCAGTGTACAAACAAATCGGGTGCCGGACTCGTATACAAGTTTGTTAATAGATGTCATTAAGATTTATTAAGTATAGAATTTCTATTTAAATTGTGACACTGTGTCAGGATCAATTTTTTGCTCAAGAACTTTGGATCGTTAAATGAAATATGTGACACATCGGTGAAATCAATCTTGGCTTCTTAAAAACATGCCATCAACCAGTTTAGCATTCTGACACGTCTGGGTGTTTGTTTGCGAGTTTGTTACAATTTTTATTTCAAGGCGTAATGCAGTAGGCGTCAACATCGTCACTGGTAATTTCATCTTTCAATGAAAGGTCATTTTGGCTGGTTAAACAGAATAAAAGGTTGAGTTTGGAGTCAAGGATTATGAAGAGTAACTTCTAAGTTGAACGATGGATGGAGTGTGAACTAATCACGACTCATTTCACACCCCCTCCAGGGAAGGTCTGGAAGGTCAATGACCCCTCCCATCAACTCTCACATGTCAAGTTTGGAAGTTTAATCTGAAGCAATGGACGAAAAAATGGGAGTAATTTTTCATAAAATTTGGTTTCTTGTATTGTTGAAGGTTTTAAAGCTTGTATGATGAATACCCCTCTTTTTTTTTACCGGAAAGACTTCACAACACAGGATGTATTCCACATTTTATGATAAATTCACTGCGTGTTTGTAGCAACATTCACATAGGGTTTGTATTTTTGTCACTATAAAACACCCATTATTATTATTATTATAATTACACTATTTTAGACTCTTGCTTATTAGAGTATTTATCATAGATATAAGAATGGATTATTGGCAAATTATGCATGAATGTCTAGGCCTACTTGGAGTTTGGCAAATTAAAACATACTCCAATGAATCAATATTCTATGTACAATGCAAGGATTGGACGTTTTCGACAACCCATAAAACATGTACAGAGGTGAGCCTTCCATATAGTTCTCTCTTTCTGGGTATATCCTCCCCACTGATTTGGTCATAACGAGGACGTGGTTAGTCATCATTCTCAGAACAGCTCTTACTGTGAATCTCTGTATTAGACGAATGCGGTTACCCATGACCCTTCCCTCATCATATTAAAGAGAATGATGAAGTTCCGATTGAAAATTCTTGAGATTATCAAAAATTTCCCTTGAAGTGGGTGCCCCGAGTGCCCCAAACATAAAATGAAAAACGATTTTGTTCGCCAAAATGGTTTAGACCAAATATTCATGTTACACATTTCATGTGATCCATAGTCACAGTCTGATTCAGAGGCCAATCTTAAAAAAGTAGGAATGCAGAGAAGCAAAAATAATGACTGCATGGCTCTAGCAGACACATTTGCTTTAAACACACAGTAGTAACCAATGGCTAAATTATAAAATCGTTTTGCTTTGCATCAAAATAGTGACGTTACCGGTCACAGGTTGCCGTCTGTAACGAGTATCCCTTGCAAACAGAAAAGATTTAGATTCCTTACTGGTATACAGATAGGGGGGCATGGATCCACAAAAAAATTACGACTAAGAAAAAAAAAGGAATAAAAAGAAAAGGGGGAAATGTGAAATATGATACTATTTAATAAGCATTATATAAAAAGGATTTTTTTTTAATTTTAAAAAGGTCTTTTTCTTCTTGCCCGCTTGTAGCTTTTTATGATTTTTTTTCTTATACACCATGTCTTGTCCCTCATTTTTTTTGACTCATTACGCATTACGCATTGTTTTAGCTATTATAAAATCCCAGAGAAATGGCTTAAATTTGGTCATGGGTCAATTTATAATTTTTTCATCCATTCCACTGCTTTAGTTCAAGAAATAATTCATACGCTGTCGGTTATAAACATAATATGATTTTCAAGATGATTTTTAATTTTCCAATAATCCGAATCATTTGCACAAGACAGGTTAATGGACATGTATATGATGACGCGCAATTCATATAATACACAATGCAGACAATGTTAGATGAACGCATATAATGAGTTTGTCATTGTGTGAATAATGAAAATCAAACAATAAAAACGTGAGATGGCTATAGGTAGAGGTAGACCAATGGCTGCGTATTCACATCGCTTTTGTTATGCAGTTACACATGCCTTGGCATACCACATGGAATATTTTGAGTAGTATTAGCAAGTTGTACGACATTGTACAAATTATAGTACACAGCAAAAACTGCGGTGTTAACCGGTGTACATAGAGGACCACACCAGTTATTTTACACCGATGTTAATTGGTGGTGTTAGTTTTACACGTATAGGTGTTATTACAACACCTATATGGTTGTTACATTTACACTCTTTGGTGTTATGTTCAATCTCTAGGGTGATAGTTTAACACCTCAGGGTGTGGTGCTCTATTAACACCAATTGGTGTCAGTTTTTACACCACAGTTTTTACAGTATATTGATGATGAAATGATCATTGAAATGAACATAGAATTTTTTTTTGTCAATGAAAAAATCTTGAGAAAACATTCAAACCCGATATTTACCAAGGAACATACAAGTTTGGACTGAAGTCCATGTACTCCGTCTCAAGATTGTGACTGTTGCACGCTCATTCTGTCTATTACCATGGTTACTGGGCGCTATTTGCATCTTGATTATCATTTGATCAAATCAAGGACTGCATGGGAAGGTATAGCTGGGCACCGTTGCATTAAAGATACTATAGTAACTTTGCCATCTTATGGTAACTAACATGGTAACGATTATCACTAGCCAATCAGAATTAAGGATTCCATGCAAGTTAACAGTGGATGGTAACTTTTATGCAACGGGGCCCAGATCAAGGTCATGTGATGGTGTTGTAAAACGAACTCAAAGATCCTCCAATGGTATAGATGTCACAGTCGTTTGTTACAGCATAGCGATGGTGCCAAAGGAGGAATCTTTGCGCAAGGCATTTGTCAATCGTTTAGGAACAGAAATAAGCATTGTTAGCAACTTTCGCCATCTGAGACATTTTGACTTTTTGAATCTCTTCAGAACCATTTGCCATGAAAAAGAATGAATGTGACATCACACCTCTCAATAATTTTTATCATGCCACATGGCGCGTTCTAAGTAGGTCCAGTGACGGATGCATTCCGATACACCAGCAGAAAAAACCCCATTGCGTTAACATAACGAACGACTTCAGTAAGTCAGCATATGGAAATATTCGGACTGAGGTGGATTGATGCAAGCTTTGTGAAATGATATATGAAAGGCTGTATCGGGACTGTTCAACACAAAGTTCAAACTCAGTATCAAGGTCTTGGCAATTTTCGACTCCCTGCAATGAATGAGATATTAAAAGAAAAATTGGTAAATAAATAGTTGAGCATCAGCACTGCTGTATCCTATGTTTATAAAATGTGACTTGCTGAAAGTTTCGGTGTCATGTATCTATAGATATCCAGCTGTCCTGTCAGAACGAATATGATGCAAATAGTTTCTTCAGAGGTTGAAATGTCCACAAATTTCAGACGTTGTAGCAGTCTGTTAAGAGATGTTCCGCTTATTGGAACAGTAATGAGAGTGATGAAATAATAACAAAGTTGCAAAGAAACCAAAATTAAAGTGAGACAGCTATCTTATTTCAGTTTTATAGGCTGTATGTTATTTGGCGATGCAAAAAAGGAAAAAGAAAACTGTAGAAAAGTATATAAAAAAAAAGGAATTGAAAAAAATGAGATCAATACTCATACTCAATAATCATTATTGCCCGTAATCAAATGACGCTTAAATTATCTCGATTTAAAGACAATATACAAAATATATTTCTACTTGTGCTTTAATCTTTTATTACTTTATTAAGCGAGATATTCACTATTTTCATGAATACAAAAGGTGTTTGAGTGTCCCGTATCCAGGTCATAGTCTGAAAATAAATCGGGTGGCGTCTCTCGCTCTCATTGTTTGTTTTTTTTTTACTGTAATCACGAATTCGCTTCGTGATTTTTTTTCACATTTCAAACAGTGCTTAGTACCTTACATCTCGGGTCTGTATTTAACAAAACTTTAAGCTCACTCTTCAGTAAGATACGGATCCTTTGTATGAGTTGAAAAAAAAAATGTTTAAACTTTCCCGTTTTCAGGTTTGAATATTAACAATTTTCTAAGACCAGTAAGGCCCCCATTCCACATAACGGAGACCATTGAAAGACCACTGAAAGACTTAAAATTGGTGAGGTCTTACAACGGTCTTTAGGATCACTGAAATTTGTCATCTCTGTGGAATGGCTCAGAAAGACCCCTCAAAGAACTGAAAGACTAATGGGTATTTCTTGTCTTACTGGTCTTAGATTAGTCCTATATAGAGATCTTTCAACGGTCATTCAGAGATCTTTTATGCAACAAGTGATCTTACAGAATTCTTTCCATGCATTTTGCCTGGTCTTTCAATGGTCTTTCAATGATCCTTCAATGATCTCTCATGAGTCTTACAGTGATCTCCGCAAAAATCTTAAGACTGCCGAAAGATCATTGAAAGCCTATAAACACCGTTGAAAGTTCGTCGAAAGACCGCTGAAAGAATGCTGAAAGACCACTGAAAGACCATTTTCCTGTAAGACTGTTTTGAACCGTTTCAAAAAGTTTTTGAGCCCATGAAGACCACGAAGACCACTGAAAGATTGACCAGGACTCGTGTAAGATCTCAAAGACCATTGTAGGTTCATTGAGAGACCTCTGAAAGATGAAAAATGTCATGGTCTTTCAGCGGTCTTGTAAAGAAATATCCATCAGTCTCTCAAAGTTCTTTGAGGGGTCTTTCTGAGCAATTCCACAGAGATGACAAATTTCAGTTATCTTGAAGACCGCTGTAAGACCTCACAAATTTTTAGTCTTTCAGTGGTCTTTCAATGGTCTCCGTTCTGTGGAGTGGAGGCCTTGCAGCAGTCTTTCAGAGTCTTGCTCTGTGGAATGGTATTAAATTCCTAATCTTCTTGTAAAATAAAACTAAAATATATTTAAATTTCAGTGTGTTTTCCCCGCCACGTCCACCCCCCGAAAAAGAAAACGGATTGGAGCTCTTTTGGCAGCTAATTGGGAAAAATATTTATTTTTTCTTCCCCCCCCCCCATAGGACAATGCTGGATCCATCCCTATGAATTATGTTAGTTTTGCATAGTTAGTTATAAAATCAGTTTTACCTGAAAGCTCATCAGCAATTACAGTCTTCACCCAACATAATTTATATCTCACTTTTTATTGTTTATTTCTTTGAAAGTGTATACTGGTAAGTAGTCATAGACGTTAGATTGTTTGACCACACAAAAGGATACGCCTACTCCTCGTTTACATCTGATTTGCGTTTATCAAATAAAATGAAACGTTACCATCTTATATCCTGTATCATCTCCTGCCGAGATACAATCACCTCTGTCTATTATCTTTCTCTTTTATTCTGTTGCAGTGTTGAAATTTCTGTCAGTGCGGGAGTCAGGTCAAAGAGCATGATGAACTCTGGAGGTCGTGAGTGCTGGCGGGGAGTCTCGGCAGAGCGTCTTCAACCTCAAACTTGCAAATGCGGTGGCCGGGATCCACCGCCCTTTAATTTGGTCTTTCCAGTTTCGGCGGGTGCAGAATTCTCAACTGTAGCGCCCCCAACGTGGGCCAACAATACTCTGTTTCCACTGCAGACGACAATGCTGCCGACGGGAGTGTGGAGAACGGGTGAAGGGGCCAGTGGCGGTGGTGATGCAGCAACTATTTCTTCATCAGCCGCACCATCAGGAGGGAACTCAGCAGCATGGCACAACTTACATCCGAGTAAGCAATCGTAATGGATAATGATTGTACAGTAGATAGTCCTTGGACATTAATAAGAAATATCCTGGCCCACACAAGGTACCTTTAGAATAGTTCTGTACACTAACTACCGAGGCGTGGATGGTGTATTTAGGATGTTTTTAAGGTACCGGATATGGTTGTTTATAAAAATGATCGAAAGAAAATTGTGATGAGTTTATTTTTGTATAAGAAAGTGATGTTGACTCTTGTTATTTGACAGGTTGTCATCATCTCAAAGCAGTGGCCTTTGACTGCACACTTATGGCCATGAATGAAACTGTAAGTTTGATGGATATAAATACACAGTCACGGAAATGTCATTTGATTGGGATCTACCCCCACTCACGACCTTTTGATATACGAAAGGTTTTTTCACCGAAACCCAATCATTAGAAGGAATGATAAATTTAAGAATGATCAATATCGTTAATAATGAACATTTTTAATCAAAAAGTTCGCTTCGTTTTAATTGCATTTTCTCCAATCTCTTTTTATACATGCAGGATCTGTGGCACTGCTGATAGGAGCAAGTTTCATGCTTATCGTTATCATCCTCTTCCTTGGCTGCCTTTTGTTTTGCTTCACGAGAAAGAAGAAAAAGAAACGGTAATATTATAGCAATGAGTATAATAACCATCAGACTTTGGTTTGGTTTTATTTACCGCATAAAAATCACAACTTAATACATTGCACAATATATGAGTATAAATATGAATATCACTTATTGACCAAAGTGTTTCACATCATTACTGACCAGGTTCTAAATTAGCATGGACCTATTTTAAGAAGCAGTTTTCTTTCACAATGACATATGCTGATAGTAGTTTGTGGACACTATTTTATAGTGGATAGAGTTTTGCTTATGAAGCAGGAGAGGGAGGCTTCTGGATTCAAAACCACTGGCCAGGTTATTTTCTCATTCTGACCACTAAAATACGTTGAAAAGGGGACATTGACTCTTGTGTCGATGTCTATGTATGAATTTACAGTTACGTTGATATCCGAAGAAATCAAAAAAAAAGAAAAAAAAAAACATTCAAGCAGACCTGAGAAAACGTTCTTTATTCTACAATCACGAAAATTTACCCCCCTTTTTTTGGTAAGCTGAATCTATCATGCTGCATCAGCAACAGCGCCAGCTACGACAGCTACAACGCGACGGTCTGACAAGCAATCGAAAGCTTACCAACACCGTAAATTTTCGTGATTGTGAAATAAAGAACATTTCCTCATTTCTGTACACCAATCAGATGAGCCCTTTCAGTCATTTATACAAACCATTTTTGCAGGTGAACCGTCTTGTTTCTGCCAAGAGGCAATGAATGGTAAAAAAAAGGACTTGAAGCTAAGTCTTCATCAGAAACTACACATACAGTAAAATAAAGTTTATATAGTGACCTCATTCTATATAACCTCAAACACTCACTTGTTCCGAACTCTGGAACCTGTTCATTATTGCTTCAAAATGTCGAAAACATGAAATATTATTTACCATAATTAGGTAAAAGGATGAACTTGAAGGAATCACTTAATCACAGTGCTAATACGAGTTAGTATAAGCTGCATACATTGTGTGTTTAAGTGGTATTATGGTTCGATAACAATCTGCCGTTGGCGGCATCAGATCATCACCTAAGAAAGTGGCAAGACCTGTTCATCATCATCATCATGTTAAGAGGTGATGTAATCCTGCTGACCTTGATCTCTTCATCTGAAATGAGTCCTCCATCTCCATACAATGTGTTATTACACATCGTATTGTTAACCGACATGACTCGTCAGCTCCGCTCGTCGATTTTTCGTGAAAGGTGGAAGAATGGATCGCAGAGAACTGTATGTTGGCTCAGCTGGTAGAGCGTCCGTCTCACAACCGGAAGGTCGGGAGTTCAAACCCCGGCTGCGTCAGACCGAAAGACGTTGAAAGATGGGAGCTGCGTCTACCCTGTTTGGTGTTCAACGATTAAAAGGATAGGGCCCCGTCGATATGGCACTGCCCACGAGTATTTCATTTCTACTTCGAACAATAAAATATGGAATTTAATTTTCATTTTTTTCATATCCTCGTTTTGGTTGTAAAGAATGCTTATACATACCTTGTCTAATGGATTTATAAAAACAAAGATAATATAAGTACTGTTAGACGATAATAGGATTAACCTACGGTCCTTTTCAAATTTTATATCAGTAAATATGCTTACATGTATGTACGTTAAATGTATTTATCACCCAACCCTCTCGCTCTGTCTCTCTTCTTCAGACATGATGACATTCGAAGATCCAGGCCTGATGGATGTGAAGCTGACCGAGGCCCTTGCGACTTACCTACTGTCAACGACCAACCGAAGAACAAAAACGAATTTCCTCTATTGCAGATAGATCAACCAACACACCCCAACCATGAAATACCACCAACACGAGACGTGTCATCGGGCACCGATTCACCATTCGTGGTCAGAAATTTCCCTATGTTGAGAACAGTCAAATCTGCCGTTGTCGGCATCAGATCATCACCGAAGAAAGTGGCAAGACCTGTCAGCCGACATGACTCATCAGCTCCGCTCGTCGAACATCAAGCCTCAATTTTTCGTGATAGGTGGAAGAATGGATCGCAGAGAAATGGTAAAGACGACATGGACGATAACCGTTTATCAACAGACATTGATAATTCTGATCTGCGATATCCCGAGCGAAGAGATCGCTTGATGACGCTGAATGAGAATGATGTAGGTGTACCAAATGGCAAGCTACCCACCAAGGTAGAAACACTACCATCCAGGATGTATCCTGCACAGAGCATCATGGGAAGTCCGTCTCGAAAGAGTCCCAATAAGAGACCTGATTCATCAACACCTTTATTTGATAGCGATTCAATATCAAGTTCTGAAGCATGACAAAGAATTAAGCTACCACTTCGAATGTCATAGTACACCTTGAAGGCCTTCTATGACTCTTCGTGAAAAGATACTGCAATAATTATGTTGATTTTTTAAAGAATAAGTTCTGTTGGAAAATTAAGATCGTCCTTTTCGATGTCAATATACATCCTAACAAGACATCTGAAATTATTTAGGATAAGAAATGCAATATGTTTCATTATTAAACAATATCTTCCTTACTTCTGTAAAGAAAGTTTGAATAAATAACTTTAACACCTTTCCGTCAGGAGGAGTCTAAAGTTTCTACATGATGGCGGCAGGTCTTTTAGAGAAAGTGACCAGAGAAGACTTCCATATCTCACTTTATTTATATCCCTGGCTGTACGGAGCTCTTCCGGGGCAGTAGTCTCCTCCAAAATGTTCTTGTTACAAAATTCCACCCCAAGGTGTGCACTAGGAAAGTGTTTAATCAACATTTGTTGTCTGACAGGTTGTCAGATCGGACAACTTTCCTTGGTTTGACTGACTGAGAAGCAAAGTGTCTAAGTAATAGTTATTGGCGGATAGAGTAGATTTTGTCAGATAAAACATCTGAAAAGTCCTTTCATTTAACGCTCCTCCGACAAATACCACTGCGTTATCAACGAGGTCACTTCGCTTTGTTATGATCACTATGGAACATTTTACGTAATTTTGCCTGTTAGAAAAAATAGCGTACGACAATGCTTACATCAAAATTTAGTCATAATGATTCTAGACTTCACAGATTAAAGATCGTTTAGAATCACCTCATTTATTCGTATTTATCAACAGAGTTCATAAATATTTCAGCCGTATTTTTCAGGTACATGTCTGATCATGAGACTGAAGTAAAAAAAAAAAAATCAGAATCAATCGAAAAGCAGCACGAGAAACCTTGAAACCTTTCTAATTGAGGTGAATACAGATAAAATGAAATGAAATGCAAATCTGAAATGAACTCAACATAACGAAGTAGATTTGTTACATTACTATTGTGTCTGGGCCCTTATCTTTTTTCGCCTTCAGCAGCTTATCTTTGAAAGGTTAATGTAGTTCTCAGTGTGAAATTGATAAATATGTTTTACTTCTATTGAAGAGATGTTATGAAAAAAAATACCATTATAAACTTTTATAATCAGATTTCCAAAATGGAAAAGACATCAGACATCAAGGTTCTCTTTCTCTTTGGTATCCGATCGCGTGGTTTCTACATAATATTTTTGGAGTAAGAACTTCTATCTGCAAAAATAAAATGTACATACTTCATGTGCAATCTCACTCGGCCTTTAGATGATAAGTGAGTGTCAACTTTTTGTTATTGCTTTTTCTTTAATTTTCTGTCAAGTTTACAAAGGGAATCCGAACAGGGCAGAATACTAGAACATTCTCGTGCTAATTATTTAGAAAGTATTTGAATAATTTGTTAAGAAACTAATACCGAACTGTTGAAACAATTTCGACACACTGTATTCGTAATAGCACAATGGCGTTATTCAAAGTACCCTTGTCTGTCTTGCATGCGGGAATAGTTTGCATTTCACATAACAACATAATCGACCAAATTCTTGTATTTAGCGTTCTCGTGATTTTTTCTGTTCTGATACGTAAAGTCCCTAATATTAACGGGTAACCATAATATCAGGAACTTCCTGAAACAGAGAGGTAAACTTCCTGCTATAAGATCCGAGAACAGTGATGAAAGCTAAAGGTCAAGTCCACCTCAGAAAAATGTTGATTTGAATCAATAGAGAAAAATCAGACAAGCACAATGCTGAAAATTTCATCAAAATCGGATGTAAAATAAGAAAGTTATGACATTTCAAAGTTTCGCTTATTTTTAACAAAATAGTTGTATGAACGAGCCAGTTACATCCAAATGAGAGAGTCGATGATGTCACTCACTCACTATTTCTTTTGTTTTTTTATTGTTTGAATTATACAATATTTCAATTTTTACGAATTTGACGATTAGGACCTCCTTGCCTGAAGCACAAAATGTTAAAATAATGGAATTCCACGTGTTCAGGGAGGAATGAAACTTCATTTCATATGACAATGACGAGAAAACAAAAATATTTCATATAATAAAATACAAAAAAAAATAGTGAGTGAGTGATGTCATCAACTCTCTCATTTGGATATAACTGGCTCGTTCATATAACTATTTTGTTGAAAATAAGCGAAACTTTAAAATGCCATAACTTTCTTATTTTACATCCGATTTTGATGAAATTTTCAGTGTTATGCTTGTTGAATTTTTCTCTTTTTATTCAAATCAAGTTTTTGTTAGAGGGGAATTGTCCTTTAACCATCTCTTTCGGATATTCCTCTTGCGCATGCATGCAGGATGATGGTTTTCATGGCATTATTTTGAGACTAATATTGTGTTGGTTCTTTCCATTTTGATCTGTGATCAGAACGTGGGGATGCATCATGCAGCCCAAGTGTATATTTCATGTGGGGAATATTTGCATGTTAAACATGGCACGTATGAGCTGGGGCGAGCATTCTTGACCATGTTGACTTGGTTTTTATAAGTACCGTTGTAAAGAACTAATGGCGCAGTCAAATTTTCCCTTCTGAGGCGAGTCGAAAAGAACCGTTTGAACATTTTTTGTGTACCACCTACATGATAGGTGGTTTGGATAAAAATGAATTAACAGCTGTTTTCGACTCACCGTACGGCCGCCGTAGGGGAAATGTGACTGCAGCATCATAGACTCCTAAGGCCCGAATTCACAAAGGTGGTTTTGAAAACCCACGGTTGAGTCCATGGTTTATGTAGATTTCCTGTATAAATTACGCTTAATTTAGCGCGTGTCGGGCGCATATGTAAGAAATGTCCAATGCTAATGCGCGCTTTTGTCACAGTGCGCCAAATTGACGCCTGTTACCATGGTTAAATACGCTATTTTATTCATGAGTCCACTGTTTTCATTCATGTGTCCACTCTTCAAACAGTGGACTCATGAATAAAATAGCGTATCTAACCATGCAGATACGCGCTAAATTAAGCGTAATTTATACAGGAAATATGCATAAACCATGGACTCAACCGTGGGTTTTCAAAACCACCTTTGTGAATTCGGACCGAACTGTTTTGTAAAGTCCTTATGGTATCAGAGAAAATATTTCTTTCATTATGCTGTCATGTGCCTGCATTGTTCATCAATATACATGGAATCTTAAATCATTAAAACAGGTATCGGTTTTTCACCTAACATACCTTTTTACATTTTATTGCCTTCACACTTTTTCTGGGAAAAAAAATCATCTCTAGCTAAACCAAAGAAATCATACCCATGATAATTGAATACCTCAATATCGCCTTGAAAGTGTTCATGGTTATGTGTTGAATTACGGTTATGAAAAAAAATCCCAATTTCACTGACTAGTAACCTCGACATGTTCAATGTTGAAAAAAAATCCAAAATTATATTATAATCAACCATTAAATCTTGACACATTTCGACTTAACGTATTACAATCAGAGAGACATTGGTTTGAATCCCAGTCATGTTTTCCTTCAGCAAGATATTTACAAACATTGTGCTGCACTCAACCCAGGTGAAGTGAAAGAGTACCAGGCAGGAATGATTCCTTGAATGCGCCAAGCGCCTTCCCCAGCTGGAGCTATAGCCGGGGTTCATTATCTAATGCGCCATTGAATAGGCAAATAGATAATCGGTGCCTCATAGAATAATGATACATATATATTAGTAGTACACCCGGAGAAAATATTGCTTCGTTATTTCAGTCACTACAGTGTATATACTGCAACCAATCTGGTGTTTACATATTGTATTTACATTATCATAATAATAATGATAATAATATTCACTTCTTGTAATGAAAGCACACATCACGTACTATAACTTCAATTTGCATAACGTATCAGAAAAAAAACCTTTATGCAAGCCTTTAGAAGATTTGCAGGCCTATTATTAATATATTTAGAATCGCTCTAAATCATCAAGTTATTACATTGATCAGTTTCATTACCCACTGGGTAGGCTGGGTATTTAATTTCATTGAAACTGAAATATATCTTAATTTAAAATAATCATATTGCCCTCTTCTAAAGACTAGGGCCAATATGATTCTGTTACAGGCAATATATTTGATGTTCCCCTCAAGGCCAGTTATAAATGTTTACCTAGTTTGCTTTCATTTTCATGTCTTTATAGGGAATACAAATAGTACATGTAAATCGCCACTTCATTCGAATGACTCGCTTTTCTCTATACGAAGTTTTTGAACACTTTACAGGCTCATCTTGATAGTGGAAATGGGCCTATACCAATATATGTTGGCTGTGAAAAAAAGGATGATTGACACTTTAATTAACTAATAATATTGCGTTTTGATCAAAGCCATTATGACGAATAGCAACTTTTATCAAAGATGTAATATCGTGTGTATGATTTTTTTTTTGCTTTGTAAATAGTTGTCACTATTTATTACTAAATCATAATTGTCTATGTTTAGAAAGTTTTGTTTTCTATTAAAAAACAGTCAAGAGAAATAATAATTATCTAGCTTATTTGCAATTATTGTGAAAAAATGTGCCTTTATAAACCATGTTTGATAATACCCAAGTTTAAATCCTTGTTTGATTCTTTATTGTCTCCTTTGCTATTTTGAACGATTACGTAATATCGATCGTAAAGTAAATCACACGGCTGTGTTTCAAGGTTTCAAAGACCCGATCGAGTTCAAATCTTTGTTGGGTCTCAGCGATTTTCGTCAATCATAAAAAAGGACATCTTTAAAAACGCAAGTACATGAAACGCTAAATAAGATGCGTTTTGAAAGGTCATTCTGCAGAATCACATACGTTGAAAGGTCAAGTCTACTTACCAAAACAATAAGTTGATTTGAATGAAAAGACAAAAATCAAGCAAGTTTAACGCTCAAAATTTCATCAAATGCAGACGTAAAGTAAGAAAGTTATGACCATTAGAAAGTTTGCTCAATATCCGACAAAACAATTATTACATGTGTATGCATATCTTGGTCTTTATGCAAATGAGGAAATAGATGACGTCACCCTTACTATTTCTGTTAAATGTTATTATTACGAAATTGTGAGATATGTGAAACAAAGATTAATTCCTCCCTGAACGTGTGGAATTAGCATTGTTTAATATTTTATGGTTCATTCAAGTTGGTCCTTATTGTCAAATCTGTAAAAAATGAAATATTGTATAATTCAAACAATAAAAAACAAAAGAAATAGTGAGTGAGGGACATCATCGACTGTCTAATTTGTCTTTGGGTTGTGCATATCACTGTTTCGTGAAAAATAAACGAGAATTTAAAATGTCATAACTTTCTTATTTTACATCCGATTTTGATGAAATTTTCAGCGTTATGCTAGTTTGAATTTCTCTATTTATTCAAATCTACTTTCTTTCTGGGATGGACTTGAACTTTAAATATCATAACTGTTTTATGAAATGAAGCGAAACTTTAAAATGTCATAACTTTCTTATTTTACATCCGATTTTGATGAAATTTTCTGTGTTATGCTTGATGAATTTTTCTCTTTTTCTCGCTAAGCCATATTCAAATCAAGTTTTTGTTGGGGTGGACTTGTCCTTTATGATTCGGCTGAGCCCAGCCCAACATAAGTGTTAAACATTTTTCTTCGGCGAACCTACTCTCGTTTATTCATTTGGTACACATCAAGTAAACCTATACTGGGTCAAATTCGCTTATACACGAAGAAAGGTGTTTGAACTTCTAGCCTCTATACTGTGCTAGTGAAATTATTAGCGATTCACGTTTGTGATGCTAGCATAAAATTTCGCGTGTCTTTACTACAACATTGCATGCAGTATCTCTTTTTTGGACTCATTGTGTATTGTCCCTGTCACCTGAAAATGTCAAGTTATTTTCTTGGCGGTTTTCAAAAAATTATTATTTATCTAGTTGTTTTCTCTTACATTTCTCTGTATTATTCTTCTTTTGCCACCCCTCTCTCAGTCTCTGCAAAACATAAACATGAAAATCACAAAAAATAAAATATTTTTATCTGAAAGGGTTTCGATTATGAAACGTTTTACTTATTCTCCAAAGATTGAAATATGCAAATGATTCAATTCATACATTTCTGGGATTCAAGTACGGAGATATAACAATACACGCGATTAAAAAAAATATCGAATTTGCTATCTGGCTTGTTAAGATAGACTATGTTTACAAGATTGCTTGTATAGATTTTAGTGATAAAAAAAACTCTTGAAATTATTGCTCCTCTGGTATAAGGAATAGGTATATCTATAGCGTGCTCTAAGGGCTCCAAAACGTATAAGAATTATTGCAAATAAATGATTATCTTTATCATTGGCCTTAAGCTATTAATGGCAAGCTTTGTTTGCCATCAACATATTTCTTTTGATTCGTACTCCGGACTTAAAATGATCATGTCTTGATATTATTCATTTTAATAAAAAATTGCAGCGATGAATATCTAATGCATTCAATCAGTTGTCAATCCAATATTTTCAATTCTTGGGGAACAAAATTTGACTAAAAATAATTTCATATAGTAAGATACAAAAGAAAAAGTTGGAATATGATATAATCAATTTGCTCATGGAATATTCATGAAAACACAGAAATATTCCACCGAAAAAATGCAAATCTTTTAAATGTCATAACTTCGAGATTCCTTGTGCAATTTTGATCTTTTCTTTATATAATCAAACCCATAGGCGGCGGAAGCGGGGGGGGGGACGTGTCACCCCCAAAATTTTAGGTGGGGGGGACGGTCCCCCTAATTTTTTTTTCTTTTTTTTTGTTTGTCAATTTCTTTCCAGCGTCCCCCCCCTAAAGTCACGTGGACCCCCCTGAAACGTGCTGTCCCCCTAAACTTTACGTTGATGACCTTTTTTTTGATAACCTTGTTTGTGAGCGCTTGTCCAATGTTTTACCTGTGTCCATCCCAAAATTTCAGGTGGACACCCCCTGAATTTTTTTGCTTCCGCCGCCAATGGTCAAACCATTTCATTTTCAGCCTTAAGAAGCCCTTGAACATGTTTAAGAGTGAAGAGACGAATAAAACTGAAGAGGGAGGAGAATACAGTATGTGAAGTCAAAATTGGGAAAAGGAGTTTTTACGAGGGTTATATGCATGTTTGTTTGTTTGTGCGTGTGTGCGTCATGCGCGCGTGCGTGGTAGAGAAGGGGAGAGAGAGCGAGCTCTAGGATGAAGGTGAGGGGGAGGGGACCCGCTTGTTGCGCATGAGTGAACGAAATGAAATCAACAACTGATAGAAGACCCAATCTATCGTGCAGTGGCAAACCAAGGCAAAATATTTCAATGGCGTTGCAATAGTGACTTCATGAATCACTAAGCCATCTTTCTGAATATTTGGGAAAGTGTCAGGAGAGCTTGCCAAAAACTCTACATTTAGTATCAATTCAATGAACATATTTTAAGTCTGTCATAGATTTGGTAGCTTGTTACCATCTTTAAAAAAAGGATATACCAGCAAAAGATGTAAAATGTATTAGAATACAAGGAAATCAAACAGGCAAAAATATCCAAGGAAATGTGATATCAAGTGCCGTTATTATGATATACTTCCATTAAATAGGCCGTTTCCTGCATGAACTTGACTAAGATGCGTGTCAATATGAATAATGAAAAAGGGGACGGGGAGAAATGTTTTTGTATTTTTTTGTATTTTTTTGTTTGCTTTTTATTGAAATTCAAATGGAAGCATGACGCTATATTTTTTAATCCCCCTCCTTCGTTCCCCAACCCCTTACGCTGTGCCGAGTGGAATGCTGGGTTCGTTTCATAAAGAGTTACAAATATTGTAAATTTACAATTGACGTATTTACAATGGTAACCGTGATTGTGATTGGCTGCTGAGAACCCCGTTGCATAAAACTTACCATTATGGTTACTTTGCCATCCAATTATTGTAACTTGCATTGAATCCTTGATTCTTATTGGCTGTTGAGCAGCGTTACCATGGTAGTTAGTAAACAGGGGCCTCACCAAAAATAGGGCAATGGGGCAACTGCAATTAGGCTACCCTGTGATATTTCAAGTTAATGAAACAAATGGAGCGATAAAAAAGGAATTAAGCAAAGAGTAAATTATTTTGGAAAGAACCTGGCGCTCTCTGAGTAGCCTGCAAGCGCAGACCCATATTTGACACTGTACCAAGGATAGGGTAGAGAATACTCTCCAAACCCCCTTATATGTCTGAAAGCATCCATGTATCATGAGTGAATCTAGCCTCTTACTTCAGACTCTGCACGATGAACGATGCTAAAATAAGATGTCTGTCTTTGCAGACTAACCGCTTAGTGTAAGGGAAAACCCCTGATATTCCAACGGACTACCTTTTAAATGGGCGTTTCCTCTTGACCCTTGATTGAGGCATACCTCATTTGAAAAATATACACGAGAGCTGTGCACACTTCCTCACTCCTTCACATTTGCGTGTGCATATGGCTGGCTGGTAGATAGACTTTCAAATCAGCGTTGGAAATCAATAATAATTTATATTTTTGGTGCGAAATGATTGCTGATTTATAAACAGCATTTGTATCGCTGTCAAAGTGTGTGGGGGGAGGAGTGTACCCCCGACAGTGGCGTAGACAGGTCCTTAGACCTGGGGGGATGATCCCTAGCTGGGTCATATATATATATACATATATATATATATATATATATATTATATATATTTCTACATATATATATATATATATATATATATATATATATATATATATATATATATATATATATATATATATATATATATATATATATATATATATATATATATATATATATATATATATAATTAATATATAAATATAAAGAATGAAGGAGATAACGTACTCGATAAAAACAAAATATCATGGGCCAAAGCAGACGAGTTAAAGATAACAAAGTAACACGATCTGCCTCATGGATTATCTCGTGTGTCTTTTAATCACTTTGCTTTCAGCAATAAACAGGGCATCCAGTAATAAACAAACTTCCTTGCACATTTTTCATGGCAGTAATCTTTTGTTTGATTAATGACAATGAGTAAAGTTGATCATAAGAGAAATGTCATTTGTCGGATGACTAGTTTCATCTTGGTCATGACAGTCCTGCTAAACATGATCTAGAATAACTAGTATTCCTTATTTTACTAGTATAGTAGTATACTCTTTTAAAAGTAGCGATATTGTTAATGATCAAACGAATGAATCAACAACTAAAGGAATAAACAAATAAACAGCCAAATAACTAAAAAAATATTAATTACAATTATAGTAATAGGGGTAAAATAAAAAAGCTCAACATTATATTTCTTATCCACGTGCAGATATGCGGACACTAAAATGATAAGCACACTATAGCTCTGTTTAAAATCACCATGATTACAAAGGCTTGATTGAATTAAGTATGGAAATGAAATAAACCTCACCGGGTTGTCGGAAGTAAACTGTATAGATAAATTTTATCGCGTAAATGCGCGAGATGATTATGTTTTTTGTCAAAGGTCCGACAATGAGCACGCTGAGGGTCGAGTTAGGCTTGTTCTGTGATCTTAGACCATAAATTAATCTTATCCATGGATTGATTCAATCTGCCTTCGTGAATTAAGGCATGTCTATATATTGGATGATTCTACCTTCTTTGAAAAGCGCAAAGTACTCTGAAAAAAATTAGTGAAATAGTTCACTCTTTAAGGAGTGAATATATGAGAGTGAATATTGAGTGAAAAAACCCTCGGATATCACTGAGGCCATCCAAAATTTGCACTTTCATTCCAAAATCATTCATTTACTAATTCGCTCCTTAGAGACTGAAAATTTTCACCTTTCTTTGCAAAGTAGGGGTTGAGGACATGGCCAGCTGGGAAAAGGGTCAGTGTATGTGTATAGGTAATTTCTTATTAATTCGTTTGAACAGTGTTAATGTGTTATGAAAGCAATTGCTCTGAAAGGGAGTGATTAAGCGACACTTTCTTAAATCTGTAATGAAATATTTTGAACTTATCTCCTTTGCAAATACATAATTATTATAAGGAAATGTACTTGGTGAAACTCTGAATAACGATCCTTAAATGTATATGACGACGCAAGGCAATTGTTATTACTTAAAACTTGCAAGTTGTAAATGCATATAAGATGATTGACTCTGAATAAAAGTCCAATTTTGATCATGTTTGTCATTGCTGTACGTTATGATTATTACTGCTATTATTATTGATTGATTTTAACTAGCATTCATTGCTTTATTACTGTATAGTTTTGCTTCTTCCCCCACAGAAACCTGGGGGGGATGATTGTACACACCATCCCCCCCACCTAAAATTCTGGGGGGGATGCATCCCCCCATCCCCCCCGCTATCTACGCCCCTGACCCCCGACATGTATGTATAGGCCTAGTTATTAAAGACCGAAGTTCAGTTTGCTCTTAGCATTAGTGTTTGCATTTCTCGTCTGAATAAAGGTGGAAGAAGATAACAGTTAAGAGCTTTACCATCGGTGATTGGAGACATGTACGCGGAAGACATTACTTTGCAAGAATGAGTAGGGGGAACACTGTGGAGTGTACCATACAACCGTGATATTTTATGCTTCATAGCAATATGCAGAGCCAATGCCCGCCATTGAATTCACGCGGAAAAAAGGCCTAACCTGTTTTCATCTATAGTGGATACCTGTGAGTAATGTAAGTATAACCAGGAATCCCGTCTCCATTTATCTAGCACTTGTTTTCATGGATCGACTATACTCGAGTAGTAGGTCCATGTTTTCACGTATAGATGCACATGATCATGTGTTGCCTACGATATTGAGTTGAGAGTTTTGTACACACACGCTAGTCAACCAAGAGTGCCCGCAGCTTGAATGGTTTGATGCATGCATCAGTGCAGCTATTACATATTTTCGAAGCATGGACGAGAAAAAAAGAAAGTCAATCAGTTATCCATACGAGCTAATAGTGTGTACGTATCAAGTGATAAAGAATAAATGTCAAATAGTCCATGGAGTCCATCATTATGAGATAGCAGGGATATTTGGATATGGGGAGGGGTGGGGTAAGACAACCTCAAGATGACGTCATATCCCTTTTTACGGCTTTTACAACTTGTCTGTCTGTGGGTCTGTGTATAATGCATATTTGATAAGTCTCCCAAATGTATTAATGTTATTTTTATTAGTAGACATATTTAATAATATTAGTAATAGTAGCAGCATTAGTAGAAGTAGTAGTAGTAGTACTAGAAGTAGAAGAAAAAGAAGAAGAAATAGTAGTAGTAGTAGTACTAGTAGTAGAAGTAGTAGAAGAAGAAGAAGTAGAAGTAGTAGTAGTACTAGTAGTAGAAGTAGAAGAAGAAGAAGAAGAAGAAGTAGTAGTAGTAGTAGTATATATAGAAGTAGTAATCGTAGTACTAGTAGTAGATGTAGAAGAAGAAGTAGTAGTAGTAGTAGTAGTAGTTGTTGTAGTAGTAGTAGTCGTAGTCGTAGTAGTAGAAGTAGAAGAAGAAGAAGAAGAAGAAGTAGTAGTAGTAGTAGTAGTAGTAGAAGTATTAGTAGTAGCAGAAGTAGAAGAAGTAGAAGAAGAAGTAGTAGTTGTAGTAGTAGTAGTAGTAGTAGTAATATTAGTAGTAGTAGTAATAGTAGTAGATACTAGTAGTAGAAGAAGTAGTAGAAGGTCGTTTATTTCAGTGATCATAGTATAGCCCGTAGCCTGAAATACATTCAGTGTCCAAGCTATACAACCATAGAAATAAATAAGGAAATAAATACAAAGAAAGAAAGAGAATAGACATGTGTGGAGAAGAATAAAAGAACAAAACATGAAAGATATAGGAGTGCGATTGTACAATAAAGTATGATTGGCAATGATTTGAAACTAGTTTGGTCTTTACTCCAAAATCAAGCTTGCTATCATCAGCAATTGTTACATTAGTATAATTTGAGTCTTAAATTTAAAAGATACTTCAAATTCACACTTTCAGAAAAAGAGCGAAAATAATGCGATGTGTTTCAAAATCGGATCGTGGACTAGTCCTAAGTTGTGCGGCGGCCTTGAGATAGAATACGGCAATTTTTTTTAATCGAAATTTGAAGGGAAAGACCTCTCCCCCTCTGAATCACCAACCATTAAGGAAACAAGGTAATGAAATACAAATTTTGTTCTTGTAACGATAATCATGATAATATTGAATCACAGAGTGGATCGAAATCTATAAATGCAAAATGCATGGTTCAGTATGAAATGCCCACATAATATCATCACGTCGTAGAATTTTGTGTCTGGTTTTGAAGGCGTGTGCCGTATTCGGCTTCTTCCCAACAGTCACATCAAAGTCCGCTCTTAAAGTTGAATTAAGAAGGGGGTGAGTTTCCATAAATATGGGTTCCACACATAATATAAAGTATATATCAGTTGTTCAAACAAATAGCATGTCACAAAAATCTTCTGCCTTCTCGATATTTTGCTTTGAAAGTCTATGAAATTAGCCACCTGTCAGAGCCCGAGAGACGAGTGTACAGAAAAATCACTCTGAGTGTGACGTCACCGGAGGGAATTTAGTGTAAGAGGTGCCTGGGTGTAATACAGAAATGCTATGCAGAGAGAGAAAGATGATTTTACAATTTTTTGTCAAAGCAACTCAAGTCAAACAAATAGGAATCATATGTACAAATCTTTACTTTACCTGTATAAAGAACAGTATGAATAACTATCATGAACTCTTAAATCATGATGAAAGATTGAAAACAGTGAGTTATTGAATGATATTTTCACTATTTCTCATTTATTTTATCACGATGTTCCATCAAGTGAGTAGCTGGAAAGTAATTCCGGCGGCTAGCTCAGCTCTGCGCGCGCTGCATGCCTATATGCTATATACAATACACTCAAGTACACCCAGGCATTGAGTGTACTGCACTGTAGTGGGGTAGTGTTCTGGTATGTCGACCCCCAGACCATCCCCATATATATCTCTATGGTCGAACCGCAGTTCATGACCATGCAGCAATCCCCTGACGTCTTTTTCTTCTTTCCTTTTGTCTTTGACTCCATTTTTATATCCTGTGGATCATTTCCACTCATGGCTCATTCCACAGAACAATCTTGAATCAACTTACTATTCTTCTCGGCCTCCCGAGTTGTTTTCTACATGTATATTTAATTACGCTAGAGGTCACCGTCACACATACAAATGCAATTCGCAAGTGAGTTGAAGACAGCATGAAAGGTATGCGGTCCGGCAGCTCGACAGCTAGCTGCGCCGGAGCGGGTGGCCGGTCGGCACAAAGCAATTCCGCAACCAACTGTGTTTTTTGCAAGAGCCGCGTCACACGCGGATAAATATATCATGATAACACGTCTGCTACGTTATCGACTGGTGAGAAGATCTTGGTCAAATTTCATATTATTCGCCTTGAAATTATTCCTTTAGGGTCTATGGTATCATTATGAGGGAATTTACATATTTGGAATAATAGTATGGCCATAAATATAATTTTAATCATTTCCTTTTTGCAAGTTCTCCGGCTCGCAGATACAACTTCAACTGCAGTTTATTCAATTGTTTCGCCACGGACACAGTCCGGAACGAAAACAAGGCATTAAAATCGTCTAAAATTGCTACAAAGAAGAACAGTTTTAACAATGTAGGGTCATATTATTGACAATATGTCTTATGATAATTATTACTTCCTTTCAACATCGTTCACATAAAATCAATAGCGATAAAATGAAGTTTTGACACAAAAGTAAATATGAAGGCGTACGTGCATAGTACACAAAACAGCACTGCCTTGTTTACTACGATACCCCCGGTGACGTCACAGTCAAAGAACACCCGTCTCGGTAGGCATTGCAGGAGCGAACTCGAGGAAAATGAGTAGCGATAAATCGTTCAAATTCACTATTTTGAAAAAAGAAAATGGGGGGTCGAATCACCTCTTAGTGTTTGGTGGGTTGTAAGGTTGCTATTAATGTAAATATCTCAATATTTTGAATCGTCTTCTTAATTCAACTTTAAAGGAGCGGCTTTGATTTCACACTGACGATAAGTTGATTTTGTTAAAAGGAGGAAAATTATAGAAAAAAATCCCTCCAAAATGACTTATTTATGAATTATGAAAGTGTTGATTTTGTGACGTCACAGACGAAAAGCTCCTCATCTTTTGATATAAATCCCACAAAAGGCAATTATTAAAAAAAAATGAAAGTGATTTTATTTGTACCATGAATATATTATCAGACACATCATTTCATATCCCATTCTATAAGCAGATAAGAAAAATATTATATTCATGGTTCAGGGGATAACAGATTGACTGTTCATAGCCAATCTTAAACGTTTTTTTATGAATTTGTATTACATTCATCATTATCATAAATGATAATCATTTGATCATGCAATGCATATTTTGCTCATGATTTTTTATGTATTTTTGATCGTGAATAAAACCAAACCAAACTTACTAAAAATTATAATTTATGGTACATGTGCGGGGAGCTGCTCGCATATCACGTCAAAAATGAAAAACTTTTAAGTTCACAAATTTATTACTCTTTACTTGATTTTCATCAAACATTCACCAATCTTTCTCTCTAGTTTTATTCTTCTCCTTTTTAAACCAAATTTCGTCAGGATAAACTTCTCCTTGAGCTCTTTCCCAAGGAGGTCAGGGCCTAAAAATATATAGTTGAGGAAATAATGTATCGGTTACTTATCCAATTCTTGTGTTAAATTTTATAATCATGATAATAAAATACCAGGTGTACAGCACCCCCCACCACCACCACGAAAAGCTTGTTTGAGCTCTCACTCAAGCAAAAATATTCACTTGATAATTATTTGAACACGCTAAGACCCATTCATCAAAAACTCGTTTTCAATATGTCGATGAATAAACGGAACATAAAGTCATGAGAACATGATAAAATAGAACATTCTATGCTGTAAAAATAATAATAAAACTCGAAATTGAAATTGAAATATTATTATATTGTTATAGAATATTGTTATTAGGGACTCTGTATAGTCCTATTTACTATATTCTTCAAACTTCCTGATACACTCATTATTCTACCAATCGTCTTGATCACATTAAGGGTCTCGACTCTCCTTCCCTCTATAAGCTTTACTTATCAAAACATTTAATGATTTTATTTTCTTTGTTGTGTTTACGTTAAAATCATGATTTACGGCACGAATCCATATCATATTTTTTTTAAAAGGAAATTAGATTATTAAAACAATTCAATTTACATTATGCTTAAGATGGGCTTTGATTTTCCTTTTCATTTGAATCTTTATGATATATGGCGATTTTTTTCCTTTTCCACTAATTGTATATGTTTAAAACCAACAAAAAGGAGGATACTAGACGTTGGTTTACAACCCTAGTATTTCCTCAAGTGGTGTTTAGGGACCGACTCAACTTTCGAAATTAATTTCATGTGACTCATGTATAAATGTAGTGAAAAAATATAATTCTATGAATTTGTAATAGGAGCAATTGGAATAATCCACTGAGCTTACAGAAATCGGTGATGAGACTATGGACAAGGAAACAAGACAACACAGTAGTCAATGCATGGACCTATTGGGTATCTTATATATGACTGGTTTATCATTTGTATTTCTTTTTTTCACAGTTTGTTGAATAGGCTAAAATATTCCAATTAAACAAAGAGAAATCAGATTGACCCCCATCTCGTATTAGAAAGACAAGGGAGGAATCGAAGGCGATTTCTTAATGTTGATGATGATAGTGATGGATGATGATGATGGTGGTGGTGATGATGATCGTGGTGGTGATGATGATAGTGGTTGTGGTGGTGGTGGTGGTGATGATGATAGTGGTTGTGGTGGTGGTGGTGGTGGTGGTGATGATGATGATGACGAAAGTGGTGGTAGCAGTGGTGATGATGATTATGATGACGATGGAAGTAGTGATGGTGCACGGTGATAGTGATTGTGGATGGTGATGGAAATGATGTTGCAAGTGATGGCCGTGGTGATGGTTGTTATTAACTTCGTATTATTAACACCTAAACGGTTATTCTACTGCAAAATATTTAATTCATTTTTGTATTTTGCTCAGCGTTGGGATGCTGTAAAGGACGTATTTTTTCTTCAAGAATTGCCATTATTCATACACATTATTTCGTTTTTTGTGAGCTTTATGAAAGAAACGTAAATGGGAATGTTTTGAAAATATTTTCAAAATATAATCAAAATATTTTCAAAATATTCAATTAATTCAATTGAATTGAATTAATTGATTTTTTTGAAAATATCGTTTAAAATTGTTTAATTTCGTTCAACTTATGCTTTGTGTTCAATAAATTCGTATTTAGACTGTAATAATTACCCAGCTCACGGATATCTTCGATAAGATTTATTTTAAATCTTAATCTTAATTAAATATGAGGTAAGACGATATGCCATTATCTTTATCTTTGTCACTTCTTTTTCAATTTTGATCTGTTCAAGCATGGATGTCTAAACGTAAAGATCCATAGTATGAATTAGGCAATATTTAATACACAGCAAAAACTGTGGTGTTAACCGGTGTACATAGAGGACCACACCAATTATTTTACACCGGTGTTAAATTGGTGGTGTTAGTTTTACACCTATAGGTGTTATTATAACACATTTTGTTGTTACATTTACACTCTTTGGTGTTATGTTTAATCTCTGGGGTGTAATTTTAACACCTCAGGGTGTGGTCATCTATTAACACCAATTGGTGTCAGTTTTAACACCGCAGTTTTCAGTGTATAGTTCTAACCTTGCATTATGAAATAAGAATGGCAAGGGAATTCTTATTATTTGTATAATGACACTAATTGTGTTTGTTGTTGCTTTGTTGCTATTACCATCTTTATTATCTCCCATTTACGTTTGCAGATATAGAATTGGACCAAACATGGAGCCTTGTCTTACTCTCGATTCAAACTATACGTGTACTCAACCCCCTCCTAAATTCAATATCACACGTCCTAACTTCTGCCAAACAGGTATGGCATGTGTTTATTAAATCAGTATTTGTGATAATTGGAGAACAAATTTACATCAAATTTTATTTCATCTTCTCTGATCCTCAAGTTCATCTTTATTGATTTCCACACTTGAAAATAAATACACACCAACACTCTAAATGAGATGTATTAAGACTAAGCATGAAAATAATCCCCACAATATTACGCAAAATTGTTGCCTTTTAAATGCACCACTGTCTAAATCATTGTGAAAAGTTACATATTAATTTGATGTGCTACGAAGAGAAGTGATGGCATCAGGGATAATGTAATACGCAAGCTTTTAAAAAAAATTGACTGATGCAACTTATGAATGAAACGAAATAACTTGCTATAAGAACAATTGCATTATTTTTTTTAACCTTACACTTTATGGTTGTTATTTTAAGATTGGCTTCTACTTGAATGAGTTGATATTATAAAACTTTTTTGTGTGAAGCTGATACCTCTAGATAAAGCCCAATTCACATCATCAAAAAATAAATCCTGAAATAAATTTCAATCGAGGATTACAAATATTGGTCAGTTGCGTTATAAAAAGAGGCCCTGAAAAATTGAGACGTGTATTTGTCCATATACAATTTCCTCAAACAGGGTTCAATAAAAAAAGCCGTGATTTTCATGTTCGTGCTGGTTTGACAAGCCATTTGATATATAACATGATATAGATACCTTTATAATATCTGACTGAAACAAGAAACCATGGTTAGCTACGTACGTCACAGGAAGTTATGTTCTTAGATATGGGCAGTATAATTATATATACATGTAGTTACATGTATCCAGACTATGATTATACCCATCACTACAAATTGAAGATTTCCATCTTTTCTGTGAATTATCTTTAAATTTGTTTCCCTCTAATTAGGTGTAACGAACTGACCTTTGAATTATCCAAATGATAAATGTACAAAACATACAACAGTTTTCTGCCAAAGTGAACACAAAATAGATGTATTCCCATTTACCTATTTTGTTTATGTGTTGTTCAGATTTTCATGTAAGGTCTACTACATTTTGGGCCAACCAATTTCTGATGTCACTTTGCATATACAACGTCTATTTCACCTGAATTTGAAAAAGGGTATAGACCAAAGGTTCTTATAATTATTATGCATTGAATCGCCCGTTAAGTCCGAAATACGAGAGGGAATTTTCCGTTTATCTTTTTCGCATAAAAAATATAATTAATCACATTCACTGCATCATATGCATCATGCATTCTGGTCACTGCAGTGCATGTGCTATTTTCTCACACCATATCGAATGGCTACTGAATTTTAAGCATGGGATATACTATTTTCTAGTATCAATTCAATTTTTTTCACTGTAAAGGTGCTGCAAAAACCTTCCAGGCATGTGACAGCCCATTTCTTTTAGCGCTTATCTTAAATTATTTCACTATTATTAAATTTTAACTGAAAAAATTGTTTGCCCCAATGTATGTTTGCATTTCATCTGCCACGTTCCATTAATTTGGTGAATTCTATTAGAATTTATTTTTGTCGGATACTCAGTATTACATATTTTTTCTCTATCTTACTGATAATTATTGTTATTATCATTATTGTGTTTTATTAGTATTATTATTATGTTCATTCAAGTAAAAAGCGAAAATAACCGATTATGATAGAAATTATATAATCGATGATGAAGGGAATGATAATTTGTTCATAATACTTGCTTTGATCTCTATTTAATTAAAGAATAAGAGGTTTATTATGCAATTCGTATAAGACTACGATGTACCAAGTATTAAACCTTGGTATACTTTGTTAAAAAGATATTCATTATTGATCCTAAAAAGTGTAAATTACGATTTCCTTTATCTTAACACATTCTGTAAGTATGATGAAATGATTTGTTCATCAGAATTTGTTCATATAAAATGATTTTCTATTTTTCTTAATAAGTTTGACTATCCGAGCTTTCAATTGATTTTTTTTTAATTTTACTATGTTTTGTTTATGTAAATGTTCGCATTTTTTGTTTTTATGTCATGCATGGTCTATATGTAAAACAGTATGTCAATTACTACTGGGGCTACCCTGCTGAAATAAAACTAACTAAATAAGTAAATAATAAACTAACCAACTAACTAAATAACTTACTAACCAACTAACTAAGTGACTAAGTAAACAAATAAACAAATGAATAAATGTGATATTTTTGTGTTCTTTCTGTTACTTCTTCAGTCGAGTGTTTTCTGTAGTTTGTTCTTTGAATTGTCTTTGTTGAATGATTACTGTTGCACCTTAATAATGATTTTCAACGTATTTCTGTATACTAAATAATTGTTATCAGGAATATGCACCGAATGAGCTGATTACATCTCAGACACCTTATTTTTTAATTTTTTTTTATTTCATTGAAGTGTATAAACGCTATTTAAAATAAAGTATGTCGTTCAAGCCCGTCACTATATAACAACTATTGCTTAAAGTTTTAAAGAAGCTGTTTAAACTTTTAAACAAGTTTTTTAAAAGAACTAGGTCAAAATATTTTTTGAATAAAACTTTTAACATTTGTTGTAAAAGTGACGGGCCTATACATTATAAACAGCGTGTTTACATACTCCAAGTAACGAATATTGTTACTGCGAAAATCTCACAAATTAAGCAAGTAGTCAATGCAGCTTTAATAATAAAATTTAAATTTCAAAAGCAATAAAATGAGGCTGACATCATTTAGCTTTTTTCATTTCCAAGATAATGCATACAACTGCATGGAAATAATGTAAAATAAGTCACAACTTTGCATTCTTTATTAGATTTCGATGAAGATTAATTAATGTTTTGCTTATTGGGCTTGTGTTTTCCTTTAAACTGGAATAGACTAGAAGAATGTAGGACAATTTGTAATTTATTGATCGGATTATCCAAATAATCTAGGATTTCCTCATAGTCTTTGATGAAAAATTTACCTTACAGAAATTTATGTAATAACTATTTACATCATGTAATAACTATAACACTAACGCGACGGGAAAGTAAATAACATATGACACTACATGATCACTGCATGTGTAACATCTCTCTAAATTCTATTTTATCAACCAATAATATTTAAAGTTGGTTAAAAAACATTCGATTAAATAACAGCAGACCGTGTGCATGCAAAGCCTACCCTCGCCTAGATTAATCCATAATAATGTTGAAAAAAATGGGCTTATTTCGAAAGGGTGGGTGCTGTCGCGTTAGGGTGCGTCAACGCGAACGCGAAGATTCGTCCAAAGCCCCCCGGTTTGGCCGAAAGGGTGCGTTGGGAGCGCCGCATCGCGTCGCGTTCACTGGAACGCGCCCTTTCGTCCAAAGCCCCCCCGGTTTGGACGAAAGGGTGTGTTTAATAATAAATATTTATAAGAAAGCTGAACAAACAAAAAAGACGAGTGATATGTGAAACTTGCATAGGAACATAAATCATCATATGGCACAAACATTCTTTTTAAGGTAAAAAAAAAACAATGACGGCATGCTGCATGAGGATTTTTCGGTGGAAATGTTTTATGGTGTAATATTGATACATGTAAAAATTATGACTGATTTCAAGGTTCTTTCAAATAAAAAAAGTAACTTACCTTCAATTTTATACTTTGCAGGTGTGTACTTATTACAAAGGAAAACATTCGTATACCTGGAGATATTTGGTGTCCCCCAAATTATAAAACTTACGGCAGATGTGTCCTGGAAGGGCAAGGCCAAAATTGATGTCGGGTCAGCATTCACAACGTTTAACTCTTCAGACCCTACCTTACTATATTTTACACTTGAGACCCTGCCTCAGTATATTTTGTGAGATGTATCTTTTGTGTATGTGTGCGTGTTGTGTGTATAATAATAATAATAATAATATGTGCGTGTTGTTTGTATAATAATAATAACAATAATACTTATAATAATAAAAGTAATAACAATAATAATAATACTTATAATAATGATAATAATAATAATTTTCACCCCAAAGAGTGAATTTATGGAAATGAATTTGGAGTGAAAAATTGGCGCCAAGTGGCTTATTGCAAGGGTGGGTATCTGATTTTATTATCATTATTATTTTTATTATCATTATTATTATTATTATTATTATTATCATTATTATTCTTAGTTGGACTTTTCTTTCTTTTCCTCAAATTGTCAATGCTTTAAATGATTGAAAATCCACTATTTTACGTGCATGTTGGCAATGTTTGACAAAATACCTTATATTCAGCTTTCTCATAAATATTTGTATTTATTTATTCATTATTATTAAACACGTCGTTTCGTCCAAACCGGGGGGGGGGGGGGCTTTGGACGAAAGGGCGCGTTCCAGTGAACACGACGCGACGTGGCGCTCCCAACGCACCCTTTCGGCCAAACCGGGGGGCTTTGGACGAATCTTCGCGTTCTCGTTGACGCACCCTAACGCGACAGCACCCACCCTTTCGACATAAGCCGAAAAATTGAAACTTCTCTGTTAGCTTTACAGACTTATTTCAATGAAAATATTATAACTTGAAACATAAGAGAAAGGAAAATGTTTTATGTTCTGAATACCAGCACCGCCAACAACCGAAGAGCCAGTGTCATCAACCCTTACATCAACCGTGATATCAACGGCCTCAGATATAATTTCTACCGTTATTACGAATGCTTCGTCAACTCTTACCCAATCAAGTATTACCCCAGGTAAAACAAGTGAAGATTATCATTATCCTGATTACATAGACAATTCTGATTTCAAAATGGATGCATATCAGAACTTTGAAGTTCGTTGATTAATAGTAGTATATTTGAAAAATGTTTTCCCCGTTCAGAAATTTGACGAAAAAGTGTCAAAATATATTTTTTAGGGAAGCGGCAAATGCTCTGACAACAATTGCTCATGCAACACATGCTCCTGCGATAATTTCTCCAACGACATTTGTTCTGCGTCAAATGAGGACAAATCCCAAATAGGCTGCATAATTATATTTGCTCCGCCGACATGTGTTTTACCGATATTTGCTCAACCAAAAACTACCCCATGGACGTAGTATACGAATTCTGCTTTATTCGATTCAATATTATTGACATGCAATACATATTTGCAAAATCTGAGGTGTTATACCGTGTATGTGTTGTGCAGTTATTCTCATTAAATATTGCATACAATTATTAAAACATAATTCATGGCTGATGATAAAAGTCGGGTTTTCATTGCTGTATATGAGTTTGTCTTAACATTATTTCTGTTTTCTCCCCTTCATTTACTCTCCCCTTCAATATCCTTTATCACATCCGCTCTGTATACATGTATTTTAATTTCTTCATTAAAAATTGGGGTTATATTTCATACATGCATGCTATCTCCTAAATCAACCTTCTTTTCAGCTACAAGTGACCCCCCCCCCGCAAGTGACTTCTTTCCAAATGTCCTGGTGGCTAGATAGGAAAACTTTGCATATTTCAGAAAGGAGAGCACCTTGAAATGGGATTGAAAACTTGCTCCCAATGTGACATTGATAAACGTTCAAATTCATCTTCTAACATGTTTTAACCATGTCGATATTATACTCGGAAATGGGCAATCGACATGAAAACGGGTAAGATCGTGGATCATCAATGGTATATTAAGCATTACCCCCCCCCCCTAGCTCCCCTCCCCTCCACCACCACATCGTCCATGCGCCTTCTGTGTTGGAACAATTTTATCAACGTAACAGGTGTTGGTGGAAGAGCAAATTAAATATCTCGTATAGCTAATCGCGTATAGCTATGAATTTTCGCAAATATTAATTTTTATGTTTTTATGGGCATAGAGCAAATTTCGGCGGAGCAAAATTAAAGTTAGCGGAACTTGTCTGCGGAGAAATAGTCGGTGAAACAAATACATACATGTATAGGCGATGCATTTATCGCTGGGTGTAAAATAAGGAAGTTACGACATTTTTTTTTCAATTTTAGTTTTCAAAACAGTTATGCACATTCTGACACGAGGGAATTAATGATGTTACTCCTTTACTTTTCTTCTCTATTTTATTTCATGTAATATTAAATATTTCAATTTTGTATCTGCTTTGATGATAAAGAAGTACCCAATTTAAAATGTTCATTGAAAATTAAAGTTTAATATTTTGGAGGTAAAATGAAAATATTTTTTATTAAATAGAATATGAGTCATGACGCAATTGGCTCTCTTGAATTTTATTGTAGGATATGGAAAAAATGAAATGAAATGAAATATCATCAAATTATTTTCTTTCTTCAAAAGTACCAAGTAGCATTACTGGTTCCAATCATGTTTGATGTTGTTTGACAACCCTTAGGACTTTAAAATCATCCTAATTTATGTCATTTTTTTAGGGAAGGCAGAAGTTCCTGATTAAGTCGATAATTATTGAATATTTGTATTAAAAATAATAAAATCATAATCAAACTGTGTAGCGTCATTCATTTTCACTCACTCATTTGCTTACTCAATGTAGTATTGCTTATGTCTTCAAATTCTATGTAGTTTTCATCCACCAACGCGAACGTTTTAGATATACATGCATATCATTATTAGTGTAATGTGCTTGTATGTGATTTTATTATTTAAATGAGCAGTTATTTCATATACATAAAAAAACACGATGATAACAATATCATGTACAGAAAAATAGACAATAACAGTTAAAACAATCATTAAAACGTTATTACGAGCGGGTTCCATTCATACATACTTTCCCTTTCTTTCAGAACCCCTGAAATAAAAGATTCATATCGATATATATCCGGCTGCAAGAGTTTCAATTTGAGATACATGAACAACGTACATGTCAATTACTGGTATTCGGTGAGGCAAATTACTACACAAGTTTGTATCACACGGGGCTGGTTTTGATATTTGTTTAAAGCTTCATATCTTCATAGTGCTTTCCAACAGTCTGTCTCCTAATAAAGAAATTAAGATAAGTCACGTGCCATACATTGTAGTTCATAGATCGGTTTAGTAAAGTCATGCTGTAATTCATCATGGATTATTTAAGTGTAATTGTGTGCGAGATCTGTAATTGTATACCATATTTCCTTATATGTACTTCCTCATACTATGTATACAAATGCTTTGAATTATATTGTACTGTAGGGGCGGCACCACGTGGGTAGAGGGCGACCGTTGCACTTGACATTTCAAGAAGGGGAGGGGGGGGGTTGTTGCACCCACAAATGTAATAACGCCCACAAATGTAATAACACTTTACCCACAAATGTACTAATTTTTGATCGCCCACAAATGTAATAATGACTTTACCCACAAATGTAATAAATTTGAAAGGATTTTTGGCGAATCCGTTCTAAACTAAAATCCTATAGTAATGCGTTCATATAGCACAAAAGTGCAAAGTCTTTTTTTCAGACCGGGTTAATAAAAGATCAAAGTACAAGTCCAAAGTCTTTCTTCCAGACCCGGTTGTTTCAAAAATTATAATATAGATCCAAAGTCTTTTTTCCAGACACGGTTGTTTAAAAAATATAATAAAAGTCCAAAGTCTTTTTTTCCAGACCCGGTTATTTCAAAATTTATAATATAAGTCCAGTCCAAACTAAGATACGATAATGATATTCCTGTGGAAAAAATGGGAATCGAGCTTAGTCTTTTCTCCAGACCCAGTTAATTAAACTGGTGGAATTAATGTCTTTGTTGTTGTTTGTGAATATATGCACTAAGAGTAAATTGAGAATCAAGCGTAGTCTTTTCTCCAGACCCGGTTACCTGTTATTTAAACATTATGAATAACAGTTTAAAAACAGTATAAAGGCCCCCATAATCTTACTAATGCTGGATATATAGCGTAGTCTTTCAGCCCGACCATTTTTTCTTAAAAAAAACGCTAATAGTAAGAATTTAAAAAATAAAAGTTTAAGACCAAACAAACCTTCAACATAAGAACCTGTTTTAAAAGAGGTTTAGAGTGTTGTCTTTATTCCAGACCTAAAACAGTTACGAAAAAAAATCTTCTAACATGAGACCTTATATTCTTATTCTCGTGGAATAACACGAGTTTTTAAACGTACTCTTTCCTCCAGACCCGGCTATTAAAAAAAAGTAACTGAAAAACTTCGAATCTAAGACCAAATTTCCAAAGTTTCACCCAGTAAAAATATGTCTTTTTAAAATAATACTACTACCCCTACAAAACATTGTAATAACGCGTGGGTAAAGCAGACATCCTTTCTGCAGACTTGGTTACTATTTGAAAAATAAAATAGTTTTTACAAATATTCTAAAACGAATACCCAATAATCTAATTACTGTGGAACAACATGAAGACCGATTGTCGAAGATCGACTTTCCTCCAGACACAATTATTTCAGGAATAAAAAATCAATAAAACTCAACCCCCAACAACGAATCTAAGAACCAACAATCCTCCAAATTAAGACCATGCATGTAGAAAAGCACACGTTTAGAGCGTTGTCTTTATTCCAGACCCGGTGATTTAAAAATGATTTAAACAATCCTAAAAACAAAAGACTCATATTCTCGTGGAATAACACGAGTATTATGCTTAGTCTTTCGTCTGGACCCGGTTATTTAAAAGATAAAGAAATATTGAAAAAAAAATGACAGATGAGACCAATCTTCAAAATTAAACCCACTTAAAATGCTTGGGCTTAGAGTGTTGTCTTTACCCCTCACCGACGTATATCATAACTTTTGAAACGACCGGGTCTGAAAAAAAGACTTTAGACTTGCATCATTATTTTTGAATTAACTGGGTCTGGAAAAAAGACTTTGGACGTATATTATAATTTTGAAACAACCGGGTCTGGTAAAAAGACTTTGGACGTATATTATAATTTTGAAAAACCGGGTCTGGAAAAAGACTTGGACTTGTACTGTAATATTTCATTAACCGGGTCTGGAAAGAAGACTTTGAACTTTTGTGCTATATGAACGCATTACTATGGGATATTAGTTTAGAACGAATTCGCCAAAAATCACTTCAAATTTATTACATTTGTAGATAAAGTCATTATTACATTTGTGGGTAAAGTGCATTATTACATTTGTGGGTAAAGTGTTATTACATTTGTGGGCGTTATTACATTTGTGGGTAAAGTGTTATTACATTTGTGGGCGTTATTACATTTGTGGGCGATTATTACATTTGTGGGTGTAACAGGGGGTAAAGGTGATAAAATCAGAGAAAAAAAGGCCAGGAAGTTGATGATAATTGAGAGGGGCCTGGGCCGTGTCACTCCATAAAGTTCTGTAATTCCACTGAGAGAAATATAGCATCATCTTTAGGTCGCCTTGCCTAGCTTAGCTACCCCTCCCCTCCGCTCTCCGCCTCCCCGTCAAAATATCATAGCGTCGCCCCTTCTGGGTTCCATTCCATTCTGCTGTATGTACTTGTTTCTTGAAATAATGTTATTTCTTCTAAGATGTCCTTATGTATCAAATTTAAGGACTTTTGATGTTTATCATTGTACCACATTGTTGTTACGAGCACTGTCATCTTGTTGCTTCGTTAATCTACCAATATTTTCTGTGTCCTTTTCATGTTTGTCCTTTGCTTTAATTTGTCTTTTGATGTTTTTTTTTTATTTTACTCACATGGCTCAAATTGAAACCAATTGCTAACTATTTGTAAGTGGGATTGAACAAAGTTCGTATGTTGTACATTTTATTATTATTATTTACGACTAGGATGTCACCTTCGTCAAAGCAAATGCAGTTATAATTATGAAAGTAAAGTTTCCATGAATTACAATTTTAATATTCCTTGCCTTTTTGGGCGATTGGTGATACAATTAATTTGTTGTATATATCTTCGTTTTCATCGTTCTCCTTCTATCACAGGTTCTACCACAAGTCCTTCAACAAGCACATGTAAGTCCTCACTTATTATTTTCTTTGAAATATATCTTCAAAAACGACCATATTGAAAACGTGTCAATTTGTCCAGATAGAATATATTTCGCCATCTCATAAAGTTTAAAAAAGCGTCTGTAATTAAAGATAGGCCTACTGATCTGTACGGGTAAGTCCTATGTGTGCTCCACTTGTTTGAATTTATACCTAAAGTTATTTTTTTATTTCATTACAATCTCTTACCAAATTCTTCTTTTCCTGTTTCAGTCTCTATATTATAATTAGCTGTTGTTTTGGAAGACCGATGCCTCTGTATAGTTGTGTTAATAGAGTTAAATGTATAATGATGATCCATATAAGTCGCTGAATACCTTAATGGAAAAAAAATCTTATTTCTGAAATTTACCGAATACCTACCTGTATGCAGCAACATTCCGAACCTCATACAGGAAGATATATGATGATAAAATAAATAATCAGCAACAGTGACTCTTTTAACCCTATCTAGGCCGGGGTATTTTGGGAGTTCATATGGCCGGGGGGGGGGGGGCCTCCCCCCTTAAGATCTCGGCCGTCGACCGCGTGATCGCGTTGAAAATTGGCATGCGGGTTGCCTGGGACATAATCTACAAGATTGTATAGTGATTTATTTCATGCGAATTACTATTAAGTGTTTATGCTAATTTATGCGTAATTAGTATGCGAAATCATACTTTTTCCTCTAACTCCCTAAAAAATGCTCCAAATGTACTAATTTTTGGTATAGAAACTCTTTGTGGTGTTCTTAGCAAGTTTACATGAAAAAAATTGCGATATCAAATCTTTTTTCTTATGTATTATATTGTTTTTTGCAATTTCTTATGTATTTCTTTGTTTTTTGACCTTTTGTTTTTCATTGTTTTTTCAATGAAATTCGTTTGGGACTCGTTGTGATCATAAAAAGCATAAAATAAATACATTTAGACCAGCAAAACTAAAAATAATGATGCATTTAGGAATTTTGGTTGAAAACACAATTTGCATTGACTTTGTACACGAAATCACGTTTTTGAGCAATTTTTGGTCTGACATGCACTTACATAATGTTCAGTAATTTCGAAACCACGTACCCGGGTGACGCAAAATTGGTCTCAAAAGTTGCGCAAGACTTGAAAGTAAAAAGTCAGCGGGCGGCGCAGTCAAAAAATTTCGCGCTGCGAAAATATCGCGCGATTCGTTGAGGAATAGATAGGGTTAAGTCATTTTCCACATGATAATGAACATTAGTTATTAAATTTCCATTAGGTTTAGTACTATACTTAAAGTCTTTAGTACAAGGGAATTAATATATTTCAATTATGCAACCGTTTCCCACAACTCCTTAAAGAAAAAAAAGATTGGTTTAGTTAAATAAGAGTTTAAGAAGATTCAATTAACCCAGTAAGTATTGCATTATGGATGTATTAAGGGATACAAAAAAAGTGTTGAAATCTAATGTTCAAAATAAGTATTAGCAAATAGCAATTTTCTGGAGCTCGGGCCACGACTTTACTCGATGTGAAGGTTTTAGATGATTTAATATTAATGTGATACTTCTATTCAAACTGGCCGCATAAGACAGTGTTGTCACAAGGACACTGATCTTTACAGATAAGTCCTCCATTTTCTTCATGGCACAAATTCCACAAAGTTATTCAGAATTATGTTTTTCTTTTGTTATTGACCAACAACAATATGTTCATGTTTCGTTTTTTTGTCTTAGAATAATGTCGACAATCACCCTATATCTTGTTAAAACTAACTTTTGCGTTATTTCTTAAATCTATTTTTATGCCTGCAGTAACAACCGAATCAATTGGTAAGTTGCACGAACAATGAGAAACGAGAACACAATGTCTTTGCGATAATCAACGTTATTTTGATTGTAAATAAAGAGCCTTTTTTAATAGGATGAAATTGTAATTTGTCAACAAATTTTCGGCATTACTCTGACTTTCATTACAGATCGTGCATACGATCTTAAACAAATAGTAATGACAAAAACTAATTCCTTGTTAAGTTTATTTTGTAATTTCTATGTATTCCGTCCCTCTGATCGTAAAAGTATTCAAGGAAGCCACCAATCCATGTCACCTATGCAACCGTTCCCCGCATTTCATAATTAGCTACGACATGATTGAGGGCCTGTTTTAAAGGGGTGGTCCCGGCTGAATATATTTATATCTCAATAAATAGAGTGAAATTCACAAAGCAAAATGCTGAAAATTTGATCAAAATCTGATAACAAATAACAAAGTTAATGAATGAAAAAAATACGGTGAAACAGTTCTAGGCACGTCTTAATGAATATTTATTAGGTGGGCTGATGATGTCATATCCCCTACTTGTTCTTTTGTATTCTACTATATGAAGTTAGGTTTATTAAAAAAAAATGTTCTACTAAGGATTGACAACTGATAAAATGCATTATTTATTTTGCAATTTATTTCATCATAATGGAGACATTGACAAATCATTTACACATTAATTTCATGAAAAAATATGATTATGATTTTATGTAATAACGTAAGAAAAAGGAAAGTGGGGATGTGACATCATTAGCCCACCTCATGAATATTCATGAAGACATGCCTAGTTTTTTCACCGGAATAATGCAAATTTTTACAATTCAATTACTTTGCTATATATTTGTTATCCGATTTTGATCAAATTTTCAGCATTTTGCTCTGTTATTTTTACTCTATTTATTGAGATATAAATATCTTCAGACGGGAGTATCCGTTTAAGACCACTGAAGACAGTAGACGAGCTCCCAAAACAAACTTGAATATTTTAGTGCTATTAATATAGCTCGGACGACTGTACTGTCCTTGATCTGCTGGTTAGTGTATAAACATGATAAAATGTTTTTCTTTCCTTAATTTATTTGAAAGATATTCAGAATGGGCTTGGTTATGCATGAGTTTGATTAAACCTTACAAACTATAATGTTTATAAAAACATGCTTTCTGAGAAACGGGTATTTCTGGTCACTTGTATTTGCCACTATCTTTGTTTTAAACAACTTTTACTAATTGACAATAATGTCAATATGTGTTGATTTCCTCCAACAGAATCAACAACGTCTGTGGTTACGCCTTCTAATTGTACAACCGACCCCTGTACTACGCATGGTAAGCAAAAAATATTGCACATTGGTATTCGAGCTATCTGCTCGCATTCAGTTTGGTCCCCCCCCCCAAAAAAAAAAAAAAAACAGTGTGCACATACAATGTACCTTTTTTTCTAGTTATTTAATAAAATTTTACTCCATCAAATATCCAGGCCTAATTATTCCTGATATGGTTACAATTAACCTTGACTTTAAAGACCGTTTTTACTGAAACTTATTCTTGTTGAAACCTCTTGAATTTAACTTTAATGTTGCTGAAATTGTACATGCTTTGATGTAAAAAAAACAAAACATTTGTGTTAGTTAATGTATTTCATCAATAAATCAATGTATGTAATTATCTTTAAAAGTGGGCATTAAAACATTCACAGCCATCAGAGGATAATTTTATTTTTTGTGAATGCTAATCTGTGGGCCACTCTGTTTCTGTATTTTGCGGCTTATGTCATTCTTCGGATTTTGAGAAATATTCAATATTATACAAATATTGACTATGGTTTGTGTAATATGAACATTCTTTTGACCGCCGGATTTGTATTTAAATATGAAAATATGATCACGAGGGAAAATATTAATCCTTTAGGTGGTCCAAAGAATGTTTTTTTTACACATCCCATCCAGGCGCGCCGGAACACTTTCAGTTTTGGGGGGGCAAAATCCCGAAGGGGGCACAATATTTTTGACAACGTGAGATACCGAAGCGATCGAGGGGGAGAGGCTATGGACCCCACCCCCCACGGTAAGGATTTTGTGTAAAATGGAGTATAAAAGTTGCGTTTCTAAGTGCATTCAAAAATAAATTTCTTGAGAATTAAACAGTCTTGGAGTTCTTTTTGCTCCTTCTGTTTCCTCCGGCCGGCCGGCCCTCCTGACCCAGCCTGGTGTTTCTTCGTGACCAGGGTCGCAGTTCCAGCAAATTACGAGCCTTATTGCAAACGAAATTGTTTCAAACCAGTGTAATATAGGCCTTTTAAAGACTTTAAGATGACAAACATGACCGTACGCAGCCGGGGGCCGCCGATCGAGAGGGCAAAATTCAAAAAATTCACCCAAAGTGTGCACGAAATCCTTCAATTTCATTCTAGAAAATGCAAAAGCTCCCCCATCACAAATCCCCTCGCTCATACGTTTCTTCGAAAATTTAGGTCTTGCAGCCCCACCCACTCCCGGGTTGTTTTTTTTTATTTTTGCAAACGTCCATGAATAACAAAAGCTGGGATGAACCAGAGAAAATAGCTGCCATCTCGATCTGACTAGTAACAGGTAATGGGAATAAGTTTTGGAATCTAAAATACATAAGTGCTATATAATTATGAGCTGAAATAGTATCAGACAAAACGCCTTCCAATCATGCCAATGAAAAGGAATAGAGGAAATACGGGGCTGTGGAAATATCTTAAGATTTTTTTTATAGTAGAGCACTACTGTAACGCTTATTTTTTCTTTTATATTATTTACATTTTTATTCATATCTCGGACAATATCTTCTGGTCAAGAAGACACTTTCACAGATGATTTTATTTTGTTCATGTCCAAACATCGCTAAGTTGCTTTCGAGTGGGATTCACCATTTTTACAAATTATAAATTATAATCCTCTACACATGATTATTCTGAGTGTAATTTTCTGATAACATGTCTATATTGAGTTGAAATGACCTTGGTATTTTCTTTAGGGCACTGAATTGTTATTATTATTTGTTTGGCGTCACCTGTGCCTGGGAGGCGAAAAGCGAACTTAATCACTATGATCCACAGGTCTCTCCTCCCGATATAACTGATTGGAGGGGGGGGGGGGGGGTGCAGGTGGACCTCGACACCGGGGTTTCCCCCTACTCTTATACGAATAGTGCAGTGGGTTCTTAACGTGCAAAAGTGGTGACTCTCCTCTACACGGGGCCTCCATTTAACGTCCTATCCGAGGGACGGAGTGTTTTCCATTGTAACATAGCCTGCATCTATGAAACATGGGAGAGACGTTTACACACAACGCACTGACTTCAGTCATCCGCCCAGGGTGGACTCGAACCTACGATCTTTGGTTCGACTTCGACGGGCAGACGCGTTCCAACACCGCTTTCTTGTTATCACTGTATTAACTAAATTTAAATTTAGTTGAAAATGAAATAATTGAAACAAGTTTCTCGAGATGTTATGGTTTCTGGGCTTGATAGCTATGACATAGATTCCATATCTTGCTCGAGTAACTAGTGTTCACGCGCGTTAGTTATATCGGGTCCGGTCTGAGCGTTTCTGGGCGACCGCGCGTTTGTTAGACGACACAGCCAGCATCATAGAATTATAAACCTAATCATTGGTGGACCACTATCAATTTGCCATTCGCTTTTAGTCTGAAATGGATTCATTAAAAGGTTAAACGTTATCACACTGTAATAAGATGGAAAAGGGGCTTATCAAAGCTATGTTTCACAGAGGAACTGTTCGTCAAAAGACGCGAGGCTTACTATGATAATGTATTTGCCCCGTCAGGGGCAAAATTTTTTCATTTTTGACAATGGAAATGACAATTTTCATGCAGAAAAGTGCCTTCATTTACCTTTGTCCTTAAATAATTTATCATTTTTCATCTTTCAGGGGGGCACGTTGGGGGGGGGGCAAAATCTCGTTTTGCCCCCCAAAATTTTATTTGGGGGGGCAAGTGCCCCCCCTGCCCCCCCCCCCCGCTTCCGGCGCCCTTGATCCCATCAGTCAATATCTGTTATATTAGATAGCCTCTAATGATGAATATAAAGTTAGGCTTAACGATGCGTGCAACATGTTTATGATATTCAAAGTGATTGATTGAACTGGTATAGATCTAACATTAGATCTTGATCTATATATATCTAAGTAACGTTAGTCTAACGCAGTGAATTACCCTTTTCTATTCAAATCAACTTTGTTTAGGCCTAGCCCTAGATCTAAATCTAAGTTCGATCCCAGTCCAGGTCCAAGGCAGGTCGATAATGCATGGTAACATCTAATCCACAAGAGGGCGCCATACACGTAAAAAATATATTCATGGACCGGTTAGTCAATATTCAGTGCGTCCCAGAATAAACGAAACCGAGATTTAGCGATCATTTATCATAACTTAATCATAAATAGAATAGACAAATGACCTACCAATTCAATGCTTAGAATCTCCTCTTTCATCTGGTATTACTTATTATTCCTCATTCACGCATGAGTGAGCAAAAACAATTCGAAGAAAGGATGCCAAAAATTTGGCGGGGGGTATCTGAATTTCAAAAAGAAAATCACATGAATAAAAAGTTCAATAACTGCTCTTTAATTTTATACCTTAACCACAGAAAATGGTTAAAGGGGAATCCAGCCTTGGCCATAAAATGTTGCGTCGGGAAGGAGAAAAATAAATTTAACAGAATGGTGAAAGTTTGAAAGAAATTGGACAAGAAATAAGAAAGTTATAGCTGCTTTAAAATTGAGATCACTAATACTATGTAGATTTCAAATTGGCAACTCACTAAGTAAATTATGACAAGGGGCAAGGACAACTTTCTCATAGGCCATGTACTTTATTATCAGGGATTTGTGGTTTTCTCCTAAGTACCCATTCCCCTGGGGCAGGAATCTAAATATAACCCAGGTAGTTTATTGTTTTATGTCCTCATGAAAGAAAAATATAATTTGAAATAAAACTTTTGGAAAAAATGACATTTTAGCCAAAATATGTATTGGAGTACATGGAGGAATAGTCCTTGCCTTACATCACTATGACATCCCATATGCAGCCAATTTGAAGTCTCCATGGGTATAGTGATTACCAATATTTACAACTTTTAAAAATTCATAACTTTCTTGTTGTTTGTCCAATATTGTTCAAACTTTCACCTATCAACCTGTCTGATTTTTCTTTTCCTTATAAAAACAATTTTTTATTTGGGTTGGATTCCCCTTTAAGAAGTAAAAGTTATGATCCCTCGAAACAATGCTTGTATTTCCATAATTTCATTAAATAAACGTGTTTTCACCGGTTTCCAACAGAAGCTATCGCACGGTAACAAAAGACTTAATGCATGGCTGATCGTCAACAAAACGGAGTGTCGATTGAGTTTGAACGCGAGCCGTTAAACCCCTTCATTTTATGAATTTATTGAAATTCAAGCCTTATTTCAAATAACCAGAACTTTGTTATTTCTTGACCATTTTATGTAATTGAGGTATCAAATTAAAGAGCAGATATTGAACTTTTTAAAAATGTGATTTCCTTTAAAAAAACCAGATACGGCCCGCCAAGTGACTTTTTGGTATCCCTTTTTCAAATTGTTTTTGCTCACTTATGCGTGAACGAGAAATAATCTAAGTAGTTTTAAATGAAAGAAGAGATTCTAAGCTTTAAAATTGTAGTTCATTTGTCCATTGTATTTGTGATTAGATATGATAAATCATCGATAAATCTCGGTTTCGTTTTTTGTGGGATAGAGGTATACATATTTCAACATTCAAAATGGGAGCGCACAGAGCTAGCTCATTGGTTTTGACAATCATAATTGAAAAAGAAAAAAAGATGTTTTGAGAACTTTGTGGAATATACCAAGAGAATATGTACCTGACAATTGACAAATTAGATAATGCAGCGCGACCTGCAGGCGCGGATCCAGGAGGGGGCCGAGCCGGCCCCGGCCCCCCCTATTTTTTGACAACCTGCAGAAAAAAGTGTACTCTTTACCTTGATAGAAACTATGAAAAACAGAAAGAAAGGTAAGAAAGAGGTATTTTACCCATGATGGGTAATTTACAGCGTCGTTACGACCCCGAAAGGATACCCCAAAAAAGATGAGGGGAAGAATTGGAAAAAAGACTTAATATAAAATTTTTCGCTCGCGCTTCGCGCTCGCATTGCCTGTGTAATGAATCCCATTCAAAAGGGCTAAATGACACTAATATATAACCAATATATATACAATATATCCAGTCCTGATATCAATGTGCACACAATTTTTTAGCTCGCACATCAAGCTTTCATTATTTTGTTTGATTTACACAAATTGTTAATGTGTATCAAAATGTTCAGCTTGCGCTGCGCGCTCGCATTGTTTGATTTGTGAGAAACCTATGCTCTTTGGAAATTCTCACCAAAATTTGTCAAAATGCTCCTTTATCATGTCAGTATATCAAACAATTAAGCTCATGCTTAATGCTCGCATTTAATTGTTTGAGACACACAGCTTGTTTATTTAAATAAAAACGCGCTTAGACTGTTCATTTTTTTCAGGTCGGAATATCAGAAATTTTGAACTCGCGATTCGCACTCTCATTATTTAATTGGTGATACTTGTATCCTCTTCATTAATCACTAAAAACAGTCCTAATTGAGTCACTTTTCACGTTACTATATGATAAAATTTCGGCTCGCGCTTCGCGCTCGCATTGTTTAGTCGGATACTTATCTTTGTTCATGATTATAAAAACTGCTCTGAATCTTCAGTTCTAAGGACATAAAATATAAAAGATTTTTAGCCCGCGCTTCGCGCTATATATTAAGACCACATGAGATACCTTATAGCAATAAATACTAACATATACTTAAAACTTCAGTCTTTAGTTAGGACTACCCCCTGAAAAACCAACAAAAAAAAAGCCAGATTGTAGCGACCAATCAAAAAAATGTTGATCAAAATATTTTTCGGCCCCCCCTATTGGCGAAAGCTGGATCCGCCCCTGACCTGAAAACGTTAATACTCCGATTATGGAACTGACATTTCACAATTTTTTTTGAAAATAAATTCGTAAATCGAACAAAATAATGAAAGCTTCATGTGTATATTGACTGCAAAAAAAATAGGCTCCATTTCAACCTATTGAGCAAGATTTATATCTCATCGAACATGTAATGCAAAAAAAACGCGAACAAAAATTTTACATTTTTCATATTATTTATTTCATTCTAATATTTGTTTTCCAAGACTTCCCCTCACGTCACTCGTCTTCTATTTTTCTCCCTCTTCTTCTTTTCTCCTCTTTAGTTTCCCTTCCTTTTTTCTTTTTTCCTCCCCCTTTCTTCTCTTTTTTTCCTCCATCAATAGAGGGTGGCAGGCCTCTCAGCCCCCTGGATCCACCTATGATGCCACCCCCTTGGGACTTGTAATGAAGTTACAAAAAGAAGAAAGTAAACATTAATTAAAACGTCCACACAGTTAACATTGTCGGTTGAAAAGGAAAAATATAGAATTGTCCTTTGTGAATTGACCTTTGTGAACGAAACGCAAAACCTTTCGCAAAAAATGCAAACAATTGTTTTTATGATGAAAACGAAGAAAATTGTAGGAAGTTAAATTTGGGCTAAACGAAAAATCAATATCTGATTGAGCCACAATGCCTAACAATAAATTCTAATTGTATCATATTTTTTTTTATACATTTACATACATGTAGATACAAAGCCATGCAAAACAAGCGAATTACATATCATTAATTTGAACTCTCAAAAATAAAATTGGTTGCTCAAGCAATCCTATCGGTCATTATTGATCAAATTGAATGCGCATTTCCTGAATTTCATGGCCCAAAATATACATGAAATATGAAAAAGTACATTCGTTGATTTGTAAGACCATTAACGAACCTATTTGCCTTAGAACGAGATCAAAAGCACATGAGAAATATTGAAATGATCAAATTGGAATAGTCTTGACCATAAATTTATTTGAAAGATTATAAATGAATACAGTGTCTTTAATTGAATCCCATTGCCTGATTTAAAAATTTAAATGACTGCTATCTCCGGGAAAACGATAACGCGTGAATTTAAATGCACACACATTTAAGTGACTCTATGTGGGGTGTCGTGGTCTAGTGGTTAAGATTCGTCTTTCAATCTGAAGGACGTGGATTCGATTCCAAGCCATGGCGTGTTTTCCTTCAGCAAGAAATTTACCCACATTGTGCTGGACTCAACCCAGGGTGGTGTTTCATAGAGCTGTTCGTAAGTTAAGAGCGACTTTAAGAACGACTGGTGATCATTCCTTACGCGTTAAACCATCGCCTATATACCATTTACCAAAAAAAAGGATCACCAGTCGTTCTTAAAGTTGCTCTTATACGAACAGCTTTATGAAACACCCACCAGGTGAGATAAATGGGTACCGGCAGGAAATAATTCCTCAACAAGCTGTGCGCACCGGATTTGCTAGACTAACTTAGCAAGGGTAATATAGGAGCAACTTGAGCACCTATAGCAAGGTGGAAGGCGCGTAGCCAGGGGGGGCGGTCGCCCCCCAAAAAAGTGTCTACAAAAAGAAAAAAAGAAGGGAAAAGGGAGAAAAAGAAAAAGTGAATGGAGAAAAGGGCATAGCTTTATTGTATTTTTTTTCCTTGTTTTTTTTTGTGAAACATGTCAAAAGAGTAAAAACCTAAATGGGATGTTCTTTTCTCCTTTCTTACAAAGTTTTGCTCCCGCCCCCATCCTTTTTTCCCTTCCCGGCCATGGGAATAGCATTCTTGCCAGAAATTATCATGGGTAGTATGAAAAGTATGTTTTTTAATAGCACTGACACAAAATTTCGGCTCTTTTGTTCAGAGCGGGTAAACTTTTATACCGTCACTCCCCGAATCCCCAAAGGCCTTTTATTCCGCTTTTCAGCAAGCAATTTATGCAAAAGTAGGTATGATGAAACTTATTCTATATCGCTTCATATCCATCTCCGGTCCTGTTTTGGTTCTGTGCCATTGATTAAAAATTTTGAATATCACTGAAGTTTCTTAATCATACAAAATGAAGCGTTTAATATTATGAGAAAAATTACACAATTTTTTTCTTCCAAAATAAGTCACAGAAGGTTCCGTGCTTCGCGTGCATGGGAAAGAAAAAGTCCCTCTTCTGACTTCCATCATCATTTTCACATATTTAGCTAAATTTTTCTTCGTATTATCTACGAAATTTCAAAATTAAAGCAGGTTAAAGTTATAAAATTCAGAGCTTGTCACTCGCGGGAAGAAACGTTATCTCCCCGCATATACCATTTTTCTCTTCTGTTTTGCGAGTTAAAGAAATTTAATTTGGCTAAAGTTTTTACAACAAAATCTGATGTGACTAAAAGGTAGTCACTTTATATCACTTCTGTTCTCATTGTTTTCTTTATAAAATGCCTTAGCTTTTGCGCTTCGCGCGGCAAGAGGAATTATTTTGAATTCCTCAATCTTTTCCCATTTTGTGGGCTCTCATCTTTTCTTTTGAAAACAGGTTTTTCTTTTAATCATAGCAAGTCAATTGAATTCGTGTTGGTAAGGATATTAGAGACGCAAGAGGCGTCTTCTTTTGATTGAAATTTGATAATATATCTAAAACTTCGGGCTCCGCGCGGGGACTCTCCCCCCCCCCCCGCTCCCTGCCTGTAAGCGTTGGCACACTTCGCGTGCACTTACCGCCCCTCCAAAATGAAATCCTGGCTACGCGGTTTCAAGGTGGATACGTGTGGTATACAAAGCCTACATTATTGTAATATGAAATCGTACGGGAATACCTATAATGATAATAATGAAAATAATATTGATCATAATAATAACAATAATAATAATAAAACATAAAATAATAATAATAATCTGCCACAAAGCTACCAAAGGGAGAGTCGACGTTAGGGAGAACCATCGGTTTATTCCATAAAGCAATTGGTTTGGTGGCGTTAGAAAGATAGAGATAAGGGTGAATACAAGAATATGAAGGAAGTGACTGCACAAACGGTAAGAGTTTTAACTTCTTCCCCAACAATTTACTTTGCAGAAAGAAATGATCCACTATTAATTGCGTTATGCTGTTCCATACCCGCCATCGCCATTATCGTCGTCGTCATCATCATCATATGGTATAAAACAAGGTACGTAGAAACCAAAGCACACCGTTGTTGTGACACAATACATACTCAAATGACCATTCTTTCTTTTTAATTACTTTTGTTATTTTCCCCATGTAGGAGAATTATCGATGCACCCCCCCCCCAGAAAAAAAAATATTATAGTCCAGTCATTTTAACTTTTCACTTGGAACAAATTGCAACAGAATTTATTCCAGTGCAGAACATTTCTTTGAGGTCCATAGAAGACCATACTAAAAGTGTTCTAATTTGCATAGAAATTATGGTTAATTTTGGTCATATTCGCTCATTAAGTTTACGTAGCAGACGACGCTAGTGTATAGTATGTACTCAGACCCGATTACAAATCATATCAATTCCGGCCTCGATATACTATAAACATTGGCTTCTTCAAACGGCTTATGCCGAAAGGGTGGGTGATATCGCGTTAGGGTGTGTTGACATTAACGCGAAGATTCGTCCAAAGCCCCCCCCCCCGGCTTGGCCGAAAGGGTGCGCTTGGAGCGTTACGTCACGTCGCGTTCACTGGAACGCATCCATTCGTCCAAAGCCCCCCGGGAAGTGCCGAAAGGGTGCGTTTTATTTTGTTTTTAATAATAGGCCTAATAATAATAATAATAATGATAATAATAATGATAATAAGAAGAGGAGGAATAAGAAGAGGAAGAAGAAGAAGAAAAAGAAGAAAAGAAAAAAACGAAGGAATTATTTTAACTACAATAATTATAATGATTAATCCAAATACTAACATGTTACTAGTCCTATGGATCATAATAATAATAAAAAATAATGATAATGATAATTATAATAATAATGATAAAAATAATACTTAATGATGATGATAATAATAATAACAATAATGATAAGAATAATAATGATAATAATAATAATAATAATAATAGTAATAATAATGATAGTGATAATAACAATAATGATAATAATAATAATAAAGATAAGAACGATGATAATAATGATCATTATAATAATAAAATATCACAGATGATTATCATCATCATAATCTTCATCATCAACATAATATAAATAATGACAATAATAATAATAATGAATTATAATAATTAATAAAAATAAAAAACAAAATCATCGAACGAAGTAAGAGGGTTCGAACCTGCAACCACCGGTTTGGAGGCGCCGCTCTCAACCAATAGAGCTATTCGTGCATTGCAGCCATGTCGTGGTCATTTCTTCTCTAAGTATATAATCCCCTGGTATTGCGCAATGCCCGAACGCACGCCGCGCTACATTGTCTCTGGTGACGATAATGTCGAAACGGTGATACGACGAAATCGACTTCCTTTTCCGCAGAATCATGCATTTTTCAAGAAAGAGTGATGCAAGTACTTGCTTTAAAATATTCTTAAGACATTTCAACGATTCATTTTGATTCTAGGTAAGTTAAGCTTCTTTAAACTCGGATCATTTCTGTCGCCACTGTTCAGATATGCTTCTGCAGCGATGAGCGGATCGCCCTGGCTATCCGTCCGGCCGTACTGTACTAGGCCGTACGCCTTCACAATTGGCCGCTGAGTGTACTGAACGCGAAGGTTCGGGAAAAGCCCCCCCCCCCCCCGGTTGTGCCATTCGGGGGCGTTGTCGACACTGACGCGCCCTAACGCTCCCAACATACCCTTTCGGCCAAACCGGGGGGGGGGGGGGCTTTGGACGAATCTTCGCGTTAGTGTCAACACCCCCCTAACGCGACAGCACCAACCCTTTCGGCATAAGCCTCTTCAAACTATCGCTTTATCATAAATATCAGTAAGCAAAGATTTATACTACAAGAACATTGTTACTATTAACATTAAATTCGATTCTATTTGGACTGTATATTATTGTTTAACATGGAAGGGTCTAGGCACGGAAACTATCATATGCTAGTCACGTGACGTTGTACACCAAAATAATGAAATTTTCTGCTTCCTTAATCTCAGAGTTCAAGAGAAAAATAAGATGAAGCTATCAGACCTGCCACATCCTATTTTACTACTATCAAACTATATTTTGAAATCACCCCTTTTCCGTATTTTGCCAATTTATGGGAAAATGTGTCAATTTGGACCCCCTGAAGAGGAAAGGGGTCGATGCGCCGTATTTTGCCAATGTCTGGGGAAAATCTGTCAATTTGGAGCCCCTGAAGAGGGAAGGGGTCGATGATAAAAAGTTACTTAACCATATAGCAAAAATGCCTTTTGCCTGAATAGGGGCGGGGTCCAAAACTGCGATTTTGTTTTAAGAAAGAGGGAAAATAAGCAAAAAATGGTGGAGAGACTTCGGGAACCCCTGAGGTGGTAGGCTTTGCTGAGCCAGCACTTCTTTATTGTAGTTGATAGAGGAAATCTACCTTTTTTTTTAAATCTCCAAGTGGTTACGAAACAATGAAAGAGGTTTGCTACATATAAAAAAAAAACATTTTTGCATCAATGACTGCTCCGAATTGATAGATTTTTCTATAAATAGGCAAAATATGGAAAAGGGATGGGTGACTTCGGCAGATCCCTGAGAGGTAGGGTTTGCTGTGCCAGCACTTCTTTGTAAGTAGCTGATGGAGGAAAATCTAATTTTGTTATCTCCAAGTGGTTCCAAAGAATAAAAGTGGTCTGCTGCAAAGGGGGAAACGCCTTTTATCTCAATGGGGCTCCAAAATTTTACAAGAAATGGGCAAAATACGCAAAATTATTGGGATTATTTCAGCAGCCTCTAAAGGATGTAGGCTTTGATCTGCCAGCCCTTCTTTATACCAAATAGAGGAAAGGTTACTCTTTCGTTTCCAGGTGGTTTTAAAACGATAAAAGAGGCTTAAACTGTAGCAGAAACATTTTTTGCCTCAATGAGGGCTCTGGGTTTATAGATTTTTCCATAAATTGGCAAAATATAGAAAAGAGGTGATTGTCTTTAGCAAACCCCGTAGGGGATAGACTTTGCTGTGCCAGCACTTCTTTAGATTTAGCTGATAGAAGAAAATCTATTTTTTCATCCCCAAGAGCTTACAAAACAATTAAATCGGTTTACTGCAAAGGGGGAAACGCCTATTGCCTAATGGGGCTAGAAATTGCGAATTTTCCAAGAAATGAGCAAAATACAAAAAGGGGTTGGTGACTTCGGCAGACCTCTTAGGGGGTAGGATTTGCCGTGCCATCAATTCTTTATATGAAACTGATAGAGAAAAGCCTGCTCTTTTGCCTCCAAGTGAATTATTGACAATAAAAGTGTTTTTCTTTGTAGCAAAACACCGCTTTGTCACGTAGGGGGCTCCAAAAAGCACGATATCTTTAATAGTTGAGCTACGGATAAGGGGGTAACTATGACAAGCTATTGCGGGACTAGGCTTTGATGTTCTTGAACGTAATTGCATGCAGCATGCAGAGCAATGCATCCTCTAACTTTTTCTAAGAGATTTCATTAACATAAAAGTTGCTTTAATATGTAGAAAAGGCCCTTTGCCCACGTATCAATTTAAGTAATATACACCATTCTATCGCTATACGTCATTGTATTTACGCGTGTTAGGCACACCAACAAAGGCGAGGCAAGACCGATTTAATCTATTGTACTATCTTCAAAGGCATGCCAGCGAGCCAGCGATCGCGTTGTAGTCGATATCAGACTGGGACACGGACGTTGGTTTTTGGTGTCATTCCCGACCTTTCGTTTGAGGACGCGGACGCTTATTTACAACGGTAGTTGACTTTGGAAGGGACTTTTTGGGCCCGTCATCATGGTCGTAACACTCAGTCCTGCAATGCAAATTGTGTGACATGAGATTTTTTTTTCGTTTCGCATCTGCGACGGAAACATTCAATATGCGTTTCGTGCGCAAAATTCTGGTTGCTACTATGGTAACAGCGATTTATCCGATTGAGGACGACTTTCCAAAGCCACATTTGACTCCTCCTAGAGCTCGAGAGGCCGCCCGGGGGGGCCACTTCCATTGATTAGTGGATACCAGGAGCGACCACCCGTAAAAGGGGACAGAGTGGGCAGGTACGTTACGTATATAGGCCTATGTAACGTTATAAGGGTGTCAAAACGATGTTTAAAATGCTGAAAAAAGGGATATCCATACTTGTACGATTTCACAAGCCAAATACTTGTTAAGAGATGCATTTTAATAATCTGGAAAAGAATTGCTTCCCTTGTTCAGGGTATTTTTCGAAACCCCATGGTCATGATGGTCGTGCCTGGTATCCACTCATCAATGGAAGTGGTCCCCCCGGAATTTGAATCTAATCCCATTTCTGGGGAATGTAAAACATAATGCCCCTCACATCGTGTGCGAGAGGCATATCGTCTGTGTATAAGGGGTAAACAAAAGAAACAAAGAAACAAAAGAAACAAAAGAAAACGAGTTCAAAGGTATCGCATATGATGTGTACATATCAACGCATGCGAAATGTTCGGCTGGAGAGGTTGATCTGATCCATGAAATCAATTGCCAGTGATCCACCAATAATCCACATTAAATGTAATATCGATTCGATGGACTGTAATGGTCTATATTTAACCTTTCATTCAGTAAGTTTTTCCTCACTCAATATGTTCTCGATTTGTTTGAAAAACCACTTTCCATGTCATAATCTATTTTACGTCCTGCATTTCGAATATCTCCAGCCATCAGTCGTAATATACATGCATGTATGGTGCGGGTGTCGCGGAAAGGGATTTTGCACACGAAAAGCAGATTTGTAGGGCCTGTAACCCCCCTGTAACACAAAGCTTAGCATTGATCGTAGAGCAGTTTTCTACGTTTGATTCTATTGACTGTAATGCACAATCAATCTTAAAAATCAAGTGTATGATTAAGCGTTAACTTTTGTGTTAGGGGACCCTAATACTAGCGTCCGTGAGGATTGCGAAAGGTCCCAATTTTATCGCAGTATCGCATAATACATTCGGATGGACAAGCCAGTTCGTAGTTCCTTTCTGCGCATGATCAAAAGATTCTACGCATGATCAGAGCGAGGTCAATTTTGTACTAAAGTGACATGGTGGTTTAAATCTAATGAGATAAGCACCAACTTTCATGTCTTGATTATTCATATATTCTTTTGAATTGTGGTTTTCATTTACATCCACAAAAAACAACAATGCGTCCACGAACGACGGGTATTTCACAGTTTGCCAAGTACATTGTGCAACATGCTATGATATGCATTCAAAGAAGGAATGCAACAAATACCTTCATAAAGTGTTCATTGGTGTGCTATTCTAGTCACCTGGTCTATTCAATTTCTTTATCCTGCTATGTAAGGCAAGCTTACGTAATATCTTGCTTTGAAATCTGCCTATCATAATGAAAGAAATGAAAGGTCATTTGTCCAAAATTATCCATGAAGTAACTACGAACTGGTCTATTTGCCCTAATGCTTAGTTCACACCAACGACGAATGCCGCGCTTTAAATCGGCGATCAATTCGGCGTCAATTTATTTAATAAGTTCACACCAACAGCGCTTTGATGGCGCTTTAAAGCGGCGTGCAAAGCGGCGGCAAGGCATAACAAAGCTTAATTAAAGAGTAAAGACAGTAATAGAGCATGAGAGAGCTTTGAGCGATTCGGGACATTCGGCAAGAGCGCCAAATTTTTTAAAACTGTTTATGCCAAGTTCACACCAACGGCGATTTTTTTTTACTTTTCAAAAAATGTCACGATCTCCTCAGAATATTTTATGCTCTGATACGCTCTGATACGGAGTTTGTTCCCGCTTTGGGCGACAAATTATTTATAAAAATATATGCAGCAGATACATGAAATCATTACATCTTTGGCAGAAGAACACTGTAAAAACTGTGGTGTTAAAACTGACACCAGTTGGTGTTAATAGAGGACCACACCCTGAGGTGTTAAAACTACAGCCAGAGATTGAACATAACTCCAAAGAGTGTAAATATAACAACCAAAGGTGTTGTAATAGCACCCATTGGTGTAAAACTAACACCACCAATTTAACACCGGTGTAAAACAACTGGTGTGGTCCTCTATGTACATCGGTTAACACCACAATTTTTGCTGTGAACAAAATATGGAAGTTCAAGTACCTATAGGATTTTCCACAGGGGGGGCAAGACCGTCCGCCAAAAAATTTGACAAGCAAAAAGGAAGAAAAAAAGGTCTTCAACCTCGTCAGGGGGGGGGGGCAAAAAAGGTCTTCCAAGCTCGTATGGGGGGGCAGGGATACGTCCTTTGCATGGGTTGTGGCTCGTCAGGGCCCCCCCCCGTGGGTACGCTAGTGCAGAGTATGAACCATCTGTAGACATGGCCTTTGTCTCCCTGCTATATAGCTACATCCTAGCCTTCGAGGCAGAGGAGAGAGAGAGGAAGAATGTCTCTACCACAACTACAAGGGGTTCTTCTCTTTACCACTGCTGGCAGATGGTAGATGCAGAGTACAAGTTCATCGTGATTGAGCTGGGAGGTAAAGGACAAATGTCTGACAAGATGGGTCCATAGGGCTGCCCCCACCATGCCCTCTCTCTGGAGAAAATCAGCCTGATATTCCCTACTTCATCCTGGGTGACGATGCTTTTGCCCTGAAGAGCTACATGATGAAGCCAGAAGAGCGATGATAGATAAACAGAGGATCAGCAACTACAGGATCTCAAGTGGGAGAAGAGTGGTGGAGAATGCCTTTGGCATCAGGGCCAACAGGTTCCGGTGCCTGTTGTGAACACTGAAACAGAACAGAAGGTAGATAACGTCAGAGATTTGGTGGAGACTGCTGTGGTGCTCCACAACCTGCTGAGGAAAGAGGGTGGCGCTGGCAGCCAATGCGGTGGACCACGAAGATGAAGGGCACAACTTTGCACCAGGGGCCTGGAGAGATGGACCTCACTGGGAAGATGTTCCGCAACCACCTGCAAGGGGGAACCTCGCCATTGTGGATGCCAGACATCAGAGTGATCATCTCAGATAATACTTGGGCTCTCCTGTGGGTGCTGTTGACTGGCAACAAAGAATGGCTGGGGTGGTACTTCATGATTGTGTTGAGAAAGGAGTGGCTCAGATATCGTCAGAAGCAGATGATGAAGATAAAGACTTTTGTGTCTGGAAATAAGAACATTCTCCCATATGCACACTTTGTTTATTTTTAATATAAGTTCCAAATAATTTTTGTATTATGTGTACTTGTGAAGATGTTATTATCATCGTTGATGTTATTGTTGTTGTTGTGTATTTCATCTGCTTGTAAAAATATAAATACAGACTTTATTGACTTTTTACACATGAAAAGTCAGATAATACTACTATTGTAAATCAGGAGTAAATATTTAAAAGAATCAAGTTGCAGAATTTGAAATTTAGATATTTGCGATAAAAGATCTTTAAAATACGCAACTTTTTGTTAAATTGATTATTAAAAATTATTACAAATTGATTTTCTTACTAATTAAAAAATTAGTAAGAGAATCAATTTCATATGTTAGATAAATAACCCATATTGTAACAGAGAAAATAAAACAAAGGACATAAAATATAAAACATAATAAAATAAAAAAATGAATTATAATATTAAAAAAATAGAAAAAATTTGTAGAAAACTCAGAGTTTTCAACAGATTTTTTCTATTAATTTTTATTCTATTGTAAGTGGGGTCACCGCTTTGAACCAAGCTCTCTTAAACTCTGTTTAGCTTTCCTACGACTTTGTTAAGCTTTGTGACGCTTTGATAAGCTTATAGCTCTCCCCGCTTTACGTAATCCGTGACAGATCGCTTCAAATTTTTAAACAGTTTAAAAAAAAAATTGGCGCTCTTGACGAATGTCCCGAATTGCTCAAATGACGCCGAATTGATCGCCGATTTAAAGCGCGTCATTCGCCGTTGGTGTGAACTTAATCTAAGCATAGCATTAATCTAAGCATAGCATTAATCTAAGCATGGACCTACAGGTCCATGATCCATTCAAGTTAAGACATTAATAGTATTATGAAGCATATCAATTTTCTCGTTGATATATCCCATTTCTTGTTACATGCTGATATTTTACATTAGTTGTTGATGCTATTGATAAAACAGAAAGATATCAACGCACATGCAAATTTTTGACCGAAAACACGGAAATTTTGGCATAAATTCTCACATTTTTCGGAAAATATTAACCGGACAGTCCCGGAAACGATTGCAATCGATTTATGATATCTTAATCATAGTGAATTGCGTATTCATTTCAAGATTTTTTCCATTATCTGTACACAAAATATTAAGGATAAGACATATCAATTAATTTTGGCAGCCATCTTGGATTTATGCAAATTAGATGCCTTTCCCCTATTCGGAAAGCTTGGGACTTTTAGTATGTTGTACTAGGGACATCACAGAAATGCATTGTTATAAAAACAATTATGTTGCAATTTGTTCCATGTTTGGTCAAAATTTTGGCTAAAATGACTGGGCTTTTTTTTCTTTTGTGCTGTTCAAGAGCACTATGTTGTTGGAATGTTCTTTTTTTTGTAAATCCATGACGACAGAGGCGTCGATCCTGGGGGGGGGGCAATCGCCCCACCAATGAAAATATTGGGGGGGTCAAACATATCGTTTCGCCCCCCAATAATTCTGGATGTGCAAAAATAAAATAAGATTGTAATGTTACACTGATATCGGCAAGCGAGATTGAGATACACAACTCGTTCCTGATTTAAAATCGTGCTCAAAATGTCCGTTTTTCAGAGTGGAATGTAAAAATTTTCAGTTCGCGCTCGCATCATTTTCTTGAGGAAAATCCCATACTTTTCATGATTGAATAGGTGAATAGAATGTCCCAATTTCAGGTCTAAACCTCAAAAGAACTCCTGCTTTGATTTGCAATATTCTTTTGTTGGATATCTATATTGTTCTTTAATAAAATGTCCATTAGACTATCATTTCTTTTCAGATAGAGCGCTTCTATTGTTCTTTGAGATACCCATCTTAATAATTGTTACCAAAAATGCTTAGACTATCAAGTTTTTAGATCAGAATATAAAGAAATTTCAGCTCGCTCTCGGCACTCGCATTATCTGTGAAGTGAGATATATATCCTCCTCGTGAGTTACTACAAACAGTCCTAAACAGGTAACTTTTTCCTGTTTTCAGGTCACTACTAAAAATAATGTGTGTCTCTTTCTCATGCGTCGTAGTATATATATATGCCTATGTATGTGTGTGGGTGTGTTGTGTGATCGAGCGCCTTTGGAACGTTGATTCATGATTTTGCCCTCCCCCCCCCCCAATCTGAAAAATGGATCGACGCCCCTGCCTGATGAGGTACATTATCATAAAAGAGATGCGTAGGGCATGCGCCAGCCGTATGCATGCATATAGAGACTTCCGGTGGCATGAACATTTCGTCTCTGCATCCTGGGATGCTAAACAAATTTCGCTTTGATCCATAGACTAAAGTTGGTGGATATGTACAGTGTTAACTATACAGCATTTTGTTCTAAGAAATGCAGAATTACTCTGGAAATGAGAACAAAATATGAGAACTTACAATATTTTTTGCGATGATTTATTAGAGGTACTTTTTACTTTGTTGCCAATTTTAATTGTATAATCCTGTTGGTTCTATTGAAGCATTCTCGTCAAAGAATTCAGTGTTTTTTGTCCAAGAAGAATGTAATGAAACGATCGAACTCACCAATCGGCTGAAATACTTTCACGCCAAGCTCGGTTTGACACAAGGCTTCCAGTATTTACGCGGCAAATTTTATTCATGAGATTATGCTGTATTAGTTTAATATTTCAGCCATTTTTTAATAAAATTTGCTCAAATAAACAGTTAATATATCATAATTTACCAATGAAAGTCGTATGAATAGCTCAGTATAGGCCGACGCTCAGATTCATAAAGTAAAACGCGTCTCATGAGCGCTACCTGTCTAAAGCTGCGATATGGTACTTGCCAAGCTCAACAATGCAAATACCAATTTTATTCATTCTCTTGTGATATGAATAAAAGTATCCCCCCTTTTTTTATAACCCTATTCATATTTGGCAAATAACACACTATCAGAAAAATGTCCTGTCTTGTCTGAAGTATGAATATCCAATCATTGATTTATTAATATGTTTTGATAGAGCTTTTCTATCCGCATATTTTGGTATCATTTTTTCATATAATATGGATCTTTGCATGTATGATTGACTACGAGACAATCTCCAGGAGGTCGTAAAATCTCAGGTGCGCCTAGTGGCTGGTTGAAGAATGAAACAAGCATGAAAAGGGGGAATCGGATGCACGCAAAAAAACATCTACCCATCATTTCACACATCCACCAATACACGCTTACCCTTTCACACACAACACATCACCCACCCCACTCACAAATTACACACATACACACATGCACACACTTTTGAAGGGCTCGACATAAGTAATTACAAATCGGGCAAGCCATTCTGAAGATAACACCAAGACAGTTCTCCATTGTTGGTCGAAGAAAGACATAACCAATAAGATAAGGGGAAAAGGAGAAATGTAAACACTGCTTTATGAAGTGTTTATGAACTGTTTGGTAAGCGTGTGTGGGAGAGGTTGGATGTGGGTGTGTGTGTGTTGATAGATGTCTTTCTGCGTGCACACAATAGACCAGTTCGTAATTACTTCATGGGCAATTTTGGTCAAATGACCTTTCATTTCTTTCATCATGATAGGCAGATTTCAAAGCAAGATATTATGTAAGCTTGCCTTACATAGCAGGATGAAGAAATTGAATAGACCAGGTGACTAGAATAGCACACCAATGAACACTTAATGAAGGTATTTGTTGCATTCCTACTTTGAATGCATATCTTAGCATGTTGCACAATGTACTTGACACATCGGCGGATCCAGGGGGGGTGCGCAGGGTGCGCGCCCCCCCCCCCCCCTAATATTTGAGCGGCGCCGAAGGCTCCGCTCAAAATAAAAAAGTTTAAAAAAAAGTAAAAGAAAGAAAAGGCGCCGCTTGAAAAATTAAAAATAAAGGAAAGAAAGGAAAAAGGCGCTGCTTAAAAAAATTATACACTGATATAACATTATCAACAGTAAAGGAAAGACTATCCCCAGCAAAGCGTAATCATAATCATCTTCCTTATTGTTTCTTTTAACTACCCTTTTCACAACAACTTCGCCGGTAGCAGTGCGCTGCCTGCATATAACTGGCGCCAATCAAGAATAATCAGCGTCACCTTAATCTAAATCGGCGCCGGACAAGAATAATCAGCGCTATTTAGTTATATATCGGCGCCAGTCGAGAAAAATCGGCACTGCCAGAGTCTTAACCGGCGCCGATCAAGGATGATTAGCGCCACCTTAATCTAAATCGACGCTGGACAAGAACAATCGGCGTCATCTGGTTATAAATCGGCGCCGGTAAAGAAAAATCGGCGCTGCCTGAATTCTTAACCGGCGCTGATCAAGGATAATCAGTGCCACCTATATCTAAATCGGGGCTGCATGGTCAAGAATAATCAGCACCACCTGGTTAAAATCGCGCCAGTCAAGAATAATCGGCGCCTCCTGGTTCTAGATCTGCGCCAGTCGATTATGGATTGCCGCTGCCTGAATATTTCGTAACGTCGTTAAAAATAATCAGTACTACTTGTTTAAATCGGCGCCGGTCAAGACAAATCGGCGCTGCCTTTGTCTTAACCGGCGCCACCGAAATTTAAATCGGCGCCGGTCAAGAATGATCAGCGTCCCCTGATTTCAACAAATAAGCGCCGGTAGAATAATGAAGGGCCTATTGCTAACCAAATCTAGATCGGCGCCGCGGTCAAGAATGATCGTTTTGCCCTCCCCCAATAATTCCGCATGTGCCAAAACAATAAGATGGTAATGTTACACAGAAATTAGCAAACGAGATTGAGCTACACAACTCGTTCTTTATTAAAAATCGTGCTCAAATTATCCGCTCTTCAGATTTGAACATAAAAATTTTCAGCTCGCGCTTCGCGCTCGCATCATTTCTGTAGCAAAACCCCATACTTTTCATGATTAAATAGGTGAATAGAATGTCCCGTTTTTAGTTCTGAACCTCAAAAGAACTCCCGCTTCGATTTGCAGTAATCTTTTGTTGGATATAATCTTGTTCTTTATTAAAACGTACATTAAACTGTAATGTTTTCAGATCGAAATATCAAAATTTTAAGCTCGCGCTTCGCTCTCGCATTTTTTTTTAGATACCCATCTTAATCATTGGTACCAAGAATGCTTAGAATATCAAGCTTTCTGGTCAGAATATAAGTAAATTTCAGCTCGCCCTCGGCACTCGCATTATCTGTGTAGTGAGATTTGTATCCTCCTCATGAGTTACTACAAACAGTCCTAAACAGGCACCTTTTTCCTGTTTTCAGGTCAGTATACTTTAAAAATTTCAGCTCGCGCTTCGCGCTCGCATTAATTTGTCGGTGAAATATGTGTCTCTATCTCATGAGTCATATATATATAATATATATATATATATATATATATATATATATATATATATATATATATATATATATATATATATATGCATGTGTGTGTGCGTGTGCGTGTTTTGACAGGGTCAGGCATTACCCCTTTTTCTTTTTCAACATTTTCTTTTATGGCGCCGGAGAAGTGCAAAAATATGTGCGCCGCTCGGCAGTGCGCCCCCCCCCCTTTCGCCAAAAGCTGGATCCGCCTATGTGACAAACTGTGAAATACCAGTCGTTCGTGGAAGCATTGTTGTTTTTGTGGATGTAAATGAAAACGACAATTCAAAAGAATATATGAATAATCAAGACATCAAAGTTGGTGCTTATCTCATTAGATTTTAAAGCACCATGTCACTTTAGTACAAATGACCTTCTTCTGATCATGCGTAGAATCTTTTTATCATGCGCAGAAAGGAACTACGAACTGGCTTATTAGTTTTCTTTTTTTATACTTTGGGTCATTCTTCACCCAGCAAATTGGTGCAAATGAGACTTTACGCCCTTTGTCATGGCGGCAAAATATGCAGAGATAATATCTCTATCAGGACATACCATTTAAAGGGGAATCCAGCCTTGGCCATAAAATGTTGTGTTGGGAAGGAGAAAAATAAATTAAACAGAATGGTGAAAGTTTGAAAGAAATTGGACAAGCAATAAGAAAGTTATAGCTGCTTTAAAATTGAGATCACTAATACTATGTCAATTTCAAATTGGCAACTGGGTAAGTAAATTATGACAAGGGGCAAGGACAACTTTCCCATTGGCCATGTACTTTATTATCAGGGATTTGTGGTTTTCTCCTAAGTACCCATTCCTCTGGGGCAGTAATCTAAATATAACCCATGTAGTATATTGTTTTATGTCCTCATGAAAGAAAAATATAATTTGAAATCAAACTTTTGGGAAAAATGATATTTTAGCCATAATATGTATTGGAGTACATGGAAGAGTAGTCCTTGCCTTACATCACTATGACATCCCATATGCGGCCAATTTGAAATCTCCATGGGTATAGTGATTACCAATATTTACAACTTTTAAAAATTCATATCTTTCTTTTTGTTTGTCCAATATTGTTCAAACTTTCACCTATCAACTTGTCTGATTTTTCTTTTCCTTATAAAAACAAGTTTTTATTTGGGTAGGATTCCCCTTTAATCAATTATTAAATGTTCATACTTGAGATAAGGTTACTTTAAACTGATTGGATATTTTTTTTACTCACTTTTTAAAAACCTATTAATCGATAAATATGTGTTTTCTATTCCATCTTATCGCCAAACTGAAAGTCTGATAGCACCAAAAAAAATGCTTATAAAACACCTTCCTCGTCATGCAAGAATGAAGAAATGTTTCAATTTTTCACTTTAGTTTCGATGTTGCTCTTTCACTCCAATAATCAAGACAAATTAGTTAGATTAAGATATTTTTTTTGTTGTAAGCGCTTTTGGAAAAACGTGGTATATGTAGATTCTAATGATAATAATAATGATAATGATAAACATTCAATATCCACGTTTTTATTTTGTTTATATAGAAATAGAAGAGACAATGAAAAACAGAATGAAAACGGAGGGCCACAGCCGCTCGAGACTCAAAATTCGACCTACGGTCTGATCGGGAACGATGAACCAGATACAGGTGGTAACACGTATTCAGTAGAGAAGGAAGCATTTTCTAGTAAAGATGAGACCAATAATGGAATTGAAAACAAAGGACTTACGGAAGATGATCCTAAAAAGGAAGAGAAACCAGCACCAGTTGTTCAGATGACCGAACTCTGATTGATTGCATACGAACGATGTATGGACGTGAAATCAGCATTATTGTATCCTGTTTGTTGACGCCAAGAACGTGACGATAATTATGTGCATGAAAATTTAGAGCAGTGTGGAGAGGGTGAGAGAAAAAGAGAGCAAGATAATGTTGACATGGTCATTCTATGTTTACTCATGCACCCCATCAGTTGAATTGTATTGGATATTTTGTATACATTGTTTTTATGAAATTTCTTAATCTTGCCATTCCATTGATCTTAGCGGGAAATGATACCTTGCTACAAATAAATTGATAAAAATAGAAATGCATTGTGTAAATGTCTAATATATATATATATATATATATATATATATATATATATATATATATATATATATATGAATTAAATTATAGGGATTTGTTCTGTTTTAGACATTAAACATGTATTCTTGTGCAATCCATGTTTAAGCCCACCGATGAGTATTTGGTCCAGGACTTGTTTCTTATGATCGTCCAATGCAAATTGTATCTTGACCCAAAACAAAAGCAACTGTAAATATTACCATGCCTTCAAACAGTGCCTTAATGGTCTTTTGCATGGTCACGGCAAGTTACATTTATGTTACAGATTGCATTAATTATGACACTGTTGACGAAGGAAAGAAAATACGTAGATGGAAATGCGTAAAAGGCAGAGAGATTTTAAACGCTGCAGCTTGCATGGATGATAGTGACAATTCTATATCTTAAAACAGAACTGCGCAGAAAATTTGTGAACTATGCGAGTAAAATTAAAGATTGAACAAGACTGCCTCTTACCTTGTATACCCTCTTACATCCTGCACGGGGAAATGTCTAAGTCTATACCTTTATTCCAGAATTTTGCACAAGGCCAGCATGGTCAAAAAGACAAGGTCGAGACTAGCCTTATACCATGGTCACATTTGCTCTACGGCGGCCGTACGGTGAGTCGACACAGCCGTTTCAACATCTTTTGTACCAACTCCTTAGGTGGTTTGAATTGAAATTAATAAAACGGCTGTTGTCGACTCGCCGTACGGCCGCTGTAGATCAAATGTGACCAATGTATAAGGATTAGGCATTCAAGGCCACATTATACTCGAGGATCACAACACTACAAATGATTATATGTGTATATGTGTATATTGACCTTTTCTTACTTTCTTATCCCGAGGCCAAACCCAAGGGCTCAAGGCCATTGACTTCAGAGCTCCTATTCCTGGACCAAGTCAAAGCACAATACCACACTTCAAAATTGTTCTCGAGAAGTAAAACACCGCTTTATTCCGAAAGATAAAGATAATGGAAACTTTAAGGAGGACGCATTATGTTAAAAAAAAATAAATAAAGAGATGATTATATTGTCACACCCTTAAAATGTTGGGCGACATACTGTCCACACAACAATAATTGATTAAAACTTTATCAAATTCTGGGTAGTCTTAAACCAATAATGTGTGCTTTGGTTAGATTATTTTTTAACCGATTGTTGTGTGGACAGTATTTTGACATATATTTCAAGAGTGCATGAGATTAAAGATAAACGGCTGAAAATTGTTCGAATTACATTGTGGTAAATCTGTTTGACAGACGATTCCTTTCATAAGTTGTATTGTTCAAATTATGATTTGAAATATCTAATCGGAGAAATGGCGTATGGGTAATTTGTTTTTGATGAAAAATAATTCATTGATAATATAACTGAATGAATATTATGAACACTCATTCTAAATTACGGAAAATGCAATGCATGGAATTCAGTAGTGCCTAAATTACCAATGCGTATTTGATTTTGATTCTTGTGCTTTTCATGTGTATATCGAATTATTTTATTTCGAAATTTAGATTATGTTCTAGCCTTCAGTCTTAATTTTACATGAAATTTATTACAATAATGGATATCTAACTCTCAAATTTATGTTATGTTAATCCGGAATAGTATTTATTTACCCGTTTCCGTATACATATCACGAGCTGCACTGGTCTCATGTGTTTATATATTTTCAACGGAAAATGATTACTAGATTTGTATATTCTTTTTGTTTATCCCAGATACTTCAACTGGTCGTAAATTGTTACTTATTTTTTCATTTTTGTCTCGCCTGCATATAAGAGCGAAACGAGAGGCGCCGCTTTTTCAGACGGCGGCGCGCCGTCTGAAAAAGCTACATCAAACCTTTACCTAAGGTTAAGTTTTTGAAATGTCATCATAACTTGAAAGAATATAGATCTAGTTCGTGAAAGTTGGATATAAGGGTGATCAAGTATTCCTAAACATCCGTCCCGAGTTTTAGGTCACTTGATGAAGGTCAAAGGTTATTTAGGGTCAATGAACTTAGACCATGTTGGGGGAATTAACATCGAAATCTTAACCTAAGGTTAATTTTTGGAAATGTCATTATAACTTAAAAGAATATAGATCTAGTTCATAAAACTTGGATATAAGGGTGATCAAGTATTCTGAACGTCCGTCCCGAGTTTCAGGTCACATGATCAAGGTCAAAGGTTATTTAGGGTCAATGAACTTAGACCAAGTTGGGGGAGAATCAACATCAAAATCTTAACCAAAGGTTAGGTTTTTGTAAATGTAATCTTCTTTGGGGTCCTGAAATCTCTTATCAAGAGCAAAGTCCATCCCATTAAAAGTTGATTTCAATAAATAGACGAACATGAAGCAAACACAACACTAGATTATACTCCACCTTGTAAATGTGGAACTGCCGTTTTACTTTTATGAAATAAGAAAGAAACATAAAACAATCATATTCCACATAATAACATTAATTTGATGCTAATATGTGGAATATTATTTTAAAAATATGGGTGTGTGACATGTGTTATTTCATTTGTATACCAATGATTTGTGAAATTAAGCCAGACTTTGAACGGTTATGAATTCTTTGCAGCCAATTTTGTTTAAATTGTCACTATTATGCTTGTTTTATTCTATATATCAAGTCAACGCATTTACACTTACTGTTTTTTTTTTCTTCCACCTATAATGTTGCAATCACATTTTAATCAATGTACATACTATATTCTGTATATTCTTTATACATGTATATTTTAGCATTCATTGTAAAATTAAAACCGTGTATGAGAAATGAATCGATTATTTACTTTTGTCATACTTTGTTGTGGCCTGTACTTCTATCTTTAATTTATCCTCATTTTAGCAATGCTCACTTATTCTTACCAACACACTGTAAAAACTGTGGTGTTAAAACTGACACCAATTGGTGTTAGTAGAGTACCACACCCTGGGGTGTTAAAATAACACCCTAGCGATTGAACATAACACCAAAGAGTGTAATTGTAACAACCATATGTGTTGTAATAACACCTATAGGTGTAAAACTAACACCGGTGTAAAATAACTGTTGTGGTCCTCTATGTACACCGGTTAACACCACAGTTTTGCTGTGCACGAATCAACAGACTTACCCATTTTGTTTGTATAAAATATAACTGTAGGAATTATATCACTTAATGAATGAGAGATAAGGATTTTTTTTAATTGAAATAAAACTATGATCAAGATTAAGATCGGTGAGGATGTTGAACAATCTCAAAATCAATCTCATCAAATTCAAATAGATATATAGAGTATTAAAAAAATCAAAATGAAAGCATCTTGAAAAAGAGGAAATTATCTTGTCATTTTGTTGAATGAAATCTATTTTTAAAATTAACTACTAGTTTTTTTCAAAATAGAAACTTAGTGTCCCTTTGTATTGTTGAATATCGTCAGTATGAAATTGGTTGCATGTTGATGAAAAATAAATAGGGCTCACCTCTGGTTTCTTCTTCGACGCACACTTTGCAAATTTTGATAAAAATCTAGTGTATATTTAATCTTTTAACATTTTTATTTAAAATTGCTTTGATTAGTCTACATTGTGTGATGTACAGTGGTTCTAAAAAGTTAGTGAACCCCACCAGAAAATGGACTACTTCATGCTGAGTGATGAATGGAGACAACAACGCTACAATATTCGGCGAGCCAAGAGAAATATTGTTCATTGAATGTAATGTTTTATCACCTGAATTCACAATTAAATATATAAAACCTGGCAGAACTTAACAACTTGAAATATGTTCAATATCTGGTGGGGTTTACTGACTTTTTAGCACGGTCAGGAACCCAGCAGATTTTGCTGGTTTGCGCCGACCATCGAAGTGACAACAGCGGCCCGTCTTGCAAAGAGTTTACGATTGATCCAATCAATCGTACTTCTATGAAAATCCATCAGTGTCATGATTTTTTTACACAGGAAATTTGTAAAATGTCCCTTGTATACAAATGATATTACGCCAAATTGTCAAGAAATCAATGAATTTATGGATATACATTCATATCGAGATTTTTTTTAACAAACATGCATTTTACATGTGTACTTTGCTGGCTTTCCATAGTTGTGATTGATCGCATCAATCGCAACTATTTGTAAGATGGGCCCTGGTGGGTGTTTCATAAAGCTGTTCGTAAGTTAAGAGTCACTTTAAAAACGACTGGTGATCCTTTCTTGTGGTAAATGGTAATGGTATATTCATTGGCGATGGTTTAGCGCGTAAGAAATGTTCACCAGTCGTTCTTCAAGTCGCTCCTTACGAACATCTTTATAAAACAGCCCCCCTGGGACCCGTAACACAAAGCTTAGCAATGTCGTAGAACATTTTCTACGATTGATTCCATTGACTACAATGTACAATCAATCGTAAAAACCACGCGTACGATTAATTGCTAACCTTGTTACGGGATCCTGGTGTGCATGGGTGTGTGTGTGTGTACTGTGTTCTATGTAGTGGCGGCGCCATAGGGGGCATATATAATTATTGTTTTTTAAGGGAAAATGAAAGGAGCAAAACAAAGAGGGTAATAGGAGGAAGAGAGGAGAAAGAAGAGCATGAAATTAATATGTAAGTAGCGTGAAAATATATTACCCCTTTAATTGTATTGAGAAACAAAAAAAAAATAGTTCGTCTTGTCTTTCCCTTAATCAAACAGTCGTCTTGGCATCACCCCTGATATCATGTATACGTGCTGGTATATGATTAAGCCCCAACTCATTACCTCATGTTTTATATGAAAGCGGAAACACCTTCAATATAAACATTCAGGTTTGTAATGATTTGCATTATCTTTGCACTTTGGACTCTTATAGAGCATCGAGCATCACAGATGTAAGAATCGTGTATGTGCATTTGCAACGCTCGAAGAATAAACCGAATAAATAGTCATAAATCATCATGGTATTTTCTCACCAAGAAAAAAAAATCGCCCATAATGACTTCAAGATCACGTTTGGTAATATCCATATACCGTCCAAAATATTGTAAATGGCGATGGGGCAGAAGTAATTTGAAGTCCTTGTAATCGTACAAGAGGAGGGAGGGAGGAGAAGAAGAAAAGTGAGAGAATAAGAAAAAGAAGAAGAAAAAGAGAAAGGTTTTTTCCCCTACGGTATATTAATTCTTCCCGAATACGTTCAGACGGTTGAAAATATAGATGGCGCTGCTTCCTTTCGTCCAAAATTCTTGATTTATTATATCAATTCCTCTCGATATCAATTGTTTGCAGCGCGACACAATTAGATTTATAGGTAGTTCTAAGACATAGCATGAGATGAGGAGTATTGATAACATTTATTGAGACAATTCTTGATAATTAGAAAACAAAACACTCAAGCTTCCATTAAAGCCGACATGTATTTTAATTAATTCAAACTCACTGATTTTAATCCAGTATATTTTCTTCATTTTCCCAAAACACCAAAAATTGAAGTGAGATATGTTAAGTTGACCTTGTTACAATTCAGCTTTATCGCTAAATCGTCGCCGAGTATTTTACAATCACGACGCAAAACGTTTTTTACAACATACCAATTCCTCTAAAAATGCAAGTCAATCACAATGGACAGCTAACTGAGAAATTTTGTCGAAAACTGGTAGACCGGGACAGCAGGGGCCGATTGCACGAAAGAGTCTTTCCAAGGATCATCTATCGTGTCGCCCGTCTTTTATGATGCGTTGTATGCGGGAGATTATTTTCTGAAATGTATGATAAACAAATAAAATTTGTTAGCTAGCATATAAATCAATTTTTATACGATTTCCTGAAATATCACATAATTTTATCAACAAAGATTATGTTTACTTTAACGGATGAATAAAATATGTTTGCAGGTAATCTACTTAAAATGCGTTCGCATCATAATAACAAATGGGCGACACGGAAGACGGTTCTTGCAAAGACCCTTTAGTGAAATCGGCACCAGGTCGTCCAAAGATTCAGATCAGACCAAAATCGCAAATATGTCGTTTGTCGACAAAGGCTGTCATGTTATTGCAGGTCTTTTGTCATGTTTGATAAAAGATTATCAGTATTATAGAAAGTGTCTGCGTGGTGATTGCAAAAATTCCTACCTATCGGAGCCAACAGAATCCTATTAGGGTCATCGCTCACCTTACGACTGGTCGACTATCCGATTTAAGAACAAATCACATTTACCTCACTTTCTGAAAATATGAATGAAAAATATCTTTTTATTTGAGGTTCAAATTAGCTTTAAGAATATTAACATGGCTATTATAACAGTTTTGGATGAGTACGAAACTATATTTTGGCGTAAAAGGCCAAATTGGTTTTAAATCGTAGCCTTACAATTGCCGTGACTTTATTACGACTAGATATTGAATTCGCTTTTATGTTAATAAGGATGATAGCATAGTCACATATATCAATACATGTATTATGATGATTTAGAACACTGCTTAGTATGATATTTTCATGTCTAAATATTTGCAATTACTGCTTTAACGAAGATGGCGCTATATTAATATTCTTTAAATGGAGAAGTCCAGTGCTTAAGTCAAACTTCACCATAGAGGATTAGAATATATCTCAAGTAGGGTCAATGAATTACACTAAATTCCGAATGTAGCTCAGATAAAGCTCTCCGTAATTAAATCCTTAATTGAAAAGAAGCTGTATAAACCCAGTAATTTTCAATAAACTTATTTGTTCATTCCTCAATTTCTTTCATTGATTTGTCCGTTTTTATTTATGTATTTTCAGTATGACTTTCAAGTAATTGATTTTATAATTTGCCCACCATGTTTTATTCATTAATCAATCAATATCTATTATTTGATATGTCAAGACTTTCATTGATCTTTATAGGTCAGCTGATACGAGGGATAGTATTCCCTTTGACGAACAGTCATAGGGTTCAAAATTATACATGTTTGCTTCCTCGGAATCTATAGTAACAATGTTTTCATTTCAATAGACCAGTTCGTAGTTACTTCATGAACAATTTTGGTCAAATGACCTTTCATTTCTTTCATTATGATAGGCAGATTTCAAAGCAAGATATTACGTAAGCATGCCTTACATAGCAGAATGAATAAATTGAATAGACCAGGTGACCAGAATCGCACACCAATGAACACTTTTATGAAAGTATTTGTTGCATTCCTACTTTACATGCACATCATAGCATGTTGCACAAAGTACTTGGCAAACTGTACGTTCGTGGACGCATTGTTGTTGTTTTTGGATGTAAATGAAAAACACAATTCAAAAGAATAAATGAATAATCAAGACATCTAAGTTGGTGCTTATCTCATTAGATTTTAAACCACCATGTCATTTTAGTACAAATGACCTTCCTCTGATCATGCGCAGAAAGGAACTACGAACTGGCTTATTCTTCGTGATTTTAATCCAGGTGCACACATTATTAGAGCCTCTAGCAAGCATTTGGGTGCTGTGAAAAAGTATGGAGTGTACATTCTGGTCATTGAATTAATGATTATTTTTCGAATCCAGATATTTTGCCATGGATCCAACTGTAAATGGACATTGACGAATACTATACAGTCTATTCTTTCTTTTTAATCTGGTAAAATTATCACAGTGAGACATCCCAACATGAATCGCTGAAAACATATTTTGGAAAACTTCACCTAGAATCACAACCTACAAAAAGTGTTTAGCCCGATTTTAAACACCAAACTTCTTTACCATCCCATGGTCAATAAGCTCATTTTAATGAAAAAAGAACCTTGATTCTTTTGTAACAAAAGGACATTCTTCTCTTTGAGGATAACGCAATGGCCCCGTTTAGAGAACTGCTGAATTTAACGAGCCAGGTAGTGGACCCAGAAGCGATTATCACGTCTACGCGCATACTTTTGCATTCATCGTGACATTTTACAAGTCATGTTCTACATAATACAATTCAGTTTTGTTGAGCCAACTGTTCCATCCCCTCTTCGTCGTATTTCACGCACGCAATTACGCTCACTCACCCTTAATACCACGCACACCCTCATATACGCCACGAGATTTCGCGGGTGGAATTGAATAGAAAAGGATGAGCAACGACGCGAAATCCACACACGCGCCGCTGATTCGCAAATGAGTTTTGAGGCATGCCCATTTTCAATTTTCTCTTTTAAACAGTCATCAATTTACGTAGAGATTTTCGTTGACACATGTGGCGAACAAATGCGGCCGCAGAGAGAGAGAGAGGGGGGAAATTTTGCAGCGCACGAATGCAATGTTTAGATCTGTCATTGGCAGGTCGAGCTTCGCTCAAGTTTACATGTGCAATTTGACGGTCAAATTGGATATAATGTTTGATGGACTACCCTCGATCTTTTCTGGCCGCTCATGTTGATGTCTGAAAAGAGCTGTGAATCTTCTTTACCATGAGGTGCCCCTTGACGAGTATCAAATGAGAAAAGGAGTTTGTTTCTTCACTGGAGGCCGACGGGGACGAATGTTTTTACAACTCTATATTGGATAACGGATCACGGTACGTTTTGATTATTAATTTTGTTTCATATTTGTGTCCTATTATTAATTAATGCTATTTCCCCAGCTAATATTTAAAAAACAGTACGTCAGCGCTAGTGCCTCAAGGTCAAGCAAAATTAGGTTCATGGCATAAAAGGATGCATAGACTTGTGGGGTGGGCCTAAAATCAACTAACAAGTGCATAAAAATATGGTATTCTTGTATCAGAGTCAGTAGTATTTGCATTTGGTCGAAGAATGGTACGAATTTGCAACTGCAAATTCCTTGCATGAATACCATACCAAATAAAAGTTACATGTCAATTGACTTCTATTTTTCAAAACCTTCTGAAGGCACAAAAATGAATAAAAATAGTATTCAAAAGTGGAAAGAAAAAATGTCAGTCAAGAGAAGATTTCTCTCATCGGCGTTCCTCCACTGGATCGAGGCGCATGAGTTTGTGAATGAATGTAAAATGACCTTGTTCGGAAGAAGGAAAACAAAATGAATCGAGTCGAAATTGTTGGCGTCTGTGCTTCTGTTTTTCCTCTCGAGCGATACACCGACTTCATTTTCATTATTCACAAGAAGCAATAATAAAAGCAAGATCTCTTCGACAAAACTAGATGCCGAGCTGAGGTAGTCGAGATGCGCTTCAAAATAATAATGAAGTGGCGCAGTGGATGTATTGGTATATTGAACGCTTGGGAACTCGTCCAATGATGAAAAATGCATGAATATCAAGGGGTATGAAAGAGGCAAGGAAGTGGGTGGGAAAGGCATTAGGTTGTACTCCTTTACCTTTCTTGGACCTTTTTGAAATATAAAACATAATTATATTGGATGATAGCATCCAATGAATAGCATTATCTTTGCCGAAAGAAGAGGGGAGATAAGGGCAACTTTCACAGATCAGTATGAGGCACCCCACTCGTGTATTGAAAGCATTTGTAGGCCTGGACTCGAAGAAGAAGAAGAGAAAGAAGGAGGAGGAGGAGAGGAAGGAGGAAAAGGAGGAGGAGGAGAAGAAGGAGAAGGAGGAGGAGAAGAAGAAGGCCGATGATTTTGCTATTCGTGTTTTATTGAAATATTGTAAGCCCTTGAGTACAAACAAAAAATCTATAAGTTACCAGTTGTATTTTCATGTCATTACACACATGCTTGAACCTTTTCACTTTTTTATAGTCTGCAGATTTACTAAGAAAACGGTATCGTTGTATCTAATCCATTTTTTCTAACTGAACGTTCTTAGTCTTGTTTTATTTAATTATTGAAGCGAATTTTCATAAAGGTCGCTATTACCTTTTTGAAAGATGTGACTATATTTCCATTATGGCTAATACAGGGGCGGATACAGCTTTCGCCAATAGGAGGGGGGGGGACGAAAAATGTTTTCATCAAAATTTTTCTCGATTGGCTGCTATAATCTGATTTTTTGGGGGGTTTTCAGGGGGGGTAGTCCTAATTAAGGTTGAAGTTTTAAGAATATGTTAGTTTTTATTGTTATAAACAAGATAAGGTATCTCATGTGGTCTTAATATATAATGCGAGCGCGAAGCGCGAGCTAACATTCTTTGATATTTTATGTCCTTATATAGAACTGAAGATTCTGTTTTATAATCATGAACAAAGATAAGAATTCAACTAAACAATGCGAGCGCGAAGCGCGAGCCGAATTTTTATTATAGTAACGTGAAAAGGGACTCGATTAGAACTGTTTTTAGTGATAAAGGAAGAGGATTCAGGTATCACTAATAAAATAGAAATAAAAAAATTTTCAAATTTCATCCTTATTGTTCTTGAAACCATGAAAGCTTGCCAGGGGTCTGTCCGACAACATTATATACAATTCATGAAAGTAAATTATATCATGTTTGAAGTTGAGTAATATGTTGAATGCATGCCTCTCTAATACCTCAGTCACATTTACTCTACAGTCGCCGTACGGCGAGTAGAAATGGCCATTTTATCAATTAATTTTTATTCAAATCACCTATATGTAGCTGTTACATAATGTTAAAACGGCTGTTTTCGACGCGCCCTATATACGGCCGCCGTAGAGCAAATGTGGCTCAGGTATAAGATATGGTAATTGCCAATTCGTCTATTGCAAACTCGTCCACTCACCACGTGGTTTATTTTCATTTAGTCTAATGTCATCCGTCCATCAACATTTCGTCTAACAACCATTTGGTCCAATTATCACTTAGTCTAATTACCATTTCGTCTATGGCCATTTCGTATCACAACCAGTTGGTCTAACATCCATTTCATTCATTTTGCACAGTTAATATACTTAGTACAATATAAGCGAAAGGGTGAGTGGACGAATTGACACTTAGACCCCCCGGCTTTGACCATGTGGATAGTGGACGAACCGATGGTAGACCGAATGATAGTAGACGAGTTGACATTTTGACGAATTGGAAATAAACCTAGGAGATTCTCAGAAAAGAAATATCCATACATTTGAACCACGTAGTACACAGGCCTATATGGCCATCGTCTTGACGTCAAAACTGAGAAGCCTAAGTAGGCAGCTGCTCTTTCCCTCTTTCTAAACTTTTCTAAATCGGCTCTCGGGATATTTGGCATGTTTGAAGTAGCACTTGTGCTCATGTAACGAAAACACAGTTCGCCCATACCTCTGTTTTGCAGACCCAGATGCCAAATTCAATTGCAACATGAATCTATAATCCCGTGGGCTTCGATTCCATGTAAGGATAGGCAAGAAGGAGGGGGTGACGAGAATTGTAGATTAATAAGAGATCCTCCTTTAAAAAAATGTATTTGCTTTTCATTACCTTATATGCAGTGCATCCCAGAGGCCCCCCCCCCCCTCCATCCGAGCGAGAATAATCGGTGATTTATGACTAACTCACAAATATTATTGAAAATGGTGTTACACATGCAGTGAAGCTTGAGTCTCTTCTTTCATTTTTGCGCAACTCAAAACCTATGTGAGTGAAGCGAATTAAAAAAAACGATGTAAAAAATCATTTAGTGACTATATTCCAAAGAGAGAATCACAAATCATAAACAAGCCAAATGCCTATTAAAATGTATAAATTTGAATTTTAATCACTAACATGTTTCTCAACAACTAAAATATAAGCACCTCTGACCTCTCATTTCATTCATATTAATTTCAAAAATCGAAATCTTATCACATCGAACAATCGAAACAAACTCTAACTCTAGTTCGTTTCAGTATATAATTTATCGGCTAAAACAAAACTACAACCAACCTCCGTACCAATTATCTCTTCTTTATTCAATATAACTGGTCAAATTCAACTTAGCAAGGTAATCGCCCTGCCCACAATATATCAATACTCAAAACATATAGACCCCACTAAACGATTTTTTTTTTGTGGGGGGGGGGGTTCAGCACTGAAGTTACACGTATAGCAAAATAAAATTGCTTTACGGTAGTATATCTGAACAAGCTTTTTTTAAATAAAATAATGTACTGCATTTTACCTTTCGTCATGTTACCCCCTATTGACATCGTTGATTGATCTGATAATGTTCAGATCTTTAGACAGTGATGTTATTTCTCCTATTATTGTACCACATTAAAAAAAGCTCGGATCCCTGTAGACTTACTTGCAGTAAAAAAGTCCGATATTTTTCAATATTTAGATATTATACAATATTTTAACATAGGCCTAACAGGGTTTTCTTAATGTGTTTACCCCGTATTGACCTTGAGCAATTACGACCGTTTCAGGCAAGCAGCTATGAAATTATGGCAGAAACATAATCAGGTCGTAACATCATTTACAAAGGGTTATTGCAGTCGTTGAGGGAGATCCTACATACATAAAGACCATTATTTCCATTACGTGTATACCATTTCGATGCATTCGATACCATGATGGAGGGTAACAACGAATGTTGTCAGCAGGGTATGATGGCATGTGGCTCAAGTACGATAAAAGAGGATGTAGAAAGGCAATTTTCTCAAATTTTCAAAATCAATTTTGGTTTTGAATCCCATGCTCAAGTTCAAGCTCCGTCTTCGATATTACGATAGAACGATAACCGGTAATATTTGTGATGAGCTAATAACACTACAATTTCTTTATTCATCAACATTTTGCTATCATAAGTTTCTTTGGTGTGTTATGCGTTTCTCTTCCGCTATGTAAAATGAAATGACGAAAAAAAATACAGTCACGTTGTGTTGTTTTATTTTCAATATACCCAATATCAGATCCTCAAGCCCTTCATAAAAAAAGAGTTGCGATCAAACGACATGTCCTTTAGGTACGCAAATGTAGCGTATGTACGTCTCATTTGATAACGGTAGATTCATTGAGACTGACATTTATTAAATTGTCATAAAGACATTATTATTAGAAGATGAGAGAACAGTAGATAGTAGATTTAAGGAATGATGAAGCAAGAAAAGAATGGGGCAAGAATAAAGTTCTTCGTGGTAAAACCCTGAGTACTATATCACCGAATGGCGATATTTTTTATTTATTAAGTTATCTATTGTAAAGAAAGTAGTAAAATAATAAAAGAGCAATTAAAATGTTTTATTCTTGATACACACAATCGCTCCAGTAACACACTAACAATGTGTGATAGTAATGTAATTCTGAGCAGGGAATTGATTTATGTTGGATTTTCTCTCTCTCTCTCTAGCTAATATGACAATTATGTTTCTTTATCAGGAAGGGAAATGGAATAATGTCGAATGTTCATTGATAGTACTGTAAGTAAGGCGCATCGGTCAGCATTAAAATTCTCTTCTAAATATACATAGGGAGCTCGGGTTAGGCCTATTCTAAAGGTGAATTTAAAAGCCCCTTTGTCAGTCCTTACCCTCGAACATTGTATAGATGATTACTTTCTTTTAAACTTAATATCAACTGTCTGTATATCGTGCCAGTGTGAGAATCGTAGATGTTGAAACATAATTGTCCACACAGTTTCTTTCACTAAATATCGTTTTATGTGCCATGTTACCCAGTAAACTTTGTGAAATGGAATTATTGACTCAGTTTTGCATATTAATGGAAGTGAGAGAAACGAGACAGAAATTTCTATATTTCTTTGACAATAGTCATTGTTTTACCAAAATACAATTGCTTAGTTAAATAACCATTACTTATCAATAGAAACAGTTTCATTTTTGGACACAGTCATTCTCCCCTCTCTCTCTGGGATTTTCCTGAATAAATCCCTTTCTGATAACCCCCTCTCTTCATGTGCCCCTCTACATATCATGTAGTTCCCCTCTCTCACTGGAATCCAGCAATGAAACTCCCAACATAATATGAAGTATTCTATTAATTATTTTTCATTCAATTACAATTCGAAATATTACCACTAAATTCAGCAACAGAAGGGAGAAAATACAAAAAAATATCACAGAAATGAATTACCCCTAGAATGAAATGGAGTAACAAGTAACTTTTGTATAATATGGAATCGATTCGCGGAGGATCGCATTAATTGGCACATATTCGAGGCAAACTTGTTACTTTTCTTTATTCACAGGAGACATCATTCGTTTGTACCATGATCATTTTAACACTTCTTGCCATTTATTTTAAGGCCTAAACCATAGATCATTTCATGTATCTATCGTGTTTTTGCAGCAATTTGGAACACCTTTTTTTCGTTTTTTTAAGCAAAATCCGTTTTAAATTTTCTTGATAGTCACTGATTTAGTAATTCCATGAACTACAGATATTTCACATAAAATTGCGTCATCAAAATTTTCAAACATTATGTCTTAAGCCCCTTTCACAATTGACGTACGACCATTTGCGACCTTTTGATCGTGCGACAGGCATCAATCGCTAGTCATCTCATAAGATCGCACAGAGGCTTTCACAGTTGCAACAGCTGTCGTACAACAAAAGCAACTAGTAAACCCCATTGCACGAGTAAGTCGCATGTGCTCTTATTGTGCTGGTGCGATCACATGCGTGTGTTGCACGAGGGATTGCGAGTGGAACGGTGGCATAAATGCAAATGAAACGGTAGTGCAATGTTGTAAGCCGTTGCGATCGGTCTTGCAACAGTCTTATGGCCCATATATTATCGCACCCAGTCGCAAGAGAGGTCTCGGTACTTTTAGGTCGCTAACTTATGCTAGGTTCCCACTGCCGATCAAACCAACACAACCAAGCCCGATCAAGCCCGATCACCCATTTTTCCCCGACCAATCCCGACCACATGCCTAAACACGAGCTCTTCCCGACCGCTATTTGACCATTCACGACCCATATTCGACCATTCACGACTCCTTCACGACGTACAGTCGACCACTACTTAGATCTCTTCTCGATCATTCAGATCTACATACGATCCCAACGCGATCCCTACTAGACTAGCTGGACGTCCATCCGATCTCTACACAATCTAGACCCAAGCAGATCAACTTGTTCGAAAAGAGATCCAAGATCAGTGGTGAATTGACTGTGGTTGCACAAACATTATCGTCAGCTGATGGTACAGTACTCATTTTTTTACCAGGGTTCAGTTCATCTCAAACTTGAAAGAGATGGAAATCGAACAGTTACAGTTGTGGGCTAGGTGGTTAGAGCTCCAGAGAAACAGGGTAATGGCTGTGGTTCAGCTCGAAAAAGAAGAAGTTGATGAACGTAGATGCAGGAGGACGCGTAGGCAGCAACGGCACAGGGAAACCTGCAGAGGCGTCGATCCTGGGGGGGCAGGGGGGGGGCGATCGCCCCACCAATGAAAATATTGGGGGGCAAACATATCATTTTGCCCCCCCCAATAATTCTTGATATGCATAAAAACAACAAGATTGTAATGTTCAGCAAGCGAGAATGAGATACACATCTCGTTCTTTATTTAAAATCGTGCTCAAAATGTCCGCTTTTCGGATTGGAATACAAAAATGTTCAGCTTGCGCTTCGCGCTCGCATCATTTCTGTAGCAAAAACCCATACTTTTCATGATTAACTAGGTGAATGTTAATGTCCTGTTTTCAGTTCTAATCCTCAAAAGAACTCCTGCTTCGATTTGCAATCATCTTTTCTTGGATATATATTTTGTTCTTTATCAAAAACGTCCATTAATAAAAGTGTCATTTTTCAGATCGAAATATCAAAATTTTCAGCTCGCGCTTTGCGCTCGCATCTATTCTTCTTTTAGATACAAATCTTAATCCTTGTTACCATAAATGCTTAGAATATCAAGTTTTCAGGTCAGAATATAAAGAAATTTCAGCTCACTCTCGGCACTCATACTATCTGTGTAGTGAGATATGTATCCTTCTCATGAGTTACTACAAACGGTCCTAAACAGGCACGCTTTTCCTGTCAGTATTCTAAAAAAAAATCGCGCTCGCATTAAATTGTTGGTGAGATATATATATATATATATATATATATATATATATATATATATATATATATATATAGTGGTTAAGGCACCGGCGTTCAAAGCTGGGGGCCCGGGTTCGATTCCCAGCAGAGACATTTTTTCGGCATCATCAATTTTTCCAAAGGGTACATGTAGATAGCTCTGGGGAACCTTGATTTAAGCTACGCCTACCATTGTTCTCTTCATCCATTTCTTTACAATATTTAAATAAAAAGGAGTTGTCAAAAGCTATTGTACATGTATAACTTTACACACACACACACACACACACACAGATATATATATACATATATACATATTTATGTGTGTGTGTGTGTGTGTGTGTGAGGGAGGGTGTGTATGTGGGCGGGTGTTTTGTACGATCGAGCGCCTTTGGAACGTTAATGATTTTGCCCCCCCCCCCCAATCTGAAAAATGGATCGACGCCCCTGGAATCTGGGTGAGGCAGTGGTTGACTCGGAGACCGCTCTTTGGACAATATGAACAACTGCTGAATGAGCTCAATAGAGAGGACCCTAAAGGGTTTTAAAATTTCCTGAGAGTGGACGCCGACATATTTGGGGAGCTTCTTGACCGCATATCGCCTCGAATAAAGAAGCAGGACACTAACTTCAGGTAATTACACCTTTTTAAAAGCATGATGAAATAGTCGTTTCAAATATAAATCTATTGATACTCATTTCGTAATTCTCTGGGAGTTACCACAGGAAAGTTTCTACAATACTTCTGCAAGATCACTCTGCTTGTTTACGATACAGGTCGTCATTTAGTGCAGCAAAAAACTTCGAAATAGGTCAAGGTATGATATTTTCATCTTCAAATTTTGCTCTGGTGTGAAAATTCATTTTTCAAGGAATGTTGGGGCGTGTTCTCATAGTGAAGAGGTGATCGGTAAAAGTACTTCAAATAGGAAGTTTTGTAAGTGGGCTAGCCACACAAACACTAAAAACGACCACTGTGTGTTGTGTATGGGTGATACTGTGGCCACAATGAACTGGTCAGTCCAATAATGTGTGTAGGTAATGGGGGACACCAACATGGCGACTGTTTGTTATGAATGGCAGGTGTCACAGGAAAGTCCTTGACAAAGCATCTTCTTTTATGTAATGAATCTAAAAAAATGACTGCAGAAATAAGAATAAATATGGGCCTAATTTCCTTTCTTTTTTTCAGAAAAGTTATTTTTAAAGCACTTCAGAACATTTATGATTTAAAGCATCATTTATTATTGCAAACAAAAAGACATGCTTTCAACCACATCTGGTTCATATTGTTTTAAAATGATGTTAAAATCATTGGCTACATGTTTTTCTGTAAGAAAAGTGTTTGAACTTAGCATGACAATCCCATTTTTACTAAAGTTTTCTTGCAAATAACATGATTTGTAACTGTCCCTCATTACCTACACATTTAGGTAATGAGAGACCTTTGATGATGACGTCATTAATCCTCATTATCTTATTAATCAATTAATTTGTGTTCTCGATTTTGTTACCAAATATTGAGTTGAAGTTGCTGAAGAGGAAAAAATAACTTTTAAGAGTGTGTCATTTTCCATGTTCATGTAAATTATGCAAATGAGCTTAACGGTCTCCAATTACCTACACTTACCCTATGTGAAGAGCTGCAAGTAGTCACCTGTTATCACTCCCAATTCCAGAACTGATTAATTTTAATATCAATAATAGGCCTACTGGTACGAAGAAAATGTGATAAGATCAGCACGTAATTGTGTCTTTGCCCTTGGTTGAGTTGCGATCCGAAAGATCGAGTGCGGTCGAGAAGTGATTGGGATGTGATCGTAAAGCAGTCGAGAAGTGAGCGAGTTCGGTCGAGTAAGTGTTCAGGGCAGACATGTATCGGTCGTGAAGCAGTTGAGTTGTTGATCGAGTTAATCGGGAACCAATCGTGTAGAAGTTGTGTGTGAATCGAGATGCTCGGGTAGTGATCGGCGGAAAAAATCCACCCCGACCAAACTAGACCTCTACACGATCGATTTTCGATCAACTCGATCTCTACTCGATCAGTACACGATCGCTGTACGATGGCTTGCCTTCACGACTCCTACACGATATTTTTTGGCATGCCAAAAAATGTCGTGTAGGAAGCCAGATCGATACCGATCAAGGTAGACCGACCCCGATCGCCCTTGCTGACCGAGCCCGACCAGGCCAAAATAGCTTGATCGGGCTTGGTCGGGCTGGTTTGATCGGCAGTGGGAACCTAGCATTATGTGCAAGTGTTGTGCGACCACCAGTCGAGTAAATCCGACTTCTTAGTCGTGCCACCTCTCGCACCAAGTCGTACAACGTTGAACAACACTCGCACGATGATCGCCCGACCGATGGTACGACCCCGGGTACGGCCTAATGCGAGTGAATCGATCGTATTTGATCGCGTTCGGATTTTGAACATGTTCAAAGTTCAATTGTGACCAGTAACGACCACCTCGAGTTCGTGCGACCGTCTACAACGACTGCCAGTACTCGCAAGACAACAAGAGATCAATCGTACAACAACAGGAAAAAAAACTGTTGCAGGCGGTCGTAAACTGGTCGGAAGTCAATTGTGAAAGGGACTGAACGGTCGCATACATGCGAATTCAACGGTAGTGGAATGTTGTAAGCCGTAATTTCGATCGGTCTTGCAACAGTCTTATATAATCGCACCCAGTCGCAAGACTGGTCTCTATAGGTCTCTAGGACATGTGCAAGTGTTGTACGACCTCCAGTCGACTAAATGCGACTATACTTAGTTGTGCCACCTCTCGCACCAAGTCGTACAACGTTGAACAACACTCACACGATGATAGCCCGACCGATGGTACGACCTGATGCGAGTGAATCAGTCGTATTTGATCGCGTTTGGATTTTGAACATGTTCAGAGTTCAGATGCGACCAGTCACGACCACCTCCGACCACCTCGGGTTCGTGCGATCGTCAACAACGACTGCGAGTGCTCGCAAGACACAAAGAGATCGATCGTGCAACGACAAGAAAAAACTGTTGCAGGCGGTCGTAAACAGGTCGTACGTCAATTGTGAAAGGGTCTTAAGTAGAGACCTGTGCGATTGGTCTAGCGGAATATGATAAACATGCACAGTACTTGAATATTTACTGGCAAAATCTTTTACAGAATTAGTTTTGAAAATGAACCTTTGAATTTGTTTTGAATAATGAAAGAAATCCGTATTTGTATTTGTATTATTTAATGCCTAACCTGTATTTCAGAAGAAAATTTATCGCTTACGAGTATAGAGATTAAGGTGGGAATTATTAGATCAATGAACTCTGAGGTGATCATTGAGTTTTGAAAACATATAAACTTGAAAGTGTTTATGAGGGCGAATGGAATTGGTCTCCAATTTGTATTTTTTAAGTATTTGTGATCACGTGATTCAAGGTAGATCGAGTTTAAGTTTACTATAAAATTATTGATAAGTGGATGTCCTATTTCTCTTATATTTCACATTCATAAACAACCTAGCGATGACCTAGTTGAAGGTTGAACATCTGCTGTCCTTGTTGTTCTTTTTTCCTGATTTGACATCTCGTTTCCGTGTGTTTTATTTCCATCTCTTTCATCTTGCACCGTCAGTCGATAAAAGTATAAAAAATTAATGAAAACTTCAGTGTAATAGGTCATTCTATAGTTTCCATATATGCCGTTATCCCTCGCTTTTATGATGCGATTTTAATATAGAGAAACATTCTAAACGCATTAAATCAACAATGTCATTAAAGAAATAATCTTTCAATATCATTTTGAACAAGCCAGTTGTTGCCTATTTACGGAGTGTCATACACCAGAGATCTTCTAATACAGATTATCCAGGGATTCATCTGCTACACTCTGCAAGAGAGTAGCAAAATAATTTTTTTTCCCCAAAAAGACGTTTTATCTGGTCTTGGATTCGAATCTTCAATCATTAGTAATTTAACCAATGTATTCAGATGTCAAAGATTTATCATTGTGATCGACTTTAATGGAGTGCTTAATAGATGATAATGAAGAGTGAAATGAATCATGTTATAATAAAACCTAACACTCTCTGGATAAAATTGTTTTCATGGAAGTTTGTTTTCTAACTCCAATTCGTATATATAATTATTATACTCATATATAATCACATATTTTGTGTATACCATGTATATGCCATATGCCCCCCCCCCCATATTGGCGGAACAAAAAAAAGAAAAAAGGGGAAATAAAGAGAAAAAAAGAAAAAAAAGGATAAAGAGAGGGGAAAAAAGAAGGGGAAACACAAGAGGAGGAAAACGAGTGAATAAAATAAGGGATATAAGATTTGCGCTCGCATTGCCTTTTAGGTGATTTACGTATCATACTCGATATGGAGTTTAAAATAATAAAATTTCAAAGTCAATATACAAACACATTTGAGCTCGGAAATTGAATTTTCATTAATTTGTTTGATTTACAAATTGATTTTTAAAAAGGGATCTGTAAAAATTTCTGTTTTATGATCTGAATATTAACATTTTCTGCTTGCGCTGCGCGCTCTCAAAATTTGATTTTCAGGTACCTATTATTTTCCTGTATTCCATAAAGTTATCAAAATTTCCCTATGCAGATCTAAAACAAACTATTTAAAATCCACATTTGATGACAGTTTATGAAAAATTTCGACTCGCGATTTCTGCTCGCATTGATTGCAGAAAGATATTAACTCATGCATCTTATTCATAATCACAAAAGTTCGTTAAATGTCCATTTTTAGGCCATAATATTAACAGAATTCGTTCTCCCATGCTTAGGAAGAGAAATAGGAAGATAGTCATCAATTTCATATGATGACACAATGTCCTTATAGAATGTGCTGGTCCTATGTCAAAACTCAACGTAACAATAATGAAACATATCAGCTCTTTTTTAACTGATCCATATCCACCTCACAATTTTCTCACAAAGTGCTTGAAATACAGAGCTTGAATTAAACCTTTTTCAGATCGGAATGTCATATATTTTTAGCTCGCGCTTTGCGCTGGCTTTTTTTGATTTTCATGATAAGAAAGGTATTAAGAATACCCAAATTCTAGGTCGAAATCTGAAATACGCGTTTATTCAGATACACAGGTTGTTCTCTATTTAAATCTTTATCCAGTTACAGATCACACTATCAAAAATTGTCTGTACGCGCTTTGCTCTCGCATTATTAATGTAGGGAAATTTCCAATTACTCATCTTTTTCATGATCTACAAAACATGAATAGAGTGTCCAGAATTTTCCCGCTCAAGCTTCGCGCTTTCATCAATTGTTTAGTTATATACTTATCCTTTTCACGATGACAAAAAGTGCTTTTATTTCCATTCTTCAGGTAGAAATGTCAAAATTTTCAGCTCGCGCTTCGCGCTCACATTTATTTGATAGTTAAAATATGTAACGTCTTCATGGCTAATAAGCACCTGTTAACATATCCTTTTTCTATCAGATCAAAACGTATATTTAAAAAAAATATCTGCTCGCGCTTTCCAATTATTCGGCCTTTTCATGATTTAAAAAATATGAATAGAGTGTCCCATTTTGAGGTTTAGATCTCGATATTTTTTGCTCGCGCTTCGCGCTCGCATCAATTATTTAGTTGGATACACATCTCGTTTAGGATCATAAACATTGCCCAAATGTTTGAATATTAAGACAAAGTACATAAAATAAACAAAAAAACAATATATATATATAAAGCTAAGAAGTGACTATTAGGACTACCCCTTCAAAGAAAAAAAAAGTATATCTTCGAGCGGCCGATCGGGGAAAATGTGGCTGAAAAAAAAATCGCCCCCCCCCCCCCATTGGCGAAGGCTGGATCCGCCCTTGTATACCATGCCTGTTTGAGATGGTATAATGTCCCTAAAACGATCAATAAATGTACCCTATAGACAGCCCCAGATATTACTTAGTATTCAGGTGTTGGAGGTGGAGGTCACGTAGGAGTCATACTTACAGACATTACAATGAACATGACAAATATAATACAGACTAAATGAAATATGATTATCGTTCCGAATGGTCAACAATAGGTCAGTTGGCGTCAACTCTTGTTTTCCCCCACTCATCGAAGCAACTTTAATCCACATATTGCTCACGTCGAAATTAGCATTTAGCATGTTTAGGGCAAATACAACGGGGAATAGGGACGTTTCGTTTTATTAATACCTGATGGCTTTTACAAAGGTCGTTAAACCTTATATATTGCGATTTCTTTCTTCAAATCGGCAAATAAAGTCTGCATGGAATGGATGAGTTCTACACGAACTTGAGACGTCTGAGGAGCGTTTCATTTGAGCTTAATAAAAATCATCCTTTAGTGTATTTAACTTGGTAATATAAGAGCAATGTACTGATAAATCATGTATTTATGGCACTTAATTATGTGATTGGATTCTAATAGATTTACAATATTTCTAAATCTGTGCAAGTTTGAGGATTGCTGCGTAATGTTCCGTTTTAAAATGTTGTCAAATGGAAGTCGAATTTATCTAAAATAATGCAATGTTAAAACAACAAAAAATGTCTTTGTTCTAGCCAAATGCAACTGGAAATATTTACACGGCATTAGAATTACTCTAACAATAGTCATACCCAGCTCACACTTTTGTGTGGTTCTTTTAACGATTTTGAATTAAGAGTGTATTTGTGGTTCACACTCATTAGTTCTGGTTTTAATTCTGAAAGCAAACGGCCAATATCATCACAATGTTTACAAAGAATCACATCCGATTTTCATTTGAAATTGTGTAAAGATATATCTAAATCCTTCATATCGCCGTTTGAGTTTGCACATTTTCAACCAACTTGATAGTTGGTCGAATATCACTGTTTTCACCCACATTGTCAAAGGGATACATTACATATTTCGATAATGCAAATTATCATTTTTTTTAAACTATCCATTCCAATATATTTCTGATATTCTGCAGTTCTGTAGCGTCTGGGTATATCAATTTCTTTGTGTTTTCCAAAGCGGGATCCAAGGAAATGCTCCTTTAATACAAGGCTTTTGGGTTTTGTCATAATAACACTCGTGTCATATAATGAATTTATCATTGAAAAGGGTCACTTTTAGTAGATATATCCTTCTCATTTATTACGTCCATACAATTCCCTTGCAATGTTCATTATTATAATCATGGAGTTATCCATCTGAGAAAATCAGTTGAAAATAGAAACCGTGTGTAAACAGCGACTGTTCGGACACAGGTATTGTGTTTAAAATCATACACAAACAGCAAAACAAATTGCATAAATTTGTTACTTTATTTTTTTTATTGAATACACGTTAAATAGTCTATTTTAGAAGTAATTTTAGAAACACTCAGCTTTGTATCGTTGTGCTCTAAAGGGTACTGCCCTCCTAGTTCGGATTACAATAAAACTTATCAATATGACTTAAGGTTCAGTTAAGTGATGACCCCACATCACAAACACCCATTGATTTATTTAAGATTATGTATAAATATGACAATCAATTTTTAAATAAACGGTTCTTGTTTTCTTTCTATGGTAAAATATTGGTTTAGCCTATATCGTTTCATGGTCATCAAAAGTGGGAATAAAGCACCTGCACAAAATATCAATATTTTCGATATCTGATATTTATATCATTCATTAATCTATGACACCGATATGTTGGGGGATAAAGTTTCCTAGAATGATAATTGTCTCCATCCCTATCCTTCCCTCCAGCAAGCTTCCTTCTCTACATCTTCCCCTTTCCCTCTTTTCCATTATCGTTCTCTTTTATGATACAGCGAATCGTGTTCTATTGTTATGCACCTAATCATTACCACCCCGTTACCCCCCCCCATACACTTTCCCCTCTCCCACCATCTCCGTGACCTCTCCCATTTTCTTTTTATACACTTAGCATTACAAACATTCGAAATTATCGGCTTTGCATAGAGACCAATCGAATTTAGGATTGAACCTAATTTCTAGATATTTATTTCTGAATCCAAAAAAAATTGTCTTAGGCCTAACTCAAAATCATAGTTCGGCTGGTCAATATAACCATAGGCGGCGGAAGAGGGGGGGGGGGACGGGGGGACGTGTCCCCCCTAAATTTGTTGTTGATGACCTTTTTTTTTTTTTTTTTTTTTGGGCTTGTCAATTTATTTTCCTACGTCCCCCCTAAAAATTTTTGGTTGAGAACCTTTTTTTTTTTTGCTTGTCAAAAAATTGTTGGTTGTCCCCTCCTATAATTTTTGGCTTCCGCCGCCAATGAATATAACTACCGACGATCTGGAATTTTTTTTTTTACAGGGAATTCCATCCTGACCTCTTCACAGCTCCTTCTACATGATGGTCACCATCCAATTCACACTCTTCTCTTTGCTCTTCTATTTCCTTCGTTTCTCTTACTCTACCCTCATTGATGAAGTCTCTTGTTTGTTTTATTGATCTGTCTCTAGCTATACACTTTCTCATGAATGCATTCCTATTGCTCCTGGTCATGGACAAATTAATGTCAGACAACCTTCCTCCAGGTATGCATTGGTCGGTCTTCTTCCAAGCTTTTACTACACCATATGTAAATCAGAGATCAGGTCAATAGCATATCACACATATCAGTACAACATTTAAAAGGGAAAATATAGATTTTGAACGAACAGATTAATTGATAGCTGAATATTCAAATGACTAAATGATCAAATAAATAAAATTAAAGGAGTGACTAGATAAACATGTAAATAAGCAAATAAATATTCAAACAAATAAAGAGATAAATCAATTAATACATGAATAAATGAATGAATGAATGAATGAATAAGTAAATAAATAAATAAACAAATAAATAAATAGATGAATAAATAAATAAATAAATAATAAATAAATAAATGACCGTGTAGATAACAAGCAAATGATAATGCAAAACTGAACTTCAAAATTTCGGTCAAATAAAATTTCAATCCAAAATCATGTAAAAGAAATTGCAAAGTCTTGGACAATTATTGTCTTCTAATGCAGAGAATAACAATATCCTTTCTAGATGAGTCCTTTTTTTCATCATTAAATATGACCAATTGGCCTTGTCCACATTGCAATAAATAAACAGCTTCTGTTAAGATGTCACAAGTACATAGAATGCAAATGAATGTGAACCGTTAGAAAGTAGGCCTATACAAAGTATTGAAAGTAGATAAACGGATGAAAAACTAAACTGGGAGTAGATAGATAATGAAATAGACAGAAGTTTTTCTTGGAAAACGAGATTAGTTTTGCGTTCCGTAGTAAACATCATAATGGTTGATAAAGCGTGATTTAGAATCATGAAGTTAAAAATGACTAATGAGTGGAATTTCTAGTATGAAGTATTCCAGATTTAAGATAGTGAAGAATTCATTTCACCAACATTGGCAAAAATATTGGTTTTATTTTTTTTTCTTAGAAAGTGATACGTATAATAGCTTACAATATAGACAGAATTCCATTTTTGTAGTTTTCTCAATCACGAGGCAATCTGTATAAACTGTATCTGCTGATACACCTCACAGTCAACTCATCACGCAGTTAACTTGGTGACGGTTACGAATAAAAATAGGAAAACGGAGATTAGATTAGCACTATCTACTGTCAGATCGATGGTTGTAATCACATAATAGAATAATAGAATTATGAAATTTGAGCATTTTACGATTCAGAATCGCAGGTCCCACCTAACCCACCATATAAATCTGATATGCATTATTATAAAGCGTATTTTGTGCAGTGATAAAAAATGATCTGACATAAACAATATCGGCTATAGGCTAAAACTTACGTGCAAGAACGTTGGTAATTTCTTTTGGGGACGAGTATAAGATTACTCGACCTGAATGAGTGCAATATACCAATCATGCTCCTTCAATTGCATTAATATGCTTTTATAAGGGTGCCAACAAGATTTCTCTGTTTCGCATTACATAAAATTTAATCTATTGATCAGTCTTGTTTAACAAACAAAAATAAGAAGATGGGCTATCAACTTATAATATACATGTAAATAATTTAAGGGTAAATTTAATGACCGATATCTTGCTTACATTATGTAACGAGATATATAACTTAAGTGTTTCAAACATGTGGCGTAATAAGTCAAATATTTTGAGGAGGCAAGACTTGGCCGATGGGGAAAACTTACTTAAAAGTCACGAGCGAAAAACAACAACAATACATTTAACAATGAATTTGTGACAGATTTCACCGTAATATACAGAAAATAATTACCATTTTAACTTTTATTTCCCCTCACGTTTGTCTCGGTTGTGGAACTTTGTTTGAGGGGCAACAGGCATCATAGGTAACCCACTCATTTGTTTGTAACATATAGACTATTGAATTCCGTTTCTGAAACCCTATATAATGTGTTGACTACAGAATATAGATTTTTTAAAGGAAAAAATACGTCGATTTGGAGCTGAAGTGAAAGATCAGGAAGAAAATGGGAGGGGGGGGGTAAAGAGTAAAGGTACTGAGAGAGGGGAAGGGGTACAAGGGGGAAATAGATCGATCCAACCAGTGCTTCGAGTAATAATGAAACATTTAAATTTTAGGAATGAATGGCGACTGTATGGAGATCATTCATAATTGAAGCAAACCAAGTCTTATTGGTGCAGCTGCTGTTGTAGGATAATTGATGGGTAATCGAGTCATCTTCGCTTCATTTTGATCAGGTTATGGAGCGGCCTTGAGTATCGTTTCGAGATGAAGGAAGCTGAAAGAAATTTAGGAAGCAAATGTATCGATCAAAATCGAAAGAGGAATAATTTGGCATGAATCAAAAGGTCTATCGATTGCCATAATATCATGTTCCATCGCTACACATAGTATCTCGCTGAGTATTGGTTATTCAAATGTTGAGAGAATCGACGACTGTGTAAAGAAAAAAAATTAATGAATAAGAGACATTTAAACCTAGTTACCAAGAATGCGTATAGCATTTTCAATTATTTGAATGCAGGATAAAATAGCATTGTCGATTAAACACCTTGCTCACGGACATAGGTGCCGCGCGGCCGGGGATCGAACCCCGGGTACTGTTCAATATCGATTAAGTTGTGTATTAGATGACCCACTGTAACATTTTTGTATATTTTTCTCGATAGGATTTTATAAAAAGAAAATATACTGGACCTAAAGCTATCCCTCCCCTTTTTTTATCAACTGTATAACCCAAGTGGGGGCTAACCAAGTACATGACAAAAATAGCCAATACACAGAGTAACCTACGTGTATAACGCGATGCTGACTTGATACTTGTAATACGTAATCATTAATTGTTATATTTTATTCTGCCCCTCATATCAAATACCATCCTAAGAGTGTCGGACACACCCTACCCCCCCCCCCTTGTATATGAATTAAAGGATTGATCAGGGGTGTAGTGGTGTACACAAATGTTCTGCCAAACAAAGGAGGGTCTAGGGGGGGCAAGGCCCCTCGGCCCCCTGGATTCACTCTGGTCCCCTCACGCTCTCCACACACATTCACAAACCCACACCCCATCCCACCCCACACACACACCAACATCCCACACACTCTGTCCCTCTTAGGTGACAGGACATTTGCTCCAGGCTTTATTTCGTCTAAGATATATGCAGGGTTATGGTTGCAATCGGGTTTTATGTTAGGTTTAGGATTAGGTAGTTAAGATAGGGTATAGGGTATGGTTGAAATTGGTCATTCCATGAGTGTGATATTTTACTGGTCGTTATCTTTGTTATGATTTTATTGAACTAACAATATACTTGCTGACAACCCATCATGCAACCATTACTCGGGAGGGAGTGCACTCCTTTGGGTAAATTGCCAGTTCGTCTACTGCCAACTCGTCCACTCACCACAATGGTTCACTTTCATTTAGTCTAATGCCATTCTGTCCATCAGCATTTCGTCTATCAACCATTTGGTCCAATCATCACTTCGTCTAATCCCCATTTCGTCTCGAAACCAGTTGGTTTAAAGAGAAATGCCAGTAGTTGCAGTAAACACTGATTTCATGAGAAAGTCTGTAAAACCAGGCTTAATTGTCAGAATATCATCGAGGATCTAGATCTGGTACAGTTACATAAACTAAACTTTGTGAAATCTTGAAATCTACGCTGAAAAATGTTCACACTGAAGATAATCAACACAGAAAGGCACACGTGGGACAGTGTATTATTATTGCTGGAATAAAGACCCGACGGAAGTGACCGAATCCGCGCTTATTTTGCTTATTTCTCATCAATTACACAATTTCTTCCAAAATCCTTTGGCACATATTTTTTATTCATACAAACAGACACTTGGGTGGTCATTATATAAGATTCTGTAAAAAGCCATTTTGAGATCGTTACCAATACTGGAATTTATCTTTAATATCCGGTTCATTTACATTCATTTTGCACAATTTAACACTTAGTCCAATTAGAGCAAACTGATGGTACATCAATTGATAGTAGACGAGTTGGCATTTGGATGAAATGGCATTAGACGAATTGGAAATACACCCCCCTCCCTTGCACCCTACTGATCACCACCCTGTCAACGTATATAGGATTCATACTCAATTTCGAACAAACCAGTCTTCCATTGGGTATTCATGGCATGTGGTATACTCCATGCATAAATCATCTCAATCCAACTTTAATAAACCGATGAGGGGTGAAAGATTTATCCCCTATCAAATTTCACACATGCAAAAAAATTGACTAGGGTCAAGATATGAATATTAGGAGAACTCATCTCTACCATAAAACCGACCTAACCACATTCTTGTTTACCCTCGCATGTAATGAGCCTTGTCCATTATGTGTATCTGCAAAGTAAGATTTCAAATAGAAACAAAAAAGTGAAATATACATGTATAATACTGTAATTTTGTCACATATGCCTAAATTGCCTACATTGATAAAAAAAATGTGATTTTATGTTTTGTACACACCGTTACTCTTTCTCCCTTTTTCGCAGAAGTATACTCTAAAACTATAAATCATTCATACATATCGGATTAACTCAAACACGAATTTCACCTTGATCAATTTAAGGCCGTAAGTACTTATTCAGTTGATAATTCTATCATAATTCAGATCCGTCAGGTCAAATATATATATATATATATATATAGGGATGATCGGATCAATAAGTGCACCTGTGCGCGCATTTTGCGTGTAGTGCGTGTGATTTCACCAGATTTGGGTCAGTATTTTGATGATCAAAAAAACTTTACAACATAGGTGTTTGGTACATTAACTCAGCATTTCTCCATTAACTCGATCCATGACCTGAAGTTTATCTTTGAGGCTGTATTTCAGATTGTGATATGTCAGCGTCACCTGCTTGCATGCATGTATAGCTGTAATTGGATGACACTTCATTCAAACTGCTTTCAACGCCTCTTGGTGTGAATGGGAATGCCATTTAAGTATCCAGCATATCACAATAAATCTGTGTCGGAGGATCAAAAGAACTTTCCTCGCTATAATAGACATCAAGCCTTCTGTTGAATAATGAACTCTCTCATATTAATAGAGTAAACATGGTAAAGGTAAGAGGAGAAATCCACATGGGTCAAAGACGATAATGTCCTGTTCTTGATCGCTTTTGGATCGTTACACCTCGCAGAACAACCGAAGAACATCGTAACAAACCACAGTCGGGTCGGTATTTCGGCCCAGAACAGTCAAGGCTATCACTATACCGTTGACCAACTTCGACCGTTGAGACTACATTTAGGCCATTGTTGGAAATGTGTGGATGGAAAAATAGAAGATCGCAATGCTTGTGAGAAATTATCTTTATTTATGGAAGTTGTTGGTGGACCAGCTGCATAAGCAAAATTAATGTATAGTTTTAGGTTTGAAGATCATTTCTTTTTAATTTACACTTGCTCCCGTATCATTCCTTATAAAATCAATTCACGTGTGAGAAAATCAATCTACGTGACAACGAATACAGAGCGAACTTCAGAAATCCATTTTGGGAACGTGTCCAACCGGATCTTTTGATATCCGGATGAAAAGTCGACTCATCTGGAGACCGACGGGACCCGGAAGTCATCGTCCCGTCGGGCATCCTGGGGGAGCGGGATTCAAAGGCTCACGGGGAGGAAAAGTTTGTTTTTTAACATGAACACACCATCATGGAACACCGTGAACCTACCATGAGAGTGACGAAAACACGTGATGTAAATTGTGTGCGTGTTTTCCAGAAGTGATTTTATATTTATGCGCTCGAATTTACATCAATTACAACACATTGAAGCATGTGCAGACTGAAACATGAGTTACAAGGCCTATATAATTCATGATTGCATTAATAACAAATATACACTCACGACGAAATGATCTGTTGATTGGGAGTTTGTAATAATAATAATAAGCATTAATTTAAATAGCGCAGCTTTTATATGGATATATTCAGCTGCGCTTGTTCAGAGCTCTTTTTACTTATAATGGTCTACATAGCATATTTTCTTAACTAAAGAAATATGTTTTTAATTTTGATTTGAAGAGAGCCAAGGGGGCAGCAAGTGCAAATGCACGATCACCAAGTGTGACTTTTGTTTTGTGAAATGGTATCTGAAACAATACTGGCATTTGTTTCTCCGTAAATTCTCTCTGTAAAGGAAATCAAGTACTTATCATTACCCGATACAACCTGGGAGCAACAGTATAGATTCTTTAGCAAGGAAGTATAGACAACACATTTATTGACGCGATGGCATATAGTTGCATGCGAGTGAGGACCAATGAGAACACATCAAGAGATTTACAACAGTACCCAACTTTGTCATAATTATATACTAAATGAATAAAACGGAATAAATGCAATGTTTGAGCCCTCGTGTATGGTAATGGCAAATACGAGTATCAAGCTGATAACGTAAACGACAAACATGGTATTGAATCAGGATTTTGCTTAGTCCTTCAAAAATTATTGTAAAAAAAACTCTTGCGAGGTGAATTACGCAGCTCCGTTTTCTAAAGAGAGGCAGATGATTATAAGCCATGAAATAAGCATTCAATCCCTCGTCATCTCTCTTGGGGTATCCTTTCAGAAAGCCTGAGAGGTCCTGTAGAGGTTCAAGACATCTCCATTGAAACATCCATGCACTCAATCTGATTACCTTTAAAAGCACATCGCTATCAGCAGTGCAAAACGCATTCTTATTTACAATTAGCTTCATCTCTTATGACAATATGGGAGATTTATACAAAGCGAAATGACAATATGTCCACGTGTATTTTTCGAGAGTGATCGTGTCCTTATTTTCAATCACTCGTACAAGCCTTTTCCAAATGATTTAGTCTTGCCCAAGGTTTATCGCTGTCTAATTTTTTTTCGAAAGCATTTTATTCTTTATCAATTATCATCTTCCCTTCTCTTTCTCCATCTCTTTCATTCTTTCTCTTTCCCAATCTCCACCTCCCATCGTTTTTTAGAGTCTCTCTCCCCCTCCCCTCTCTCACCCTCCTGCATTATAACGTCTCCTATATTCTTAATAAATGATATAAAGCAGCTAGGAGTTCTAGAAAAGGGAATAATAGAAGTAATTCGAAAATGGCCTTCATTTTCTCTGTCATTCATTATTATGTGCTTCACAATGCCAATGCGACGAACCGGTGTTAAAGAATGACTATACTTTGCCATCTACTAGATAAATTGGCCTGTCAATCTCCATTTTATTCCCACCTTCTGAAATAACAACCCTTCCTAATGGAACATTACCTAAAGTATTACAAAATACCCTACATTATCCAAGCCACAGCTCGGGGAAAGATTCGATACTTTGACAGAGATGGTGACTCACATGCATTTTGAGAGGGTTCGGCGGATCAGAAACATCTAATTCTATTTCCGTTACCATGGAATGTTGTTATGCGAATGCTGCTCCAACAGAACGTCAAGGAATTCAAGTCCTCTTTCGTCACAGAATTTCGTGAAAAATTAGCAAGAGCTCGATGATTAATAAAGGATTACGATCTAAGAACCCGTTCTTCTGAACTCGTGCATGAAGTTCAAGAGTTAACAGCAGTACATTTTCCACGCTAAGGCGCGATATACTAAATCATTTATGGCAGCATGGTATACAGGAGAAATGTTTTTGAGGCACCAAAGGTATACTGAATGCTGGCATATTGCTTAGGCTTTAACTTCGCTAGAACTTAGGGTGTGCATTGCTAGAGTGACTTCATGGCTCAAAACAGACAATAATATGACATCATTTTGTAATTTCTTACATTTTATTTTACGTCACCTGCTTGTTTTTAGACATGATCGTCTGATGTTAAGTTATGTCATTAGTTGGTGGTTCATTATCAAGTTAAGCTGGGCGCTATGTACCTGTAAACAAATAATCAATTTCAACTTGGGTAGAAATTATAAACGTTGATGAATAAAAAATAGAATTGTGGATACATATTACTTTGTAATGTATAATGTATGTATTTTTGTGTGCGTATATAACAGTATATTTACATGTGATACCACAAGAAATGTGTAACCTACTGAAATCAGAATGCTTTATACATAGGGTCATGAATGTGATAAAATGGTACCGGCCAAACAATACCTTACAAAAATAATAACGCACACACTAGCAACAATCGTATGCTTTTATTTTCCTTGTGCAGGTGTGGAACTTCACCCAAGATGTCGAGAACTTGTTGGTCGAACAATCATGTTAATCAGCCTTTGGCACCCCCAGGCGAAGCAGTCCTAAGATGTACATGTGGACGTTCACCAGACTTCAATGTACACCTTCCTTCATTCATGGACTTCTCACCCACAGAACTCCCGACAACTGGGAGCATAACAACTGGAAGTACCACCTCAGAAATACCGTCTACCACATCATCGGCAATGCCGACCACACTGCCGACCAGAAATGCAACTACTTTGGGATACACGAGTATAGGGTTGTCTTCGAGAACTATGACACCAGTTACACGACATGAGCAAGAAGCAGGAGAAAACTCAGCGTCTACATTAACAGGTGCTACACCCCATACACCCTTAGTACTTAAAAGCACAACCTATGTGTTTTTGAGGACGCCAAAACCCACACTTCCCACAGATAATACAGGTTTATCGATTCCCTCCTTGGAGAATTACCATTCCGTGAGTCCTTATTCTGCAAGTACAGCAAGGACTGAAACGGAAGGTTCATTTGAGGATAGGGGTACGGGGTTTAATTCAAATAGTGTAAATCAAACATCAAAGTCTATTGAAGAGGGCAAGGGTAATGATTCCAAAGATGGGTCCAGAAAATTCAATAAGGACGTGTCAGAAGGGACTACAGAAAATTTACCCCTTGATAAGACATCAAAATCATCACCCTATATTTCTCCCTATCCAAGCCCCCAATCCAACATATCACCTACAAATACGATTCCGATATCCAATCCGTCTAATACATCAGAAAGTGTAACCAACGCGGATTTTACGAATCCTACAACAAATGATGCAGTTACTCCTAAAAAGCCCTCAAGGATAAATCGTGTTACCATGGCAACAAAATCATCTTCAAATACGAATTCTAGAACATCATCCACAAGTGTGAAATCCAGGAGAAGTACTTCGGCTATGGTTACATCTTTGTCTTCCTCAGTGTTTTATTCATCTGTCTCCTCCTCCTCGTCGGCACCCTCAAGTGGTGGTATCCATGTATCCTCAAGAATCACTCCTGCACCTCATCCTAATTCATCCGTATCACCTGGTCTCAATTCATCTCGTGGTGGCTTTGGTGGTAAATGTCTAGTATAGTCCTTTCATTGCATTTGTTGCACAGTGCTTGCTGCATGAAAGTCAAGCCCATCCATCTTTTTGTTCATGATATCTCCCTGACTATCCATCTGTTTTCTATTCAATTTTCTTAATTCGTTCCTTCTCCATCCTCTTATTTGTTCTTCATCATCCTCAATTTTCCCTCTTCCATATTCAGTCTTTCTCAAGTCATAAGCCCTTTAATTCACTTCTCCTAATCTCCTCTATCACCATCTCACGTTCCTCCATGATTATGCGTCTTAATTCCTGTTATCTCCATCCACTATTCTTCAATATTCTCAAAATTCCTCAAATTTCTAACGATGTATACTTCATTTGATATTTCCTTTGCTGTTCTTTTTTTATTTTTTGAAAGACATATATCTCTGAAAAGGTGAAATGGTGGACCTTGCTATTTGTTTTGCCTTCAATATGTTCAATTTTGTTTGTTTTGTTGGTTAAAGCATTTATAACGAAGGAGAAGTATTTCGATTCTATGTCAATTAATGAAACTTCAGTAATTTTCAACATTTGAGCGACAGATAAGAAAATAATTGTTTCGGAATGGCCCTTCATATTAGGTGTATACGTTGTTTGGCAGCCTAAAATAGATGTCATGAAAATGCATAAAAATGTTATTATCTACCTTACCCTAACCGTGTTACGGGAGTGTGAAAGGCAGTTTTGTACATATTAGTTTACAAAACTTGGAAAATTGAAACAATGTGCCAAATAAAATAATGACAGAGTGTATAGGTTTCACGGTACACCATGTATTTTTCACGGGCAGTTGTTAGTCCTAAAAGCACTACCCACACCTTTGCATAATTCTTGTCGATATGTAATGCTTTAACCATTGGTGCTAAGATAAGAAAATCTAAAGCAATGTTTAACTTTAAAATCTACTGCTCCGATATTTTTCTTTTTAGAGACAACTGATTAAATTGTGTTTTTAGCTTACCCTGTATTTTATTTTCCACCACTACTTCCTCTTCCTGCTTTACCCTGTGAAACACTTTCCCCATCTCTGAGTGCGTTCAGAAAGCATTTTGCCAATCCTTTTAGTCGAACGCTTGCATCAGATTTCGTTTCTTTTTACATTCACAATGTCACTTTTTGCTTGCAAGCACGTAACATTGCTCGTTGCATTGAACGTTCATTCCTCATGCGCTCCATAATACTCGTTTCTAGATTTAAAAAAGCAGGTTATGTCCTTGCGATGTTTCTCAGTGTACAAAGATTAAATAGAAATTCTCCCAAGAAAATGAATAATCTAACTGTTTGTTAATATTTCGTTTTGTGTATGCAAAACTTATATTTTACTGGTGAATTAAATTGCAATACTTGGTATATGCTCAATCACTTATTTTGGTATAATATTTCCAAAGGTAAACACGGGAACGCCTGTTTAAAAGCAAATATCTGGTAAACAATTTAAATTATCTGACATTTAGTATAATGTCATTTAATATGTCATATTCAGTTTTCTTATAGTCTTGTTTAAAATCATTCATGGTTTACAATTATTGCTCCAAGTATTCTGCTCTCTCTATGCGTATTCAAATTCACCAATTTGTAAACAAGTCCTTCAAAGTTTGGTTGCTCATTTAACTCTGCTTTGATCGATCCTGAATATTGGCTTCTTTGAAATTACCTTTATTTAATATTATTATTTATTCTTTAATATCTCATACAATATACATGAGATTTAAGCTAGATACTATAATTAAGAAAATATCAACATTGTGCCAATTTCATTTTCAATGGCGCCAAAAGATTTAATTATGATTATAATCCAGTTAGGGAGGTATCTATCTTAAATGTACCTGATTTCTAGTGACTTTATCAGTTTCTCCAAATACCTTCTACGCCTACCCCACATCTTTATTCGTAAAAAAACACAACCTCAAGCAAATTGACGTTTTATTGCAAAGTCAGATTGCATTTTCACTTTCAATTATTTTAAGCCTTGAATACACGTTTTCTGTCCCCATTTTCCCGCCTCCGACTCTCCACACGCTGATGATGCAGCTTACAACGTCTTAGTGAGACGAGATTAGTATTTCTCGTACAGATTTGAACCTTGGGAAATAATTGTTGGCCATGTTATTACAGAGAGTAAAATATACATAATTATGGTGATTAGTATAATCTATGGACATTATTTTATATTCAGAGTTTGGGATCAGAGATGATTATCGTATCTCTAGAGTTCTTATTTCAAGAAGGAGAGCAATATTATTGTTTCATTTTCAAGATAACTGTTTCAGGGGTTTATAAAAATGAAATTGAAAAAAATAAAACAAGACAAGTAATGTTATCTCCATTTGGTCGATACAACTGTACATTTTTCTCTATCCAAGTATGTTCTCTCTGATATTTGGTTCTCCGTCGTTGAAGTGTTTCCCAATAAATAAATAAATACTAATATGAACATTATCCACGTTACATGTATAATGTAAATAGATTTAAACGCGCGCCCGAGGGATGTCTTTGGTGATGACTCCATTAGCTTGAAACAAATTGATCGAAATTAATCTGTGTCAATACACTTAGCAAGAAATATCATGACATCCGTAGCATCATAAGAGGATAAAAAAATAATCCCCACATTATTCTGTACAAACACATATAGTGTGGGGACAGGGGTATATGTTATCACATTCTGAGGGGCATTTATCCGAATTCTCTGATACACCGTTTATTAACAATATAGCAGTATAGCATCGGTGCAGATTGGGGAATTTTTTTTCGTTTTTATTTTGTATAAACTTTAATGTGTTCCCAATTTTTTTCGTATTTATGAGATAATTCTTTAACTTCCACATTGCAAACATTACCTTGTTTATGAGAAATTGTAAATAAAAAAACACAGTGTGTTTAGAATATAAACTTGAACGCAGTCATGGAGATCCATCCATGAATGTATCTCGATCGGCAAAATATTTTCATCTTTCCGACTTCCAAGATTAATCGTGATCACCAAGAGTACCACGACCCATTTTGGGTTGAAAATTAATATTGTTTGAAAGCAAAAGTTGTCAAAATATTGACATTTATGGTATCCATCTTTGGCGCTCTAGGGATCTGTTGCCACTGGTTGCGGGAGAGAGAGGGGAAGAGAGGGGGAGAGAGGGGAGACGAATCAATTTGGTTGCTATGGGCAACATGCAGTCTCACTTCATTATTGCTTACGTGAGTTGCAAAGTGAAGCTCATCCCTTGATTGTTTTGCCTACTTGGGACGAAAGATTGTGTAATTAGGTTGGGAAAATCGGAAGAGCAGTTTTATAATATCGGTAACATGTGTGAAATTCAATGAGGAAGTGTATTTTAATGAAATCATTTTCTTGATCGGTTCTGGCTGTATATTCCTCTGTTAGTAATGTTTCGAAATATATCAGATTCTTCATAAAAATCTGTAGCTTAATGTCTGTAGCTGTCGACGTTGATTATAATGCTCATTCATTGTTCAAAATTTCATTTTTACTCGATGAATTCTAATAATTGAAAGAAACGTTCATGTTAAAAGTCAGAATATTTTCAGTATACTTCTATGATCCGTCGTGTTTGTCTCGGCGATATTCATGAAATATATGGTAATAGAAATTTGTAAATTTTATCTTATCTTTTTCGTAAGAATTGTGATGAAAATAAATTGAAGCAGTTCACTGCTCCGCAAAGAAATGTTGAATGAGGCGATTCGACATCGGGCTTATATTTGCTCGATTTTCCTAATTCTTCATGCTATTCACAAGATTGCTGACAAGCTATTCTGTTAGGTTTATGGTTAGGCTTAGAGTAGGGTATACACTTTATGAGATTATTGGGTAAAAATGCTCCGTGAGGGTAGTTATGTGTCCAACCAACATTGGGCATTTCTTTGGGGCATTTTTATTTATCCAGCGAAAATTTTGCCCTTTCTAAAGTAATTGCTGTTTATTTTTTTTTTTACCTTACTGGACAATATGCTTCCCACAATTGGTAAAATGCGGCCCAAATTGGTTGGACACATAACTAGTCTACCCTCGTGCTGGTTAAAATGTTACCCAATATTTGTTTTACAGTGTAGTTTTAGAATCCCAGGGTTGAAGTTGGTCATTGGATTAGCGTGTGTAAATTAGAGTGGAGCAATTGTCGCCGGAGCAAATGTCATGGAACCATAATTTTATGAAAGGCATTGTATGCATATATTCCGCGATCTACGATTGATTCAATTAGAAATGAATCATTAATTTTGTTTGATAAATCAAAGGCAACTTCAGCGTTTCACTTTTTATGTATATCCTTTCATATTTTTATAACAATACTTTTTTTTAATTACCGCGATGTGCTGTTCTGTTTTGGGCTTCATTCCAAATTGCTTCATTAGATGGGAATATACACAGGGAATGGTCTTGTCATGTGTCATGATTAATGATCAACAAACCTCTATAATAGCGGAAGCTGGTCATGAATCCAGGAGAAGTTATCAGCCCCCCCCCCTTCCGTCCCAAGCCCCTTTGTATCACCCTTTTTATGAATGTATCTCTTGGTTTTCGATGTCATCATAAATGTCTTGTTTTACGCATATTGCAAATGTTTTTCAACTGTCAAAACTTGCCACAGTTTCCCACTCCATTCACTATATGTTTGATTATTAATTTCTTTAGCATGTTCATTACCACTATATGTTTTTTTTCTTTCATTTAAGCTTTTTTTTTTAATTAAATCATTATCGTTCTCAGCGTAGTGCTTCTTTGACCGAACACAACCCACTGGCGCAAGGAAAGTATCAAGATGTAATATTTAAAGAAAAGCAAATTGATTCATGGTTAGAAATTAGTATTTTGTTCCACCTACCGTCGCATAATTACAATCGATTGAATATTTCATTAAAGCAAAAGAAACAAGGAATAGGGGAACAATATGCAAGTGGGATAATGAGTTGATAACAACATTTTTATTACAACTGTCTGCAGCATCTGGGAGCTTCAGAGCAAACCTAATATAACGGGCATGATCTTTGGCACGGTACAATTTTGGCCACGGTATACATGCACGAGGCAAGTGACTCGTGATAGTCTTCATAAAATCTCCATGTTCGAGTTAAAAGAACTTATTTTTGTCACTGATTTTTTTTTTCATTGTAAAAGCTCACTTTTACTCATTTGTTCCGCTCAATTTCGACTATGACGACTATTTAGAAATCCCCATACACCATGACACAGCCCTTCAAATTGTTTGAATTATTACGTCACTGATATTCGCGCATCTTTTTTTTGGGGGGGGGGATTCCTCTCTGCTCTCCATTAAAAGGGAAGTTCACCCTTGCAAAAGGTTTATTATTAATAAATTACAGAAAAATAACAAATATTGGTGTGAAGGATTGAGTAAAATCCGTTAACGATTAAGAAAGTTATTAAAATATTAAGTTTTTGATTTGTGAGGTCATATACGAGCAGCTGCCCCATATGTTATGTAATATGAATGCATAAATTTCAGATTTTTGATGGTTTATGATGACTACAAATTTATTTCAAGAGCAGTGGAAAAATAATGTGTATACTGATATTTTGAAGGTACAATAAAACCTATTTCCTTTTTTTGTTAGAAAACTACTCTTTATTTATTTTTTATTCACGATTAAACTACTCGCATACGACGTCACAAAGAAAAACTAATAACTTAGAATAAACTTCTAAATTTTGATGGATTTTCCTCAAGCATTCATTATTAATCGCTGTCGTTTTTTCTCCTATTTACAATAACTTTTTTGTCAGGGTAACTTCCCCTTTAAAACAGTACAATAATGGTACAGTAATGTAATGTCAAGGGTATATGTCTTCTAATTCGATTTGACATAATTCGATTTGATGGCTAAAAGGAAGACGAGGGAAGCCATTATTCAACCATCTTTTACGAACTTCAAGGTGACATATTGTGATGTGACAGTGCATGCTGACATTCAAGTCACACAAAATGACATGTTTCAAACTAAAGAGCCACATGAGTTATAGCTACCACTTTTATGTTGAAAATATTTAAGTGCTTTTTATATTGATCATTTTGTATTTTGGGGCAAGGGTGAGGTAGAGACGAAAGGGTACATGATTCGCCGCTGATTTTCGAAAATCAGAAAACGGGGAACTTGTCAGACAATTTTTTTTTTCAAACGATTGCCTACTTGCGTAGCTATCTTACAAAATCTAAAATCGCTAAATGTTTCAACTAAATCTTGTAAAAAAAAAATGTTTGGAGTCTTCTTTTATTAAGTTCTCGAAAAAAATAATTACGATCTTTTTAACCACCTACAAATAACCACAACATACGCATGAGTATTGAAAATGTGCATTGGGAAGAGCTTAAGGAGCAAATATTTGCTTAACTATATATTAGACGTTAGCGCGAACTTCATTGGCGACATGTTGAGGGTGTGTAATGTGATCGATTTGATAAAAATAAAATATTACGTCAAGACGAATTTCCTCTCTTCTCTACATTAATGTCACATGTCCTGCAGTACACTTACTAGCTACATGAGCAAAGATATAGGCGTTTGCTGATCATGCTGATGTCCATATCATCCTTTTCATAAACATCGTCTCAAAAGGGATAAATGGAATATTTTTTATCTTCATTTTATACTTACAGAAATGTGCGTGTTACTCCCAAAACTCAAATATGGAACAGAAAGAAAATAAAATAAAATGCCCACTCATTTTGCATACTCACAACACATCATTTTAGGGTTATATAGTAAAAATGAAAGGAATAATTAATTGTCCATCTCGCCAGTACATACGTAATGTTCTAGTGTTTATCAAAATGTACATAATTATCAAATGGAAACGAACATGTTGTAAACTTTCTAAAATTTTGCTCCTGAAAGCAAACTTTCATTTTATTTTTACATTAATTGAACGTGGCAATACATCAGACAAAATATGGTTCTCCCTCCCATTCAATTTCCTTATATTTGGTGTTGGTTTACTACTCCCTTTGTTATGTTAATTCCCTATATTTGCCGCCACCATCATTAATTTTGTGGCTGTTTTTCATACACATCAACGAATGAAAAAAATTGAAAAAGATTTTCTTTATAATTATTTCCTTCATACCTCAACCCATTATAAGTACAAATTGCCTAGAATAACACCCTGTACCTGATCTTACCTTACTTTATATGGTTATTTTGCTTGGGTTACCATGGTTATATTTGGATGTAACTTGAAAAGCTATCCTTTATATTCAATTCAAAAATACGTTAGGCTCATGGCCAAGGAAGTCTATTCTAATTGTGGTATATATAGATACATTGTAAGGGTTATGAAGTTTTGGCAGGGGCGGATTCTCGGGCAAGGGAACAGCAAGCTTACCGAATTTTGTTTCTATACAAGCAATAAAGGGAAAAGTGGTCTCTCTTTAAGAGGGGGGGGGGGATTCCCATGAAAGGAAAAGCACAACACACTTTATAATTGGAAGGGAAACATGACCCCATGTGCCACATTTGAACTTGATCTTGGATCCTGGACTTTTGTCGTCGAAATGCTTAAGGTCACAAAGGTATTATTATGATCAGTAAACAGTACACTCCATCCTTGATATACATCTTTTTAGAACTTGCTTCCTATCTCTCCTACTCTCATCTTTCTCATAATCCGGTACATGCCACTGGAGATGGAAACGCGTCAAGAACATTACCCCTTGGTAATTTGCCACTCCCCCGCATCACAACACGACCACGCATTATACTGTCAAAAACATCACTGGATGATAAGACAAACAAGGATGTCGGACGTTAAATTTCATCGATTATATGACATGCATGTTGTCAGTCATGACGTTAGAGATGAGGTGACTGTATTTGCATGAAAAATAATCAGATCATTTTATAAAGCCGATTCTCTCAGGAGTAAATTTTCTATACTTTACATACAAAAATATATCCATGTGAAATGCTTGTTATGAAGTTTAACCACCTTTGCATGTGACGGATCTATTCTGACTTTTGAGTAATGATGATATACGGATTTCTTCACTTTTACAGTAAATCAGTTTATATTTTCTATTATATGTCGGCCATGTGTGTCCGTATTGTTATGTTGGTATGCTTGCTGTTCACGTAATATTCTGGCCTCTCAGTCAAGAATCTTCTTCACGCTAACATTTTACCTCTGATCATGGACCTAGTAGGTCCATGATCTGTTTACCAACACACACGTTGGATGACTCCAAACCTTTCGTCAAGGGTGTCTAAATTTAGAAGTTCAAATCGTTCAAAAGGTTCAACCGGTGAGAAACTCTCCCTCATATCCATAGGTTGTGGTGACGGATGGGAGGGGGTGGTAGGCCAAATGTTGACGGGGAGTAAATTTCATTTTTATATGATGGGGGCAGGGGCCTCATACCCTTCTATCAACTTGGCAAAAAAAACTTATTCAGCCTTTTGGGTGACAAGAAGGTTATAGGGCAATCAGACAAGCAACATTTCAACTCTGGAGAAGGGTCTAAAATAATTTATATATTAGGCAAGCACAGATTTTGACCGCCCCTCGGAGAGGATGTCTACAAGTATCTTGCTCAAGCATAAAGTTTATACGTCCCTTGAGATTCAACATGTTTCGACATTCATACTCAATTCATCACCCTGTCGGATCCTCCCTGTAGTAATAAATCCATGGCATCTTGATGGAACGATCCTCCTAAAAATCAATTTGAATCCGGGATCACACCTCGCCTAATAATTGAAAAACGAGAATGTTAGAAGGATATAATGCAAGTGAGACTCTTGTCACTGTAGCTCACAATGTCATTGCAATGGAAAAATGGGGAATTCATTCACAAAGAAGATCTTGTCACACTTCTTGCTACATCATTTTGTGATCAAACTTCTAGTTCATATATACAGCCATGATTCGTGATGGTAAACTATACACTGAAGTTTAACTAGACACTTGTTTACATGTATAGTTAGCCTTGTCAACTTCTTGTTAGTGTGATTGGCGTCTAACCAGTTCATCAAAATTCTTGAAGGACGACTGAATTTATAGTTTCACATCTTTTGACCACTTAATCCATTGACTAGACATGGAATGGAAACTTTATAAACTTTTGTTTCAATTACCGGTTGTTATATAGAGAAGAAATCTAGTTTTGTGGAATCGAGTTGGATTGCACGTATACATCTTTACGATAACTTTTGAGATCTTCATTCTTGGTAGAATCATGAAATTCCTCGATGCGTGTGGAAAAAAATAGGGATCCTTGTCTGTAATTAATGCATCTTGTTCATGATTGGTTTATCAATAATTAACTATAGCATTTTAGAATGTAAGATCAGATTCTTTCCAGGTAGAGTTGTTTTATTAAGCGACGTATCGTCTTAAGAGCTGTTCTTACGATATAACAATGTACGTACATGCAGACCGAAATACGTTATGGTCATAAATTGCGAGGTCGAATTATCTTTCGATCCCATAATTCATAACGTGTTGATTTAAGCTGCAGTCATCTTGAAGAGATGGCAATTACCATTCCTGCCGTGGACATGGGCCTACCGCTCTTGGCTTTGTTATAATCTGGAATATGTTATAAATGTAAAATTCATATACGAAATGATATTCCCAAATCTAGTTCTATGAAAACATAAACGTTTATTTTATTTGTATAAATTATATACATGAATCGGAATCCCATCTCCCCTCCCTCGTCTCCCTTCGTACCTCTTTGGTACACCACTTGTTTAAGTTCAGGTGTTTTCACGAGTATTACCAACAGAAGTGCATTCTGCATGCATCGACAAATTTTCGTGCGGTCACAAAGATTACACACAGTATTGCCACATCATGCTCAATGCATGACTAAGAATATTGTGATACTTGTTAATACTTTTAACATACTAAACATCACCCAGCCCGCTGTTAAAAAATGGTGTTAAACGATGAACATGTGGTTTATACTTAATGAATAGCCAACCTGCACATTTTTGATACATGCATTTATTATATTGACCTTTCTGCAAAATTATGTAGCGATATAAGAGTATATTTTGAACTTATAGCAGCCAGGTAAGCGTTTTATCAACATTATTGTCCGCGACATGTCGGATCTGACAACTTTCCTTGAATTTGATAGGCTGAGAAGCCCTGTTACTATGGTAATTGTCGGATAAAACGTCCGATAAGTCGTTTATTCCCCCGGTCTATTATTTCTAATTAAGTTGGAAGTATATTGTTTGTAAATACGCCGTCTAAATGATTAGGGTTAGCCTTCGATTCTCAATATATAGGTTAGAAATATACGTATTTTACTAGTTCTTATTCTTTTTTTTTTAATTGCAGATAATCGTCTACTTGTGGTAATAGGTTCATCGTCTCTCGGAGCTTGCATTCTTCTACCTATTTTAGCTCTCTTTATATTCATCATCTTTAAGAACAGAAAAAAGAAACCAGCAAACAGGTAAGCGTCGTTTCTTTTAATCTTAAGCTTCACTTTTTAGGGCCAATGCACCCCTTTATTTAAACACGCATCAGACTTGTGGTAGTGGGTTACAATTAGTTTGAAAGTAAAACAAAATATTGGTTTTGACTTGTTTTATCGATGGCCGTTTGAATGAATTTGTAGTTTATTTGAGAAACTAGAATTTTTTTTAAACATCGGTTGACAAAAGTTAGCTTCTCTATACATAATACCGGACTCTGATTAGTTTTAGACTCCATTCGTTAAACTGATTTTTACTCTAACGAAAATTTCTTTTAATTGTAATCGAGCGGGGCACGGGTACCTTAAAGCAACGTAGTTATTCCTCAATTGAATATCAGTAGTTATCCAAAATTAATACACAACAGAAATCTCTCTTGTTTACACTCATCTTTGTTTTGTTTGCTTTTCCCCTTATTTTTGTTATTTCTCTGTCATGTTGACCCTTCCTCCACTATTTGAGCATATTTAGATCAATCATGTAGGGGTTCATCTTGTCCCCTGCAGCTCCTGATTAGTCTTGAGATTGTTATCTTTACCAGATGTGAACATCTTAGAATCGTTAAAAACTATGAGCATCAGTATAGAGTCAGGTAAATTAATATACTTCAAAAGTAAACTCCCTTTTGGCTCTCTGCAGATTATCTCGACCAAGGCTTTGCTCCTCATCACACGTGATGAGGAGCATCAAAGACGAGACAGTGAGACGTGTTTCTCGTCTCCCCATCCTTGGTCACTTAGTAGCCAAGGCTAATGGCTTACTCCAACGTAGTAGTGAGATGTTCTTGTCAAAATGGCGTCATGTTGTTTCCGCCATTTAAGGTGCATCTGTTGTCATGAATTCGGTAGGGAGTCGGTCATTTCCCCCCCCCCCCCCATCTCCCCCTCTCTCTCAGTGTTATGATCGAACAAAAAATATCACATCATGTTTTATATGACTTTAGTTAGCAGTTTGGTGAAATAATCTGGTTAAATTCTCGTTCTTTATACTTGGTTTGATTTGGTTAGGGGTTAAGAGGTTCACTTCACCCTTTATAGCTGCACCTCTGCTCTGTCATGACCTCACACGCTTTTCATATATCAGTCTCAGGCATCGACCTCTTATTTTTCGTTCTCCGACAGTTTTGTTAATGGTTAGTTTCGGATTCTCCGTGTTGAATAGGGTCTTAGGATGAGTCACTCGAGTGCAAAGGCAACTAAGCGTTCACTGAAAGAGAACATTGGGGAATAAAATTATACAGAAGATGAGGGGGTGGGTATGCTAGAGATTGGAACGGAGTATGGGAGATGGGTAATATTAAATGTGGAGGTATATAACCGGGGAAGTGATGTGGAAAAAGAGAAAAGAGTGGGGGTAGGTAGATGTCCATGTATGTTTATGGGCGAGATGCACGTTTCTCTTGATGATCTGGGGTGCGCCATTGTCATTCGATTGGGGGGGGGGGGGGTGGGGTAAGATTTTTAAAGATGGCGTTTTTTTCTAAATTGAATAAGATGAGTTTTATAAAGTTAAATGACGTTAAATCAAGTTTGTACTCTTCTTTTTCCTTCATATTTTCTATTTTCACTACTAGTAAAATCATAGGGGGCGGTCGTCGCTCCCCTCCCCCCGTGTGACCTCGCCTGTATGTAAGTCCTTGGAGATATAGCAATTGCAAACGGGAAAGGAAGGGTGAGAAGTAAAGAGAGAGAGGCGTGGAAGAATGGTGAAATTGAGTGCGTTTCTCAAAGTGAGAAAGAATGAAAGAAGGGAGAGATAAGATGGATAGGATGATAGGAGTATATGCGGGAAAATAATGAGATTGTTTTAATAATGTAAGATTGTGAAATTTGAGGAAATAAATAAAATATATTTTCGAATTCTACGTAGTAGAAGGGTTATGGACAATAAAAATGAATAGGGACTTGGTAATGGAGATAAAGGGGCCTTCGTGCTGTCCAAAAATGAAATGAAATGTAGATCATTTTGAAGATTTTTAATATAAGTATGTCGAAAATTCACAGCTTAAACAAAAATCCAGATGTGCACAGGCAGACAAACAACAAATTATCCAAGATTGAGTAAGATAGCATTCTCGGAAGAGATCTAATGCTGTCTGTACACAAGGCTCACGGGATGAAGATGGATGGAATTTGGGGTACAAGACAACGGAAGATGAAAGGAGATGGAGGAGGAAGGGATCAATAGTGCATGATACCAGCCATATTATAGATGTCGAGTTTAGGATGGTGGAGATTGTATGCCGTGACGAAAAAACGGAGCATGATAAAATGCGAAGTCAAGCGAGAGAGAATATGCACAGTCAAAATCCTCAAAAGAAACAGATAAAGAGGAAGAGAGAAGGGGGGGGGACAAAAGGGTTGGGGATAGTCAGGAGAGAGGGTGAGATGTTTCTTCATAGAAGACCTTAAGGACTGTAAAGGAGGGAAGCTGTCGAAGCAATTGCATTCTGAGAATTAGCATGAACAGTCTTCAATCTAAGGAAGAAAAGAAAGCGCCTGCTAAAGCGACTTGAAGAACGTCATCGTATAAGAACATACGACACGACACTTTCACCGATATACACTTAGGAGATGTTCATTTCATCCTCTTGACATACTTAAAGACCACCTTGAAATATTCAACTCTTCTTATCATGTTTGGTTTAAACCACATTTCCCCCCTCAATTGTATAGATTCCACCATTCTATCTCTTGTAAACAAAAATAAAAGATATTTATATCAGAAATTTATATGAATCACTTTTATTAATCGTGTATTTCAGAGGATTAGATCAGAATCATTGGTTTCAAAATAAAATTTATAAGACCCTTATCTACTTCATTACAATGATTGGTATTTTTTTCCCTGTGGTCCAATCACTCTTATTCTCAATTCTAATTTCAACATTCTTGTGGATTTTAGTCGGTAATGATTTAATTATTGAACGTCCATGTTTTCTTCAAGTTGGGAAGTATAATTCATTTTCCATTCATTTTGCGTCGGAATTCTGAACTTGTTTTGCAAGAAGAGAATTATGATCAACAAAGACGACCTCCATATTTTCCATATGGGGCAGCTGGAAACCCAATTCCATATTCAACCCTTTTCCCGGTCATCATTTCTCTTCCTTTATTAAGTGTCTGTCTTCTGTATCACATTGTCTCTTGTTTTAATCATCATCTTCTCAAACTTTCTCATGATGTCCTTCCCGTCTAAAGAAGAAATTAATACGCATGCTTAATTGAACCCCCCCCCCAAAAAAAAACAAAAAAAAACGAAGAATGTTTTACTTTGCCTTCCGCCTTCATTGTAAATTTGATGATAATGGAAGCTGTAAACTCTAGGGTACTGCGACTATCAAATTTGACAGAAATGTGGTTTCGCTGGAATAACATATGACACAAAAAAGGAGATTATACGCAGAAATAACTACCAGGGACTACATAGTAGACCCTCTTGGTTGTAACCAACATGTTCAGTCTCGTTTTCTTATTCATTTTTTTTTAATATTCACGTGTGACGAACGTACCTCTAATTTTAAACCAATGACTATTAACAAAATCGCACAAGGAGTATGAAAGCACGCAAAATGCCTTCCAATTTCAACAGTATCATTATTATAGTAGCACCTAACAGTCCCTTTAAAACCCATTCATCAACAGCCATATGACAAAACATCCCGTCAGACTTTATATTCGCCAATACACAACAGTTGGAGTAAATCTGTAAAGTAGCCAGAATTCTGACATCCATATGCCCTTGGGGAAGCAAATTCTACTCTGACGGACTCTCGTGGAACACATTTGTGAAATTTGAACACATATTTGAATAATTCATTCACAGTTATGGACGATGATCAAAATGACTAAATTGTGCTAAACAGCAGCTGTAAATACGAGCTATCTTGTTTTGGACTTTGGGGGTAATAAAATGGAGAGTAGACATACTGATTCGAGCGGATCAAGAAGTAGACAGGTTATAAATTGCTTTATCGAGAACATTGGCCTCTATATTTCATATACGTAAGGATACAAATAAATAAAAGTAATGACTCATACAAGATGCCCCTCACTATGGCCCCTTTTGAATATATACGAGTGTCTTCTTTAAATTGTGTTTTCTTTGGAAATCAAGACTGCGGGGTGAGTCACCGATATAATTAGTGAATCTGATGTTAGTCAAACTGCTAAATTTGACACATTTTAATGAACACTTTCGCCATTGGTATGTCATGTCACTAATATTAAATCTGTCCTAGAAGTGCATATACGATTGTTTATTGACAAACAGATCGAAAAACTTACGTAACAATTTAAGACTGAGAACATGAATGTATCAAGGTGTTCACACCAAATCATCAGTCTCAAATTAGACAGAGCATGATAGAAAGCCATTGGTATCGATGCACACTGTTGCCATGAAGTTATTGATTACTTTATTTTCTTCAACTTGTAACAATACAAGTTGAGCCATTATAGTTTCTTGCTGTATTTACCCATGGACGTTATAAGTCCATGACTTACCGTAAAATATCAAACGAATAATGGTACCATGAATTTGTTATTAATAGATGAAATTACAATAATGGACATTTGCCAAAAATTGCAAAAGTTAATGCGTAACCAAGTATCTGTTTTAAGCAGTGATCTGTTCATTACTGAAATAGTATGAAAAAGGTTAAAATGTAAGGATAATGGGACCGAAAATATTATTAAAAATAAATGACAAAAATGGAGTTTTGCCAAAGCATTCAAGGGTAAATTAGTATCAAAAACATAAATCTGCATTAACAGGTGGACAAAGGCTATAATTTTAAGCTGTACCTTATGATTTTCAGGTAGAAAAATATATACGTGTCGGTGGAAGAGTAGAAAAAAAAGAAAAGGAATAATTGATAGTATTGCAAGTGAGAAAAAGAATGAAGTCACCTTTCTACAATACCTTGCCCCCTAAGTGGCAATGCCCCGTCATGTGTTTACGTGATTATTTTCCTGTTCTGCGCTGTCAGGTTTTTAAAAACTAATTTATAGGCGCGGGTTAAACAATATCTGAGAGTTTTGTTGACAAAAAGCTTGGTTGTTAAAAGTCTATAAAGTGTGATATGAGGCTCCACACATCATATGACTTGAAATGACTAAATACAAGTCATGATGTAATTCTTTTCCTCATTGGCTTGGTGGCCAATACATTGTTATTGGCACCAATTTCCATAAACCTTTTGCCCAGTACAAATCTCACTGCGTTACTGCTTAGATTGATATAAATATATAACGATGTGATGAATTTTTGTTAAAATAATTTATGTGAACAAAAATATTAATATTTATTACAATGTTGAAATTATTATTTAATTTACTTCAGAGACATCGATGTGATTCCAGTGACTCATGAAGAAGGTTCAACCCAAGGAACACCGATCCCAGGAGAGCTCAAGAGACCAGGAGGAGGCAATAACAACCCTACTCTAACAGAATCACAAGACAGGGGTATTGACGGATCGACCAACTCATCCTCGACGAATGGCGTCGCAACAAACACTGTCGTGACTTTAAAGGATCCGAATTTAAAAGGGGATCCTGTATGACCCATGTTGTTTATTCTGTACACGGTAGATCATTATAATGAGCTTTAAAATGAAGCAATGAGCAGTCAATTTGTGAGATACGCAAGTGTGCTGGAAAACAAGCGAGCAATGAGAAAAGATTCGTTAAGATAGCTCGACTGGCCGTGCATGCAGACTCTGTTCTGCTCAAGATAGTTGGACGACGGTTCTTGCCATTGACCGTAAGAACATCATTGGCTGAGATGCTGAAATAGCAGTATCATAAAAACAAATATATTAATAACTAAGAATTGGATTATCAATAGCTCTTGAAAAAAAATCAACGGAACAAGATGACTTTGTACCCGAACTTCTCTCGCAACCACCAGGACTGGAAATCGAAGAGTGGCATATTTCCAGATTGAAGAGAAAATGGATGGGCAATTAAAATAATTACCCAAGACATGATTGCTGATATTTCCAAAGATTTTGATTATGATGAAGAAGAGACTAAACTTTGATAAGAATGAAAGAGACACAGGCCTGCAATAAGTAGGTACATCTCTCATGCAAACAAGGAAACGTCGCATTGATAGCTATTAATATGAAAAGTGTTTTTGAGAGGCGTCGCCACTGATGACGTTACATTATGAAAAATGCCAAGATGTATATCGTGACTGCATGGTAAAAAACAGAACGTTGTGCCCGTCTTTGTTTTGAATTATTCATGTCTGTCAATCGGCAGACAGAAACCGTGTTCCTGAAAGTTGGGGCTATCAAATCAGAACTGATCATAACTATCTCATAAAACGTTACATTTCACCAGTTATCAGCAACACGATGTGAGTCATGTCATGAAAATGTATACGACAATATCGTTGTTCACGGTGATGTTTGATGAATTTGAGTGCCCTAAATTTGTTCCACTTTCTCCTTGCACATTAATAAGTGTGCGTGGAAGTGATTAATTATGCAATGGTGTAGTGTAATAGATGAGGGTAGATGGTTTCAAATTTCTCTACCTAATATGTGATCGAAAATTTATGACCTTGTATCGTGCGATTGACATGAGAATATCGCCAGCTGTTAGACAACAAAGGTAAGGGAATGATTTGCAAGAGTTTGGGTAAGGGGAGGGGGAAGGGAAATAAAATTGAGATTGAAATAACAAGGAGGAGATTGAATATGAAATAGGGGAATGAGATGAAGTTGGGAGGGGGTAGACAGATGAGAGGGGGCGGAGAGAGAGATTGGGTGTGGAAGATGAGAGAGAGAGAGAGAGAGAGAAAGAAAGAAGGGGAGGGGGTATGGTTAAGATTGAATCAAAGAGGGTGTGTAAAACTGTAAACAGGGGTCTGTATGACCCCCCCCCAAAAAAAAAAAAAGAATTAAAAAATGCAGTGAATAAACAGGGTATAGACCAACGAAAAAAATATATATATGGATTGGAATTAATTTATATTTATATGAAGAAAAATCTAAATATATATAAATATGAAAATATTAGCATTAGAATAGTATACAGAACAATTTTCAATAAGCAAGGGCCATAGGCATGCCAAAGGAAAGAATAATACAGAGCGTGCAATAAATAAGTCTACCGTATACCATTCGTGTAAACCATTTTTCAGCGGTGCTATATTTGTTCTTATAATTCTGCCTCCCTGTTCATCACACGTATGGCATTGTATTTTACAAAAGAGCAGCTGAATATATATAAATGTCAAATATGCAGCCACTGGTAAAACGTGTTAGAATTCTAGAAACACTGACAAGAGAGGTAGGGTGTGTTAGAGTAGTAGAACTCAGATATGCATCTGTCTTTTTGTCTGTTGGGAATATTCGATCGTTACAACTTTAATGAATAGAGTAACTTTACAGTGAATTAAAATTAATGAAACGGGGTCGCCGCATATACCGGGAAAGCTAGGGCCACCTTGAAGCCCCTTTCAAATGAAGGGCATAAGGAAATAAATGAAACCTAAATTAAGATTTCATGGCATGATCACAGATAGATCTACCTTTCATCATTTAACTTTAAACTCGGTATGGAAAATATTTACCAAAACAGGATGAATCGTCGAGACTCGAGTAACAAATAATCATTGTCATAGTTACAGATTATTGTTGTTTATATTTATTTTTTGGATATTTCCTGTTTGTCCCAAATTCATATTGTGTGTGAAACTTGAAATGAGAGGTGATGCAATCAGCTTCCAAGCTGTTTTTTTTTGTCCCTCTCTCGATTATTTTTTTCAATCCTTATACAGTGAATTAGGGAAGTGTTTACTGATCAAATAAAATGTTGGGGTATCAGAGGTTGTTCTTGTTCATCTTCCTGGCCCTCAAACACCCCCCCCCCTCTCTCCATTCTCCCTCCCTCTCTTATTTTCTCCCCATCTCTCCAAATTATCCTTCCATTACATTGTCTGAATCTTGCACGACTGTCAATCTTCATTTCTTGTCGGATTTCAGCTCATCATCTTGCTCTATTATTCTGTATAAATGAATATTCCAACTGAGTGAATATTGTTGTAACAATAATCAGGTATTGACAAGTACCTATCAACTGATGCACGTTTCATTGCATTATGATTTCTTATAAAGCTTGGGAAATGAGATGTAAAATTTGCTTTGAAAAGTATAAATACATGTCAGTAATTGATTATTAAAACTGGTAGAAAAATAGTTTATCTTTGTGTGATCATTTTCTAAGAGAAAGATGAGTTTAGCTGAGTGCCAGATAATATATAAAATTTGCAAGTGGGGGTAGGAAAGAGAGGGGAAGAAGGGATGGGGGGAAATAGAGCTCACTGCAGTAGTGTATATTAGCGTGAGTTCTATCAGTTTTTTTTTTAAATAAACCTTGACGTAGTGAATAATGGTTGAAACTAGTATTCAAATATCATGCTAATACTTTTGAAAACAGTTTATTTTAGTGACTACACTAACTTAATTTTAACTATCATTGCAATGTTGAGTCAGACAATAACAATATTCAGTATTGTTATTCATAAGTTTGAATACATGTTTTGTTTGAAGCATTACATCACTGTTATGTAAAGCAAAAAGGTACTCATACCAATGATAGAAAGTCTAAAAACAAATCAGCATAAAAATATGTACATTTATTCATCAGCGAAACACACATACATAAACCAGCTGAGTTTTGAGAAATCCCAAGCAACTTCATTCCTTTAACACTACAATATTATTATTATGGTACCTTTGTCATCCAAAGGCAATAATTCATAACTAAACAGACAATCAAGGACTCTATGAGAATTACCACTAGATGATTAGGTTTCTGTAAAAATGCAACTTTTATGTGATGTGAGAATATATTAGAACAATCATACCTGGCTATTTAATAAAATCAACAGTTGACATGAGTCTACAAATGGCAATACACTTTCATTGTTTAGCCAAATATTCATTTGTTAAGTATCACTTTTATACAAACTACTCATTTACATGCAAAAATAACTGTACCCATTAGATTTAGAATGGTATATTATGTATGATTCATTTATCGTACATTGCAATATCATGGAAATGGCAGTGCTTTTTAACCTAAGCGCTAAGAAAGCATAAATGGTCGTAAGCAAGCAACCAAAAGACCAATGGCGTGAAGTCCTCTCCACACTCAATTTTTATTCTAAATGATGAGATACAATTATCAATGACTAGTTTGGTTGAATGAAATATCTTAAATCTAGGTATTTAACATAAATCAATTTTATCTGTTCATATTTGGGCAATTCCATAAAATATGTACGTCTGACCCCTTATATGTGGGACTTTCATGAATTCTGTCTTTTATTTCTTGTTCTTTTGATTGTCTGTAGTGTTCTCAAAGGACCATGACTTGATCAGTTTATGAAGTGAAGTGAAGTAAGATTTGAGAAAAATCTGGGTCGGAAGTACAAAACGGTTAATAATTTCATGGAATTACCCATTATGTAAAATGGCCTGTGTGTTAAAAACTCTACCACAATATATTTATGTGTGGGATATCACATGATCTTGGACTTGCACACCTCCAAGGCACTTGATAAATGAACCGTGCAGGAATTTTTTAATCATTAATGACCAGGTCTGATATGAGGTTTCCATCACTAGGGAATTTTAATTGGATGCGAACGTATCTGCTCCTTAGACTGATCTGGGTCACTACTTAATTACACAACAGCCTATTAACCACTTAATGAGGTTGATCAGAGAAGAGTGTGGGAGACATGAAGTGATAGCTTTAAATGAAGAAGAGGATCACCAGGAATATCAATATAGAAATCAATCAAGAATTTGAATACAGTTAAAATATTGGAACACTTTCATTTAGTCTTATATTTCAAAATACAAAAGAGATTATTTTAAGCCTCATTTATCAGATGACCACAAAAGATGCTTGGGTGATCATTGATAATTTTTGTCCAAAGTGTCATTAATAGATTTACCCAAAACTAAAGAAGGTACAATGAAATTGGCAGTTCGTACAAAGTACTCCCACTCAAATTAATTGCTTTTTTTTAACATTCATTTATGATTTTTTATAATCATTACAACTGACATGGCCTACAGGTAAATCTGCCCTAGTCAGATATCTTGGAACATTATCTGTTTGACCTAATATTCTAAAGTTCAAAAGTGAGTTGTGAAACCAGTGAAAACCTTATAAAAGCGAACTGCAATAATTGAACACACTGCAAAGTACATTAAAAACTGACTTTCTGGAAAGCACTTGCATTTTCGATACCCTGCAATGAATACTTTCTTATTGCTGATGAGTTTGACAAACACTTTAGTTGACTTTGGAAAATACTTTTATATGTTTCGGAAAGACATAGAGCAGGGTCGGGCTCAATTACAAGGTAATTAATCAATAACATAATTAATCACATTTTTTGAGTAATTGCAATTGTATTTGAAATTTTGAAAGGGAAAGTGACTGTAGTTGAAAAAAATGTAATTCAATTACTGTTGATTACTTTACAATAAACTTACTACTTAATTTATGATCTAATTTAATGTAATAAGCAGAATCTGTGCTCTTTAACAAAAACCTTCATCGTGTCAGTTTCTTTGTAAATTAGAATAATGTTGAAATAGGTGGTGCTAATACATACACAATACAAAGTGATTTCATTTATGACTTGTATAGAAAGTGATTGAAATTGTAACTGACAAAAGTAATTGGTAATTGCAATCGAAAAAATTTAATTTAATTGAAAAGTAATTGTAATTGAACATTTCTACAATTATGTAATTGTAATTAAAAAAGTAATTGAGTAACTGATGTAGAGCAATTAATAAGACCCCCATCCCCTGGGTAATATCATAGTCACATTTTAAGATAATATGATTGCTATAAATTAGGTTTTATGCAGAAATCATAAATACTTAAAGACTGTGTTTGATAGTCACATACACTGTACAACATGTTCTAATATGTTAACATATCACATGATTGCTTGAAGAGAACATATGCCGTTTCCTTGGTGTTGTGAATGGTATTCACAATCAAGGGCCCTTCAAGTCACAGCTGGACTTTGCATCCTGACAACAAGTACGTCATGGAGCATCATTCAAGTGTCAAACATTAATGATAACACCAAACCACATGTAAAAAGTCAGATATCTAGATTGTGGAGAGTACTAAATTAAATGTTCCCATACTGTTTTCCATCAAGTTATGGGGCACCCATCCCGTAATGGAACATGCATTTCTATCTTATCTGTTAAAACAAAACATTTGGATGGTTGCTAATCTGCTACACTTGAGTACAAAACTCACTTATGACCATTACTGTTATGCCTTTCAATTTCATTCCAGATATTGTGGTATTTGAAATAGGGTAACTCCGTTTCCACATGCTCCAATCACACAGAACATACTGATTGCCATTTTCAAAAATCTATATTCCTCAAAGAAATGTATCAAGGAAGGATTCATTCACAAACATAAGTATTGCCATCTGATTTGGTCATTCTTGAAGCTCCAAGTTCCATAAACTAAGGTGGTATGGTCATATTTCCATATCAGGTGGCCTTTTTTAAAGGAACCATAAGTGGGAGTCGCAAATAGTGTAGACAACCCAAGAGATGGGAACATAACATAAATGAGTGGACAGGAACGAAGTTTGCAAAATCACTGAAAGATGCAGAGGACTGAAATTGATATAGAAAAGGGGTGGCTGTAGCTTCAGTGGACCTTCTATATCAAGATTTCATGAGAGAGGTGTATGTGTAGGAAGTTCCATTGCTAACTTCTCCGATGCTTACAGATCAGATTAATCAGTTTGGAACATTGATAAAATCTTCCTTGCAGGTGGAATTTCATTCAGAGTATGGGATAGCCATCTCCTTTCAACTGGTCTCTGAATGTGCCGTAATAGCTGATATAAAGTTTTTATCATCAGAGTTAAGTTATGCAAAATTTGATTCAAAATGTACTAATCTGAATCAGAGTCATAGGTTGCTCTCTCCTTTTCACTGACTTCTGAATGTGCTGTTAGGGCTGATACAATGTCATTCTCTTCAGAGTTCTGTAACCTCTCTCCTGTATGCAAGATTGATATGAGAAAAGACACTTCATTACAAGGTGTGACCAATTGAACATGACAACATATAATGATTTTATTTTAGCTATGAATCTTCACCACCTATACATTTCATACTGGTTAGTGAACAAGGGCTACACTTTATCCACCAAACAATAAATAATGTTTTGATTTTTTTTTAAGTATCAAAGAATAGTCAAGTCTGCATAAATCACACTTCTGTAAATTGAATAATTGCTTATTAAGTGGAAGCAAATTTTCAGTTCAGCTTGTCCAAAGCATGAAAAGCATCTTTTCTTACTCATATTTCATCCACCAAGTGAAATAGATTGAACTTTGGCAAACTCACCTGCATTATGTTACTTTACATATGAATTTGAGGATTACCTGTTTACTACATCATTCTCTTGTAATTGTAGAAAATACTTTTTAAACTATTAACGCCTATGAGTTTCTTTTCTTTGTAAGTGCACATTCAATGTTATGACAATATCGCCCATTAAATGACCTTCTACATATTTCCTTTCTCAACAATTCAACTGCCCAATGAGTGAAGAGATAACATGGATTATGGAAGATCTGGAGTGAGATAAAGCATTCAGGAAGAAAGTCATCAGGAAGCTTACATCCTTCAATTAAAGCTACATTAAATTTCTAATTTCCTATCCTTTAATATCATAAATCCAATATTTTATCATCAGCTTTCCTGTTTACACCAAAGTTAAGAGAATAGTAGAGTTTATCTGTCATTCACTAATCATTTCAGGAGCATTTCAGCAATAGTGTATATAAGGAGGGACAAGGGAGTCCTGAATGTTACTTTTGAAGAAGCAAAATGATAAAAATAATCATTTGAATAATGAGAAGGAAAAAAAATGAGAAGAAAATAGATGAAAGAAAAAAGAATAGAAGTTCAGCTTGCTGAACTAAAGAATCAAATATCGTCATAAGTTTTAAGTAGATGATTTTAGTGTCAGCCCTATTGTCAGATGTTGCCCCGTCCCAAGCACAATTTTATTGCTTGTCCCTGCCCCTGATGCATATTTTTCCTAAATATAACACTGAATTTTGACAGCATACAAAATAAAAGATTATCATTTCAAAAATTTGTTACTTGCTACCTTTGAGTATCATTTAAACTAGAAATTTGACGTGTCCAAATGACACAGATGCCCCTGCTTGACGCGATCAGAAATTCATTCAATACGATTGAACATAATGTCGTGCAGATACCAATATGCGTACATATTAAGAACAAATTTAGACCTTTTAACCAACTCACATATATAATGAGCTGTGACCTTTGACCTTAGGACTCCGAATTCGAACTTAGCCTGTATTTTGGTGCCATCTCCCTACAAACCAAAATTTTTTTAAATCCACAATATATTTTTCGAGTTATTGCACGGAAACCAAGTGGGGGAACTGACAGACGGACAGGGGCAACGCTTAATGCCCCCTCCGGACTTCATCTGCAGGGGGCATAAAAATCTGAACCCACACCAATACATGTGCATCATGGTTGAAAACATAAATCAAACTTGTCCACTATTTCTACATGTAGGTCGAAATACCCGTTCATGACCTTCCCAGGCCCCCCCAAAAAAAAAAAATTCAAATAATGTTACAGAACACAAATGTTTATCAAAATGAGCGAAACTTACTTATCAGTTCTGCAATAGCTCTTTGCGTTCTCCTTTCTAACTTTTCAAGTTTCTTTGCCACATCTCTCTTCAGATCCCTGCACAAGAGAATAAAAAAAAAACAGGTTTACTTGTTACTACAATGACTTGTTACTACAATGTAGAATGTATGCCATATGGGTGTGTCTTTATAGTCTGGAACTCACAATATCTTACTTTTTGTTCAAAGTGGCAGGAGTTATTAATGTATCCCCCACATACTTCATTTGTCAAAAGGACATCATATCTACAATAACCTTTCTTTATGAACAGAAAGGTACAAGTGAAAATAGGAAATATGATTGAAAATCAAAATACATGTACTCCATATGCTAATTATCTATTCAAAACTATAAATGCAAAATGACAATGATTTAATCCTAGGTGTCATATAAAACAAATAATGAATGTTCTTTTCATTCATGCAATGAACAGAATACTTCATTTGGTGAAAGATGAAATGAATGATCCATTCAACTCAGCTACACCTTGATGAATGTATCATTTCATCTTTCACCTCATGAAGTATTCTGTCCATTATATTCATGAACATTCATTATTTGTATACTCTCAAAAGGATTCAATGTCAAACATCCTCGACAGGAGAATCAGTCTTACATAGTAGAATCTCTAGGGACAACAGATGTTGGTTTGACAATTTTTCAATCAGTTTTGTCTTAATAGGAGATGATTCAACTTTATAATGTTGACTTTAGAAGACTACACAGTTTGACAATTTGTTGAGTGAGTTTTACAGTAAGTGATCCTCGAGATCTTACCAGTCAGGTTTCCTTGGTGCAAGATTTGTAATGTCCACTTCTTCTACAACTGGTTCAGCCACTGCAGCTTTTAGTTGGTCCTGTACCTGCTCCTCAACTAGTAACAAATTACAAAAAAATATAAGTTTCATGTAAGCATCAAATGTCATCTAAATACACAAAGCATAAGTTCACACTAAATCAAAATGGTTAACGCTTCAAACAAATAGGTACTGCCAAAACAAGCATCCTATTTCAAGTGAGTTTTCAATAAATAACTACCGGGGTAACTTTTTGTTGTAATGTAATGAGAGGTGTTTTGTTAAAATCTACTTATTCTCAAAAGTTCTTTGTCACAAACATGTGTACTAGACAATGCATCAGATAAAAAATAGAAAGGTGACTACATGGGTGGAGCAAGGGAAAGCTTTGTATAAACTTTTAGATGATTGAATAATTTATATCACAGAAAACTTATATACTTGGCTCAAGACCATAGTATTGGAGAGATACATTATGGAGAATATAATTGGGTTTGTCTTAAATCGGCATGTCATTATTGATTACGGTGATAAATATGAAGGTATGTTTCAATGTTACTGTATTTTACCTTTTGGCACTTCTGTTTGGGGAACTAAATGCTCCTGCAAGCTCTCATCTTCAGGCTTATAGTTTTTAAAGGCAGGTTTCCTGTGACAGAAATACAAAGAAAATAATAAAAACTTGACGGCCTCACTAGCACAAGCCATTCATATTACACACCTTACCTACAACCAAATCATCAGCTCAACAGAATGATATATTCTGATTATAACTGTTTTTTTTTCACATTTTAAGAACTTTCATAAAGATCACTTTCGCTTTATATTAAAGCTCATTCTCGTTTAAAAATAAACTAATCATGTTCCAAAACAGTTGATTTATCAATTATTTGATCAAACGGTGAACATTTACCAACCTTGACCAGCCGACTTGGAAATACTGCATCAGGAGTCAGGGGTCAAATGTCTTCTATTCAGCTTTTTGTTTATTTGTTAAATTACATCTTCTCTGCTTTTTTTTACTAGTATTTGGTCAAGATTGCACATTGCGCATTAGTTCAACACCTGTAATAACTCTGTTGGTCTGCTAGAAGGGTTGTAGATAATGGACTCACTTTATTTCATCTTCACCAGAGTCATCTGCTTTCCTCTTGAGACTGTCTTCATTATCTTCAACCTTCAAAAGAAGAAAAAAAAATTAATATTCAGCCAAACTAAAAAAATGTAGAGAAAATTTGTTGGACCACCATGATATCAATTATCAAGTTGTTTGAATGGTGTCGAGGACAAATTTAAAATAAAGGGGGGGGATAATGCTAATGAAAAACAAGAAGGACAAATTCACAGCTACAGTAGCTATTGTTGCCACACAGTCAAGCTAAGCTTATAGTGGCATTCTCTGGCAACCTGCTTAAATTGTTATGTTAAATACAAAATACAACTTTGTTCGTTTTTTTGTCAGATATTTTGCTATGTACTAGATAGTATTTTTTATAAATTTGTAAAAATTCATAAACATGGAAAAAGTTGCCAAAATCAATAAAATGAAAATGAAATATACCCATCAATTGTCAAATTAATAAGAATTCTACCTTGATAAAATAACAAATAGAGAGCAATGCAGAGGTATATTAGTTTCTGTAAAGCAAAGATACAAAATCTCTAGAAAACTTGATTCAGCTGTCAATTGCTTGTGGTTTGGGTGGTCTAAGTCGCAGGATAGAATACTACGTTATGACATGAGTTAGAATCCTACTCTTGAAGCAAATTAGAACTAAACAAATACATGTAGATTAACCTTAACTAGACTGGGCTATTTCGACACCTAAGAAGACTGGGGGGGGGGCTGATTCAGCCCCCCTTATGACCTTGGCCGTCGATCGCGACGAAAATTGACACACACTTTACCCATGGCATTATCTACAAAACTATAATATCAAATTCTGTGAAAAATCTCATTGCTCATTAATTATGTTAATTTATGCGTAAAATCATAAGTTTGCTCTAATTAAGAAAATAATGCCCCTAAAATGCTAATTTTTGTTTCACATACTCTTTATAGGCATCTGATTAAATTTTTTTTTTTAAATGTCAAAATCACATTTATATTTTAAGGAATTTTATTGTTTTCTAAATTTCTTATGTCTTTGTTTTTCATTGTTTTTTCAATGGAAATTGTCAGAGACTTTATTTTCACCATAAACAAAATAAAATTAATTGATTTTAAGCAATAAAAGGAAAAATATGATACATTTTATGAATTTTGGCTAAAAACACTATTTGCATTGGATTTGTACACAAATTCACATTTTTTTTGGGGGGGGTCTGCATATACTTACAAAATGTTGCGTTATTTCGGAACCGCGTACCCGGGGTCACACAATTTTGGTCTCAAAGGCTGCGCGAGACTTGAAATTAAAAAGTCAGTGAGTGAAGCGGTAAAAAAAAGCAGATTTATCGCGAAAAATGTCGAGGGGGTGACCTTGGTTTGCGCACTTTTTAAAAATAATCAAGGTGATACTTAATCAAAGATGAATTCCAAATGAACGACAATATCCTAGACACAATATCGCTAGACAGAATCATGTTGTGACTTAAGGAATTTCAAAGATGTCATAATCTCAAAATTCTATGCCAATTGGCAAATGTGCGCTCAGCTGAAACGGTCTTTAAAAGTGTGAGCTTTCATGTATTTCCTGAACAATAGTTTTGCAAAGTTCTAGAATCTAGAAAAGAATTCACGCAGATAAAAGATATTTATATCAGATGCAGGTTAAAATGCCACAATCAATTGGTTTCACATTTTACTTAAAAGTTTGAAAACATCTGCTTGCAAAATAGTGATTCCTTGAAGCTTGTAGAGAAGTTCAGATTTTCTCAAAACAGATGCAAATAAAATGTTGACAAAATCTACTAATTTTTAGCCAATATTTTCATATTGCAATTTTCACATTTGCCAATTTATGCAGATTTTTTATCTTTAAGAATGTTACTAAACTGGGTGATTTTTATTGCTTTTTCTGTTGATGGTATCAGTTTTTCAAGATATTAGTTATTGTTAGATACTGAATACGCAAACTTGCGAAAAGATATGTTCATGACTCGTGTGCAAAAGGTTACACAAAAAAATGATTATTCCTGTCCAATTTAGAACTAAGCAAGTAAACAAAAAGTAAGAGAAAAGAAAAGGATACCGGTAATAAAGTAGTATTGGCATTATCGTAAATTGGGAACCACCGTTCAATTCATATAGCAACACTTTATTCAGTCACACGCAGTTCCCTACTTCCACTCCTAGTACCAATGACATCAATACATGACAATATTGACCTCATAGGCGAGTATAGTGCACTGCATACATCAGTTAGTACATTTGTAGGAAGACGACACCAGCGGTAACTAAACTAGCACATCAATGATGTGGAGCACAATTTTAATTTCAGCCTAGTTGACGCTGTAGTGAATTACATTGGTGACATTAATTGATGATATAGAATTGAAATTGATGAAGAAATGACATAGAAGCATTTTTTGTGATCTATGAATAAATTTCATATAAATTAAGCATAAATAACTTTCTAGTCAAAGTTTCTTAACTCTGTGTAGAACCTTGGTGAACCTCATGTAGCTCTCAGATGGAACAAAAAAATCAAAATCTGTCAACAAATAAAGAGGCATTTTATGTGATTTATGAATAAATTTCGCATAAAATAGCATAAATAATTTTCTACTGAAAATTTCAAATTCTGTGTAGAAGTTTGGTGAACCTCATGAAGTTCTACCAGATGGAAGAAAAAAATCAAAATCGGTCAACAATTAAAGAAGAAAAAGCATTTTATGTTAATTTTTAAAAATGTGAATAAATTAATTTTGCATAAATTAGCTTAAAATTGTTCTAATCAAAATTTCAAAATTCTCTGTCGAAGTTTGGTGGACCTCATGACGCTCTACCAGATGGAAGATAAAAAATCAAAATCGGTCAACAAATACAGAAGCATTTTTTGTGAATTTTGAAAAATGCGCATAAATTAGCATATTTAATGAATTTCAAAATTCTGTGAAGAAGTTTTGAATCCCCCACCTAGTGTTATCATATAAAGCAAACAGAATTGAAATCGGACTTGAAATGGCGAAGTAGCATTGTTAAATTGTGGATGGACGACAGAAGACGGACGCCACGCCACAGCATAAGCTCACTTGGCCCTTCGGGCAGGATGAGCTAAAAATGCACCCAATGATTGGGAAAAGGATTGTCGAGGGGTAGATCTAGATATCACATTCATAATTCATATCTAAGGTAAAAAAAAATTTGAATGAATATCTGTGGATTTGTACAATGGTGCTTGAAAGTCTGACTACTTTGGCAGCTTTTTTCAACCTAATTGATGTCCCAATGTCCCTGAGAGTCACTAAAGTGTCCTATATCCAACTCCATAGACCTTATCACAAACAGTTTCCTACAAAGGATCAGGGGATTGAAATGGGGTGTGCCCACTATTGTCTGGATGAGACCATGTGAACATTACCAACCGACGATATCATGTACAATATACATGTACATTTGGTGTTGAAATGCGATCATCATGCAATTCGGCTTTTTGCTTTCATCTCGTAAACATAGATCATCAAATACTTTGCTTCTTTATTATCGGTGACAGGGTCCTGGATGGAAAATAAATGTATTACTGTATCTTAACTTGCAGTGATGCTTGAAGATATCATGAAGACAAGGGCAATTTTGTTTCATTTTGGTGCACTGTCTGTGCATTTTTTAGCTTTGCGACTGTGGCTTTGCAAAGTGCGCTTGTACGCATGGACTGCGGACATTCACACTAACTCTCAGCCTAGGGACACGGACAGCGAGGTAGAGGAAAGTCAGACTGAAAATAAGCTAATGATGATCAATAAAGACATAAACTTTGCAGTACTTAGGTTTGATTACTTTATTTTAGTTATATATTTTACAGATGATATATGAATCGATTGTCAAGATATCATGTTTTATAATAGGCCCAAAGTCATGTCGGAATTTGTATGTTCCAGAATCCGCCAGTGTTGTGCCGGTCGGAATCCGGTATCCTGGGGTGGTATTCTGAAAACGTTCTTATCTTTGTTCTTATCTTTTATCTTATCTCACTGAGATAAGAAGACGCTAAAATCATTGCAAATCGGTATTCTGAAAATCTTCTTAACGCGTTCTTATCTCTGTAAGGACTGCCCCTTCTATCTCCAACACGCCCATTTTTAAGATTTTACCAATCAAAATGCGCTTTATATTGGCAGTTTAACCAATAGAAGCGTTCCTTATGTGAAAAGAATATCAAGGGCGCTGCGCGTTCACCGTTTCTGGCGCATTGCGCGAAATAGGCATTTTATACGCAATGACTGATTTTATTATTTCGAGACGTCCACGTGCAAAAAAAGTAAGAAAAGTAAATAAAGCAGGTACGAATAAAGAACAAAATATGAAGAAAGAAAGTAAGTAGGTATGAAAGAAAGAAGACAGAAAAGGGTCAGAATGAAGCAGAAAAAAAAGATGAAAGGGACAAAGCAGAAAATAATGAAAAAATAAAGAGTAAACAAAAGAAAGCAAGCAAAAAGAATTCAAAAATAAAAAAGAAAGAAAATAGAATGAATAAAACAAGGAAAAGGAAGAAAATAACTAGAACAATTATGCATGATAAAGTGAAGGAACAAAAATGAAAAAAAAAAGAAACTAACTAAAAGGAATACACACAAAAATAGAAAAAGGTCAAACTAATATAAGATAAAATAAATTAACAAGGAACCGAAAAAGAAAAAAAGTCTAAAAAAAAATGAATGAAAGAAAGTTAGAAAGAAATAAAAAGAAAGAGAAAAAGGGAATAAAAAAGTAAAAAGTGAAGGAAGAGAGAAAAAAAAGAAAATTAAACAAAGAAATAAAGATGAGAGAAAAAAAATGAAAGGAAATTTGACGCAAATATGAAGACTACAAAAAGATAAAGAAAGAAAGGTAAATTCATAGAAAAAAGAAATAAGGAAAGAAAGAAAGAAAAAAAAAAGAAAGAAAGAAAGAAAAAGAAAACGAAAGGGAAAATAAAAAGTTGGGAAAAAAAAACGAAAAAAAATCAATGGAAAGAATAAAGAAAAAGTTAATAGAAGAATGACAGAGAGAAGAAAGAAAGTAAAGAAAAAGAGTAAATAAAGAACGAACGAAAAAAGATGAGCAAAATAAAGAAAGTAAAAAAAGACACAAAAGTGTCAGAAAGCAGAAATAAAAAAATAAGAAAAATTAAGAATTATTAAAGGGAAGGAAGAAAAAGGGGGAAAATGAAATGAATGATTAAAAAAGGAAAAGCATGTATAAAAACGAAAGAATGGAAGAAAAATAAGGTAGAAAAATAAAGATTACAAACAAGTGAAGGAAGAAAGAAAGAAAAAAGAAAAAGAAAGAAAAGGAAGAGAAACGGGGGGAAAGCAGAAAAAAGACTCAGTAAAGAAAAAAAGGGATAAAACGAAAAGGGAAAATAAAAAAGGAAGAAAGATGAAGTATAAATGAAACAAAGCAAAAGAAAAAAAAGAAATTAAAAGATTCAAACAGAACAAAAGTAAAGATATAAATGAAGAATGAAAGAAAAGAAGAAAGACAGACAGATAGAAAGGAAGAAAGACAGACAGATAGAAAGGAAGAAAGACAAACAGATAGAAAGGAAGAAAGACAGAAAGACAGACAGATAGAAAGGGAGAAAGACAGACAGATAGAAAGGAAGAAAGACAGACAAATAGAAAGGAAGAAAGACAGACAGATAGAAAGGAAGAAAGACAGATAGAAAGGACAAAAGACAGACAGATAGAAAGGAAGAAAGACAGACAGAAAGGAATAAAAAAAATGGAAAAGAAAGAAGGGATAGAAAATAGAGACGGGCAAAATAAAGGGTGAATGAAATAAATGGTGGGAGGAATACTTGTGGGTACTTGTTACTACTAGAGGCCATCGATTTTGAGCAAGAAAAAACGCGGACATCATGAGATGTGATAACCCTCTAGCTATCTTAAATATTATCTTAAATATCGTGAAAGATAAGAAAGAAAAAAGATAAGAACGTTTTTAGAATACCACTTATCTACATTCTGTTCTTATCTTTTAGCGCGCTTTGGTATTATATGCGCGAGTTGTAAATTTACGCGCTCAGCATTGGGTGGAGAGCAAGATAAGAACAAAGATAAGAACAAAAGGTAAGAAAAAGATAAGAACGTTTTCAGAATACCGATTTAAGAAAGTGACGTAGATAAGAACAAAATTAAGATAAGAACGTTTTCAGAATACCGCCCCTGATCTGCAAATGAATTCACTAACGGGAAGTACAAAGAAGTCACAGATGAACAGGACGCAATCCCTGGCTCCTTGGAGAGTGAGCACACATTACTGTCATTAGTGAATGATTTAAATTGTACTTTCTATGAGTGTCTTGGCTAATTGCGTCCCATTCATGTGCGTGTTGCCGTGTAGGCCTACCACGAAAAAAGTGGAAATATTCGCCCCCGAGATTCCTACTTTCCTTCTAAAAGATCTAGGCCTAGCCCTAAATCATGTAGATCTAAATGAGATACAAGTTTACAACTTTATTTTCGACAAATAGATCTTGGCCCTAGGCCTATATAGATTAAATAAAATTGATTTCCTTTTAAAATGAAAATTTATTAAAAAAACAAGATTAAGAAAAATATTTGAGAAGACGGGCATGACAGGGGAAAAAACTTGCCGATGTTTATGTCGCCATCTTGTTCTCTTTGTCCAACCTACAAGACATAGATCTGTATCATAACCATGTTCATTGAATGAGTGCTCATGTGCATCTTTAATATTTGTAGCCATCTTGTTGCCACTGTTTCCCACAATAATTGTTGGAATAACACTACAGCAGCGCCGCCCCCAGCGCCGCGATCCCTACAAAATAAACAGTTAGTGGGACTGGTACTGTGCTACCAACGCGACATTGAACGTTAGCGAGCCGTCTACGTTTAATGGTATCAATAATTTCCTCTTACCTGAGTCTGTTTTTTACGAAGATTTTTCAATCGTTCCTTTCGCTTCAAAGCTTGCTCTTGAAGTGATCCTACATCAGCCATTTAAAGTTAATTATTATTTGACCTAGATATAAATTCTAAAAACTGGCAATGCTCGTCCGTCAGAAAATGCTGTCGACCTCTATCGTTCAACGTATTTCTTCCCTTTTTTTTGTAAAATCAATATTTCAGGCTGCTATTATTGCAGCAGTGCTGACTTTGAAAACGAATATTTACAAACATACAAGTCAAAATAATGTAGTGCAAAACTGGCCACGTACGTTCAGTGACCCTAAATCCCCCCCTAAATGATAGGCCTTGATCATGTGACCTAGAAGACCCGGCCCGGGCCGGGGATACACCACTGATCTCTTAGTGAGATCAGTGGGATACACCCTCCCCCATATAAGGTCTTTGCCCCATGCACCCCTCCCCAGTTTTCGGAGGGGGGTGGCATGTGTAATACCCCCCACACACACACTTTTCGAGGCTGAAACTATTTTCCCCTGTATTTTCTACCATCAAATGCTTAGTACTGTTAATGCGTGGATTCATCTTTAAAATGCGGCTAAAAGTGCCTACATTTGTTAAATTTTGCAAAAATTCTTGCACGATTGCTCTGCTCCCACACTAATCTTAGGGCATTAACTAGATTTTAGCCATGGCAAATCCCTACGTTTAGCTTTAATATTGCAATGTTATATCCCCTGCATCATGAGGGTTTGGTTTTACTACGTTTATTTTATATGAACTGTATGAAACCAATATTTTTATATGGTTATAACTCTGATCACCATTACACCCTTTAAATACACTAGCGCAAATGTATGTGTGTGTGTGTGTGGGGGGGGGGGGGACATTATCATATCATCTTTGTGAAAGCAGGAGATTTGTACAAAATATATAGGCATACCCTCTCAGGCGCGCCGGATCACTTTCAGTTTTTGTCTCACCTGCATAGCAGAGTGAGACTATAGGCGCCGCTTTTCTGACGGCGGCGGCGTCAACATCAAATCTTAACCCGAGGTTAAGTTTTTGAAATGACAAGAAAGCTCATGAAACTTGGCCATAAGGTTAATCAAGTATTACTGAACATCCTATTAGAGTTTCATGTCACATGACCAAGGTAAAAGGTCATTTAGGGTCAATGAACTTAGACCCTGTTGGAGGAATCAACATCCAAATCTTAACCTGAGGTTAAGTTTTTGAAATGTCATCATAACTTAGAAAATATATGGACCTAGTCATGAAACTTGGACAGAAGGTTAAACAAGTATCACTTAACATCCTGCATGAGTTTTATGTCACATGACCAAGGTCAAAGGTCATTTAGGGTCAATGAACTTTGGCCAAATTGGGGGTATCTGTTGAATTCCCATCATAACTTTGAAAGTTTATGGATCTGATTCATGAAACTTGGACATAATAGTAATCAAGCATCACTGAACATTTTGTGCAAGTTTCGGGTCTCATGATTAAGGTCAAAGGTCATTTAGGGTCAATGAACTTTGGCCGAATCGGGGGTATCTGTTGAATTACCATCATAACTTTGAAAGTTTATGGATCTGATTCATGAAACTTGGACATAAGAGTAATCAAGTATCACTGAACATCCTGTTCGAGTTTCAGGTCACATGATCAAGGCCAAAGGTCATGTAAGGTTAATGAACTTTGGCCATGTTCGGGTTTTTTGTTGAATAACCATCATATCTCTGTAAGTTTATTGGTCTAGTTCATAAAAATTAGACATAAGAGTAACCATGTATCACTGAACATCTTGTGCGAGTTAGAGTAGTTTTCAAAGTCAGCACTGCTGCTATATTGAAGCGCGTGATGCAGGTGAGACGGCCAGAGGCATTCCACTTGTTTTTTTTAGGGGGGGGGGGCAAAATCCTGAAGGGGGCACAATATTTTTGACAGCGTGAGATACCGAAGCGATCGAGCGGGAGAGGGTGTGGGACCCCCCATGATAAGGACTATAAATGGAATATAAAAGTTGCGTTTCTAAGAGCGCTAGTCAAAAAATAAATTTCTTGAGAATTAAACATAGAATTCACTACGAAAGACTATACTCATAATTTATGAGAACCTATGAAATCTACGCGCAAAACGAAATAGATACCCTTTTTTCAATATTTTTGTGTTTTTTACACCCTTATCACGTTACGTACGTAATGTTCCCTATCTTGCAACGGACATCCTTTTTACGTGTTTTTTGCGTCGCGCATGGTATCCACTCGTCAATGTAAGTGCCCCCCCCCCTGGTTGGAACTTAGGTTATATAAATCAAAAGTCCAGTAGGCAGTTCTTTAAACGTATTTACAACAGAAATTTATTAGTTGAGATGCAACAACGATGACCACTACTGCGTCATCTTGACAGCAGCCATAACTTTCTCCATGCAAGTGGTCACGTGTAATAACAAAGTAGAGTCTATGCTTGCAGACCTTTCTCAGTTATCACCACCCCCCCCCCCCCCGGAATAAAACACAGAGGCAAGTTAGGCATATCCTACACACTTTGCTCGCTCATATTGTTATTAACTGCCATTCATTACTTTATATCACAACAAATAATTTCAATATAACCATAAAAAAATGTTCAAGTTTTATAGACCCATAAACTTTCAAAGTTGCGATGGTAATTCAAAAATTAACCCCCAACATGGCCAAAGCTCATTGACCTAAATGACCTTGAACTTGGTCATGTGCATGACCAAGGCAGGATATTCAGTAATACTTGATTACCCTTATATGTCCAAGTTTTATGAACTGGTCCATTTACTTTCTATTATGATGACATATCAAAAACTTAACCATGTTAAAATTTCAATGTTGATTCCCCCAACATGATATAAGTTCATTGACCCTAAGTAAATGACCTGCCTTTGACTTTAGTTATGTGACCTCAAGATAAAGCAGGATGTTTAGTAGTATTTGATTACACTTTTGTTCATGTTTCCTGAACTAGGTTCGTGTACTTATGATGTCATTTCAAACACTATAAATAGGTTAAGATTTCAATATTGACGCCGCCGCCGCCGTCAGAAAGCGGAGCCTATAATCTCGCTCTGCTATGCAGGAGAGAACAATAAAAAAAAAACGAGGAAAAGAGAAAGAGGGAGAAGGAATGAGAAACATAGTTTGAAAAGAAAAAGGAAATTATAATCTTAAAAAATGATAATTTTGATGGAACATAATTTGCTTATAGGCCGCATGGCTGTGTTCATTTCCCCGACGCTCACATTGTCTCGTTCAAGAGGATTAAAATTGTGCTATCATTTTTTCAAGCCAATATACTCCAAATATTTTACATTGCGCTTCGAGCTTTAATATCTTATCTAGTGACTATATATGCATCTCTTACATGATTATTAAAATGCTTGCTATATACCTTTCAAAATCTGAATATAAAAAATATATGTTCAGTCCGGGCTTTGCGTTCGCATTATGGATTGGTGAAATATATAACCTTGATTTAAGCTACGCCTACTTTGTTCTCTTCATACATTTCTGTCACAGTATATATATATTTTCCTCAAAGCAGTCCTCAAGATGTCCCTCTTCTTGTCTGAAGGTTTAAAAAAATGGCTCGCGCTCGCATTAATTTTATTAGTGAAATATGTATGCTATAGATTGCTACAATCAGTCCTTAAAAAAAAAAAAATTTAAGGTCGGAATATAAAAAAATAAATTCCTCAAAAATTTGGGATTGCAGACTAAAGAGCGATACACCCATGCAATGCCCCCCCCCAAAAAAAAAAAACATAATGATAAAAAACAAAAGTGATACACAGTAAAAACGCTGCTATACGTTTTGAAATCAATCAAAAACTCAAGTAAACTGTTGAAATTTTCCGGATTTAACAGAAGCCTCAAGGAATCTCTCCTTTTGCACCACTAGCCGTCGCTAATTATATTGAAAAATATTGTTATAGATAAATTTTTCGATATGAACATGTGGAGTTTGTTTACCGTAATAATTTATATGACACAATATCAATGCATTTAAAAAAGGTGATAAGTTGGATGTCGGTAATTACCGACCTATTTCTCTTTTGTCCACATTTTCTAAGATCCTTGAAAGAATAGTATACGTCAGAACAGAAAAATTTTTGTCAATGCATAATATTTTATCTGATGTTCAATTTGGGTTTCGCGACAAGCACAACACCACTCATGCCCTGATGAATTTTGTCAACAAAGTAGTCAATGCTCTAGACAAATCTAGTCACCTTGTGGGTATTTTCCTGGACTACTCCAAGGCCTTCGATACCATTAATCATGAAATCCTACTTAAAAAAATATCTCACTATGGTGTGCGAGGGAAGGCCTTGGAGTGGTTCAGGAGCTACCTACTTAACAGACAACAATACGTGTTTGTTAAAGATCATAACTCCAATTTGAAATATGTTAACTGTGGAGTCCCCCAGGGTAGCTTATTGGGCCCACTTCTTTTCACAATTTATATAAATGATTTCTGTAGATCATCCAAAATATTATCCCTTATCTTGTTTGCAGATGATTCGACCTTATTTTTTTCTCATCAGAATCCACAAACTTTAGTTGATGTTATTAATTCTGAACTTATTAATGTTACTGAGTGGATAAGAGCCAATCGATTATCTTTGAACCTTAACAAAACAAATTACATGTTATTTAGTAATTCCATAGACAAGTTACCGATGAACATTATATTTGATAATACCCCATTAGAAATGGTACCTTACACCAAATTTCTTGGAATAACAGTTGACAGTAAACTTTCTTGGAAAAATCATATTGAAAATATATCCAAAATAATTTCACGAAATATTGGTATTATTAATAGGCTAAAATTTTGCATTCCCTCCACATCATTAATCATGCTCTACTCATCCTTAATCTTGCCTTATTTGAACTATGGGATTCTTATTTGGGGTGATACCCATCAATATTTATTAGATAAATTGTTGCTTTTGCAAAAGAAAGCACTTCGTATTATTCATAGTACATGTTTCCGTTCTCATACGGACCCACTTTTTCTAGAAAGTAAACTGTTGAAAGTCAAAGACCTGTATTTACTACAGTTAGGGCACTTCATGTATAGTTATAATAATAATGCACTTCCCCATATTTTTGATGCCATGTTCCCTAAAAATCAATTTTATCATAACTACCCCACGAGACACTCTGACGAACTTCACATCCCACTTTACAGAACTTTACTGGCCAAAAATACATTCCTATTCAACGGTCCTAAATTCTTGAACTCACTCGCTAATAATGTTAAAGACAATGTCTCCTTGAATTCATTCAAACGTAAACTCAAACGTATGCTGCTTAATTCCTATAATTCTTCTCAACGGAACTAACACTTCATTATCTTGATTATAATCCTTACATTTTTCACTTTTATTTTATCTTTTTTCATCTATATTGTCCAGTCATATCCTTTGTTATTTCACCAGATCAAGCTGGTTCATGGTCAGCCCTTTCCCATTCTTAGTTTTACTCCTTTTTAAAAACTAGTTGTCTTGTACTGTCCTGTCTCTTGTTTTGTCTTGTCTTCTACGTCTTGTCATCACCTCTCTCTGTTTTTTTTCCTGTCTTGCGCAACATATCCTTTGCAACGAAGACCTCTTTGTGTGAAAAGGTTTGCATTTGTTCAGTTTTTTATGTTTCCGTCAATATGATTTCTTTTTCTCTTTTTCTTTCCTGTAATACATGCATGTACGCATATAGTAAGTCGACTATAATTTCTTCTTTTCCAAGGGGGATCCACAATTTTACAAGCTTTGCTTTTTAGTGGATCCCCCTCATTTCCATATCCATTTATGCTCTATATTATACTGTTTTTTTTACGAAGTAAGAATGCCCTTCTGTAAAATTGTATTTGATTTGTATTGTTTTATATTACTTTGTATTATGTTTTGAATGGAAATGAAATAAAAAAGAATTGAATTGAAAAAATGCATGCATTTCATTTAATTGACTGTACATTATTTCCATCATGAAAAGTCTCATGTATGAGTACATGTTCAATGTAATTATCTTATTTATGTTATGTTGATCTTGCTGTTCTCTGATGACAGCTAGGAGCACCCTGCTCGACAAGCGTATATAGACTTTTTGAGGTGCTACCCTCTTTTTAATTTTTTTTTACACTTTATATTGTACATCAGAAATAAAATAAATGAATTGAATTGAATAATTATTGAAAGGGGGAACTTTGAATAGCTTTTTGTATTTTACTAATCACATAATGCGGACGGCGAAGTGCAAACCAAATTGTTAGTTTATACATGCATATCCATAATGAACAGGATGAGTATATTATGAAAGCTCGAAACGCGAGCAGAATTTTTTCCCTTCTGTCATGAAAGATTATGGGGGCATTTAATATTGATATGATATCCTCACCTATAAACTCGTGGTGATGTCCCCTTGTCCACAGAGGCGTAATAGGCGGGGGGGCAGGCTACCCCCCCCCCGCGGATTTCACCCGAAAAAAACGGGGGGGGGGTGGGAGAGGAAAGGGAGAAAGAAAAGGAAAGGGAGAAAAAGAGGAAAGGGGGAACTAAAAGTAAAGGGAAAATGTGAAAAGGAACTGAGAAAGAACATAAAAAGGGAAAACTTAAAAGGAAAGCGGGGAAAAAAGGAAATAGGGAAAAGGAAAGAAGAACGTATGAGAAACAAGAAAGGGAAATAACTTAAAAGATGACAAAATGGCAAGCAAAGGCGGGAAAAGAAGGTTGTCTATTGCTAAATTTTATGCAATAAAGGTCGCAATCAGGACAAAAAAGTCCAAGGGTTAGACATATTCCCTTTAAAGCCTCTTAATCTATATACTTTGGCTAAATCTCCTCAGCTACCGGGGGATCGTACCCTGACCCCGTGCAGTAGGGGCTCTTCATCTGAAACCTCCAAAGGACTATTATAACGGGCCCCCTGTAAGGACATTTCCTGCATGGCGTACAGGGGGAGGGGGTTCTTTGTTCAACAGCAAGTGGGAAATAAAGAAAATAAAGAAGGCAGTAAAACAAAATGAAATGAATGGAAAACAATGAAATATGATATGTTATTTCATGAATATAATGTAAAAAGAGTGTCGCTCGGCGAACACAGTCATAAGACGCCCGCCTGTAACACGGAAAATGGAGTTATAATATTGGTCAAACAAGAAAAGTGGAAGACGGCGACTTCACCTTTGACCTTCTGACCTAAATATCAACAGAATTCCTGGGATCTATGCTAGTATCATATACACACCAATATGAGCCTAGGTTAAGTTAACCTAAAGTTATCGCGTTAACAAGGACTTCAGTAGGGTCAAGACGAAAACATGTCTATGACCTTGACCTTTGACCTTTTGATTTCAAAATCAATGGCTTCCTGGTAATAGTATCCATGCTATAGTATTATATACACCAGTTAAACTGAAGTCATCGCGTTTACAGGGACTTCAGAAGGGTAAGATGAAAACATGTCACTGCCTTGGCCTTTGACCTTTTTACCTCAAAATCAATAAGCTTCCTGGAATCCATGGTAGTATTATACACATCAAATTCATGAGCTCCGGTTAAGTTAAACTGAAGTGATTTACAAGGAAACGTTCACGGATGCCGGACGGACGGACAGACAGACGGACGTCGGACACCGATCGTGATACGATCGTGATACGTCCCGTAGGACGGGCGTATAAAAAATCTACTACATAATTAGAATTTCATTTCAAAAGGATATGTTGTGCACCCTCAAAATTAGTAGTTACGTTACTGCGTTAAATTAATCTGTTGTGTAGGAAACAACCGTCATTGTGGTTGGCTTAGCAGGTTTGCGCCTAACAGGCTGCTTGGAATGCTATGAATCCAGTGACCGGGTAATAATAATTGTGAAGCGCTTTGAACAGTCGTAGATTGATATTGATAAAGCGCTATATAAATGCCAGTTATTATTATTATTATTATTGTGTAAAGGCTATTATTCACCCATGCACGATCAGGACCACAGCTGTATAGCACTATAGCGTTCAGATGGAAGGGTTTGGGCCATGACCCCAAACCAAGAACAAAAAAGAATGGGAGGGAACTATATGAAAAAGTAAAGGAAAGGTGTAAGATAATGATGTTATTTTCTGAATATCATGTCGAAATCCCTCTTTCTGTAATAAAGATGTCAAAATTTTTGCTCTCTAGCTTCGCTCACTCACATTTTTTTTCTATAAAATAATGTTGCCTGATATGTCGTGGGCCACTCAAAATTTTGCCTCATCACTGCCTGTTCATACCATGATATGACCAGGAAATTTAATTGCTCCTGCCCCCCCCCCCGACCACCGACCCCTGTTACGCCCCTGCCTGTCCATCACCAATTAAAGCCCATTGTTTGTCCTGAAGAATTTATCTTGTATATGTCGCTTTCTAATGCAATTTTGTATGATTGTGTATAATTAATGCATGTGATTATGTTATACCGTATGTAATGTTTCAAAGGTGAGCAAAACGAAGTTCCATGTGGACAATAAAATGAAAATGAGTAGAATTAGGGACACAAAAAGATTAGGCGAACCTGTTTAATTTTTCAATTATCCTTCCAAACTAAAATGCATAACGATACCTATTTTGCCGACAATCATAATACTTAGTAATATGTATAAAAGCTTGGCGGTATAGAAAATATTAGGCCAATCACAAGCGCACAAAGAGCCGGCGAAAATGTTCCTCGTCCAATCAATGGCAGTTTAAATTGTCACGTGATTTGAAGTGCGCGAACTAGAAATTTGTCGTCTGCAACAAACGAGGAGCTTTTGCCATCGTTCGTTGTGCATATGTCTTTCGCGATTTGAGCGGAGAGCTAAGCTCCGAATGCGCCCGAGCTCTGCCGCGCAAATTAATGCAAAACTGACAAAGCATATCGAGCTAGCTGCTCGGCTTATCTTGGTACAGTCACTGCGAGATGGAGTTAAAAAGACAATAAATATGAATAACTTTGAAAAGATTGAGAAGATTGGTGAAGGCACTTATGGAGTGGTTTACAAGGCAAAAGACTTGAAATCTGGAAAAACCGTCGCATTGAAGAAAATACGACTGGATACGTGAGTTATTGGGTATTTTAAATACCTTGTTCTGTCTTGCTGGTCCGATGACAATTGACGTGTCCAGCATGTTGTGTAGTCCCACCTATCGGCCTACGCATGTATTCGAATGCCCGACTGTCGATGGCGGCATTGCTTGGAGGAACTCTTCCAAAGACGACTTTTATTTTTAATTTAACCTAATTTAGGCCTACTTATTGTATTTGTAACTTTGTAACGTTACACTCTATCGTTAGGTATTGAATTAAGTCAGCATGAAAAATCAAAATTAACTGGCCATTCCATGCTTTTTTTCACTGAATCAAATTTGCCATTCTTATTCTACTTAAGTTCTAGTAACGGTACGGTAGGCCTAGTTGTATTAACTTTTAACATTAGATATTTAATATTCTAACTTTTTTTTTTTAATCTAGATCTGTAATCTAACTTAGGTCTAGATCTACTCTAAGTTTCCTCCTTAACGCGATATGACCCGGGGGGGGGGGGGGCACTCGACCAAAAAAGTGGTGGGGGTGTGCCACGGGTGAGACAAAAAACGGGGGCCTTGGAGCGGGCTTATTGTAAAAAGGAGGGTCCTCGGAACGGGCTTCGGAACGACAATGTTTGTGAAAACGGGGGTCCTTGGAACGGATCGCCAGCGTGTGAGTGCGTATGCATCCCTATGGAATGATCATGCGTGCATGATGCAGATAGCGCGGCCTCCGCCGGGGGAGCTCTGCGGCCGCTTTTCATCAAAATTGCAGCTCATTCAAAGTGATCGGAGCGGCGTAACGAAAAATATGCAAAGCTTTGGAGCGGATTTCTCTCTTCTTTTTTCTCGATAAGAAGAAAATGCTATGCCTTGGAGCGGCTTTCTTTGTTCTTTCTCTCAACAAGGCAAAAATGCTATGCCTTGAAACGGAAATTTGAGTGTGAAAATGGGGGTCCCCTCCGCGGCACATACCCACTATGCATTATATACTGAGTGCCCCCCCCTCCCCGGGGATATGACATTGTAAGAAACCTCACTTCACTGGTTCCCTCTTTCCTCATGTGATAATTAATTCATCGGGCTCAGATTTCCTTGGGTGGATATGGACAAGTACATCAACGATTCCGTGCAAGGGTTTAATTAGTCAAATGTAGAATTATCATTTTGTAATTAATGCAGAAGTTATATCTATCCAGCATATCCCTGCTCTTCAAGACCACCCTGCCCTGCCACTTTCAAACACAAAAAAAATCATTACAACAATGGATTCACTAGACCTATGAAATAAATCATAATCAAGATATAGAATCTAAGATTCTACATTCTGGAGCTTGGAGATGAATCATTTCAATAAACTTTTATATGTTACATTACTAGCTCAGTCGGTAGAGCGGGGGTTTCGGATTCTTTGTGACCCGGGTTCGATTCCCAAGTGGTGCGCTAGTGCCCTTTGGTAAGGCATTTATCCTCATTACCAGGTCCCTCGGAGAGGACCTTAAGCCGGTCCCTAGGAGAGGACCTTAAGCCGTTGGTCCCCTGGTTGCTTGCTCACAGGCATTTGTGCTTTCTTAGCAGTCAGGTAAAAAACCTTGGTATGTTTTCATGTTTTTACTAATGAAAATGGGAACCAGCTGTGGAAAATTCTCCAGAATTGTCCATGCTGGTTCCTATTTCATGAGATGATAAAGACAGTTTACTAGTGAGAGTTATTTCATCATTGTCGTTACTGATGAAATAGATCTTAATCACATAGGGCCTAAGTAATGGGTGGATCCAGTGGGAGGGGGGCGAAATTTTTTTCACCCATTTATTCCCTGACGGGCCGCTCAAAGTTGAATTTTGTTTGTTTATTTGAAGGGGTAGTCCTAACAGTCACTTCTTAGCTTTATGTTTTAAAACCATCATAAGTTATAACTTTTAACCTCCTAAGCCCTAGGCTATTTAAATATTGCGAGCGTTTGTTGAAGCATGAGCTAAAATATTTGGAAATTTGAAGAATTTTGTTCTGAAAATTGTACGTTCCGGGGAATGTTTGTGATCCTGAACACAATGGTTAATTAAATAGATAATTACTGCACTGCAAAGAGCGAGCTGAAATTTTTAATATTCTGTCCTGATCAAAAATAGACCTGTTAAGTACTGTTTGCAGTTAGCCATGAAGAAGATGAATATTTCAATTTAATTTTTTTTCAAATTTATTTATCAAAAAATATTAATACAGGGTAAACACTAAACAGATTGGCTAAATTGCTTTTATATCATTGACATGATTTAAAAGATAGATAATAAAGGTGACCTGAAAAATGGACATTCTAAAGCACTTTCTGAAACCATGAACTGAACAATTATACAAATAGTTGACGCGAGTGCGAAGTGTGAGTGGAAAAAAAATAGAGAATTTAGACCTCAAAACGAGACACTATTCATGATTTTTAAACCATGAAAGAGATGAATAATTGGGTATCTTCATACATTAATAATGCAATTTTGCGCGAGCAGGAATTTTTGTTAAAAATTGGCGAAAAACTTTGTGTGTGAAATTCCGGGGAAAAACTGTCAAAAAATGTGAGCTGTTGCTTCCTTTTTCCCGTCACGTCGAAATCGGGCTACTAGTATGTCTTTTTCTTACATGTACGGCCTACCTGAGTGCATATAATAATCCTGCAGAGCTACTTGGCCGTTAATGGCGTGCAGGAAACCCATGTGCAGTCTTTGAGGAATGCACATGCGCAGTAGCGTGGTGTACAATATGTGAACCAACAGAATGCGGTGTCACTGGGAATAGCCTATGGGGGGTCAAGCCGGCTGTTTTGAGGCGATAAACCATAGGGTATAATACCTCCAATGTTATTTTTCTTTATATTTTTAAGGGTTTCTCACAAGTTAAAACAGACACTTATTTTCTGCAGGTTGCCCCTTGGATCTGTGCCTGAGTAATCTGTCTTTATCTACTCTTCAAAATGGGAACTGGCTATGGGAAAATTGTACATGCTGGTTATCATTTTCACAAGTAAACATTAAAAAAGACAGTTTACTAATGAGATTTATTTTGTCAGAATCATTATTGACAAAATAAATCTCATCAATAATCTGTCATTATCTCCTCTTCAAAATGGGAACCAGTTATGGAAAATTTTCCAGAATTGTACATGCTGGTTTCCATTTTCATTTTCATGAGTAGATAAAGATGGTTTAAAAGTGAAATTTACTTTCATGTATTTTGTCCTGAAAATTTAATATTCTGTGTGATCCTGAACAAGATTTGTAGTAACTAGATGGGTAATGCGAACGCTAAGCATTATCAAAAAGGGACCTGTTAAAGACTGTTTACAGTTACCCATGAAAATGGTACATATTTCAACAGTTGTGTACCTGGGATTTTCCACAGGGGGGGGGGGCAAAACCGGTCTAAAAATTTGACAAGCAAAAAAAAGGTCTTCAAGCTAGCTCGTCAGGGGGGGGTCAGGGATATGCATTTTGTATGGGTTGTGAGTCGTCAGGAGGGGGCAGACTCAGGGGGGGGGGCACTCAGAGGGGTAACATTAGAATTTTAATAGATCGAAGGTTTTGTAGAGCACATACCTCTGCCATTTATTGCTCATCATCCAATGGTGAAATCAGCAGAGATTATTAGGACTTCATGTGACGTGATGGCAAATGCTCGGGGATGATGGGGAAATTATCTTTATAGACCCTACTCATCAATTTTCGAGTCCTATGGGCTTTTGCTTTGGCAGTTAAAACAAAAGTAGGCCTATTAAGAAACTGTCATCTGTAAAAAATTATTATTCACAGGCCCAGAATGAGCCATCAATGATTCATTTAAAAAAAATTGCTTACCAAACAGTCTGTATGCTCTTGAGCCACGCAAATATGGATGTTTACAAATCTGCAAATATAATGGGTGATTTCCTAACTTTGTAAGGATTTTGGCATTCCACCCAGTGCAGAAAAAAATTGCTTAACAACTTGTGTGCATTGTTGAAGCCTTTTAAAGATGAAACATACTGGTAAGTTTTCTATTTTGGGACTGAAACACCATTTGTTTCCATCAAATAATGTTCAAATAACAGTTCTATTGGCCTGAGAAATTGCGTAGAGCTTAGAAGACTTGGGTCTTAATTGTAATTTGAGGTTCATAATTACTCCATCACCTCCATGAAGTGCATGAAGCTATTAGAGTTAGTTCATCTTGTATATCTTGTACATGGAATGAGGGGATCAACCTAATAAGTCTATCTATCTATCATTTTAGCTACTTTTTATTACATTTTGAAATACAACTAAAAAAATAACTAGTTGAACACAGGTCCATTTTTGTCTCACCTGCATAGCAGAGTGAGACTCTAGGCATCAACACCAAATTTTAACCGAAGGTTAAGTTTTTGAAATGACAGCGAAGTATATGGACCTTGTTCATGAAACTTGGACATAAAGTATATCAAGTAATACTAAACATTCTGCTCGAGTTTCAGGTCACATGACCAAAGTCGAAGGTCGTTTAGGGTCAATGAACTTTTGCAATTTTAGAGATAATTATTAGATTGCTGTCATAATTTTCAAAGTTTATAGACATAGTTTATAAAATGTGGATATAGAGGTAATAAAGTATCACTGACAAGTCTTGGGTCAATGATCAAGGTCAAATGCCATTTATTGTCAATGAACATGGTATTGTATCATTGTTTTTGTGAATAATTATTTTATAGTAGTTTTCAAAGTCAGTGCTGCTGCTATATTGAATTGCATGATGCAGGTGAGACTGCCAGAGGCGCTCCACTTTTTATTGTTGTACAGTGTACTTGTGGAGATGGATACTGTCATGTGTAATTACAGCAATGTGGAAACCCACCCCACAACCATCATCGATTATCTGTGTTTTTTCTTTTGTTAAAGTGAATCAGAAGGTGTCCCCAGTACTGCCATCAGAGAAATCGCACTCTTGAAAGAACTGGACTACAAGAACATTGTCAAGTAATTATACTCATTCTAAAGAGGGGGAATATATTCTGACAATTAGAATGATTATCTAGAGAACGATGGTATTTTTGTAGTGTATGTGTTTCAAAAAAAAATTCTTTATATTAAATCTGTCATTGATAATTAATGTTTGTAATTTTCAACAATGACATGAGATGAGAATGGTGATAAGAAATTCTTGCCACTTTGCTCACATTTATTTGAAATGAATGTGATTTTCAGCTTTTTTAAAATAACAATTCTATATATTGCAATTCGCAAATTGCCTCTAAGCGGTTAAGAGAAAGGAAATATGAAGTATAAAGTTAGTATATAGTTGCTGTTTTAATTTAATGTTATTGGTGTTCATATAGTGTACTATGTAGTAATATGTTATTTCTGATTTTACTTTGATATGCTGAGAGCAGTTTGTGTTAAACAAGAAACTTCAGCTAATAAGCACTGTTCATTATTTTTTGATACATTTTGTAGTGCAAAGTATTTCTATTTCTTTTTGATTAGAGGCAATTTGCGGTATATGAAATTTATTATTGTAATTTACACCACAAATTTATTTGATATTCAGAAAGGCCTCAAAGTTTTGTTTAAGATATTCAGAAAGTAAATATAACTGGTTAAGTAGGCAGTTTTCACCATTTTTATTTGTTAATCATTTTATAAATTCCATCTTCAGTCATGTAAACATCAAAGAAATTGTGAATGGAACCCTTGCAGGTCATAAACCTAAAAACATATTGTACTTGCAATATCCAAGGATCGGTTAGGGTGCCAACTTTAAACTTGGCTTATGTAGATGGCCGCAACATCATAATGTCAAGTTATTTGAGGTCATGATATACATTGAAGTGTATCTTATTCTTTTGGTAACCAGACTACCACTTTAAAAACTAATTAAACTTGGCTCATGTTTGCCTCTGAGTGAGAGTCATGAGAGCAAATGTCTTTTCCTATTGATAAACAAATAATTGTTTGTGGGATTGACTTCAAATTTGGCTTCATATAATGTGAATATATCTGGGAGTGATGGTGAAGATCTGTTTTAGGGGTTAAAGATTAGTATGTCATAATTTGAAATTTCTAGAAGATAAGTATGTAATTCTGACCTGGCAGTGGCAGAGTTATACATTTAGAAGGATTCAAGTTTAGGATCAATCTAGCTTCCAATCAATTTATCTTCTGTTTTTCATAAAGCTTTTTCAAAAATGTCTTTCACTTTTCTTTGTTTTTTATTCTTCTATGACTGCATAGGTTACATGATGTTGTGCACAGTGATAAGAAGCTGTATCTTGTCTTTGAGTTCATGAACCAGGATCTAAAAAAATACATGGATGTTGCCCCTCCATCTGGTCTACCAACAGCTTTAGTCAAGGTACGGTGTCTCTCACTTCAGTACAAAATACATATCTCCTTTATGGCTGTGCTCTGTAGTAAAACCTTTCAGAAGAAAGGTTGAAAATTAGGGAATTTCAATTGCCACCCCAATGATCAATACATTTTTGGAGCTTGTCATATTGTAGAGGTAACGGTATATAATTATTGCATGGAATAATTACATGGGGGCTGGGGGTGATTTAGCCCCTGAAATGCTAAAAAGGGCACTGGAAACTAGAAAAGGGAGTCCTGGAAATCCCCATACATTACAGTGTCAAAGCTTATCCAATGTTTTTTTATTATGCAGAGTTATCTTCAGCAACTTCTACAGGGTATAGCATTTTGCCATGCACACCGTGTCCTTCACAGAGATCTTAAACCTCAGAATCTGCTCATTGATGCAGAAGGCCACATCAAACTCGCTGATTTTGGACTAGCAAGAGCATTTGGGGTTCCTGTCAGGACATATACTCATGAGGTAGGCCTTGGTTTGTCTGTAGCCATAATGGCATGAAAGTAAATGTCCTTGACTTCACAGCTGGATCCCTTTCTTGTCAATTCGAGTAGTTTGAGTGGTTTTCATCCAAATATACTCCATGCTAAAGTTGGTCATTGGTCTTGTGTACATAAACTTGTTATTTTGCCTTTTAACATGGTCATTGCTCTCTCTTTAACATTGCCATATTCTTATTTTATTATATTTTTTTGCAAAGCTACAGATATAAGCTATAAAGTTATGTGAAATTAGAAGATATGCCAGGGCCCCGTCTTACAAAGAGTTTATGATTGATCCGACCAACCTCAAATTATATGAAATCCATCAGTGCCATAATTTTTTTGCCAGGAAATTTACATATATGTCTGATGTAAACAAAGACAAGCATGTTGGATGTCCAAGAAAATGATTAATGTATGAATATAAATTAGATCTAGATAATATTTTGAACACACAGCCATTTTAGATATTGATGTTGGTGGTTGATTGGATCAATAGACGGGGCCCTGGTGTGGTAAGTTCAAACCGAAGCCAATAACATGACCATCCAGGAGTTTATTTAAATAAGAAAAATACTGGATGTGTCAAATAATTCTGATAGAAAATTTGATTCTGCTCAGAAATATAAGGTTAATAAGTATGGCATTCCAACGAGATATCAGGTGGATGTTTCATAAAGCTGTTCGTAAGTTAATAGCGACTTTAAGAACGTCTAGTGAAACTTTCTTCCGTGCTTCATAATCACCAATGAGCAGTTAATAGTAAATATCATTTAACACAAGAAAGGATGATCAGTTGTTCTTTATGTCGCTCTTAACGTACGAACGACTTTATGAAACGGCCCCCTTGTGTCCCAAGCAATAACAATACACCATCTCACACGTTCTTTCTTCTCTTTAGTTTGACTATTTTTTCAGTTCAGATTTCATGATTTTCACTAGATTTACAATTATATGGTGACAATTGATTGTAAAGACGTTCTCATGAAATCATTCTTTGCTGCAAGTACATTCCTTGATTAAACTTTGAATTATATTTTGTGGAAACGTAAATAGAAATATTTAGATGATTTTGTAACTTGGAAAAAAATATATAGTAGTAGATCAATAAATTTTCGTGATTTTCACATCTTAGTCCATTACGTTGATAACTTGATGTTCCCTATTCAACCAGGTTGTCACATTATGGTACAGAGCACCAGAGATATTACTAGGCTGCAGGTATTACTCTACAGCTGTGGATATCTGGAGTATAGGATGTATCTTTGTAGAGATGGTAAGAACTTCATGTGATTTGTATTATCTCTTTTTGTTGTATGTCTATTTTATATTGGAAATGTTTGGATGGATCAAGTTTAAACATAAAAAGAGTGGTATACAATGGGTGTATAGACACAATTGTAATGGTAAAGTATTTTACATGAGGTGAAATAGCAATGTTTATTTATAAATATGGAGCAGAACTGAAGTTGAAATTTAGAGATCACCTCAAATTAATTCCAAAATTTATATGCTAAATGTAATGGCTATTAAACATTTCATTTGAGGATTTCAATAACATTTTGAAACTCTTTTTAAGTTTAAAGTTCAAATTTTATTAGTTAAACCAATGTGAATAAAAAGACCCTGGAAGGAAACTGCCAAGGGCCAAATTGAAACCAGAGCTTGTTGAAATCATCCCTTTTACATATTATGTACACATTACCATATTATTATTTGGTCACTAGTTGAATAATTCAGGTTTTTGATTAGTATTTTTACAAAGTTGGGTAATCGTTTGTACCATTCAGTAACCTTCTTTTACCTTGAATGATTTAGAGAGTGTGATGAAGCAACCTCGTTGAAAGAATAACTCAAGAAATGATCATGTACATTTACTATGTACAAATGAGTATTTATTCAGGTTCTTAAAAACTTCACAAAGTTCCAAGTTACAATGTTTGATAAGAGAGTGACCGTATGTACACTCAATGAGTTAGGACGCCGTTCTGTCGATGGTTGAAGACTAACTAACTATTCTCCCCCAATTTCCCATATTTATACCTAGATTTATTCAAATGAATCTCTTGCCACTCCTGGCAACAATATGATATAAAACATAACATTGTAAGGTGAAAGCCCTCCCCTTGGAAACTAGAACTGACCAATCGAATATTTACATCTCAGAAAGTTTCAAGCATCCCAACCCAAGGATGCTGACAGGACTTTCTTCCTCTAAAAGTAGCTGACCGGTAAACAACATGATTAAATGGATGAGAGGGGAACATGTGCAACATGGACGAGCCATGGTCAGAAACTGGTCAGAACATAGCATGAAATATCAGCATGGACTTATAATTATGACAGGTAGGATTGACCTGAGACCTGTCCAGTTGAAAACAACAGGTGCTACTACCCAAATCACATGTGAAAGTTAACCCCTCATTTCTAACACAAGTGACATGCATTGTCACATACTACCCCCCACTTAAGATCATGAGATGGGATTGGTTTGACAAGGAACATCTTCTTTTCAATAAATCTCATCTCATCGATCATCATTAAAGAAATGCCGGTAATCACTACATCACTGTCAATTATACACTTCATCTTATAATATATCAAATAAAGCTTAAATACCTTTTTGCCTGCTACTGATTGCTGTACATACAAACAAAATAAAAATATCTGTAGGTATCAGGCTCTGCACTTATTAAAAATACAACACAAAATCATCATGTTCATAATTTAGTACAATTATAGTCCAATAAAATTATTCAAGTCGATGATCTTCTCGCTTCTCAAATTGGACGTCGAGAAATAACTTTTCCGGCCAGTGGTGTTGTTGTTCTCAATGTTGAATGGATCTTTCTCTCTTGCATTTAAAGGATTTAGTGTCCATAGTGTTCATAGTGTTATGATTAGACTGGGGTTGATAAACTTGTGAGCTCTCTTTAAGTAGATGATTAGACAAGGCAGGTTGTCAGTTCAAAGAGTATTACTATCACTTAATATACTTTTAACAAATATATAACGCTATGATACATATTCACACTTCAAATCATTAAAGTGACAGACAATTAACTATAGTCCCTATCTACTTCTAATGACATATTACTACATGAACTCTTCTATGGCTAACCTATCCTATTCACATACGAGACAGCCCATCTGCATTACCATTTTTGGCACCACTCCTGTGCTCAAGTCTCATGGGGTATGCTTGCAAAGCAAGGCACCACCTCATGAGTCTTGCGTTATGATTCTTCATTTCATGGAGCCATTTAAGGGGGTTATGATCTGTTTGGACGAGAAATTGTCTCCCAAAGAGATATGGCTGGAACTTCTGGATGCTCCATACAATTGCCATACATTCCTTCTCAATGGTTGCATATTTCTGCTCTCTTGGAAGCAGCTTTCTGCTTATGTAAGCTATTGGGTGATCATCCCCATCATCATCTTTTTGACTTAACACTGCTCCAATGCCCCTATCTGAGGCGTCAACCTGAACAATAAACTCTTTCGAAAAATCTGGGTTCTTGAGCACAGGGGCGCTGGATAGGGCTGTTTGAAGTGCCTGAAATGCCTTAGTACAATTGTCATTCCACTTAACTAACCTCGGTTCATCTTTCTTGGTAAGGTCTGTTAATGGGGCTGCTACTTTACTGTAGTTAGGGATGAACTTACGGTAGTACCCAGTTAATCCCAGAAATGCTCTAACATCGGTTTTCGTAACCGGTTGTGAGTAGTTGATGACTGCCTCGACCTTGGCAGGTTCTGGCTTGACAGCACCCCCTCCCAGAACAAATCCCAAGTAAAGGACCTCTTTTCTTGCAAATTTACATTTGCTTGGCTTAGCCGTCAAACCAGCACGTCTTAGCCTAACCATAACTTCTCTGACATGAGCAAGATGATGGCATTCATTTTAACTTGCCGAGCAATGGAGACGGACGTCTAACGATTGCTTCTCGCGCCCAACCACCTATTTTTCATATTCCAAAGCAATAATTGAATCACTAATTGTGAGTACGTATGGTTTATTGAATAACCTAGATCTATATCCACCTCACCCTGTTTACTGGAATATTCTGGACCTGAAATTAGATCTACTTCTAGCTTTAAACTGAACTCGTCATATCTCAACTTGCTTCGCGTCACTTACCATCATGTCTCGTGAGCTTAGACCTCGACCACACGCGGTAGCTGAATCGGCTGGCTCCCGAACGCCACCCGCATTCCAACCAGCTAAGCCTACGGCCACGCCCACGGAAAATTCCGGCCAACGGCCAAACCACGAACCTTCGCTGTCTGGGACCGAAGAACCGAGCCGGGCTGACATCATGCGATCTATTAATCGTTTCTCTGATGATGTTTCTGCCAAACTTGACAAGCTGACAACTGAAATGACGTCCATCAGGATGAAAGTGATCGACCTTGAAGACGCCGTTACCATGAATTCGACTAAAGTAGCTGAAATTGAGTCGAAGAAAATTCCAGATCTCCAGCAGCGGTTTGAAGATGAAATAAAACACCTTCAAGATAAATTAATCATGATGGAAATCTACAATAGAAGAATGAATCTCCTATTCTATGGCATCGAGGAAAAGCCCAACGAAAATGTACAAGATGTATTAAGGGAAAACATCGCTCATCTTGGAATCAGCACATCGGATGTCGACGCCATTCCCATCGTACACGCCCATCGCCTCCCAACGCGCCGTACCGGTGAACGCCAAAGGCCCAACGCGATTATTGCAAAGTTCGTCTACATGTCGGATCGCAACAAAATTCTACAGGCTTTTAATGATCTACACCGCCAGAACCACCGCGATGGTAGACAAGGAGTAGCATCTGGAAGCGGCGCAGTTCCCGTAGATCGTCACACTACCGTAACGGTTCGCACGGATCTTCCTCCAGCCTTTAAAATTCAACGGGGAATCCTTGCAACGAAAGCTTATGAGCTAAGGAAGAGAAAAAATCTGTCTACAAAAATCATTGTCAACGGCGCCAAAGTCCAGCTACTATGGAAAGAGAAAAACACAACAGCATGGCATACCTACCAGGACTGAACAGCCATGACAAGGTGACCAGTACATTGCCCATTCCTACCATAGTTTGATTACTTTTCTTTGTTTTTCATACATACAGTGATTTGCCATGGACACTAGGGTCCATGGGTTTGCTGATGGCCAATTGCTCACAAATGATTCACAACAAATTGTACTTCACCTGAAAATTGTAGTGTTCTGACAAAAAAAGAAACTCTTGGCATCTTATTGCAAATCTTATGCAACGACAAAATAAAAAAAAAATCTCTGTAATCCTAAATATAGATATGATTGGATATTTTTCCTTACTAGTACGTATGGAAGACCAAATCTCTTTATTCATTGACGAAAGCACTTTTTCTTTTCCTGATATGGATAGTCCCTTACTTACTTTTGAAAGTCACTATAGATGACAAAACTTTGTTTTTTCCATATGATTTTGTCTAAAAGGCTGCAAATTGCTGTGACAAGTGTGGGTTCATGTATACTGATAAAACCACATGGAAAGTCATCTTGTGCAAGCTGACATCTAATCCCACAAATTTTGTATGATACAGATATGATCTTGACACCTTGTTTATTGACATGGATCGTGGCATACTTTCCATACTAATGTATGACTGGATATTTTTTTAACATGGAATACCAGCTCTCTTCAATTTTTGAAAAGCACTGTATGTTGCTTACTTTGCTTTAGCATTTTTTCACAGGACGTTTGTTTTTAATACTATACATACAAAAACAAACCTTCTGTGGGGAAGTACTGGTTTGTGCATTTACCATTTTTAGTAATTTAGTAACTACCAATCAACACTAACTTTATCATTGTTAATAAAAATATAACTACACAGTAAAAAAATATATTATACAGCGCTGTTTACTAAAATCTTAAATCTTACGCAACATAGTTTAATTTCCAATAAATTAAACATGATTGTTTGGGCAGGTGGTATGGGGTTCGTATTGTGAACAGCGTTGTATAAAATCTTAAACAATTTTTACTGTGTAATTCTATATACAGTATGCACAAAATTGATCTTTTCAATATTTCAACATTACTTCATGCATGCTTTAAATGAAATGTATTCAGTATCTTATTAGTATGGAATACCTGATCTCTTTAGCACCATGGTTGACCATTTTTTTTCTCTCATTGTGGTCTCAACTTATCATAGGCTGCATTCAAATTATTACTAAATTTTACCTGAAAAATCATAATCCACATGCCTACTGACTTGTGTTCTAAATTGTGAGGACATGGGTTCTTTTGTACAGACAAAACTGCATGGATTAATAACATTTTGCTGCTAAGCGAAGTAAAATTTTATCAATTTCATATCAGGGAAAAAAATGATCTTGACCATGGTACTTTATCTTTTCCCGATATGGACAGTGCCTTACTTTCCATACTGATGTAGAACTGGATATTTTGGCTGGTATGGAATACCCAATCTGCTGATAACTTTTGAAAGTCACTATAGTTGATATTTACTGTTTTTTCCATATGATTTGGTCTAAAAGGCTTCAAACTGCTGTGACAAGTGTGGGTTCATGTATACTGACAAAACCACATGGAATGTCATCTTATGCAAGCTGACATCTAATCCCACAAATTTTGTATGATACAGATATGATCTTAACACCTTGTTTATTGATATGGATCGTGGCATACTTTCCATACTAATGTATGACTGGATATTTTTTAACATGGAATATCAGCTCTCTTCAATTTTTGAAAAGCACTGTTGTTGTTGCTAACTTTGCTTTAGTATTTTTTCCACAGAATGTTTGTTTTTAATACTATACATACATAAACAAACTTTCTGTGGGAAGTATTGGTTTGTGCATTTACCATTTGTATTAATTTAGTAACTACCAATCAACACTAACTTTATCATTGTTAATAAAAATATAACTACACAGTAAAAAAAAAATATTATACAACGCTGTTTACTATATGGGCCTTGCAGTGGTTGTTTAGGCGATTTGAGCAGGTGCTTAAATCTTAAGCAACATAGTTTAATTTCCAATATCTAATTTCCAAGCATGATTGTTTGAACGGTTGGGCAGGTGGTGTGGGGTTCGTGTGGTGAACAGCGTTGTATAAAATCTTAAACAGCATTTTTACTGTGTATATACAGTATGCACAAAATTGATCTTTTCAATATTTCAACATTACTTCATGCATGCTTTAAATGACATGTATTCAGTATCTTGTTAGTATGGAATACCTGGGGCCCGTTTCATAAAACATTTGCCGCAGCGGCAACTCCCATTTTCAGCGGCAAATCTGTGTATCTGCGGCAAATCTCAAAACAGCGGCAAGTTTCCGTTTCATAAAACTTTGCCGCAGATACTTTCAGCGGCAAATGACAATTTCTGCGGCAATATTTGACGCAGCTACTTGAGCTGCGTCAAATATTTGCCGCAGATACTTTCAGCGGCAAATGACAATTTCTGCAGAAATATTTGACGCAGCTATTTGAGTTGCGTTAAATATTGCAGCAGAAACAGCTTTTTTATCAAAATATCAACAATTTTGAGGGCCTAACAGCCATATTGCTAAATTTTTTGATGATTTTGATTTGATAAATTGCTTTTGTCATTCTAAATAGAAAATACAGGTATTTTTTACTAATTGACAAATAAAAAGTAGATTCATTCATTCCTAATAAAGTCACATTTATTTCAATAAATAGATACATAGGAACATCCATTGTGTTCCTGCAAATTTACACTTTCAAAAAAACCTTTTCTTTATCCTGTAAAAGAATGAATAAATGATGTCTCATTTTGTAAAAGATTGGCTTTTGAGTTTCAATTAGATTCATTTCATAAGTGCTGTTTTTGCTGATGTGTTTGTTGAAACTCCAGCTGAAGTTGTGGTTGCTGTTAACGCTCCCGGAGGGGTTGTTGGACATCTTGATGTTGTTGAGGTTGCCAGTGTGGTTTTTGCATCTCCTGCAGAAATTGTGGGAAGCTGCTGTAGTTGTTGGTCAATGTAGTCGTTACATCTCCCGTGTGTTTGCTGCTGTTTTTGCTCCTGCTACTGATCATGTGATTGAAGTACCTGAAATAGTAATTAATTTATAATGCATATAAGCAAGATACTAAAGTTATTTCTAATTTCACTTTCATTGTTAACCCTTAATAGATACCTTTTGATACTTTGCAAGATTTATCCAAATGGACAAGATCCTCAGGCACCCCCGGGATGACCTACCAGAATAGCCTCACCTAGTAAGGTGTATTAACAGGATTTTGTACTCATTACATTCAGTTGATTTTGCATGAACTCAATTCTTCAAATGAATGTAAAGGTTCTACCAGTAAAAAAATTTGTGAGCTTCTTCGGGTAATCTTTCTGAGTCCAAAATTTACTCATTTACTGAAAAAATAATACCGGTAATTAAAAACATGATGAAGTGAGTTTGACAGTAATTTGACATGTTACATCTTAGGTGGTAGTGGTGTGGGTCAATCATTATAGAAATGCAGAATATTCATGTACATGCAGGTTGTGTACATGTACCAATTTGGCAAGAGAAAGCAAGTCACATTATCTACCAATGATTGATATTGGTTTGTTACTTTTGCAGCTGAAAAAAAATTAATCAACACCTCAAACTTAGAGTTTAATTCTAAAATTTGGATTCTTGACAAAGAGCAAATCAAGAAGACAAAAATCATTCAAATTGTTATCATGTGACTTACTTCCTATGCCAAAATGAATCAGAATTATAAATAAGTTTAACTTACTGTTAAATCACATTTCTAGGCTCTTTATCTGGCTCTCCAAACCCTTCAGTCATTGATTTTGGCATGGCTTTCTGATACCATCTTGTGTCTTTCTGGAACTGTGGACAAAGCCTCACCTGAAGGAATAAATTAAACTGAAATTTTCAAAAAATGTTTGGCACTATAATTTATTTTCTCACATGGATACATTGCATGTATATCAAAGAAAATAAAAGGAAACTTCATGTGACTACTAGGTTTTTGTCAGGGGGGGGGGGTAAAGGGGTCAAGATGGTTTAATATGATGAACAAAAATGCAACAGTAAATAATATATAAGGAATCTCTGGTTGAGAAACGTCACTTCATGCAATTATTCCTCATAATTTATCTTGCACACACATATACACATAGTGAGGATGGGTGATGGAGAGAGAGAGCGAGCATTGTCATTGTACATGCAAAAAGTATTAAATCCATCACTGGCATATAGATGGGGGGGCCAAGAAAAAAAAAAAAAGAAAGAAAGAGAACAGGAAAGGGTGAAATAGAGAAGTATTTACTGAACATTATTACGTCAAAATCTTTCCAAATATTTTATTTCTGTATCAAAAAGTTCAAAAATTTTGCTCACTCCCTTCGCCCTCTCGCATCTTTGGAGAACTTTTGTTCCATCCGCCATATTTAGCCCTCTCAAAATATTTGGCTCATAACGCCACTCCATTGTAAGAATTTTGTTTGCTTATCTAACCCTAATAAGACTGCCAGGGTATTTTGGAGGCAGGAAAGATGGGTGGAAGGGGGGTGGGGACCCTCAAGATTGACAGTTAATTGCGCAATTGTGAAGGAATGCAAAATGCCAGCCACAGATGAAAAAATTGTATATTTGATCATTCTAAAATTATTTAAAATTATTTTCAATTAATATATTTTACTAAATCATCCATGAAATTCGAATTTGGCTGGAAATTTATAAACAAACCCCTTGAAGTTTTTTTTGTTTAGAAACATAAAAATCGATTTTTTTTTTTTTCCTTTCTGAAGTATTTCTTTTTTTTTTTACTTTTTTTATATTGTTGACAAAATTTTCTGATCATAATCACCATGAAATTAATTGATTTTAATCAGTAAAAATAATTATTAACCGGTATGATGCAATTATGAATTTTGGCTAGAAACCGAATTTCCATTGGATTTGTTCATGAAATCACATTTTAAAGCAATTCTGACATGTGCTTACACAACGTTGCGTAATTTCAGGACCGGGTACCCATGTGTCAAAAATTTTGTCTGAAAACTCCTGAATCTTTAAAAAAAGGCATATAATCACGCGGCACCATCTTTCACGTTGTGGATTTATCGTGAAAATTTTTGGGCCCCCACCACCTTTATAGGGTTAAATCAGATTGCAAATCATGATGGGTTTTACTGATATTCATTCTGCAACCCATATTTCAAAGCCTATTACCTGTGGTAGTTTGTTAGTCTCTGCATTTCTACAACTGTGGACAAATATTCTGCTAGAAGTTCTTTAGATGGGCCCTTGGCAATTTTCTTATTGTAGGAGACCGGCAAGCCCTGGCTTTGAAGTTCCTGGTCTATCCTTCTCCAGCTGCAATATCTGGTCAGTTGAGGACTTGGGGGCTTTGTGTCAGGAGTGGTCTTGGTAGTGGCGGTGGCAATGGTGATGGCAGTGGCAGAAGCAGACTTGGTGGTGGTGGCATTAGCAGCACTGATGGTGGTGGCAGCAGTGGTGGTGGTGACTGCAATTGCAGCATTGTTGATGGTGGTATATGCCTTATCACAACCAACATTAGCTCCTGCTGCCACGCTGCTGGTCTCCATCTATTATGTTTTAAGTAGAATAAACATTTGATTATTAACACATCAACTTCAGAACACTAGCATATTGATAATAAAACTTGTAGATATAGCAGTCAAAGCATAAAATGAACTTCCACAGAAGAGTACTTGCACCTTCCTCTAATAGAATTTCAGACCACCTTGAGGATGTTATGCTCAAAGCAAGGTTCTTATTTGACAACATTGGTCAGAGGAACATGGATTTAAATGTCAGAATACAAGAACTGGTATCATTGGTTGATCAATCATACTGTATAATACCCCATTTAGATATATGTTGACCAATTATTTCTTGTTGAAACACATGTCTTTGTTATCAATCTTGTAGGGTATAGAGTGCATGCTGATGCTATAGTTATCAGTGTTGTATACCGAGGCTGGCCTCGGGACCAGAATTTGCATCCTCGAAGCCTGATGTCTCGGCCTCGGTCGCTCTGTCTTGATATTTCAGCTATGAGGCTTGACAAATGCGGTCATTTCCAGCACATAAATTGTGTCCATCATCAACGTAATGTGCAATTTCTAATGCACACATTATTAGATCTAGATTCCCCCCCTCTATAGATTATATATACGGTAATATATTTTGCCTGTTTTTTTTTATTTATTCTATTTTCAATATTTTTATTTCATTTATTCATTTATTTTTTTCTTGAGGGGGGGTCAATGGTCAATTGAATTCAACAAAAAACATGCAAATAATGCTCTAAATAGCCCTTTATTCCCTTCATTTTTGTTAATTTGAGCCCGCTAAATGTGCATCCGCCGGGTCGAGCTAGTGCTTATCTTGTTGCCCGAGTCGAATTCTACAAGTTCGGATAGGTGGTTACCCTGGCTAGGCCGTTGGGATATCCCTTGGGGCCCCTTGAAAAAAATACTTTTTTTTAATTAAAAAGTGCTCTAAATAGCCCTTTATTCCCTTTAAATTTTGTTATTTGAGCCCCCTAAATGTGCATGCGCCGGGTCAAGCTAGTGCTTATCTTGTTGCCCCAGTCGAGTTCTACAAGTTAAGATAGGTGGTTACCCTGGCTAGGCCGTTGGGGTATCCCTTGGGGCCCCTTGAAAAAAATACTTTTTTTTAATTAAACAGTGCTCTAAATAGCCCTTTATTCCCTTTAATTTTTGTTATTTGAGCCCCCTAAATGTGCATCCGCCGGGTCGAGCTAGTGCTTATCTTGTTGCCCGAGTCGAATTCTACAAGTTCGGATAGGTGGTTACCCTGGCTAGGCCGTTGGGATATCCCTTGGGGCCCCTTGTAAAAAATACTTTTTTTTAATTAAAAAGTGCTCTAAATAGCCCTTTATTCCCTTTAAATTTTGTTATTTGAGCCCCCTAAATGTGCATGCGCCGGGTCAAGCTAGTGCTTATCTTGTTGCCCCAGTCGAGTTCTACAAGTTAAGAAAGGTGGTTACCCTGGCTAGGCCGTTGGGATATCCCTTGGGGCCCCTTGAAAAAAATACTTTTTTTTAATTAAAAAGTGCTCTAAATAGCCCTTTATTCCCTTTAATTTTTGTTATTTGAGCCCCCTAAATGTGCATGCGCCGGGTCAAGCTAGTGCTTATCTTGTTGCCCCAGTCGAGTTCTACAAGTTAAGATAGGTGGTTACCCTGGCTAGGCCGTTGGGATATCCCTTGGGGCCCCTTGAAAAAAATACTTTTTTTAAATTAAAAAAAATGCTCTATATAGCCCTTTATTCCCTTTAATTTTGTTAATTTGAGCCCCCTAAATGTGCATGCGCCGGGTCAAGTTAGAGTCAAGTTCTACAAGTTAGGACACGTGATTACCCCGGCTAGGCCGTCGGAATACCCTTCAGGCCTCTCAACAAAAAAAAATTCATACCCTTTTATTCACTGACTTTTGTCCCCTGAAAGTCCTCGTATTAGGGCAAGCCAGTGATTTTATGGTTGCCCGAGACGTGCTGCACCTTTTAAACCCCCTAGCTAGCTTTCAAAACCCCTAATTTTAGAATATTGAATATCCGTCCAACTTCACACGCGTTTGAATATCGAACCTGAATGTCAAACCAACTTCACAGTTTGAATATCGAATATCCAACCAACTTCCTGCCGGTCAAATTTTTGCTAACTCACAGCTTTCAAAAAAAAATAAGTTTGCCTTTTTTGATTACTGTCTGGCCATGCACCAAACTTTTTTATACTCGCAAGCCCCCCCCCCCTCCTGAAAACTATAAGAAAAACAGAGTAAATGTTTGTGTTAGTTACCCCCCCCAAAAAAAAAAAAAAAAAAAAAACATGCCCAAGCCGAGGCCAAACTTGAGCGTGAACACCAATCGAAACCCATTCATGATTCTCGAGACTTGACTGTATTTTTGTCGCCCACAACAACCCAAGCCACAAAAAATAAAGGCTCACTCTCACACAGCTGTTCACATATCGCACTGAATTAGGTAATTAAAGACTGAAGTCAGAAAGAAAGACAGATGCAACTCTCAGAGTCAAGACAGTACAGTCGCAACGCCGCTCATTCGAGCTCCACCCCACACACACCAACACTACTACGCGGAAGCTCCGGGATAGCGACCACTCGGCATCTCGATGATGCCTCCACGATATCCCCGGGCAAAATGCATGTTTACCTCGTAGAAAACGGTGGAAATATGATATGTATTATCAATGTCATTCTTTCGGAAGTGATTTATTTATTACTTTATCAAATGATGTAATAATTGAATAAATACGATAATTAGAAAGTACTTACATCTCCGATTCAAATTTTCCGTAAATTCTGTCACCATCCAAATTTTATCGCAGACGACGTGTGTGAAGAAAAAAACCGGCTGTTAGCTGCATATCAGGCTCGTTCACGAACTATTTTTCATTAAATTATTTTTATTTACGATAACAATTTGTCATTGCTTTTATGAAACGGATATTTGCAACTATGACAAGTTGCCATTGCAATAACAAGATTTGCCATAGATATGGGAGATGTTACAGTTGCAAGTCAAAAGTTTTATGAAACGGGCCCCTGATCTCTTTAGCACCATGGTTGACCATTTTTTTTTTCCTCTCATTGTGGTCTCAACTTATCATAGGCTGCATTCAAATTATTACTAAATATTACCTGAAAAATCATAATCCACATGCCTACTGACTTGTGTTCTAAATTGTGAGGACATGGGTTCTTTTATACAGACAAAACTGCATGGATTAATAACATTTTGCTGTTAAGCGAAGTAAAATTTTATCAATTTCATATCAGGGAAAAAAATGATCTTGACCATGGTACTTTATCTTTTCCCGATATGGACAGTGCCTTACTTTCCATACTGATGTAGAACTGGATATTTTGGCTGGTATGGAATACCCAATCTGCTGATAACTTTTGAAAGTCACTATAGTTGATATTTACTGTTTTTTCCATATGATTTTGTCTAAAAGGCTGCAAACTGCTGTGACAAGTGTGGGTTCATGTATACTGATAAAACCACATGGAATGTCATCTTATGCAAGCTGACATCTAATCCCACAAATTTTGTATGATACAGATATGATCTAAACACCTTGTTCATTGACATAGATCGTGGTAAACTTTCCATACTAATGTATGACTGGATATTTTTTAACATGAAATATCAGCTCTGTTCAATTTTTGAAAAGCACTGTTGTTGTTGCTAACTTTGCTCTAGCATTTTTTTTCACAGAATGTTTGTTTTTAATACTATACATACACAAACAAACTTTCTGTGGGAAGTATTGGTTTGTGCATTTACCATTTTTAGTAATTTAGTAACTACCAATCAACACTAACTCTATCATTGTTAATAAAAATATAACTACACAGTAAAAAAATATATTATACAGCGCTGTTTACTATATGGGCCTTGCAGTGGTTGTTTAGGCGATTTGAGCAGGTGCTTAAATCTTAAGCAACATAGTTTAATTTCCAATATCTAATTTTCAAGCATGATTGTTTGAACGGTTGGGCAGGTGGTGTGGGGTTCGTGTGGTGAACGGCGTTGTATAAAATCTTAAAAAGCATTTTTACTGTGTAATTCTATATACAGTATGCATAAAATTGATCTTTTCAATATTTCAACATTACTTCACGCATGCTTTAAATGAAATGTATTCAGTATCTTATTAGTATGGAATACCTGATCTCTTTAGCACCATGGTTGACCATTTTTTTTCTCTCATTGTGGTCTCAACTTATCATAGGCTGCATTCAAATTATTACTAAATATTACCTGAAAAGTCATAATCCACATGCCTACTGACTTGTGTTCTAAATTGTGAGGACATGGGTTCTTTTGTACAGACAAAACTGCATGGATTAATAGCATTTTGCTGCTAAGCGAAGTAAAATTTTATCAATTTCATATCAGGGGAAAAAATGATCTTGACCATGGAACTTTATCATTTCCCGATAGGGACAGTGCCTTACTTTCCATACTGATGTAGAACTGGATATTTTGGCTGGTATGGAATACCAAATCTGCTGATAACTTTTGAAAATCACTATATTTGATATAATTGTTTTTTCCATATGATTTTGTCTAAAAGGCTGCAAACTGCTGTGACAAGTGTGGGTTCTTGTATACTGACAAAACCACATGGAATGTCATCTTATGTAAGCTGACATCTAATCCCACAAATTTCATATGACACCAAATCCTATTGATTTCATGTTGGCCTGTTGATTCTAGATCTTTTCCACTATAATTGGTCTAACAGTAGTTCTACAACTTTGATTTTCTTTATACGGCTAGTTTTTTATAAACTGCACATACATTGATTTTTTGGAGTTATAATTTCCTCCTTAATTCACTTAGGTGGTAACCGTGAGTTGTCATTTAAGACCTATGTCCCATACTGTTATCTTATTTGGTATTAGTTCTGTAATACACTGTAACGCATCTGAATATTCAATGTTTTACATAAAGTCATTAAGGAAAACCAGATTACATTTTCTTTCTGATTTGCATTTGTTTTTTATTTTCACTGTCAATTCCCCCTGCATTCCTTGTTGCGATCCAGCCTGGTATTTAGATTGTTACTTTCTTTCAGAAATTTACATATGCTCTCTTTTGTACACACATTTTTCAATGATCTGTAATAGCTCAATGGTCCAACCCATTTTGTACAAGCTATTTATGTTAATTTCACCTATTTCAATCCCAACTCTCAACCAGTTCTTTTCATGACCAATTGCCCCATTGATACTAATGTTGCTTCTTTGGCAAACCACGATCCTGAAATTCTTTCTCCCCCATATCATAGTGCAGTAAATAGTATTAATCAACTTAACAACGAAATGCCTGAGTTCCAACTTGACACAGATGAAAATGATGTTTTTGTGAACAACTTGTCTTCTAACTATTATCTTTCAAGCCAATTATTTGAGAACACTTTTGCCAGGTGCCCAAGTTCACTCTCTCTTCTACACCACAATGTACGTAGCCTCAACAAAAACTTCGACCCATTCCAATTATTCATCAATGATTTAGATGTAAATCTTTCAATTATTGGACTTTGTGAAACCTGGTTCACTGACTCGCCCACATCAATTCATTCAATAGAAGGGTTCAAGCTTATTTGCAACAATAGGGTAGGCAAATCAGGAGGCGGAGTCGCACTTTATATATCGGATGAGCTAGTTTTTGATACTAGACCTGAATTAACATACATGACTCAAGATATCGAATGTATTTTTGTTGAATTGAATTGTGATAAAAACATTATCATAGGTGAAATTTATAGACCTCCAAACGCTGATTCTTCACAATTTATATCTATACTCCAGTCTATATTGTCCTCACCTATCATCAGTAACAAACCATGCTTTATTATGGGAGACTTTAATATCAACCTATTTCAATATCACCAAAATTCAAATTACAGAGACTTTGTCGAGATTTTACTCACACATTCATTCACTCCAGCCATCACGAGGCCCACTAGAGTTACTGATAACTCGTCAACCCTAATAGATAATATCTTTACAAATATACATACTCCTTCCCTTTCTGGAATTATTGTCTCTGATTTATCTGATCATTTTCCAATATTTTCCTTCATATCAAACATGAAACATTCCCCCCCACCAACAAAATCTAAAAACAACGAATTTCGGATTTTATCTGAGAACAACATTAATAGATTTAAAGAAAGTCTTTCGGTTATTAGCTGGCAGCCGATACTTAATCTCGAAGATTCCAACCTAGCTTTTGATAAGTTTATTGATATATTCTTTGAATCACTTGATACCACCATACCCCTTCAATGCTCTGATCGTCGAAATTATAAGAAGATACCCAGATCACCCTGGATTTCCAAAGGTTTACTCAGGTCTATAAATAAGAAAAACAGATTATTCTATAAATACAAAGCAAATCCTAGCGAAACTAACAAAATGAGATACAAACTTTACAGGAATATGTTAACTTCTACTCTACGTATGGCAAAAGAACAATACTTTTCGAATCAATTTTCCTTATTTAGATCTAACATTGGTGGTACGTGGAAAATAATTAATAAGGTTTTAAATAAAACAAATAATGATAATCATGATATTAACGACATCCAGTTTAAAGGCACATGCATTGACGATCAGACTAGCATTGCCAATGCATTCAATTCATTTTTTATTAACATAGGACCCAATCTTGCAGAGAACATACCTACTCCCAAAACCCCTTTTCATTCTTTCCTACGTAATAAAATTGTTCATAGTTTATTTTTCCTTCCTGTTCAAGAAACTGAGGTTATCGACATTGTAAGCAACTTGAAGCTTAAGAAAAGCCCTGGATATGACGGTGTAACAAATGCCTTATTAAAAAAGGTCATTTGCCAAATAGTCTGTCCGTTAACACATATATTTAATTTATCTTTAACAACTGGCTCGGTTCCAAAGAAAATGAAGATTTCCAAGGTCATACCTATCTTTAAGAAAGGCAATAAACATGACATAGGAAATTATCGCCCTATATCTCTTTTAACCAGCTTTTCCAAGATATTAGAAAAAATTGTTTACTCTCGCCTCATTGATTTTTTAAACAGCAATAATGTGCTTTCAGGTTCTCAGTTTGGTTTCCGCAAACAACATTCAACAACACATGCACTCTTGTTATTTATCAATAAAATTGCTAGAGCTTTTGACAGCAAGTTACATACTGCGGGTATTTTTCTGGACCTCTCCAAGGCCTTCGATACCATTAACCATGATATATTGCTACACAAGTTGTCTCACTATGGAATTCGAGGAAAGGCCTTGGAGTGGTTCAGGGACTATCTTTACGATAGACAACAATATGTTTATATTAATGGTGTTGAATCAACTTCTCAAACCATTAGATGTGGAGTCCCACAAGGTTCGTTATTAGGCCCGCTCCTTTTTATTTTATATATCAATGATTTACAAAATTCCTCTTCGATGTTATCTTTTATTCTTTTTGCTGACGACTCCAATATTTTTTGCTCCCATCATAACCCCAATACTCTTTTAGATATCATTAATGCTGAACTAACAGCTGTTTTCGATTGGATACAGGCCAATAAATTGTCCCTTAACGTTGATAAAACTAATTTTATGCTATTCAGCAACTCACTTTCCACTTTACCCGGTAGTATACTTATAAATAACAAAAACATCTCCCAGGTTAACTCTACCAAATTTTTAGGTATATACATCGACAGTAAGCTAACGTGGCAGGTACAGATTGATTCCTTATGTAAAATATTATCTCGTAACACTGGTGTGATAAACAAACTGAAACACTTTGTACCCTTTCATGTGTTACGTATACTTTATTCTGCTCTAATCTTGCCCTACTTCAATTACTGTATTTTAACATGGGGTAATAGCTCCAAAACCCTCTTGGATAAAATCAACATTGTCCAAAAGCGTGTTATAAGAATAATCAATAACGCTGGATTTCGGGCCCATACAAACAACCTTTTTTATAATTGCAAAATCTTAAAAATATCTGATTTATATTTGTACAACCTTGGCATATTTATGTTCGAACTCAAGAATGACAATTTACCAGATGCCTTTGCGCCATTATTTCAACGCAATTTCATTGTACATTCCCATTCAACTAGACAAGCTAATCATTACCATCTCCCACAAGCCCGAACCGTTTTTGCTAATAGCACCTTTACTACAACAGGACCCAAATTCTGGAACAGCCTTAATAACAAACTGGTTGAAAGCCCATCTCTCAATTGTTTCAAACGCAAGCTTAAGTTATACCTCTTGGAGAGGTACAATGCTGGATCGTACTGATGACTGCAATTAATTAATTAATTTTGTCTATTCTTTCTCTTTATATCCCTTGACCCCCCCCCCCCGTCTTTTTGGTCGTTTTCCAATTTCTTTTTATTTTGCTATTTTTATTTCTATTCGGTTTTTTTTCTATTTCATCTTTTTCTGGTAACCTGATGCCATTCGATACCATTTGTGTAAAACAAACTACGTAATAAATATGTATTCCGTTTCCACATTTGTTCGCTCAAAGTAACAACTTATATTTTTCCCCATTGGGAGCCTAATTTTTTTACAAGCTCTGCTTTTTATTTAGGTTTTCGTCACTTTTTTACATTTGTAGTGTACCTTATGCTTAAAAAAAAAAAACTTATGTTAGATACTTAATTTTATCATTGATACACTATGTTTATGACCACATTTGTTACGTATATTATGATATTTGTTTTAAAAGTGGAATCAATAAATGAATGAAATGAATGAATGAATGATCTTCCCAGGTTTCACTGTAAATGATGATATCATCTATATAAGCGGTCGCAAAATCAGCCCCACAATAAGCCTTTGAAAAGTTGCAGGCGCCCCTTGCATCCCAAATGGCATGACATTGAATTCAAACAACCCGAAAGGAGTTATGAATGCCGATTTTCTTTTAGCTTCTGTGAGGGGTACTTGCCAATATCCCTTTGTCAGATCAATTGTTGTCATGTACTTGGCCTTACCCAATTCATCAATGATTTCTTCGATATTTGGCATGGGGTATGCATCGAACTCTGTAATTTGGTTCAATTTTCTGTAATCGACGCATAATCTCAGGTTCCCATCCTTTTTCTTTACGATCACTAATGGACTAGCATAAGCAGAGTCAGAGTGAGATATGATACCCGCCTCCAGCATGTCGTCAAGCTCTCTCTTGACCGTGTCTTTAACGATATGGGGGAGTCGATACGGTCTCTGTCTTATAGGTCGGCCCTCATTAGTTTTTAAGTCATGGTGTACTATGTCCGTCCGTCCTGGTTTGTCACTCAAGATGTCACCATTTTCTTCAAGCAACTCCCTAAGTTGATTGGTCTGGTCGGACGTTAGGTAGTCTGGTATTTCAATCAGACTTGGCATCGAGTTGTTACGAATTGGCTCGATAAAAGCTTCAATATCCTCTTCACTCTCTTCCTCTACCACCTCTCCAAACAACACTGACTCTTCTCTCTCTCTCCACCGCCGAATCATATTTACATGGAATACTCGATGTTTCTTTCTCTTATCCCCCATCTCAATCGCGTAGTTTACCTCACTCAATTTCTGAACTATCGGGTAAGGGCCCTGCCATTTTGCCAGCAGTTTGTTGCTAGACGAGGGAAGAAGAACGAGGACTTTCTGCCCTATCTCTAGATTTTGAGCCCGAGATTTTCTGTCATACCACACCTTCTGTCTTTTCTGTGCATCAGCTAGGTTTGCCTGTGCCTCTTTAGTGATTGTAGCTAACCTATCCCTGCTGTCTAGTACATATGATACTATTCCCTCTTCTGATGGGATCTCCCCCGCCCATGTCTCTCTAATGACATCCAGTGGTCCCCTAACTTTATGCCCATATAGCAATTCAAAAGGGGAAAACCCTGTGGAGTCTTGGGGAACTTCCCTGTACGCAAAGAGTACATATGGGATGACCTCATCCCAGGTCACCTTCCCTTCCACACAGTATGGCTTTATCATTCCCTTGAGAGTGCCATTAAATCTTTCTACTAGACCATTGGCCTGGGGGTGATAGGGGCTGGTCCTTATCTGCCTAATCCCTAAACTCTCGCACAGCTGTTTGATGAGGATGGACATGAAATTTGTCCCCTGGTCAGTCAATATTTCGTCTGGGATACCCACCCTACTAAAGATCTTAATTAGCTCATTAGCAACCCTTGAAGCTTCAATAGAAGGGAGGGGTACAGCTTCTGGGTATCTAGTGGCATAATCACATACCACGAGGATGTATTTGTTTCCATTTTTGGTGCGGGGTAGTGGCCCAACAATATCCATGGATATTTTCCTGAATGGGGTGTGGATTACAGGTACTGATACCAGTTTTGCTTTACCCCCTACCTGCCCAGCACATTTCTGACAAGGCCCACAGGTCCTACAAAACTCAGCTACATCCCTAAAAATACCTGGCCAGTAGAAGTTTTGCATTAGGCGTTGTTGTGTCTTCCCAACTCCTAAATGTCCAGCTGTTAGGTTGTCATGGGCAACCTGAAGTAGCTTTAATCTGTACTGCTTGGGTACCACAATTTGCCTAAATCCCTCCCCCTTGTGTTGGGTTTTGGTAGACCATTTCCTCATAAGGATGCCATTTTCAACATAGAAATAACACTGTCCCTCATTACCCTCGTCTTCTTCAACTTTCTCCCAAATTGATTTGAGAGAAGCATCCTCTTGCTGGACAGAGATGAGCTTATCCCTTCCTATGTCTAGACAATTTACTTCTGGGGTAATTGTGGGGGCCTGTATATCATTATTTCCCCCTTCTCCATCACTATCACTCATTCCCTCCTCATTCTCAATCTCTCCATCAAACAGGTCATTAACCTTTACCCCTGACTCCTGTCTTTCTTTTCTTTCTGCCTCCTCTTGGTTCTCATTCTCTCTCGCCCTGCTCCTTGTCACAATCATAGATGACCCTTCACAAAGTATGGGGGCTTGTAACTCTGGGTCATCCTCCCCAACAAGTTCATTCCCCAAAATAAGGTCCACCTCCATCTCATTATTCTCATCCACTATACCCACTCTAACCCACTTCTTTATATTGTAGGGTTCACTCTCTAGATACACTCGCGCCACAGGCAATTCTCTTTTCGCAAATAGACCTTTCATTTTAATTCTCTCACCTGGAATTATTAGGCTTGGGTCAACCCGACTACTTTTCACCATAGAATGAGTGCAACCCGAATCTCTCAGTATCTTAATTTTGCTTCCCCCCAGGAATCCATCACTAGTATATGCCTCCAGAAATCGGTTTGTTTGACCGCCCAGCTCTGCCTGAGATCGACAAAAATATGCTGGTTCTTGTTTTGGGTTCATTTTGGGGTTCTGCTTTGGAGCAGAGGGACAATTTATCACCAGATGTCCTAATTTTCCGCAACCATAACATCGTCTGGGTTGACGAGGTTGGTTTCCCTCTTTCTGACTAGGTGCAGAATTATTGGGTGTATCGCCCCTCCCCCCTCTTGCTCCCTGTGTCTCCCGTGGCGGTAATTGTTTTTGGGGCCTATAGTCTCGCCTAAACTGGTCAGGCCCTACTCCCTTCCTACTCACTACATACTGGTCAGCCAGTCTCGCCATTTGATCTATGGACTGTGGCTCATGGTCTTGTAACCACACCCTTAAATCAATGGGGACCTGCTTGAGCATTTGCTCCTTCAAAATTTCTTCTTTCAATCTATGCACATCCTGCGCTGCATTAGCTCCTTCTAGCCAACGTCCCAGTAAGTCGTTAAGTTTTACTGAAAACTCAGTATAAGTCTCGTCTCGGTCTACCTTAAGTTCTCTAAACTTGACCCTGTAGGCTTCTGGGGTTAAGTCATATCGTCTTAGTATTGCCCCCTTAACAGACTCATAGTCATTACTCTCCCCAAGAGAGAGCCTGGCGTATGCCTCCCTAGCTTTTCCATTAAGTAAAGGTGCTAATTGCAATGCCCACATATCTTTTGGCCAAGAATATAATTGTGCCACTTTCTCAAATGTTCGGAGAAAAAACATCTATATCATCCCCCTCCCTATATACTGGGAGCTGTTTTCTTAAATCCCCTGTTGATGTCATATTATGAGGGACTGGCCCCGAACTTGAGCTTTCGCGCTTCTCCTTATCCAACTCTGCAAGGCGCAGCTGCATACGCAATTTCTCCAGCTCAAATTGCATGCGCATATCCTCTCTACTAGTTTGTAGTTCTTGGTTTGTAATATCATCTGGTATGACATCTTCATTACTAGGAATATCACCCTGCCCAGTTTGCAGAGCGACTTCTAATACCCTAACCAATTCACTCTTATTCATACCCTCACAAGGCAGTCCCAACTCTTCACACTTTTCCTTCAATTCAGGTACCCTCAACTGGGCTAACTTATTCCTATCACTCATACTGAAATAAGTCCTACTATAAATCAATCAAACAAAAGTGTAAATGGTTATCAAACATCTATCAACTGATTATACTAAGATTAATCCTATCTGCCTTGCCTAACCAACATACCAATAACTACAAGAGCTCACTTACCCCTCTATCAAATTTACTGGTCAGCTGGTAGGCTATAAAGCTCCTCTCCACTACTGGTTTAATACCGCTCACTGTGACGTCTGTTCGGTCACTGCCGCACTTCTGTCCAGTCACAACAGCTTCCGTTGAGTCTCATCAACATCTGTCCCGTCCCAGCAACATCTGTCCGGGCCCCCGCAACTTCTGACCAGTCTGATACACTTCAATCAATCCCCGCAATGAACTTCTGATCAGTTCTGTTCAGTCACAGCAATTCGTAATCAGTTCGTAGCATTCACCAGCCTTTCATAACTTTACTGGTGTTTTCAGTCAATTTCAACCGACTTGTCTCTGCAGTAATGTTACAACCTTTTTGATTCAGCTACTTTGCCGACTTCTAACTTTAATTCTCATCAGTCCTTTCTAAGACTTAACAACGATATATCTTGCACGGTGAGCCACTCGGCGACGACCGGATCAGGCAATATCTCTGGATTCACACAGCGCAGAAATAATGTCTCAGCTTCTTGAATATCGTTGTGACTTGGGATAAACCATCCCACCGCTGCCACCAAATGTGATGAAGCAACCTCGTTGAAAGAATAACTCAAGAGACGATCATGTACATTTACTATGTACAAATGAGTATTTATTCAGGTTCTTCAAAACTTCACAAAGTTCCAAGTTACAATGTTTGATAAGAGAGTGACCGTATGTACACTCAATGAGTTAGGACGCCGTTCTGTCGATGGTTGAAGACTAACTGACTATTCTCCCCCAATTTCCCATATTTATACCTAGATTTATTCAAATGAATCTCTTGCCACTCCTGGCAACAATATGATATAAAACATAACATTGTAAGGTGAAAGCCCTCCCCTTGGAAACTAGAACTGACCAATCGAATATTTACATCTCAGAAAGTTTCAAGCATCCCAACCCAAGGATGCTGACAGGACTTTCTTCCTCTAAAAGTAGCTGACCGGTAAACAACATGATTAAATGGATGAGAGGGGAACATGTGCAACATGGACGAGCCATGGTCAGAAACTGGTCAGAACATAGCATGAAATATCAGCATGGACTTCTAATTATGACAGGTAGGATTTACCTGAGACCTGTCCAGTTGAAAACCACATGTGCTACTACCCAAATCACATGTGAAAGTTAACCCCTCATTTCTAACACAAGTGACACGCATTGTCACAGAGAGGTAAATGTCCTTATCTCAATTTTTCTCTTTAAAGATAACAAGGAGAGCTCTATTCCCGGGTGATTCTGAAATTGACCAGCTCTTCAGGATATTCCGGACAATGGGCACTCCAGATGAAAAACTCTGGCCTGGGGTCACTTCTCTACCAGACTACAAAACCAGTTTCCCAAGATGGTCACCTCAGGATTTCAGCAAGATTGTCCCCATGCTCAATAAAGATGGCAAGGATTTACTCAAGGTATGGTACTGATATATCAGCATAAGCAGCCATATAAATAACAGGCTATAATGATATGCAATTTTTGAAACATTCTACTGCAAAAGACAAATAATTATATTGTGAATATAAAATTGACAGAAATTCAAATTTTTGGTTTGGTTTAAGAGCCTATAATTACTAATCTCAAACAATGTAAATTAGATGTTAGGTTTGGAGCATAATATTTTTGTAGTTTTTTTCTTGTGTACTTTACTTGTGACAGCTAGCTCTTTAATAGATGCCATTGACAACAAAAAATGAAAATACCCCAATAGATTGATTTACATGCAGTCTTAACAGGTCTTCAGACTGCCAAATGGTCAAATGTATAAGTATGCCATTGATAAACTGATCAGACCGTTTACACCACCTACTGTAGAGAAGATTCAGTGTCTTTCAAATTATAAAAACTCATTAAAATGATATGCTTTGCATGCAGATAAGGGAGTTGTTTATTAAACCTGTTCAGAAAAATTATGCACAGCTTAAATTGAAATACACCAGGATCAGTATATTTTTACTATTGATTTACAAGGCATATTATCGGTTTATTTCCATTTTGTCTAATGCCAATTCATCCAATTGCTAACTCGTTTACTATTATTTGGTCTACCATCAGTTCGTCCACTCACACATGGTCTGCTTCATTTAGTTTAATGCAATTCCTTCTAATAACCAGTTGGTCCGATAGCCGTTTAGTCCATATACCATTTGGTCTAATTGGACTAAGTGTTAAATTGTGCAAAATTAATGAAAATGAAATGGATATTAGACAATTTGGTTACGAGACAAAATGGTGATAAGACAAAGTGATGACTGGACCAATTGGTTAATAGACCAAATGGTGTTAAATGAATTGTTGATGAACGGAAGGGCATTAAATGAAAGTAGATCATGTGGTGAGTGGATGAGTTAGCAGTAGATAAATTGGCAATTTACCATATCTGCTGCAATTCAAATGAGATTCTTAAATTTTTTTACATAAGCTTTAAGATCATATTTTATTCAGTCATTAATATGGATGCACTTTGCTTTTAATTTGAATGGCTTCTTATGGGCTCTATAACACAAAGGTTTGCATTCATTCACTAAATGGAATGGCCAATCTACATCCTGGAACATGAATCTTTTCTTGAAATACTGGCAAGAGACCATTCAGACCGGTTCTTTCATATTTGCACTCAATTGCATTACTTTGTATTAAGAGGTTCTAGAAAGATGAACTCTGGAAAATGTTGTACTTTTCATGAGCCCTTCTACCACTCACAGTAATTTAGTAATGTAAACTGCAATCAAGTATGGATTTACCTGATTATTGATATCCAGGTTTGTACAAATAATAAGAATGTGTATTTATTTTCCCTCCTTAGTCTATGCTTTGCTACGAACCAGACAAGAGGATATCAGCCAAGACAGCTCTCTCACATCCATATTTCAAGGATGTTAAACTAGTGCCTCCTCCTCATCTTCCTACATGATCAGTTTGTACCATGCAAAACCTTCCTATATATAACATGTATGTGTTGAAGAGAGATATTACCTTATTTATTACACATCTTTGTGTATATTATGTATAAATTGTGAGAAAGGGTTTGTGTTTTGTTTCTGGTTATTTTGTGGTGTACTTGACAATATTCTACTTGCTTGTATTAACTTTTGAGCAGTCTGCTTGCTCTATGATTGCTATAATGAAAGATCATCATACAAAAATGTCATGCCTGAAAAATTATATAGGTTGAGTGACAAAGCAGTGTATCTCAAATCTAATGACCTGTTTTCTGAAGGATTAAGACGTTGATATGTTAGTACACTCTGTTATGGTATCCTTCATTCTCAGAGCAATAGTGACTTCATCTCTGCAGTTTGCATTTTGAGAAATATAAGGTATGACAAGAAAATATTATCTCAAGTTATAAAGCATGAAAAACAACAACCAAGTTTCGTTACCTCATTGAAAACATGTGCCTTTAAATGATTAAATGTGTTTAAAGATATTAAATACATTAAACACACTAAAGTGCCAATATTTTTTATCAGAACGGTGCCTTATGATGAGTTAGTGCCTTGCTTCATTAAACTTGTCAACAAATGCTACCATTTATTTATTAATCTATTATTCAATCAAATGTGTTGATTTTAGTATCTTAAACAATTGTATTGGAATATGGCGCTTTGACATTAAAAGGATTATTATAATGAATCTAAATGACTGACAATTTCTGCTACCAAGTAACACAGGCTCTAATGTCAATTGTATTATTATTTTGGAACAAGTTCTTAAAATGTGACAAAACATCCAGAAAAGTGATCCCCAACAAGCTGAAAACAAAGGTTCTAGAACAACTCTTCCAGAGGATATTTCCCATATTGATGTAGAATTTGGTATCGAAGTAGTTCCCCTGACGAGTAAGTTGACTTCTGAGGATGACAAAGACTAAAAAGATGGTTTCCACCTTGTTGGAATTGTCTTCCCAGAGGAATTGCCCTGCTGAAGTAGATAATTTCATTCATTGTTAATCAACAGAGCACTATTGCACCTAGTAATATTAATAATATTGAGTGTCATGAGTTTCCCATGAGAGCATTTCATGAAACAAATTGTGATTTCAGCAATCAGATTCTTGCATCTGATTTGCTCATAGCAAATTTGTCAGTTAAAATCAGCCATTGTTTCATGAATACTCCCCAGAAATGTGATTCAAGGTGGTCATGAGTGGCTAATGTGACATACCAGAACATGTGCAGGGGATTTGACATGGCTTGTGGTTTGTATATTGCAGATATCCATTTGGGTCTTCCTTGTTATTATTCTTCAATATCACATGAATTACTTCAACCTTGATAAGCTCCTAATCAATGTGCCTTATTTTTATAGTTGCCATGACGTGTATTTACGAATTAGGGTTTTGTTTTCATAAACTCATTAATTCACTAATTTATTCTTGTAGTTTGATTTTATCTCATGTAAAATGGGTCTCCATGATAATATATTTTGTATAATATATTTGAACAGTTGAATATGAGTGAATTTTAGGTAAATTAGACTGGTAAACCATTATACACATTTGTGAATATATCTTGCTCTTTACTGAATTTTCAATGTGTGTAGCTAGAATGATGATATACTTCATACGCTGAATGTTATTTCTGCAAATTTTGGACTTGACAACCAAAAAATTTCACTTCCTGATGTCCATATATGTATAGCATACAAAATGATTGTAGGCAAAATGTAATCACAAACTTGAAAATTTGAAAGTCATCTTTCTGATGCAAATTGCAAAAAGGAATATTTATACAAAATATATGGCATGTTTATTCTCACTCAAATATTTTTTGGATTTTATCAGTACCAATCTTCTGTGCTATGCAATGTGATGAGTAATATTGATCACGATTAATTGATTTCCTAACTTCAATCATTCCTCAATTTTTTTAGCCTTATCAAATTTCTACACACTATTTTAGCCTCCTGACAATGTATGAAACATAGTTTTTCTTTTCTTGGAAAATAAAACAATTTTATACACTGAAATCTTCAAATTGGATGTGAAAAACCAAAGACTCTGGATTTCAAGAAACAGTTCTAAGAGCCGATGTCACACACTATATTTGTGTATTTTATTATATGCAGTATTGTATGTTTTTGTAGATTTAATAAGAAGCTTTTGAGTCCAAATACAAGACTAGTGATCACACATGTTCAAGGTAGACTCAAACCATGTCTTACCTGATATAAGGAAAAAAATGGAAATATTTCATTTTTAATGACATAAAAAAAAATAGCAAGTGTGAACCAACATACATTATATCTAATATGGATGAAATTTTCAGCATTGATGCTCCTTTTTTCAATTTATTCAAACCAACTTGTTTGGGTAGACTAAATAATCCATAAATGTCATATGGCTGCTCAGATTCTCCCAATGGCTTAGTTTTTGTTCATTTGCAAATTTGGTTGTGTTATTGTTCTTTTTTTGTGGGGGGGGGGGGGGTGGGTAGGAGTAATGATACTCGATTATCTCCTCAGTTATTTCTGTAAAAGTTCTATCATTGCCTAGTGTATAAATACTGTACATGTATACATGTAGTTTTTCAAGTGGATTTTGTCACCATATGCAAAGAACTTTGTATCTGAGTTGATATTCTTCAATTTTTGTACCATTTTGTGTAATAAAGATGCTTTTTGATCAACAAATATATAATCATCAAAATGTTTTCACTATGTAAAAGGCTTTATAGTTGGAACTGATTACAGGGATGCCAATACTCCAATACAATGCAGTACTCTGAATACATAGTACTGAAAGGATAGAAGAAAAACTTTCTTTCTATAATATACATGTGCAGCAATATTAGTTTGAATTGATATTTCCCATGAAACTTGGAGGATATTTAAGGAAAGAATGAAAATCAATGAAATACTGCAATAAAAAATAGTTGACATCTATGTGACCACTCGTGAATAAAGAATAAACAGAAATTGGAGAAAGAGGGGACAGAGAGCAAGAGAAGGAAAGAGATGAGAAAAGGAAAAGATAAATGACAAGGGGAGAGAGGGGAAAATAGGTACAGAGATGCATACATTAACTAATAGATGTTGGGAGGATATATATATATGTATACTATGTATATGAAATACAATAGTGAATAGATATGATTGTAATGGTAGAAATAATGCACGAGATGAAAACATGGTAATCTATTTATGGCGAACAGCGAATAGAATGTCTCTTTTGCAAATGTAAAATATCTGGAAAATTGCACAATTGACCATATTCGTTACCTGTGTGTACAACTCAAAAAGTTGATATATTCATGATAATCAGGAAACTAGTCTTTCTTTGAAAATGAATGTCTTTGAAATGGTGTAAAAATTCCAAACTTTTTTACAAGTTGCTATAGAGTGTAACTTTGATGTGCATGACTTGCAATCCATGTTTAATTTTCCGGCTAAAATATATTGCAATAGTAACACTGAAATTGTGTCAACCTATCATACATGCAGTTTAGCAAAACCAACCCCAAAACTTTCATGCACATCAATATTTGTGTACCATACATGGCCTTGCAGTTTTTAATTGTATGAATGTTTCATGTTTAAGCTCCCATAGACACATAGGCATTGCACAATCTTCACTCTAGAATCCAGTGTAAACAAATTTATTTTATTTTCCATTTATAAATAAACTTTACAAATATACAATATATACAAATACAAAAATGTCTTCATGCATCTTGCACCAAACATTGATTTAACAGTAAAATCTCAAAAGGAATTTTTAAGGAGTATACTAAATAAATTTGACATGGTAAAGGCACTAAATCTTACAAGCAATACATCTGAAGCATATTCTTTATTTGAAATATAAATACTAAACCACTTCTTCCTACAATAGAGATCTGGGGCCCGTTGCAGAAAGAGTTGCGTTTACACGCAAGCCAAAAAATCAATCGCAAGTCCCAAATGCGCGTTGTTGATTGGTTGAAAATCAAGTTGCGCGTGATTTTTAGAGTTGCGATTGATTGCAACTCTTTCTGCAACGGGCCCCTGCTTTCTTTCACAGCACAATTCAAGGCACTTAATTACACAGAATAAATACTTCTTCATTTCAAATGCAATAAACATAGTGGAAGGGAAATTTCCTTGTACTCTGGGCAATAGGTGAAGAAAACTCACACTTATTCATACAAAGTTTATATTTTACTAATCTGTACCTAGAAAAATTAAATATATAATCAATTCGTCTGCGTTCTTCCAAACCGTCTAATCAGTCAATTTTGGTTTTAAAAAAAATTGATTTTTAAATTTTTGCAGAAAATGAAAGTACAAGTCCTATTCTGTTTATAACTAAATTTCTCGGCAGCAATTTATTTTAGTTTAAGATAGGAGGGGATTTCCACGGCGATGCCATACAAATTGTTGATAAAATGTGCAAATAGTCGCGCGCACTAAATATGCAAATGAGCAGTCAGCCAAAAAACCACAAGATACCATCACGATAATGTCTGCATAGCTTTAACTATTAAAGCCTAATATTAAATTACAAGATTTAATACAGCAAAAGAGAATTGCTGAAATGGCCCTAAGTTTACAATTGTAGAAAAAGATGGCACAAATTTTGTAATTTAAGCAGCTTAAAATTGTTCATAGCAAAGCATCTGTGGGTATATCTTAGCTTTTATAATATCCTTTGGCACTCTGCAATATAAAATCACCTATAGTTCAGTTACCACATCTATAAGCATTCCAGTTATAAATCTTAAAAGAACCTAGTTATTATTTCAACCAGTCAAGGGGAGAAGCCACATCATATTATTATATGGTCTCTGTCAATCAAGGAGCATTTCAAACACAGCCTCCGTTTATATCACCACATTCTGTGTAAAGAAGCACTTTAGCTTCAAAGCAATGAAAATTAAATTAGGAGTGAACGCTATTTCTTATTAATATACAATATAAACTTCTCACAAGAAGATGTGTGCCCTGCAGATGTCTCATGGTCAATTCTATTGGTGATTGTAAGAGTTGCGAATGATTTTCATAGAATTTAGTTTTCTATGTGTCAGGGAAATGATTTAACAATATTCCTGTGATAAAAGCTTTTAAATTCACATACAAGCAAGAATGTGACAAATGCTTCTTCCAATAATGTGTCATTGCATTAGCTTAAGTCTAGATATGTAGATATTGATGTGTTAAAACACATCTTCATTGCAAAGTAAATTTTTGACCTTACCAGTAATTTAATTTTGGGGTCATGTACTTGCATTTCTGATTCCTGACATTTATATGGTTGGCCCAGGGGGGCCAGTCAAATATATTGTTGTACACACGCGTGGCCAAGGAATTTCCAAACACCCCCTAAACGAGTTTTTCTCTGTGTGCAAAATAACCCCTAAACAAGTTTTTTTCGCGGGCTTTGTTTACACGTTTTAACCCCTAAACAAGTTGTAGCCAAAATATGACCTCTTGGAAAAAGCTTGGGGGGGGGGGAAATTCATACCCTGAACATGTTTGGCTAGTCTTTAAAAAAAGCTTTGAGGGAAAAACATTCTCTAAATACGTTGGACCCCGCGATTGACCACTGACCAGTCTTTTAAAACCACCCTTTTTGTCTCGCCCACCAGAGGTGAATGCAAGACTTTGGGATCCAAATGTCGTCCGTCCGTCACAAACCTAATGACAAATAACTCCACAACCGTAAGTCGCTTTTCAACCAAACTTGGATGGTAGATGGACTGGGGGACCTGCATATTATGCTGCACTCAGAGGTCACATGGTAAGGTCATTTTCAGATCAATGTTAAAATTTACATGCAAGACTCTCTTACGACACCTAACTCCGCAACTGTGAGTCTCTTTCAACCAAACTTGGATGGTAGATGGACTTGGGGGACCTGCATGTTATGCTGTAGTCAGAGGTCACATGGTTAGGTCAAAGGTCATATTCAGGTCAATGTTAAAGTTTACATGCAAGACTCTCTTATGACACCTAACTTCGCAACCATGACTTTGCAACCAAACTTGGATGGTAGATGGACTTGGGGGACCTGCATGTTATGCTGCATTTGGAGGTCACATGATAAGGTCAAAGGTCATTTTCAGGTTAATGTTAAAATTTACATGCAAGACTCCCTTATGACACCTAACTTTACAACCGTAAGTCACTTCTCAACCAAACTTGGATGGTAGATGGACTTGGGGGACCTGCATGTTATGCTTCAGTCGGAGGTCACATGGTAAGGTCAAAGGTCATTTTCAGGTCAACATTAAAGTCTATGTGAAATGCTCTTATGACAAGTGTTATCATCCCAGTCATTTCACAATGAAGTTTCGATACAATTCTGTTGCGTTCCCTCGCAAATTACGATATTTCTGGTCATTTTCACAAATGGGCGAGACACAAAATCGCTCTTGCCTTGTTCGTGAAAATCAGTGTTTTTGAAACCCTTGACGAGTGCACGCGCGGACCGCGTCCAAAACTGAAAAAACGTCCCTTTAAACGCATTTTTTGGTCACGCGTGTGTACAGCAAAATATTTGACTGCCCCCCCCCCCCCCCCGGGTGGTTGGAGTACTAAATATTCTACTAGTTTCCAAAACCTGTTAAAACAATGTTTTTGACAATGTAACTAACTGTGAAAATCCTAAGGAACTCATTTCGCTAAATTTCCACTGCATCTGAATTTCAATGTAAGAACAGGCACACGCTACTACTTTTGGCACACATGAAAATTTTGTAGTGGTATCTGTGCTACCAAGTGACTTGGCCTAAGGCTGCACATAGGCAGGGCTATTGATACCACTGTCTTCATTCACTGTTTTTATGTCTTTTACAACAACTTTAGACATCTTTATTGTGGCTTCCTGGCTGAGTTGTCCCCTTGCAGACTCTTGGATATGATACACATTCTGTCTGCTTGAGTCTCTGACAGGATGGGTCTGTGTCAACCCATGTTGGAGCTCAACTAATCTTCTCGGTAAAGGCACATTTCTGGAAAAGTTTTCGTCAAGGAATGGATGGTGTGGCAAAGCAGATGGCACTCTGCTGCCATGGAGCGACTGAGGTAGATCTGCATAATCTGATTCAAAGGAAAAATTTGCATCAGTTGGTACCATTAATCCTTGTGGAGGTACTTCACTGTGGGTATTGACCCAGGAATTTGTAGAACAGTGTGTGTCCTGTTGAAAAGAAGCATAATGTAACTCTGTTGTATCTTGAGAAGTGTTTCTGCTAGATGGAAGAACTGGAGGTGATACTGTGGATGGGATCTCAGGTTTTCTTGCAGGTACCTTCAGTTGCTTTTCCTGTCTCAGACTGCGATCCTTGTTACCATCACTACGTCTCCTAGCAGTAATGTTACTGTGATGCTGCTGCAACTGTCTTTGCATTGGTGGGCTTTTCGAGTGTCTTCCTGAAACATGAGTTGATTCTGTTCTAACGATCGTATCTCCATTTTTCAAAAGGGCTATGGAATTTGGTCCAATATCATCTTCTGTGAACTGATGAAAACCATGGGCATCCCTTTCCATTGCAACTTGACAAGGATAGACATTGCTGCTTTCCAGAGTCTCTTTGCCAGCCTGATCTCCCCATGCTGAACCTCTCAGTTCCTGCAACCTTGTACCTTGATTGTCATCCAGAGGCACTTGAGAGTTCTGTAGTTGTACCTTTCTATTCTCAGTGATGATTCTACTCGAGTGATGTACTGAGGATCTCGGGGTCTCATCCGGATGAACGCTTCTACTCACTCGATTAGATGGGATGTTATTGGCTTTAGAATGTGGTCCAAGTTCAATAGCTGAAGTCTGTTGGGTGGACAAGGATGACACCCTGTTCTTAGGCAGTGGTAACGACCTAGTTTGATCTACTGGTGGCTGATCAGATGAAGAACTAGATGTTTCCATTCTGATGACAGGAAAAAATGAAATGTATGAATAGAAGCAGATGGGACATTTTAAAAAATTGAGATACAGGTTTAACTTTTTAAGTAGACTATATTGTCAAACATGACAAGAGATCGATTTCTTTCATCAAGGGATAAGGAAATTTTATATAAAGATTCATGATGATACTTATTTATGGCAAGTATGTATGGTGCATCCTTATTCAAATCTATATAAAAAAAAGCGACTCAATGCTAAAAAAAAATTATAATTATCTGAAACATCTTAAGATCTAGTCTACATAAAAAACCCTAAAAAATCACACTAAGTGCATTTATGTTAGTTATACTCTCAAATTTAGACAGACAACTTTTACTTGTAAACCTGAAGACACAAATTCAGTGCACATTAGCTGAATCAAGTATGTTAAACTTTTCCTAGAATTTCACTTCTCATGAGTGCTAAGGTCACACGGCCACTTACGGTAGCTGCAGATGCTAATACCTAGTTCTCAATGTCAGGATTTGTGCCACAATGAAAATGGCTGTCTTGATTATGGAGTAATCATAGTGATCTTATCAGATCAGTCGTGGCAATTGTATTAATTGTAGATTTTTTTTAATATTTAGAAACATTTTCGCTGTCAGTTATGAAAGGCAAATAATTGCGTAAATCAGGAGAGTGGGAACTAGGTATAAGCAGCTACCATAAGTGGCCGTGTGATCTAAGCATAAGAGCTGATAGCTACAGTTGCACTGAGCATTAGTAAATTTCCAGAGTGGTAATTCTCACCTTTTATTTTCTTTGGGAGCATCCCTCATGGACTGAACCTGTCTAGTGTAGAACTTGCGCATCTTTGCTGCCACTCTTTGTCTCTCTTCAAATACAGCAGTCCTCAGGGTTTCTTGACATCGCTTCTGCATATCAGTGACATAGCTCATTGCAGAAGCTAGTTAAAGATGCAGATATAACACAGAATTGCAAATGGGCATTACTATATAGGCCATACATTGTTTGCAACACTGAAATTTCCACAATTTTTTACCAAGTGAGAAAGCTTTTGAAGGTCTAATCTTAAGATATTTTAAAACTACCATACATAGGCATACTATTAAAGTAGAAAACTTGCTAAGTCGGGAAATAAACTAGTGCAAAAATTACCTCATATACAGTATCAACCTTTGACTTGATGCCCCCAAATATTCAGATTATTGTCACTCCCATAAGCATACTTGGAGCAAGTTTACAGTTGCTAAGTCAAACAGTTATCACAAGAATAATACACTGAACAGACTGAAAACCTGAAAAAATAATGCCCTCTTAATATACCTCTGACATTCTCCACCGACTTCATGTAATGCATCTTAAGCTCTTCAATGATAGATGACTCATCATTTGATATTGTCTGAAAAAGAGAGAAAAAAAAATCAAAATTGGGCAAATCTTATCAAGGCATCAAACATTGAAGGTTAAAATGAACAGCAGTTATTGAAAGATGTGTTTTGAATCCCCCCAGGGGACAAATTCATTAAAACTTGTGACTTTGCCATTATTGTACCTACCATAGAACTATGATTTTAATTGGCTACTAAAGCCCTGTTAGGCGCCAGAAGGGCAGGGTTAATCACAGTTGTGAATTCTTTATAAAACAGACCCCAGATCATCCATATCCTTTGGCAAGATATTATTCTTAATTTGCATAAACAGTCAAAATGATGACTTGCATACAAATTATAGTACAATTGAGGAATTTACTTCAAATTCAGGGATACACAAGCTTTTCTACTCATCAATGGGAAAAATAAGGAGTGTGCATCTGAACAGATATATTACATACCTGAGTAGCAATGCTATCGACATCTTTCTGATTCTGCTTATTTTCTCTCTTCAATTTCCGTCTTTCTTCCTCCCACTCTGTTTTCAGCTTTTCTACCAGTAATGAATGTTTCTGTTGGATGGCTGACACACGCTCCTGCATTGATTCCATGGTAACGGAGTTGGCTTCCCTCATCTCAGTTTGTAGTTGCTGTCCAGATAAAAGAAACATTGTGTTAATCCCAAATACAGTTTTCTTACAGGCTCAAGAAAAATGACAGTTGTCAATAATATAAATAAAAATTATCAGTTTGGAAAAGCATGATGTTGAGTCCCTCCCTTTCAGTTATAAAGAATTTGATTTTGATTGAAAGTTAATATTCTGTACCAAGGCCAGTCCATATAAAATCAGCCATTTTGTGCATCTGACCCCCACTTTTATTGATTCTTACTCCACATCTCAGGAAGACCACACAAATATGGATCAAACATACATAATTTGTGGAATTTCCCAACATGCTTGCATTTAATCAAATTAAATATACTATCAGGGAAAGAATAGGTTTGTTGATTCCACTTCCTTGAATGCACACATTTTATGTAAAAAGGAACCCCTGAGAGCGCATTGTTAAGACACACAATCCCATAAAGACAAGCACAGTATTTGTACAATAATAGCATTTTTTTAAATTATTAATGAAAATAAACGTGTTGAGGTTGAAATATGGGGAGGGGGGGGGGTGGTGTCATCATACATACTCCATACCTCTAGCTCATGTTGTAAAGTCTTCTCGGCCTGCTCTAATTTGGCTTGACAGGACTTTAGCTCCTGCTTTAGATCCATCACCTCCTGCTGGTGTCTCCCTTTAAGCTGGGCATACTTGGCTCTAACCTGCTTACTCTCTCTCTGGGAGACACCTAGAGCCTCCTGGATCCTATGGAGCTGCTGCTTCAGCTCCTGGTGCTCCTTCATGGATCTTGCTTCCTGCTCCTTGTCTTCGTGGCTCTTCTGTGAAAGAAAACAAAAAGTAATCAATACAATCCCATACCACACTACACAGAAATCAATATCATGGTAATGTTACCTTTCAATAGATAACAATAACAACAATACTCAACAACCAATCCAAGTCAACATTCCAAAAACCTTAGGATGGAAGCTATTTTTTAATAAGATGTAGTTGGGTGCAAAAATACATATCAACATGTCATTAAGCCTCATTCCTTTTTTTTCTAAGGAGTTACAAGCTGCTTATAAAAACTACTGATACCATGGCCTTTCATTTCAGCAAACATCATTTGAAAACCTATTTCATGGAAAAGGCTGAAATTCTATTCCTACATCTCAAGAGAAATAATTATATTGCCAGTTTAATTTAATTGCTGTTTTTTTAAATGTAAATATATTAAATAATTAACCTCTTATATTATGAAACATTTGGTTGAGAATTCATTCAATATAGAATTTGTGAAACCCAAGTGATCTTTTCCACTACATACAAACCTGAGTTTGCATGCAATACACACAAATGATGAAGCAGAGATAACGTAAAAAAGCTAACAGTTTAGAATTTGTGTAACTAGTTCATTTATGGTAAGTGATTCAAATCTCTTTGATTGTAGGCGACAGGAAATATGACAATCTAGGCCCCGTCTTACAAAGAGTTGCGATTGATCCGATCAATCACAACTATGGGCGGCCTGCAATGTCAACATCTATCATGCATGTTCAAAATATTTTCTAAGTACATGCATGATTTTATTCATGCATTCAATGTTTTCTTGAAAATTCACTGTGCTTCTCTTTGTTTACAAAATACATTTTGCAAATTTTCTGTAGAAAAAAAATATGACACTGATGGATTTCCAGAGTTACGATTGATTGGATCAATTGTAACTTTTTGTAAGACGAGGCCCTGATCTTAAGAAAGATTATATATTCTACCTTTTCTAGAGATTCCCTCCTTCTTTTCTCTTCTTCCTTTGTCCAGCTTTCCTTTGCTTCTTTCACAGCTGCTGCAATCCTTTCTTTGACCTGTAGTTCTTCATCAGTGAATCTCCCTTGCCATTCAGCTAACTGAAGAGCATGATCAGCCTTCATCTGTTCTATGGTAGATGCAGCAACCTAATACGGAAAATGAAAATATATCTATTATCTCACAATCTATCTTCTCAATGTGGAGCTGGACAATGAAGATTGAATATCACAAATCATATAAATATCGTACATGGTAAATCAGGGAACAATTTTAATTTTCGCACTTGATTAGCAGATTTGTTTGAGAAATGATTGTAACTGATTTCAGTGCAGTCTAATACAATTTTTTTGCTACACAACAGACATTTAAAGTACAGTGGTCTAAAAAATACAATAAAGTTGAAAAAAATATATGCAATAAAACTCACAAACCTCAAATCTTACCAACTGAAATATAACATTATTTGGCAGAAAGAACTATCTACCTGGCAAAAACATTAAGCTCAAACTAACCACATTCAAACAGATTCCATAGGTACGATTATTAACAATGGGCAGATATACTTTCCCACTTTTGATTTTTGCTGCAGCTACAGAGGAAAGCTAAACAAAATGTTTCAATAAGTAAATTTATAAACCATCATTTAATAGCAGGAAAGTTTGTTGTAATAGGTTGAAATGACAATTTGAAAATAAAAGTTAACTTTTTTTTTAAATCATATTAAGTTTTTACTGAGTTTGCAGTATGATTTGTTGATACAGCTGCATTTCTGATGTTCAGGTAGCATTTACCTGGACAGTGCACAGATGCCAAGATTAACCAGAAGAGTAACCCCCTCTTTTCACCATTATCAACATAATCCTCATTCATCTCCATCTTCATTATAAAATTATGAACAAAATAACATTTCCATTCTGCTTTATAAATGTATTGAATAATTTAATGAGATTTATTCCGGGGTTGTCATTATTTTTCAAGCAATCTGCTTATAATGTCAATCCTTCTCCTGCAAACTGTAAATGTTAAAATTTTCTTTGTTGGTTGTAGATCATATTTGTTTAAAATTACTTTTCTATTTTGTATTTTTGTTTTATGAATTCATACCTAATCAATTACCGATGTATTATGTTTGCTACGTAATGAAAATTGTTTTGTATACGAATGTTATATATATCTATGAATGCAGAAGAAAAAAATAAATCAAATCAAATAAAATCAAAATCTATTCTACTAACCCGATCCAGCGACATCCTACGTTGATTTTCTTGTCTCATCCACTGTTCCTTGGCCTTCTCTACTTGGGTGTTAACTTGACTGGTAAATGATTCTAACAGTTCCTCATACCTCTGCTGTATGTCTTTCAACTCGCAACCTAGTCTACTGATGTGATCAGCTTCATCCTAAATGATATCAAAGCAATCTTATTGATACTGGTTCTCATAGAATACCTATTAAATATTATCATCAGTATTTTCATTTGGTAGGAAACATACAAGAAATAAAAGAAACAAAATAATAAAAGAGATAAATAAATTTACTGATAATAATTTGGCTGAGCTGCTTTAAAAAACAATGGGGAAAAAATTGACATAATTGTCATTGTTTGTATCATCACCCTCATCATTATCACTGTCATCGTCATCATTATCATCATCACCACTACTACCTATAATGCCATCACCATCACCACTATCATCACACCACCAATGCATCATCATTACCATTGTCATCATAAAAATCGTCTTTTTCATTGTTTTTGAACTTTTTGTCGATATCATTCTCATTGATTGTTATTTTCATTATTTTATGTTCTAACAAATAAGAAATTATAAACCTACTTACTTTTTTAGCATTTTCTTTCTCTTTATTAAGCTTAGCTTCTTTCTCAGCCTCAGAAATTTGTTTCTCTAGTTTCTTCTTCTGCTCCTCATGCGCATTCTTCACAGAGTTCATTTCTTTTTCATACTTTTCTTGAAGCTGTTTCTGAATATGTAAGTCAAAAAATTATTAATATACTAGTAAAAATTAAAGGTGCATTTTGTTGTGCTAGTACATATGATCCAAGAATAGAATTATGATAAAAGAAATAATAGTAATGATTCTTTTTATTGGGCTGAGCATTTTTTCCTTGTTAAAACTTCTATATGAAGTATTTTTTCTTTTCAACATTTTAATTACATATTTCCCACTCTGATCGGTCCTTATTAGATTGTTAAATAGTACATTCCTGAGCATACCAAGTCTTGGCCCAAAGGGTTTAACATAATCAACTGAAGGTGCACACTGGAATATAATCAGCAATTAAAAATAAAATAACAACAGTAGCAATGAAACTCTTCCTGTTTGATAATTTTTAAAGAAATAATAAAGAACAAACCTACCTGATCTAATCTGATCTTCTCCAATGATTCTTCATGTTCTTTTTTCATTTTCTCTGAGAACAGGACAATCTCAGCTCTATGGCTTGCCTCCATAGAAGACTTTAGTTCATCCAAGGCACTCTGCTTTTCTTTCTCCATCTCTTCTTTCATCTTTGTATCAGGCACATGAAAGAGATAAGTGTTACATCACAGCTTACACTTCAAAGTACACAAGGCTAGGAAACTAATACATTCTGAACAGCAGAAGCCCTGTTCAACTTTACATATGTTATGACCAACAATAGTACAACAAAAATGGTAGCTAATAAGGGAATAATTTTCCTGGTGTCGCATATTTTTACATAGGACTGTACATTACTTAGTTGAGAGCTTTTCTCTTATGACCAAAAATGCTCTTCAAATTTGTATCACTATACAGAACTAATGATTTCAATAATTGATTGATGAGTTGTTGATTTATTTAAAGACTTTATTCCAATTTAACAACTGGAGTAGGTACACTAAATTGCAATGACTAAAACAACACAAACTGTAAAATGAAAACACCTCAAATGAAAATACCAAGAACAACATTTTCTGAATTGTTCCCTAAGAAATAGAAAGCATGAAAAGAAATTGCGATATACAATTTGAATCAAAGGATTAAATTTGGTACCCATTGGCAAACAATTTGATATTCACCTGTTGCAGAGAGTTTTCTTGTAAAGAACTGATCTGTTTCTCCATATTGTCTTCAAGTGATTTCTTCTCATCACACAGCTCTACATAGAGGGCCTTAGTCTTGTGAAGTTCATTCTCTAGTTCAGTCATCTCATTCCTGTCATATGTAAAAAAAATTCATGGAGCTGCATTGTCACTTCAAATCTAGAAATATATATCACTCACGCACTGGAAAAGGCATGAATGAATAGAATTCTCATGGCTGTATGAAATTCAAAACTAACTTATTCTTAAATTAATTCAATTGAATTATTGAATTCTGAGATTGATTTCAGTCCAATAGTTAAAAACATCTTCATTTTATAGTAATTACAGGTATATAAATGCAAGCAGAGGTTCAGATTATTAAGGCACTCCTTATGGGGAATAGATTCTTTAACACTGTTACTTACTTGAGTTCTTGAAGCTGATACTGATGAGCTTCAATAAGAGTCTCTTTCTCAGTCTGTAGCTTAGTAACCAGCTGTTCTCTCATATTACGTGATGCATCCTCATGGAGCTGCAAACATGTCGCTTGGCACCTGAATAAAGATCAGAGATGGTCATCAATTTATATTCTAAAAATCAACATATTCTCATATGAGTTTTACTCTTTCCATATCAATGCACAACTTACAATATCACTTGTAGAAAAAAATATGTCAACAATGAAATGGTCTTATTGGGATCAGTACAAGTCCTAATAAGTTGTAAGTCTGTTTACAATTTGAACTAGCTGTAAAGTGTAAATGACTGAAATTGATCTCAACCATGTAAATCATAAAGATTCTACATGATGCATTATTGACTGTCTATCGTTGAATCATTCATCTTCCTTAAAAGACAAGGTCAATGATCCTGTTACAAAAACAATTAGCCAATGATGATAGAGTTAATTATTATACACTGATCACTATATGCATTCACGTTCACAGATCAACCAAATAATTACACAGTAGCTTTCTAAGCTTCGATATGAAACCCAGGTCTATTTGAGGTGGGATGGCTAGGTAATGGCGGATACGGTCGAAGAACAAACAGACAACTAGAACTATCACCGAAGGTGATTAATACCCTGCCATATTCCATTACCATGGTAACAGTTTTCAACACATGGAAAAAAAAGTCTTGCTTAGTATTATCCCAAGACCAATGTGTAAGTCATGGCAACACAATTTCCAACACACATGAAAAATGTGTCAGCATATCTTTACCTTAACATCAATATGTGTGCCAAGTTTCATTAGAATTGGTTAAAATCTGAGGAAGTATTTTTGATGCACAAGATTTGAAATGGACCGACCACCCGCCCACTCAACCGTACAATGATTCCTATTTACCTCCTTCAAACTTCGTTTGGCGGGGGTATAAAAACCAAAACACAAACAATGTTAAACATAACACAATAAAACAAAGACATAAAGCAAATGAATAAAGATGTGAAAGTATGTGCCAAACAACTCGTAAAAGTAAGCAACAATTGAACCATCAATTACTCCTTACCTATCCACTGCTTCTTTCTTATCTTGATCACTATCAGCCACCATCTGAGCCATCTCAGCCTTTAGTGCTGCCACTTCATCTACCTGTTCCTGGTATGCTACTGTCTTAGATTCCACTTCTAATTTCAACCCTTCTAATTGTTCTTTATGAGCATCTATTTCTTTAGCTGAGTTCTGTGATGAGGTGTTCGTGAGTAGTTCACGCTGAGCCTGAAAAAGAAAATTGGTGGGAGGGGGGATGGTAAGGCAAACTCAAATAGTGAGACATGCATCTTAATCATGATGACAAAAGGATTTAAGGGTTTCATAGACAGTTTTTCCTCCGATCTTATTTTACTGCTTCGATTAAAAATGACTTCAATATCTAAGCCCTAATTTACCTCCAAATAATCACCTGTAACCTCAGTTCCCTCAGTTCCTTCCATTACTGTTCCTATGTGAAGAGCATTATGGCTCACTTGATTACTCTCCGGACTTTGAAACAGAGGGTCGTGGGTTCAATTACCAGGCAGACCGTAGTTTCATTAAGCAAGAAATTGATCCACACTGTGCTGCACTTGACCCAGGTGAGATAAATCGATACCTGGTAGGATTAATTCCTTGAATGCACTGAGCACTGTTGATAAATGTGGTAGCTCAAGCTGAAGTCAGGGCAATAAAAGTGGCGCTTTGTTTTCTCAGGCAAAAAGCACTATACAAATTCAGATTACTTCAATATCTTTGCTTCCCTTAACACCATCAAGATCCTCCTTCAACCTTGAACTATTCGTAATGATCAACTGAATATCTAACCCTTAACTAACTTCCAAATTAATATAGCTTCAGCTCCCTCCTTTTTATGCCACTCCATCCTTGCCTCCATGAACACCACCTGGAGCTTAAGTTCATGCTCCTTGTTTTACTGTTAATCCATCCCTACTGATCCACTTCAATATCTTATCCCATAACTCACCTCAAGCTGTCCAACTTTTGCTTCAGCTCCCTCCACTCTCTCCTTCCACTTCTGTCCCTCTATCTTTGCCTCCCTGAGCTCCACCTGGAGCTTGGTGACCTGCTCTCTCTTTGATCTGATGCTCTGTAGAGACCGACCAAGCTCTGCCTTCAGCTTCCCAAGGGTCTCTTCAGGAGACATAGACTCCTTAGATTTTTTCTGAGGTCTGTGTGGGGTTGGACAGAAAGAGATTCAATATATTGGACTGTGAATTTCATCATGACACATTTTTCATTTTTAACTTTTCACTTTGAATTCAAACTCTGGTCTAAAGTTGTGGTTCAACTATGCAAGCCCAAATATGATACAACTCATACGCACATTTAGCACTAAATTCATTTCAGCTAATTTTTTTTCTGCATTTTTTTCATTGTTTTTTGTTTTCAAATATCATACCCTGAGGGGAGTGGAGTTTTCCAGTCTTCCTTGGCAAGGTTTCTCACTATGTCTGCATCGGTCATGGTGGGTGGAGAATGTTGCTTAACCCCTGACCCTGATACGACCCCAAGTTCAACAGCACCTTCATAAAGCATTATCTGGTCTTTCAGGTCAGCTAGCTCCTCCTTTGAAAAAAAATATATCAATCACATTGTTTAAATTCACTTTACCAAATCAAATAAGAAGTTTAATAAAAATGTGTACATAAATATAACAAACAAATTTACATGAACAACAGTATCACATGTCATAAAGCTGGTTTTTAAGGAAGAATTTTAAGGAAAAAATAGACTTATGCATGTATCATTCACTTTTCAAAAGTAAAACAAAAATCTTTCAAATGGCTCTCAATGAAAATACCAGGATTTTGCAAATATAAAACTACTTTCTCCTACTTTTCCACAGATGGAATAAAATATGATATCACTGAGGGGTTGATAGTTGAGAGTGGGATATCTGTAGGGGGAGGAGGTTTGGTAATTATTGTCTACATGAAGCCATCCTAACATGAAAAACTACAAGAACTGTGAATACATGATATCTATGAATTTACTTGATACTCAATGGGATTCCTTAATTCCTATGATTACCTGCAATATTTGGCACATATTTTCAGCCATTGCTTTGGATTTGCAGGCATCATTTAGTTTGACCTGAAGCTCTTGAACTGCTGGCAAAGAACCTGCAATAACACAAAGGAGAGCAATGAATGAATTGTTAGTAAATTCATTATACATTAACACTCATTAACCCAGCCTTTGACCACATCCCCCACCCTCCCGTCATTTTTTTTTCAGTCAATTCCGTAACCACAGTAGATGTGAGGTAATCATTTCATTGCCTTTTTTCCTTCAGGTTTTACACATCTTTTGGTACCAGGAATTAGTGCACAAGTTAATAGAAAATAATTATTTTTGTGCAAAACTGAGTAAATTTTGAATCAAAACCAATTTGAAATGCAAGAAATAAAATCCTGGAATACAATCAGTCATACAAAAAAACCACAAAATACATGAGAATAAAAAAAGCTAACAAAAATTAAACAAAACAATAATAATTAATTAATCAAAATAATTTTGTTTACTTTTATAGACAGTTATATCGGAAACGCTTTCCATCAACTGTTTGCAAAAGATTTGGCATCAAAACACCTTATTTGATGTAACTAATAAAAAACATAGAGTTTCATTACACAAATATCATATCTGCATGACTTATATTCAAAACATTCATGGAACACATGATGAAGGTCAAAGATAAGTGCTCATTAATTTGAAATACTCTTACAGAAAGTAGAATATATATTTAGAAAGATAGTGTTTGATAATCATTTAAACCAACCTTGTAATATAAGCTCTTGGCATCTCTTCTGGCTGTCTTGCAGAGAAGCTGTTAGTCTATTAACTGTTTCTGCATGTTCCATTCTTGCTTGATCAACCCCTTTGAGAGATGCTTGCAGTTTTGCTTCTAACTGTTCAACAAGTGTATTCTACATATCACAACAAATTTAGAAGAACAAAATGATTAAAAACTACAATAAACTATCAATCAGGTAATATCTAGATGAGTGATGATAAGAGGTGAGCTAAATTTTTTTTTTACAAAGCATAAATGCTAAATTTGTTGCAATTTTATCCCCAGCAACATAAAGGGTTAGAATCGAGTTTTGGTTAGATATTATTGTCTGTTCACAGGATTAAAGCCATGACTTTGGTTATAGCAGAAAAAATACTTGTATGTCTATTTTTATGTCAAACTGGCAAAGTATTCTAAGAAGTCTGTCAATTTCCAAGGCAAAACAAGCAAAATTTTAACCATGTCTTGTGAAAGAAACTTCAAAAGTACAAGAATGCATTGATTTAAAAAAATAATCTTCATCTTATCTTCTCAATTAAAAAAAAATGACCTTTTCAGATGCCATCTTGTTAGCTGCATCAACTTTCTCCCGTAGTTCGGACGTTTCTTGTGAAAACTTCTGTTTAAGTCCCACTAAAAGAGAATCCTGCTGTTCTCTTGCTCTATGCAGTGGCTGTGAACGATGGACTTCAACCAATTGGCGATTCAGGCTTTCTATGGTAGCTTTGGCAGTGTCCAATTCTGAATGAATCTATGATGATGGGAAGGTGAAAATATATTTAGAAATAATGTGTGTAAATAACAGGTTATCAAAAAAATAATTGGAAACAAAAATCAACATAGATGATAACCGATTTATTTCATTTTTAATTAATTTCCTCTTTTTTCTGAAAGATTTTTTACCTGTTGATTAGCTTCTGTGAGAGCCTGGACCTGTTGCTGGGCTGACTGTAGCTGGCCTCTCAGAGTATGGTTCTCATTATTCATTTGATTCATCAGCTTCTGACTTTCACCATAGGTTGTACCTAAACCATCTCTCTCATCTAAACAGTGATAATGAAAAAAAATTGTATCAGGGCGAAATAAAGCCTTGACAGAAAATAATTCCATAAATAAAAAATCATAAATATCGGGTTGGACAATTTAAACTTTGAAGGTAAACAAACACAAAGTTACAAATAAAGTCTTTTTAAACTTAGAATCACTACACATAGGATTAAGATATACAAATTAGCTGGATCAAAATTGTCTCTTCTGTGACATAGTTTTGGACAATTTCAATCATGAGGACAAATCTGTACTCCATGCTGTAAGCTGGCATATATTCGAAAATATGTTTAATTATTTTTGGACAGTGCTCTTTATTATTGCAACTTAACCTAAAAGGACTACCCCTCAACACTTGGCATGATATTTCCAAAACGCAAAAAGATAATGCCACAAACTTTTATGACTTTTTTCTTTGAAGTCTCGCGCAACTTTTGAGACCAAATTTGCGACATATGGGTATAGAATCAGGATGCCACATGACATTTTACTACACAATGTCATTCCAAATGGCTCATTTTTATACTTTGTGTACAAAGTCTATGGGAGATAAAATTCATATAAGGATGATTAAATTTTGATCAATTTATGGTTTAATTTAGTTGTTAAATGGTCTGTAATAATTTCCATTGAAAAAAAACAAAAGATGAAAAACAGAGAAATACTTATTTCTAAAAACAAAGAAATACATTAAGAAAAGATTGGCTTTCACAATTTTTCTTTGAAGAAACCATTATAATAGATTACAAAGATGACTCTGGAAAAGAAAGAAGAAAATATGAAGTGAAATTGGGTGTTAAATATGCAAATGTTTTTCACGAATAAATTTGCATATTTTATTCCTAAAAAAAAAAATGATTTTCAGAATTTTTTTATACTGGCTTGTAGTTTATGTGGTAAAGAATGCACATGCCAAATTTCAGCGCAATCGCACGAACGGTGGTCGAGATCAGAAGGGGGAGGTGGCATCATGCCACCTCCCAGTCTTCAATACATTATAAATAGCCCAGTCATTTAGGGTTAATTGACTTTATCAATTGTAGGGTTATCGTTCTATTTCCTTTTTTTTTCTTTGCTATGAATGAATGTCTTTAGTTTTTAAAATTGCAATGGATAGTTTAATCATGATAGTGGTTAATTACCTTGTGCCATTGCAAGCTGATGATTAAGGATGCGCTTTTCCCTAGTGCTTTCCTCACGCAAGGCCTCTAGCTGAGTTGTCAGGTTGTTTATCTCACGCCCCCGAGCCTGGTAGAGTATCTCTAGTTGAGCTATATTTTGACCTCTGCTTCCTGTGGGAGAATAGGGACCAATGATAAGAATGAGTGAAGAATGATTTCTGTGTGAACTTTTGGCCAATGATAGATGGTGGTACTGCAAATCAACCAATGCCACAATAATCTAAAAGTATTACAAAAATAAACTCAGCACAATCTATTACAATCTATCAAACATGCACATTATTTTTGCAATAATTTAATACCATTAATCAATTTAATAATTTCTTTAAAAACATGGATCCACAAACAATTATAGATGGATTATTATTATAACCCATCACCCATCTATAATTCATGCTTTCTCAACTGACAAAATTTTGCTATCAAGTATCATGGTACATACCATATAGAAAGCTGACATTTTGATTTCTCTTTTGATTCTGATACTAACCTGCATGATTGTACTCTGTCTGATAAGGATCCACATGATGCTGAAAGTCAACATCACCATTCACCATCTGTTCTGATATTATCCTCCTTGTATCATTCCTTGCCTCATCACTATCATTTTCTCTCTTTCTTTGATAGTGCACCATTCCAACGTTCGGCTCACTGCATGCATGCCGCAAGACCTGCCCATCCTCTTGACGTGGTGGGAGGTGATCAAGGTCCTTCCATCCTGCTGCCTTGCTGATTGTTGTTGACTTGGTCTTAGCCAATTTGGGTGGTTCGTACTGCTGACTGTGTCTCCGTTCCCCCATGAAAGGCTCTTCCTCTTCACCAGTAGGGTCATGATGATCCTGGAGATAATAGTCTGAATCTTCTATGTCTTCTCCATGGCCATTTAGGATAAAGTCATGATCGGCTGGCATGTGCAGCCCATGCTGCATGTTGCCTGCATTCTCCAGCGGATAGACCCCGTTGACATGCTTCTCCTGTTCATCCTCCTCTCCATAATGCTGGCTCTCCTCATGTTCACTCAAGTCAAGGTCACTATGGTGTTTGTCACCGTATGCTGTCTGTCTCCTGGCAGCGTCCCAAGCAGCAGTGGTTGGACTTAGTCCTTGATGGAACTTGTTGTGCGGTTCAGGGATCTGTAATCGGTTGTGATGGTGTTCAAAGTGCCAATCTTGACTGTTATCTGGAGTGTGGTCTTCACTGCCTTCGGAAGGATCCCCATGCCCGTTGCTCAATGGACCAACCTGGTGGACTCCATGTGGACCTGCAACCTAGAGGTCATTTATCAATTGCAGTCAGTGTATGTTCAAGTTTGCACAATGAACATATCAAGGAAATTAAATTGTCATAGTTTAGAGACATATATCATGTTCTGTACAATATTTACATAAAAGTAACTTATTGATATTGTTGTGCCACCACTTGAAGAAAAAAATAAAGGATAGGAAAAAAGAAAAAAAAAATAGTTTTAAATGTAAAAATAATCGCTAGAGGGTATTCATTTGTCTCGCAATCTACTATGGTCAACAAGGAAATTCGTGATCACTCTCGCAAAAAGTGTTCACTGGCTTTCTAGGAAATTCGTGATCACTCTCGCAAAAAGTGTTCACTAGCTTACAAGTTCACGAGCTTTCGAGTGCCGCTGCAACTCTTTATCAAGTGACATTTCTGAACACAAGCGCGATGTTCGGTTACAGCGAACCGACACATCCGCGGTGGCAGAACATGCTTGGGAGAAGCAACACCACCCAGATTGGGAGGGTGTACATTGCATTGCCAAAGAAAGACATTGGTATACACGCAGGATTAAGGAGGCTATTAGTATACGTCTTTGTCCTAACAACTTCAACAGAGACAGCGGGATCGACATCCCCGATTTCTGGATGCGAACCATCCGACAGCACAATACCCCCTTACCTGGCAGTGCACGCCGACCCGATCGTTCCCGGCCCCGATCGAGGGACCGCTCAGCCAGTCAACCCCCGCCCACGGGAAACTAGCGAGCCCGCCAATTTTGGTCTCATTTGCATATTGCCGACCCACGGCGTATTTGCATATATTTTGCATAACTCCTGACCAATCACACAACGGATCAGTGCCCACCTATTGTTCTCGCGCTTGTGCGTACGGTCTTGGAGATTAGTATAAATACAGTACGATATCGGACAATCCTTGTCACTTGATAAAGAGTTGCAGCGGCACTCGAAAGCTCGTGAACTTGTAAGCTAGTGAACACTTTTTGCGAGAGTGATCACGAATTTCCTAGAAAGCCAGTGAACACTTTTTGCGAGAGTGATCACGAATTTCCTTGTTGACCATAGTAGATTGCGAGACAAATGAATACCCTCTAGCGATTATTTCAATCCGCAATAATGAACCTATTTAATATTAATGTAAAAATACTCTCTATGTTTATTTAAAGGACAAGTCCACCCCCCCCAAAAAAAGGAATAAAAAGAGAAAAATCCAACAATGATAACGCTGAAAATTTCATCAAAATCGGAACAAAAATAAGAAAGTTATGACATTTTAAACTTTCGCCTAATTTCACAAAACAGTTATATGCACATCCTGATCGGTATGCAAATGAGGAGACTGATGATGTCATCCACTCACTATTTCTTTTGTATTTTATTAAATGAAACATGAAATATTCTAATTTTCTCCTCATTGTCAAGTGAAACAACAAATAATTCCTCCCTAAGCATGTGGAATTAGCATTGTTTAATACTATATGGTTCAGTCAAGTTGGTCCTTATTGTCAAATCTGTAAAAAATGATATATTGTCTAATTCAAATAATAAAAAACAAAAGAAATAGTGAGTGGGGGCATCATTGACTGTATTATTTGCATGCCAATGAAATGTGCATCACTTTTGTGAAAAATAAGCAAAAACTTAAAATGTCATAACTTTCTTATTCTACATCCAAATTTGATGAAACTTTCAGTGTTATGCTTTTTTCTCTATTTATTCAAATCAACATTTTTCTGGGGTAGACTTGACCTTTAACAAAGGTATACGAACCTTGAAAAAAAGGAGTCAACAGTCAACTAGATATGAAGCTTTGGCATTACAATAATCATGAAATCAAAATGTGTAACTCTGTTCCCAACTTCATATTGAGTATATATCATTGACCAACATGAAATATTCTGTTGTTAGAGGATTCTTGTTTGTTATAATAGACTTTTTTTTTAATGTATTCACAAACACTAAAATGGAGGTGTAGTCCGAATTAAACATATGTTATTTATGAATTATAACACATTCTTATATAATAAAGAGAAATTCCAGTAGTTGCAGTAAACACTGATTTCATGAGAAAGTCTGTAAAACAAGGCTTAATTGTCAGTATATCATCGAGGATCTAGATCTGGTACAGTTACATTAACTGAACTTTGTGAAATCTTGAAATCTACGCTGAAAAATGTTCACACCGAAGATCCCCAACACAGATAAGCGCACGTGGGACAATGTATAATTATTGCTTAGAGCGTCGGGCCCGACGCCCTACCCGAATCCTGTGCTTATTTGCTGATTTCTCAGCAATTACACAATTTATTCCAGAATACTTTGGCACATGCGTTTTATTTTTACAAACAGACACTTTGGTGGTCATTTCATTGGATTCTGTACGAACTCATTTTGCTATCGTGACCAAAACTAGCATTTACCTTTAAACTGAATAAATGATCATAAAGTTTGTTCTTATAAAGACCTATATAATTCATCAATGGAATTAATGAGAGATTGTGACAAATCAGTGGCATTCTTATAGATGTCTATACTATGATGAAACTGATCAATGACATTATTCTGAATCAATATTAATACTCATTTTTTTCTTCAAATGTTTCAGATGTTTACTCATACAGGGTAAAGAAAAACTGATTGACATGTATGTAGTCTCTGTAATATGCTGACTAAATACTCGAGGAAGATTGACATTTACAGGTGGTTTGATGTTAATGTTTCATGCTCTTTCACATTCTCCAACTGAATGCCAAACAACTTGTCAGTCTATCTACTAATGAGGTAATTGTTAGAGATCTTGTTCACAGTCATTGTTACTTGCTTGGATTATCATCCTTTTCAACCAAGTTTGTTCTTTCAGGTAAAGCCAACAGTGTGAACAATAACTATAAGCATACGCAGGTTCAGGTTCATCATCAAACAATGTCAAATCAATGGACAATGAATGACTTTATTGACAATAGGAACCATCCCAACATTCCATCCACTTCAGTAATGCCAACCTTTAGAGAGTTAGTTTCACTATCCATAATTCTGCATGCATTTTACTTCTACATCATCATTCCTATTAATTTTTTTTAATAAGCACCGCAGAATATGAAATTCAGGCTAAAAAAACAATATTAGACTCTCCAGGGCTACCTTTTGATCAAACTTACACAAATTTGCAACATTGTATACAGTTTGTCTATCGCATTATTGAATGAGAATGACTGCTTACCCCTGCTGGTGTCTTGAGTGGGGGAGCACCTCCCCAGATATGGGGAGTAGAGACTTGATGGTAAGCATCAGGTTTATACAGCCACTGATGCTGGTCATCTGCAGAAGGACTGTAAACATAACATAATTACTAGACAAAATCAAATTTACTTGAGTGAAAAAAAAGAATGTTACAAGAGATGAGTGATTTTGATCTATTTTAATATCTAAGCAAAAGCTTGACTTGTATGCATGATATAGGCTACTTTTATTAGATAAAAAAAGAGGTTAGGCTTGTCATGATGAAATTACATATTTGTAATTATCATGGAAGAGCCCAGCGGGACTGCTCGAGTAATATACAGCCATTCTCTATTAAGACTTTTTATCTCTTTTATTTGGAGTAAAAGGGAATAAAAAATAAAACATGTTCAGAGCAAAGGAACAAAAGAGAGAAATTGAAGGAAAATAAGAAAGAGGGAATAAAGCACATTTATATAGGTCTGGATGACTCAAAGGCAACTGCACACCTTACAACCCAACTGGTCTACGACTGGTTTGCGACTGAGAGAGGCGAGATGAATTCCAAGGTAGTCATAAGCCTCGACACCACACACCTTGCGATCTGACTACCCTGCTGTCTGCGACTCATGCATGAAATATAACAAGTTTACACGCTCGGCTCGTGGGTTATCTTGCATCGCGTTTACACACTGCCCCAGTTCGTGGTGCAGACTCGGTTCGCAGGGCAAAAACAAAGATTAGTGGATAAAATTTACATAATGAAACCTGCAATAATTGCCGTTGCAGACTTAGCTTCGTGTTTACATGGAGAAAAATTGCTGTGTTTGCACCGGCTGGCGGGTCTGATCCTACTATTTTGGCGGAACAATATTGCAGTGTCTGCACCGCAAGCAGGTGGAGTGTGTAAACACAGTATTTGATGTTTACTACTGCATATGTGCATTGCATATCAGTATATCATGTACGCGTCGGTATTCAAGTGCGACTCTGCTGTCTGATTGGTTGGAAGTTGGATCGCTTAAGATTGAGCTTACAATTTTCCTTGTGATTTGTCTGTGACCGGTCTGCGACTCTCAAGCTGACGAGCTGTGACATCACATTTCCATTCACATAGTCGCAGACCAGCCAGGTCGTAAGGTGTGCAGTGGCCTTTAGTGTAAAAAAAAGAGAAAGAGAAAAAGAGCAAGACAAGTGAGAGAGAGACAAAGAAGGTGTGTATATTTGTGTGTATGTGTGAGAGAGAGAGAGAGATAAAAGAGAACTTCAAATACAAAACTGTAAATTGTATGAATAACACTCTGATGAATCTAATCTAAAAACTAAGAATTACTGTAAAGATAGAGAAATTTTATGTTAAAGGCCACAATCATGCCTCGCTTGGGGATAATGAAATAAAGAAAATGAGTAAGAATTTGTTAATAAATCAACCTTGGAACTCAAAACTGTAGTAAAACATGAAATTTTTATGTTAAAAAAACCCCAAAACCATACCTGTGTTGCCTTGGAGATAACTCTGGTGAACAGCTTGATAGTGAGGATGATTGTTCAGAGCTTGGGATGGACTGAACATCATCTTCTAACAAGTCATCTGGAAGAGCCTTTGATAACAAGTCCCGCAACTTTACAGAAAAAAAATAAAAATAAAAACTCTTATTTAGATAAAATTAGGGAAAGAAAAGCACCTTCCGATTATAAAGTATAAATCATAATGAAGCAGGATAACATTTCTATATTCCTTTTATTTTTTGGTGACAAACTGACAGGACATTTACTTTGGAAACAGAGCATGCATTGCTGTATTACAAATGGTCTTGCAATGTATGCTTGGATCACATGATGCACTAAAGAGAAGTTTGTATGTAGTTCTGACTTTATCAGCAGTCTTTAAACTCTCGACAATAATGCAGCATAATCTGTGGTCCAGTGCTGCACAATGCTGATGAATATCTTGCTGAAGGAAATGAACATTGTGGAATGGGATTTGAACCTGTCATTGAAACTGAAAGGCAAATGTTCGAACCACTCCAATCATGGCATTTCCACATAGTCTGAATGAATTAAACTCACCTTCAAGAGCAAAACTTTGATGTCTCCCACATCTTGCAAAACTATATCTGTATCCAAAGATTTGAGACTGCTAAGCAGACTTGTTACTTTTAATCCTGGTGCTTCACCTACCATATCTCTGACAAGGTGCTCATTATTTATTTCAGAAAGGTTCAAACTATGCTTAATCTGCATCACATAACCACTGCATTGAAAGATTGCAAGTTGTTATCTGTCTTATATCCATGATTTTGTTGCCATGAAGAATAATGAAGTTTGCTACCATACCACAATGGCAACATCTGTACCAACATCTTTGTAATTCACCCATTCGTAATCTATTGCGATAAGAAGAAAATATAGTTTAATGAAATAATCCACTCAAAAATCCACTGTAACCGGAAGAGCCCTGATTCTTTTAAGAAACAGAATTCCATTGAAACAAATAGCAACTTCAACAAAATGCAGATGTCAAATGAAATGTTATTTCCACAAATGTTACAGTAATAAATCATTTTGTCTTTTCATGATTTCCAAACAGTGTGTAAGTGTAGATCAACAAGGACTGGATCTTCAACAGGACAGGAGACACAAACATCTAGTATTTATTAGAGGAAGTCAAGTGCATTAGCTCAGCTTTCAATTGCCTCCAGGTTAAAAAGGACCAAGCAGTCAGTTGCAACATCAACCCTTCATTTTGAAATAAAGAATGAAGTGTAAGAAGAATATTTTCCCAAAGAACCAAGTCATGCATGAAAGATTCTTTGATGATTGTTCAACCACACACTGCTTTTCAACCTGGGCTCTTCCATCCCTAATATGTTGACATGCAGGCAAGCAAGAGTAGTAAAGCATGGCTATTGGACAAGTTCAGTCACATGATATGAAACTTCTGAGACCTTTCCAATTAGGAAGATCAATTCCCCTTCTCCATAGATCTATCATTATCCGTCTAGTCATTTACATGTACACTAAGACCACTTGACTACCCTTGGCAGTCTCTTTGTTATGTACTAAGGCAGAACAAATACTCTTAAAAGTCCTAACAGTTAATTGCACTGAAGTTCAATATTGCTTATTGACAGTTGGAACAGGTCCTCGGAACTATTTTCCTTTTCAATTTGATTGGCAGTTTTGGTCATTTTCTGAACTAAACAGTTCCAAATAGCATTCTGGGCTGCTGTACAAATGATATTGTTAACAAACAAATAAATAAAAAGAAAGAAATCTATGATTTATGTAAAAAGGAAACTACAGGAAAACTAGAAAAAAAAATAGATAAAAAAGGATAAAGAATAAATAAATACAAAAATAAAAAATAAAACTAACTTAATCCTAAAAAAGACACCCCCCCCCCACTTAAACATCAATTTTACTATGCAAGTCTAATTGTTTGGAATGAGCGGACAAGTCCACCCCAACAAAAACTTGATTTGAATAAAAATAGAAAAATTCAACAAACATAACACTGAAAATTTCATCAAAATCGATGTAAAATAAGAAAGTTATGACATTTTAAAGTTTCGCTTCATTTCACAAAACAGTTATATGCACATCTCGGTCGGTATGCAAATGAGGAACTGATGACATCACTCACTATTTCTTTTGTATTTTATTATATGAAATATGATATATTTTTATTTTCTCTCCATGGTCATGTGAACTTAAGTATCATTCCTCCCTGAAAATGTGGAATTCCATTTTTTAACATTTTGTGCTTCAGGCAAGGAGGTCCTTATCGTCAAATTCATAAAAATTGAAATATTGTATAATTCAAACAATAAAAAACAAGAAATAGTGAGTGAGTGACATCATCGACTCTCTCATTTGGATGTAACTGGCTCGTTCATATAACTATTATGTTAAAAATAAGCGAAACTTTAAAAGGTCATAACTTTTTTATTTTACATCTGATTTTGATGAAATTTTCAGCATTGTGCTAGTCTGATTTTTCTCTATTGATTCAAATCAACATTTTTCTGAGGTGGACATGACCTTTAAAAATAAAAACCAATTTGAACAAATCAACTTAAGAAACAAAACAAGAAAGCAAAAAATGAAACCAATGGAACAGTTCCATCATTTCATTAAAGATCTTATTTCCAACAAGATCCTATCTGTGCACAGGCCTCAAGAATTGTTACACAGCCCTAAAATATCCTCTATCTGACTGGATCTATTTTCACCTATTTTCACTTAAGAAATTCCTTTCAATCAACCAAAATATGGTATCCCAGAACAACTGCACTCTCTGCTGTACTTGCATCTGATTTTGAGAACTCCAGATCCCCTATGGTCAGATTCTTCAAACCAAATTCTTCAACCAAAAACCAATTCAAAGAACAGTGGATCAAATTTTGACTAATCAGTAGAGAACATTTTGACTCCATCAGGTAGTTATCACTTAGTCTCTTACTCTAGCTGAGTTGTTCAGGTTTTTATATAATCTATTTCGTTTTCTTCCATGGTACTCACTTCACATAAAATAATAATCCATTGAAAATTAATACAAAATAATTATGTAAATGGCAGTGATAAGTAAAAAACAGCATGTCCACCTTAAAATACCTGAGCTGTGATATGATTTTACACCCTCCAGACACTCTTGCCAAGTCAACTGTGTCAGCATCCAGGGTAATGATTTTAGAGTGTTTTGAAGTGCCGATTACCCAGTTAAGTCTCAATATCAAAAAGACCAACTATCTCCTGCACCATCGAACAAGAATTGTTTTGATATTGATCAATTTTACTTGCTTATTGAACAGCTCAGCTACCCGATTATTTTGTGGTGGGCTTCTTTGAAATCTTATTCAATGATCTAGTCTTTACATTGTATTCATCTATGGCATGACTATAATACAGATGACAGAGAGCATAATAGAGGGCGTGAAGTCGAGTAGTATCGAATAACTCAAAAGCCACGGAAGTGAAAGAACTTAATGATATCTAGCAATGGTATTGAAAGTATTTTTCATTCAGAAAAAAAAGTGGTAGTAGAAATCTATAGCATCCCCCACACCGGGCTATATCTAAGAATTCATTGATTGTGTTAAAAACCGGTTTGGGGGTTTTGTGCATCTCCTCTTGACAACAAGAAAGTATTTAGTACCCAGTATTGAGGAAGTTCTTTCACTGTTATTGTGGAATTGCGGGCATTGCTTCTTATTTCTCAGAACTCATTGACTGAATGTTATCAACCCTTCAATAATAATAATAATAGTATACCGGTATACAATAATATTGGGTTCTGTCAGTCAAAGTTGGGTTTGGAAGAAGCAGAAGACTGGTCAGCAAAGTACTGTAGCCTACATGCAGGCTATAGTTCTAAGGTGGGATGACAGGCCAGATGGATGGTTCAAGTAAAATTATCAAAACGGAAGAAACAAAAATGGAAGAATTCTAGTGGCAAGTCTGGCAACGTTTTAATGGAATTAAACTTATTATTTTATAAATTCATATGGGAGGAAAGCTGGACAAAGTTTGTATGAATAGAAATGTCCCTAAAATATTCAAATGACAAGGTTAAAATGATAGACATATATATATTCACAATGCCAATCGCTAAAGATGTCTTGGATTAGGAGGTATGTAAAGGATCAATTGATTATTACATTCTTTGTTTTCTTATCTCATCCTTACCAAGACAACAAGATGCTTTTTTGTATGTGACATGAATGGGTATTCACTACTTTCGAGAACTACATGTATCATAAAAAAAAATGTTTTTTGCTTAATTTTTAAACTATCTATTATAATAATCATATTAATGTCTCTTCACTTCCTTTACAGAATGACAATATCAAAAATACATGTAGGCAATTTACCAATATGTATGAAAATATGGTGTCAAAAGGGGTTCGCTTCATTAACAATGTTTTGGATGGAGGGCATTTTTAATCTGAAGGATTTTAAGGATATGATGTCCAATCAATTTTTTTTATATCATACATTATGTGGTGCTATCAACATTCAAAAGATCAACATCCAATAAAATCCACCAACCATTAATTCCAGATGTGCTATCATTTATTAGTAAATGTAAAAAGGGATGCTCGCAAATTTATTCCATTCTATTGAAACACACAAAAAACAGAAAACAAGCACTTCCTCAAATGCCTTGATTTTGAGATAAAAGTGGTAATTTCATATGCCCTATGCAGCAATGCAAATTTCTTTGAAGAGGTACTGTAATAGCTCCGAATGTACAGAGATGATAACCCTACAGGATAATTGTCTGGAACATTTCCACAGGGTACTTGTGACTAAATAGTACTTTTTGAAGTGTTTGCCCAGTCTGGCAAGTTAATTTTAAAATCAGAAATATACTTCAAGAAAACACAGCAAATGTCATAACATGTGCAGCGATAAAAACAAAGAATGTATAATGTTTTTAACTATGTGTGTATCAAATATGCTCAAAGGCATAACCAAGGCTCCATGCAAATTTTTTTCTTGATGGCCCAATTGGTCAAATCATCAATATCATATTTTTGGTGGCCCTGAAACAATAGAAAACATTAAAATTTATCAACACTTTGGTAGCCCAACCAGGCCACCAAGTGTGGGCTTTTACAGAATTTTTGTGGCCCAACTCTCAATTTACGTTGCCCAAGGCCACTGTTAATGTCGAGCCCTGTAATGACTAAGGTCAAAGCGTAACGCAGGCCTGTGTAATGGCGTAATATAAGTTATACAGCTGGATTAGGACCAAAACCAGTGAGATACTAAATATTTCAGCTGAAATAAAATAACAATATTGTGCACTTAACTGTATTTTGATTATAGTATGAAAAACTGTATATGTTTGTAAAATAAACAATACAATCCCTCTTTTCAGTATCATTAAATCCTCAATCAATTATTACCAAATACCAAAATGAGAAATACATGTACATTGCCAACTAAATTTCAAACAATGCAGATTTGACAAAAAATTATGGTTTTGATGAAGTATCTCTTTAATATTTGATTGTCAAAGGTAAAATTATTTTGTTATACTTGTCAGTTCATTTTAAATCAGTGATTGTATTATCTTTTCCTGCATCTGTTGCTTTTTGATTGCCAATAAAATCCCTGTGGAGGGAAAAAGTAAACTAGCACATCAATGATGTGGAGCTCATCCGGCATCTCGCAACACAATTTAACACAATTTTAATTTCAGCCCAGTTGACACTGTAGTGAATTAAATTTCTTAACTCTGTGTAGAACCTTGGTGAACCTAATGTAGCTCTCAGATGGAACAAAAATAACCAAACTCAATCAACAAATAAGTAAGCAATTTTTGTGAGTTTTGAAAATACATGTATATGAATAAATAGCAGATTCAATGAGTTTCAAAATTCTATGTTTAAATTTTGTATCACCACCTCGAGCTATAATATACAGCAAACAAAACTGAAATTGATCAACAAATGAAGAGGAAAAAACATTTTTTGTGATTTATGAAAAAAATTTACATAAATTAGAATAAATAATTTTCCAGACAAAATTTCAAAATTTTGTGTACAAGTTTGGTGAACCTCATGCAGCTATACCAGATGGAAGAAAAAAAAAATCAAAATTGGTCATCAAATAAAGAAGAAGCATTTTATGTGAATTTTTAAAAATATGCAATAAATTAATTTCGCATATATTAGCATAAAAATTATTCTGGTCAAAATTTCAAACTTCTGTGTAGAAGATTGGTGAACCTCATGAAGCTCTACCAGATGGAAGCAAAAAAAATCAAAATCGGTCAAAAAATAAAGAAGATGCATTTTATATGAATTTCTAAAAATATGCATAAATTAATTTCGCATAAATTAGCATAAAAGTTGTTCTGGTCGAAATTTCAAAATTCTGTGTAGAACTTTGGTGTACCTCATGAAGTTCTACCAGATGGAAGCAACAAATCAAAATCGGTCAACAAATAAAGAGGAAGTAGCATTTTTTGTGAATTTTGAAAAATGCGCATAAATTAGCATATTTATTGAATTTCAAAATTCTGTGTAATAGTTTTGAATGCCCCACCTAGTGCTATCATATAAAGCAAACAGAATTGAAATCGGACTTGAAATGGCGAAGTAGTAGCATTTTGAAATTGTGGACGGACGACAGACGACGGACGCCACGCCACGGCATAAGCTCATCTTGCCCTTCGGGCCGGATGAGCTAAAAAATATAAGTGGAGGGGGGGGGGGAATTGGAGCATCAGGTTGAGGATAGAGTATGCACTGAAACATGCAAAGTGGATGGAGAGGGTACCTCGGGTAAGGGCAATTGCTGCAAGAATGAGGTGAATACAGCCACCCCTGTTCAGTGAGGAAAAAAACTGTGAACCTATTCAAACTTTAGTTGTTTACACTGTAAATTGACCATACTTGATGTCAACCTGGCAAGCACGTTTTGCTTGCAATGACAGGTTAACAAATTTAGTAATACATGTAGTCATGAATTACATTCAATTCATTTTATAACAGATACTTTAATAAAGGTAGTAGTAAGAAAAAACTTGTGTTCCATACCCATTCAATCACTCAAATACCTGTCAATTTACGAAACGTTCTTCAATTGTCAAAATACCCGACAATCACTATCCCCATTCATACGTTTACTGTACCACATCAAATCAGAGCCTTACAGCCACGGTAATTTAACAAAGTCAGTTAGGTTTGAATAGTTCAAGAGGAAGACAATTAATAAATTGCTAGCTCAGATAGCTAAGCAAATTAAATGCCAAACACAGTGTCCTTCAAAGGGATAAAGTTCTCAAAATTTGTTTTCATACAGCAAAAATCCCTATAACTTTCTAAAAAAAATCCCTGTGAAAGTTCTCATAATTTGTAAAGTATCAACTAATTGGCAGGTATTTTCTTTCTTTGAGGAAATTCTAAGCATATCTTGGGGAAAACCCTGGCAAATGATGCACCACGCCGTACACCGGGGTACCGTAGTACCCCAGTGTACGGTGTTGTGCAGCGCCATCTCGTGTTGTAATAGTGTACAGTTACATTGTTGTCATGGTGATCACGGTCGTACGATCGGTGCGACAATCATGACAATGATGGGGACAATGATCACAACGCCTATTTCCTTTCTTTGATACAATCTTATGCCAATAATAGTAAACAAATAGAATAAAGTTATCATCTGCATGCATTAATTGTTACATAAGATCACCAAAAAGAAAAAAAAATCTGTACAAAACATTAACATATACTTGTAGTCACATTTTGGTAACCCAGGGTACAGCGCAAAAAATAAAATAAATAATTCAACAAAAGGGTGGATTATTATTTGGTACCCCAGAGTACCAAATACTGCATCAAATATACGTGGTAATTTCTGATCAGAGTAATGGTTAGATCAGGTAGATTTCAAATCAGAAAATACCAGGTATTTTTGGTTACTGACTGGGCATGAAGCAACTAATAAAACAAAATTAAAAAATCTTCTTTTATATATTTTTTCACTGCAAAATTCAATTGATGGGTGTCATCTGTTCACAATTAAGCATATTTATTCCTTGTTAAAATGGAGAAAAATGTGAGAAAAAACTCTTATCTGAGCAACATTTTGTGTTCCTAGAAGAAAAAGTTTCTACTTCTATTACCATTTGGTAATTTTGGATAAATCCATGCACACTGTATCTCAATTCGAAATGTTGTCGCATCTGTCAAAAAAGTATGAATGCCTCTATGCCACAGCTTTTTGTACAAATACAGTCTTAATTACAAGCAACTAGATGCATTTCATATTCAGGTTTCCATTGTGCATGTTTGCACATGCACATACATATCAGTCTACTTCGATTTAGCTGATTTGGGGTCACAGTGGCTGAATACAATAAATTATTAGATCAGTTCCAGATATTAGTGCAAGAATGAGCCAATTGTATACATTACCTCTATTATTTTGACTTAAATTCTGATCTAATACATAAACATTAAAAAAATCAAAATCCATTTCACGTGGTTTGATATAAATTTTGGGAATATTGGGTAAATTTTATGGTGTTTTGTCACTTTTTCCAACTGGTTGAAAGTACACATTTTGCAAATTGTAAACTTTTGTTTTCAGTCATTTGAACAATGTTTAAATGCTTTGACTTGGGCCTAAAAACAACTATATTCATACACACCTCTTGTTCCCTGTGAAGCTCTTCAAATGCTAGCTCTTCTTCATGCTCCTCCTGTAAGTCTGGTCCATCAAAGTTGATACTCTCCCCTGGATGAGCCATTCCTTCATTTTATCATATCATCAACCTCAGATAATCATTCTTGGTGCATTATCCAAATTATGTCATGGTTGTATCTGCAAAGTGGAATGTAGTCACACAAATCAGTCATCCTTATGAGACTGAAGGAAAGGGATCACAATGTTTCCCATTACTGGTATACTATTGTTTGAAGCATCATCATATACAATTTAGTTCCCACCTTGAAGGCAGAATGATTAAAAGTTTATCCATAGAATTTTTGTTTAAAAATCTTTAAAAAGTCTCTGACTTTGCAAACAAAATGGGCATCCTGGTTAAATTTGGAATAGATTGTATATTTAAATGCTGTCTTTCAACAAAAATCCGTTATTTTCAATATAGATAAGATTTTCAATCTGATAACTGGGGTGACGACGTGACGTATCATCTTTAGGATATGGGCTTGTCTAAATCTAATTAATGTACATTCTGTTCTTCCTAAGTTGAAAGTATTTTGCATCTGTTTTGGGACTGATCTGTAACTCAACAATTTATTCAGAACTGTCAAACCTCTATTTTGAACAATGACGTGTATTTGAATAAGAATTTATTTTTGTTTGGTTGCTTCGCGCTCAATACTCTACTGTAAATTGTAATATTCTTCATGCTACTTTTTTTTATTGAACACAATGTAAGTGTGATCCATTGTCTTTTACTAGTAGTTCTTTTAAAAATGTAATGAAACACTACTGTGAAATTTACAGGGTTCTCAGTCATGGTATGCATGTAAAGTTGTTAATATGTGTGCTTCTTGATTTGTCTGTAATTGAATAAATTGTTTTCATGTTTGATTTTGAATAAAATCTTTCTATGAAGGAAAAATAAACATTTACCATCAAAAGATACCTGAAGTTCTATGAACGATTTAAGTGCTGAAAATAATTAGAATCTAATTGATATCACCTCGGTGCAAACTATTAACAAAATAAGAATATCTATAATTATAACCCCAGTTTTCAGGGGATGAGGGGAATAATACATTGGGCGTATTGTATGTACATAGGTCCCTCACATTGTGTACGAGATGACTTCTCCTGAATATTGTTGATGGCCAATGTAATAATAATAGTGTGATATGATGAGATAAGTAAGCTAAAGTCAGGGAACACCTGTGTACAAATTTCTGTAATGTAAGTCTTAACATTAAAATTAAACGGAAAGCCAGGATTTCCTGCCTGCGCAGTTCAAAGTTATACTTAGACAAATGAAATCAATCTGTTAGAAGTTTTTGAAAATTACAAAACATAGACAGCTCTAACTATGTTTTGTAATGCTCAAAAACTTCTTTCTTTGAAATGAATAAAGGAAAGGAAGGGAAGATGAATGAGTGAAAGAAAAAATAAAGGAGAGAAAGGAAAAAAAATGAAAAAAAGGAAGAAGATAGAAAAAATGAAGGAAAGAAAAAAATTCCTTAAGGGAGGAAGAAGGAAGGGAAAGAAAGATTAAGGGAAATGAATTAGAAGGAGACAAGGAAATTCAGAATGAAAGGAAGGACGACAGAGAGAGAGGAAAGGAGAGAATGAAAAAAGAGAAGAGAAAATAATGGAAAGAAAGAACAAAAAGAAAAAGGAGAGGAAATGAGAATGAAGCAAAGAAAATTTTAAGCAAAGAAACTAAGAATTTATGAAGGAAATATAAAAGGAAGTTAAAAAAAGGAAAGAGAAAAAAGGAAAGACTGAGAAAAATGAACAAAGAGAGAAAGGATCAGGAAAGAAAGATAGGAAAGATTGGAAATAAAGATAGATGGAATAAAAAGGAAAAGCAGGAAGGATGGATGTAGAAAGGATAGAAACAAAAGAAAAAATGAAAGAAATAGGAAAAAGTTCAATCTTTAAGCAAACAAAAATATAAAATAATCTAACATAAATCTTAATATTTGGGTTTTTTTAAAATATTTTTCTAAATTGTTAGAAAACTTAACTGATTTCAAAGTGAAACATTGTCAAACTTAAAAATTAGATGAAACATTGCAGCATCACACACAGGCATCTTGTTTGCACTTTGCACCATTGAGAATCTGCTCCAATCCTACTCCTAGAGGCCTAGCTAGTAACCTACCACCCGGGGGGGGGGGGGCATTCAGTATATAATGCATAGTGGGTATGTGTCACAGAGGGGGCCGCCATTTTTACACTCAAATTTCCATTCCAAGGCATAGCATTTTTTTGTTATATTGAGAAAAAGAACAAAGAAAGCCGCTCCAAGGCATAGCTTTTTCTTCTTATCGAGAAAAGAGAAGAAATCCGCTCCAAAGCTTCGCATAATTTTCGTTACACCTTTCTGATCACATTGATCTGCTACACTGAGCTGCAATTTTGGTGAAAAGTGGCTGCAGAGCTCACCCGGGTTGCGCGGTGGAGGCCGCGCTCGCTGCATCATGCACGCATGACCATTCCATAGGCGTAAAGGGATGCATACACTCACACGCTGGCGATCCGTTCCAATTAAGGACCCCCGTTTTCACAAACATTTGTAGTTCCGAAGCCCGTTCCGAGGACCCTCCTGTTGACAATAAGCCCGCTCCAAGGCCCCCGTTTTTTGTCTCGCCCCCGGCACACCCCCACCATTTTTTTGGTCGAGTTCCCCCCCCCCCCCCCCGGCCTGCTACACACAGGCAGGAGGCCAGTGCCGGCCATGCGCATGCAGCAGCTTGTACATGACCTTGCGTGTATATCAAGAAAAACTATTCATTTACAGTACTATCACTTAATCAAATATATTGTTGTCTCTGGTTCGTCACCTGTTGGCTATTTGATGAAAATTCTTTCTTTTTCTATGTATGAATCATATTTTGTACAATATTCTGAAATACGGGACAATTAAGTGTCCCGGGAAGGGTTTGTCAGGACAAAATATGAGAAGATCCCAGGAAATACAGTACAATATGGGAGACTATCTCTATGAGAGATTATCTCTAATATCAAAGACTTTTGTAAAGAATTCGGGTATCCAATTTCAGAGACAGTCTCCAGTTTGGGGGACCAATTTCCTTTGTTTACATTTGCTGCAAAAGGATTACCTTGGCGGCTAATAAAAATGTGGTAAGCAGATTCCTCATGAAAAATTACCCCTTTACATCGTCTACTTTGAAAATTCACCGTCTACTTTTGTTTGATAAGTATTTTTGTTGTCATCCACACACAAAACAAATGGGCTTCTGACATCAATGAGGCAAATTTTGGGTGGGAAAATCCAGCTTTTGTTTCTTTTGCAAAGTCTCCAATATGGGAGATTGTCTCTCATATTAGCCGTGCACCTCTGCCGGCTCTAGGCCTACTGCTTATCAAATGTCTTAATGTGTTGCCTTTCTTACCAAAAAGTGACAGTTTGTAACAGGTTTTCAACTTTTTGAGAGCGAGTATGGCAGTGTATCCTATTGCCGGACACCTTTATTTCAGTGCTTTAAAAATGACAACTAGAGGAAATACAATGAAGAAAAATTATACCTTGCTATTCCAAATATTCTGAAAATTATGAATATGATGAAATTATTTTATATTTTCCAACCGTTTTCTTTGCACCGCACTTGCCGCATACCCCTCCGCGAAAAACAATTATTTTCGTGCGTGACAAATTACATCATAATTCCGGACGCGCCACGGACGGGTAAAAATATTCTTAATTATAATGGTGTAAGAAAAAGTTGGTGTGATTTTTTCATGATATATCATCTCATGAGTAAATTCTAAGTTTTGGTTTGCTTTCTTATATCGATTTTGAGCAGATCTTTGTAATAAATTGGTGTTTGCTAACTAATTTCATTTTTTTTTAAATTTTTTTGATTGCGTGTTCGATATGGCACTTTCCAGTATTTATGCTCGTTCATATCGTGACCCCTCAGTCAAGTTCTATCGATGCGCAGACGATCGTTGACGGCTCTCTACCTCGCGCACGGACGGCCGGGATATATACCTTGAGAACTAGCCGCCGTCGACGATCTGATCGATGGAGCGGACGAGATTAAAATTCGGCGAATCAGGCCCGAAATTAATTAGGTCCGTATTGCCATCAGAAAATAGATCAATTGGGATCAATTGTTAATGCAAAACTATGTTATATGATATTTTAAGCATTTTCTGTCATTTTAGAGAAAAATAAGGTAAAAGTTGGATTTTTTCGCCTTGTTTTTGCAAACTTGTTCTTTTAATTGATCTGTGAAATTGAACTGCGGAAGTCTTACGGTACGAAATTGATTTCGTACGCAGTACTATGCGCGTCCGGAAATATGATAGTGTCCGGTAATACAATACGTGACTATATATGCCACCCGAGGGTTCGGGTAGATGAAGCGGAAGTGAAGTGGAGCCTAACGTTACACCAACCATCGCCTGAGCCGAGCAAAACAATGTCTGACTCTGAGTCTAGGCCTAGGCTTCGAATGATCGGTCATCAAGTCAGATCGCAGTCGAATTACAGCTTTTACCGATCGCGATATTTTGAAAAGCAGTGGGTATATTGACCTCGAAATGCGACTGAGACACTTGCTATGACATTTATGAACAGTTACTGGTGGTGCATACAGTGGAAACCGGCCTGTGCGAAATTTAGCGCCGACTGTTTATCTCATACTATAGTACTTTAGTAGGCCTAGCCTAGGCCTAGTTCAGTAGTTGTGTGTCCGGACGATCAGTTTTAAGTCATTTGGAAAAATTTACAAGCGAAGTTTCATAAATGTTTGGTACAAAATGTTAGGAAATATTATAGAGAACAAAATAGAAGATGATTACAACTATTGAAGTCGTATTTTTAGTGTAATCCAAAGACAAGAAAAATGCTTCAAAAATATAAAGAGTCCGGACAGCAGACCCCCCCCCCCCCCATCCTACCGACATGAAACTCTATAGATGGGTCCACTAATTACGATACCTGAGCCTGTCTTAGCTTAGAAATCCGTAACTTAGTCTTAGCCTAAGGCCTATCTGAAGATGCACTAGAGATTCAGTTTATAATCATTACTTAGCACGAATGCATCTAATGTGCATTAAACTTCACTGCCAATACTTCAAATGAATAATCGCTTCTACAACGTCAACGAACGGCGATTCATCGCAACATTCTCTCACCTAATCAAAACAATGTCAGAAAAGTCCGCGGCAGATGTTGCACATCCTTTCAAGAAACCCGCCATATTTTGGACGGCACATTTGCGGTACGTCGCCCTCTAACGCTTTTTACCAGTGCATGCAAGCAGCGCACAAGGTGCCATGAGCCTAATTACATCTGGGGCCCGTTGCAGAAAGAGTTGCGTTTAAACGCAAGTCAAAAAATAAATCGCAAGTCCCAAATGCGCGCTGTTGATTAGTTAAAAATCAAGTTGCGCGTGATTTTTAGAGTTGCGATTGATTGCAACTCTTTCTGCAACGGGCCCCAGGAGGGCTCAAGATATTCGTTCGACCCAACCAATTCGAATTTTTTTCAATTTGATGTTGCTGATTGACAAAACTCTATGAATATGATTCAAAATCTAACACTGATTCTAGAAATGGTAACTACTGAACTTCCTTCGCCCAAATTGGGAAGATAAAAAGTGACTTGGAACTATTTTTTTGACTGGCGGACTAATTAGGGCTATTTTACTGTTTGAGTCGATGAATTTGATCCATTCATAGTTATCTTCATAAATGGCAATTTATTTTTAAAATGAGCTGGCTACGCTACCCTTCCCTGGTCAGATACGGAATGCCAGATATATATCCTATCCAATGGTAGTAAACATTCCACCCTCTAATTTCACATTTATTTTTTATGAATTTTTCAAAAGTGCCATTTTAACACACAAGTCTATGGGGAATGTTTTACGCGCGTGACACCACAACCCATCAGTGGCACAACCCCAACCACAAACCAAGCTTGGGGTACAGGTGGATATCCTTTTTTTCAACCTATAGATCAATGCAGAATTTGGTTGAGAGACAATTTCTTGGTTGTTTAAACAAAGACAGCAGGTGGAAGGGGTAAAAAATTATGAATATGAATTAAAAAAACAAGCGGTGGAAGTGGAAAATAAACAGTTGGCAATAAATGTGAGAGAAACAAAGGTTAAAAATAGTAAGTTCAGAAAGAGTTTAAAAGAGAAATGCCAGTAGTTGCAGTAAACACTGATTTCATGAGAAAGTCTGTAAAACCAGGCTTAATTATCAGTATATCATCGAGGATCTAGATCTGGTACAGCTACATAAACTGAACTTTGTGAAATCTTGAAATCTACGCTGAAAGATGTTTACACTGAAGATCACCAACACAGATAGGCACACGTGGGACAGTGTATTATTATTGCTGGAATAAAGACCCGACGGAAGTGACCGAATCCGCGCTTATTTTGCGGATTTCTCAGCAATTACACAATTTCTTCCAGAATCCTTTGGCACATATTTTTTATTCATACAGACACTTGGGTGGTCATTATATTAGATTCTGTAAAAAGTCATTTTGAGATCATTGCCAATACTGGAATTCATCTTTAAAATTGAGTTTGAAATAATAGAATCCAGACTGAAACAAATGCAGAAAATCTCAACGAAAAAGATGGGCACACATAAGCAAGTGTATTGTTAATGCATAAAAAAAACATCTGACCAATGAGATCAAGAGCCAAGCTTGTTTTTCTAAAATCATCATCATAATCATCCATCATCACCATCACTACTGAAACCAACATCACCATCATCATCATCATCATTTACACCACCACTACCACAAAAATTACCATAATCATCCATCATAATTATCATCAAAATCTTTAATCATAATTACCACCAACACTGTCACCATCATGTTACTTTCCAGTAGTTGTGGGGATGGCTGAAATATCTATCATAATGCATGGGTTTGAGTGTCTCTTACAAGAAAATATCTTAAGTTAATTTGATTTGATCTCATCAATATATTTTCATTATGTTTCAAAAAGTCCTAAAAGAAGTTATCAGAAATTTTATGATTGTCTTATTCGAATAAAGACATTTATATCAATGAGACAAAAGAAACAAGGAGTCACAATATTTGGGGTGTTGAACTGTTTTTTTAATGGTAGACAAGCCAGAAAGGCACAAGCAATCACACAGATTAAATGAAGAGGTATATACAATAAGGTAATAACTACAGTCATCTACATGTACATTGATCTATAACAGAGGGTCATATCTTACAATTTCTCAAACACAAATATAACATTGGTGAACTGTGATAATTAGAAAAACCCCTGAATGTCATAGTTTTGATGTCATATGATATCATCAAACTAAAATTTTTGAAAAGTAGGCTGCATTGCAAATCATGGTATTTAAAGTTATTATGAAAGGGAATGGTCTGAGACAGAATTTTCAGCAACATTCAAACAACTTGATATAAATCCAAGCATAAACAAACAAAAATTTTCATTGAAAAAAAAATGAAACAGATGTTTCTCCTACCCTTTCACATTTTGTCAAACTAACACAACAGATTGCAGTGACAACTTTATTCTGTCTCTTTGGCCCCATTAACACCAGGGTCTGCAACCAATCACAAAATGACAATGGCCAATCAAAAATGATTGCAAACCTTTGTTACTGTATTGAAATCATCTTGCTACTTTCCTTAACACCAATAATGTCAGAACTGAAAATACAGATTTTTCAAAAGCTCTTTCAATGATCAGGAAAAAAAAATAGTATTTTTATATTGATCACTAAACCCTACAGTGAAATTGGTCAAGTGAACATGAAAGCCTTTTTATTTTGAAACTGAATTATTCATATACTCATTATCTGGATAAATTCACATCCACCATGAGATGTTGGGTTGGTTTTCATCAAAGAAAATGTTTAAGAAAACAAATCAAATTACATATAATCACATGATGAAGATAGTATATACAATTTGTACATGTACATCAGAAGGTTGAGCTAGAAAATGGACAAAAATGGTTTCATAATTGAGATACAGTATACTATAGGACAATCACCTTTGTATGATCTGTGGAATAAAACCAAGTCAATGACCTAGTCATAATAAAAGCCAACTTGCCCCCCCCCCCCCCAGGAAAATAATCATATTTCAGTATAATGTTAAATGTTGCTATCACCAGTAGAGTGAAATACAATTCTATTTATAAAAAAAATGTTTTTTTTGTATGTTCATCTTAAAGAAATTTCCAGAAATGACCTGTTCAAAATTCAATGAAAGGGTGGATAATCTCATATCTAAGTTGTTATAGAGCTAGTTTAGACATTATTTTAAACATATCACTGTTATGAGATACAATGCTTTGTTTCCTGGACTGGTGATAACTAATTTAAAAAAAGAGAGCTCCAAAAGCTATAAAAAAATAATGTAAACACCATTAAAAGACCATGTTGTTTGGGAATGGATTAAAATAATAGTATAACCAGATAATCAAAAATCTATGGAGGTGATTAATACCATGAAAAATGTGTTAGCAACAGAATATGTGACATATACTTTAAAAACTCTCAAATGTTCAATTTGATCATCTGCTGTAAATTTTTGTACAAATGAATCACAAATGATGTCCATATAAAGTACAAGTACATTTCACTGCTTTACATCTTATTACAATGCTACAGCAAAGCAGGAAACTTAGTAAATGATAACTATACTGTCAGGGAACAAAAATAAGACTTATGTATTAGAACCCATGGGTGAACTTTCATACAAAGGCATGGAAATGAATGAAACATTTTTCTTTAATACCCTATTTTATTACAAGGTTACAATGAGAATGCTGAATACTCAAATGGAAAATGTTAATATAATCATGCATATATCTGTAAAGCACATGCTAGCTCCACACTGCTGCGATGATTTACCAAAAGCTGTCTCTACGAACAGAAAGCAGCATTTGCAAAGAGTGGTGTAAAATCCTGAGCTTAGAAGCAAAGGGTCTTGCAACTCCAAACTGTGCAAAGAGAAGATTGATATTGATGCAAGAAAGGAAAATGTGGATCGAGACTCAGGGAAAGGATCCTTCAAGACAGCCAACATTTTTTTATCCATACTCTGGCAAAAATATTGCAGTTAAAAATCATTCTGAAAGATTTACTATTCCAAAACTCCAATTTCCTCTTTTTGCTTCATCTTCAAAATAGACATCATGGTATGCTTCAGTGGGGTGGAGGAGATTATCCAGTACCTATCCAGCAACAATTCTTGCTGAGATATCATTTATGACTCGATCCCCCTTTTTCTACATCATTCGTACCACATTCAGCATTATCACAGACTTAAGCAAAAATAACTTTAGATCACTTAATACAACAGTTCAGCAGACTGATGACCAACAACATTCCTCCAGTAAATTTATGTCAATAATAGACATCCAGGCCCCCAAAACTACAGATAAGTCAAATGATAACCAAGTCAGGACATTAGTCTCATGGATGGATTGATGTCATCAGTTGGCATTGGTGTTTGAATAATCTTACACCAGCCACAGCAACAATGTCAAAGTGTCCAAGATGCTTGGTTAGACATCAATAGTTTTTAAGCAATCAGTAATATTCAGTGATGATATCAATGTTGTAAACCAACAATCTGTGTTGAAGCTAAATTAAGCAGCCTAATACACCTCAATACAGACACCAAACTTGAAATACATTTCAGTCTCATTGGATATCATAGGTGAGAAGAAAAGACAGAGAGCAAAGGAGTGGCACACATTGAAGAACTAAGAACCCATTGCCTCATACAAATGCTCATTCGTCAACCAGTATATGATATACTTTGTTGACATGCAGCATATCTGTTTTGTAACATGATGAACATTGATTTAAAAAAAATGCTACAATGAAAGAGCATCCCCAATACTAATATTTTATTCATTTGTACATATTTAGGAATTCATAACAAATCATGGACAATTTCATCAACCAAAAGAATAATGTGTCTCAAATTGATGCATTATTTTTATTTTCATGGGAAGCACCACAAGAATTTCAAAGTAATATTGTACAAACTTAAATCTTACTAATGCAATGCTTCCCAAAGCACAGCAAGCTTAGTTGCAATGTTATTACGAATACCGAGACAAAAAGCAGCATTTAGGCGATTATCGAGTTCTGAAATATTATTTGTTGAAATTACTCTTCCTAGCAGATCTATTGGATAAGATAAGTTCTCACAAAACTTGTGACAAAGTAATTAATGACAAGGATACATAAGGTGCAGGCATGGATGATACAATAAATAAAACGACACATGAGGGGCAAGTTCACACTTATTTCTATCCCCACGGAAAGGTATAAAAATGGATACATACATGTATCCTCATTCTTTACATGGTTGCAGTCATGGTTGTTGGTATTGATATTCAAAACAAATTATTTATTCACAATAAAATACTTCAAGATAACATGTATGGAACAATTAAAGTAACATAATTTTCAGTGTAACAAACCTCTTTTTTTTTCATAAAAAGGATTTTAAAAACTAGATATTAAAAAAAAAACTTGGATAAAAATTAAGATATATTTCTTACATTTTGAGAAGAAAAAATAAAGGAAAATATGAAAATTTGATTGCTTTGAATGCTCAGGTATTTCTGGCTAAGGTTTTCTGTCTTCAATTGCCATATTCTTGAATAATGAATATCTTAATTTTCTATTGTTGCCACAGTGGACTTTAACAAAAAAAGTATGATATAATAGAAAAAATAATACATAGAAAATGAGTAACCCCAACTTCAGAGCTTAAAAGGACCGCAAACTGTCTTGACATTGCTGTACGTAAGTTGAATAAAAAGTAAAAGCACTTAATAATAACCTCTGTAAATATGTGGCACATGGAGACCCCCTCTGTCATAGAAATTTATGCTGTAAATCACTACAGTAGAATAATCTGTGTCAAATATCTGTCTTAGAGAATTTCTTTGAAATACAGAACATACAAAGACTGCAGGCTTTAGGGACTTGTCTCTTTTTAAGTTTTATAACAAACTCGTATACAAATATGTAATGCGGACATCTAAAAACACTACAAATTACAATGATATAATAAGAGGAACAAGATGTTACAGGTTGATGTGGACAAACTAAAAAGTTAACAAGTAAAACACTCCCAAGTTTATGTAAATCTTTACATGAAGTGGATCACCATTTTACACATTTTTTTTCCAGTTCATTCACATATGATAGAAAAAATGGAAAGGGAAATAAGCAGCATATCTATTTACATTTTTACAATAAAAACAAGATTATAAAAACTAAAAAGACCCACAAAGGAATCAAGCTAGCATGTTTGATATACTTCCACAAATGGGAATGGCAATAAGTTATTTTTACTGAAAAGTGCTATTTCATCCACTTTAATAAAAAGAGTCGCCTTAATTTACTCCCCCAATTCACATGTACTGACTAGTTAACAAGCATTAGTGGATTGTGAAACATTCCAGAACAAAAATATCATGAGGAATTGTAACTTTCTCTTTTTTTCTCTTGAAAAAATAACAAAAAATGTATGTTTATTCTAATATTCAATGTATGTAAATGCTAATGAAAGGTCCACCAAAAGACTCTCAATCATAGCTTAAGGAAAATGTTCTGGAGAAAAAGTGCCTTTATAAAAGTCAATTTGGATCACACAATGTATGGTTATAATGCACGATTACCATATCATAAAGTCAGGGCATTTCAAAGAAGTATTTTTTATAAATGATTTAATAAAAAAAAATACATTTACATTTTATTTGAAAGTATTAAAAATCGATTACCAGTAATTTAGACTAAAATGAGTGAAACTTAAATCACTGATTGTCATACTGAGAAATTGAAGGTGTAGTACTAAAAATAAAAATAGATCAAATTTACTGCATTATTTCAGGAAAAAAATTAGGGTAGATTAAGATATAACAAGATAACATCAATGAGAAATAGAATTAAAAATCAAGTACTACTTATAAAGAAAAAAGGCAGTTTTAAAGCAACACAAATAAAAGCAAAAAAAAAATCAAGATAATAGTTCTATACAAAGATATGAGTTTCTTCATAATATTTACAAACATATGTATAACTATTTACATAAGGTAAGCTACAAGTTGCTGGCATAAAAATCTCCAAATTGCTAGTCTTCATTTTAAAACAGATTTATTCTTTAAAAAAAAATTACTCTTTATACTGGATGGAATTCCATAAATTCATCTCCCTATTTTTTCTTCTTTTTTTGTTCTAGTAAATTGATTTTTTTTATGTCTCTACAAGAAAATGTTCCAAAAAAATAAATAGTTGCAACACATCATTAATAAACTTCACTTCGTTCTTCTTTTTTTTTGGTCCACCTGTACATAATTTTTTCTTCAAATTTATCAGTACTTATTAAATTTTGGCACTTAATATTATTTTCCCATAGCCAAAAGATAAAAACAAAATAAATATGTCTATGGGAAGCCCCAAAAATTTGAAATACAACATATTCTTTCTGATATTGAGGTGAAACAAGCAGAATTGTACAATGTACATATTTTTTTCTAAATGGAAATGAATTTCAACAGTACTCATACCTCGCATACAAAGAGAAATATTGTTTCATAGACAGAGAAGTGATGAAAAAATAATGTATTACCTGATTGAGTAGGAAATTATGTGACTGAAAATTATAAATACCTTTTAAAGCTAATCTGATGAGGAAAAAATCTGACTAGCACTCATATAACTTATTACAAAACTTCTACTGTTCACTTGAAACATATTTTTTGATAAAACAAAAAAAATATATATATGTTCTTAATATCTATCGATACTGAAAACCTCGATTTTGGCAGCCTTGGTTTGCAACAAACAAACAGGGCCATAAGTCTACATACAGAGTATTTACACAATGAAATCAAACAATTGTTATTTACACAGCCTTAAAATACAACAAGCAAATGTTATGAAGAGGTTATGTTTGTTGTGTTTTTTCTTTTACTTTGTACATGATAGTTAAAAATCTGTCATCATTCATAGAAATATTTCTTGATTCTCTCTCATTTTTTGTTTTTGATTTTTTGCATACTAGCTCACAAAAATACACTTTTATACAAGATTCTTCTATGGTGCTCTTTCTTACAATGAAAGCTCTGCTGTTTTTAGTCAGGAGGTAACAGCTCATGGAGACGGAACTTCGCCCGAACATGCGGTCTTACGTCTTCGTTCTGTACAAGTTAAGAATAAAGTATTGCAATGAATATTATAGTTGGCATATATACTGTTCTATACAGGAATGTAACACAATCAATTACAAGTATCAAAGAAGAGTTATAATTGGCCACTGTCGTGTATAATCATTACTTAATGCTATGTAGTCAAACTCCCCCCCCCCCTCCGCGGAATAATCCTGACCCTATAACACAATTCATATGATTTACAAATCCTCAGTAACCTGCAAGTATTCAACTTTCCCTACCAATTATTTTCACTAATAAATATTTGAGCTAAACATTCAGCCATCTGTTTTCTTCATTTGAACATGTACAGTTGATTAAAAAAAAATCTATGAATAAGTTTTGAGGGAATTACTTTCAGTATTCAAATGGAATACTGCTTGCTTGTACTTACCATTGACACAAGGCTTTCTAAGAACGGGACCAGTTTGAGCAGTTCTGAGTCATTGTCGTCTGCAAACCAACTCTCAATAGGGATGCCATTCTCCAACTTTATCAGAGAAACATAGAGCATAATAAGCACAGTGAATTTACCAAATCCTTTTCCCATTTCAAATAAGTCAATGGTGACAATAAATAACTACTGTAATTTTCTTTGAATTTTTAAAAATAAATGTAATGGCTTGCAGAATGGGTGTTTATTCATTGTTTTGAATCCTCCTTAACATTAAGCATATTATGAATTTTAATAAAATTACAAATAGGGGAATGGCAATTGTATAAGTGCAGAAACTCTTATTTCCCACTGAAATTTAACTTCACCTTATATTCATACTTTCTAATAGGACATTTGGCCACTACTTATAAAAGTTCTGTAAAATGTTGCACAGAATTTAAAGCCCTGTTTTTATCATTATTTTGGGGGGTTCCCATATCAAATAATGAGAATTAGTGCTTTGAACACTCTATAGAATTCATTATCATCACTATCATTATTACTACCACCACCACCATCATAATCAAAACTGTTGTTGTCATTGTCATCATCATAAACACCATATGTAATGCATCTTAGAAAATACCTGATATCCAAATGCTTGAGGAGAGTTGTCAATGATGACTGTCTTTGTTAGGTCCCTGCCCAGAATATTGAGATCCTTGATGTAGTTACCTTGGACACAGATGCAGTGCTCTCGGAACAGACGATGCCTGTGATATAACAACAACAAATCACTACCATTGAATTGAGCATCTATGAGAATGTAAGTAAATAAAGTATGTTGGCAGCTTAAATATCACCTTCGAGTAAGGGTTAGTTACAATTCAGCAAACAAAAAAATGCTACTCCTTGATATAAACCCCTAAAAAAAAAGTTTTGCAACTCAGTTTTGTGGATGATATCTTTTTATTTAATGAAGTATAAAAGATGAAACTGGGGTATCATTGGAAAGCTAAATTATTCCTCTTTACAATGACATGCAATTTGCTCTGATTATGTAATCATGGAATATGCAGTCACCCTGAACATTGAGAAAAGTCAGAAGTGAAATGTTGCAAAATGCATTGATTTCTAAGAGTCTCCATTTCTATAGAATTTCCACCATGCAGGTGACAGTGGATGCACTCGGTCCATCCTCGAAACAATCGGAAATTCGCTATTGGAATCGACGCATTATGCAACATTTCATTTTTAACATTGCTGCGTATTATCATGTCTGTGTATTTCATAACACTAGCATTACAAATGACACATTATTGTAAAGAAGAATAATCATGCTTTCTAAAAATATCACTTTTACACATGATGATGGCACATTAAGAAATTTATTAGCACTCAAACTTGCAGTTTGAGTTGCAGAACTCAAAAAACATGACATGGCAACGAATTTTGCAACATTTCATTTTTTACATTGCTGCATATTTATCATGTTTGTGTATTTCATGATAACACTAGCATTACAGATGACACATGATAGTAAAGAGGAATAATCATACTTTCCAATGATACCACTTTTACATATGATGATGGCACACTAAGAAATTTATTAGCACTCAAACTTGAGATGCAGAACTTTTTTTGAGGGGTTTATATGCTTTGTCAAAGATTTAAAATTGATATTACTTGTAAGGTTGATAGAATACCTTACAGGGAACACATTTCATATGATAATATACACAGATATTAATTTTTTTAAGGTTATGATTATGTTTTACTATTATTTCTTTCTAATTAATTTTCCTTGCTTCATTTATTGTCCTTTTTTTTCTCTTTCCTAGTATTTCCTTATTTCGTCTATCTAGACATTTCATTTTAAGGTGTGCAGGGGAACAAATTCTTGTTCATATGATTGTTATATTCATCTTTACCGCATGTTTTCTGTGATACCACGACCTACCGTATATTACAAAAAATATAAGAAAACATCTATGACTTATGGTAAGCCTTTTCTCATACTACTACACTTGATTGTTTTTTTTAAAACAACCAAACCTTGTTAAGCAGTTTTACTCATGATTTTACAAATACAGTTCCAATCACTCTCACCTGACTAGCTTCTTTTCTGGATCAAGCAGATTCAACAGTTTATCTGCATACACTCTCTTTGATGCGGTGAATAAGATGATCTCAAAGATCTTTGACATACGCTCCAAAAAGTCCCGAAAGAATGGTCGAGTTCTCACATACACCTAGATGGATGAGAAAAGACATGCATGAATTTTGGGAGAGGTGTAAGGTTACATTTAAGCAATAAAGTTTTGGTTGTGACTGTGAGATTGGATTTTGGTGGTTGCAGTTGTAATGCACCTGAAAAATTAGTGTTTGCTATAAGATTCCATAATACCGAGTGATTAAAATCATTTTTCACTGAGGGCAAAATGAAAAATGTCAAGGTGGTAATTGAAAGAGCATACGTGTTGTTTCTCATGCTGCCAGCACTGAATAAACTTAAATATTCTGATGATGCTACTTTTCCTACTTAGTGCATCCTGGAATTAAACAAAAGTAGTAAATTAAACAAAGGTAGTAAGGCATTGTGTTGAAACTTTCTAAAACCAATAGAAAGGAAGTCTTAATTTGTGTAGCAAGTTATTAGGTCAACATGCAATAATCCCTCCATTGAAAATTCTTGGGATTAATCCTCCTTTTGACTCCTTGCACAATATACATTAGGTAGGATTCTTAAATAGAATACGGAATACACTGTTTCTCCAAACATACTCTATTACAACCGACTCTCTTTATAATTCTATAGTAATAAAGTGAAAAACATTATGAATGAGAGGAGAGGTGATCTTATTCAGGCTTACTTCAGCTTGGTTTATTAATGGAAGTTTACATCTGAGATGTATCCACAATTTATAAGTCATTCGTAATTTTGTCTCCCGTGTCACCACTTTGAGGGCCCCGGAATGTGCAATACTTTCTCAATGGTTTTTCTGTGAGGGCTCGCATGCCTCTGGCATATAGTACTAAATTTTACTTTTGCAAGCCCTGGCCAATGGAAAAACCTTTCTTTCATTTTACTTATTTTTATTTAATCATTTAATTTAAAATTGTATTTTTGTCTTTACAGTGTACAATTTTGTATGTTTTTATGGCCAAATGAATAATGATAATAAATGATAATAATAATAATAAATTATAATAATAATAAAATAATAACAAGTCTTGTGCTAAAAGTATTACAATAACATAAGGGGGACACCACACTTGAGCTAACTTATCTTTATAGAGTTAACTCGTGAATGATTTTGCTATAACACATGTTTCCCATACACTCTAGCCTGCATATATTCGAGTTCAGACTCCAACAGGTTAAGACAGGTAGGGTGTCTCACCTGGTACTCATTGTCTTGAAAGTAAACAGGGAATGACATGGTACAGTTCTCCATCTCAGCTAAGCTGCAGTGAACCAAAGTCTCATCCTGTTAAAAAAAAATACAATGCATTCATGATGGTATTCATCATCATATTAATCAATGCATACATCATGACATCCACTGTCAATGTTGTCTTCATCATCATCTTCAATATCATCATCATCGTCATCATCACTATCATCATCATCACCATCATCATCATCACCATCACCATCATCACCATCACCACCATCACCATCACCACCATCACCACCATCATCATCATCATCATGACCCACAAAATCATCATCATCTTCATTGTCATCATCATCATCATCAATAATGAACCAAGATACCAAAGTCTTATTTAACTTTATCATATCACATAGTCATTGTAAAAACCACCCTTGGATTAGTTTCTATACATTAGAAAGACAATGTACATACATAATCCTCAAACTACGATATGTAATCAGTGCACTTCATTACATCATAAAAACTCACCAAATCAAGAACAAGGGAGTACTTTGGGGACCGTCTTGTCTTGAGAGGAAGGACGGGTGTACGATTCTTCTGTTCCTCTGTAGGAGGAGGTAGCTGCTTGATGAAATAGTATCTATATATGATGCAATAATTTTGAAGGAAAAATTTTAAGCTGAATCAAATTATTTCAAATTTGATACATGCATGTATCAAATACATATATTTTGATACATGTATCAAAATACATATATTTTGTTGGTAAGTCTTTTTATATTGCTACAAAGTTTCATCACGTTCACAAGTCAGTCTTTCAAGGTTTAATACTGTGGCTCATAAAAAATCATATATTGGATTGCTGTGCATCATGTATGACTTACAGACTATGCTAATATGTTTAAAAAAATCCCTTCTCCTTCATAGCTGTCATTTTATTTTCAAACCTCAATGTTTTTGTATTATCTATCCAATAATTTTTAGTCTTGTGGGATTTTTTTTTAATCTGTCATAAAATGGCAATTCTTTAAATATATCAATACTTTTTCACTCAGGGTCTACACCCTACAAAAGATGCTTATGTTCTGGGATCAAATCAAAGTCTTAACACATGGTCTTGAAAACTTGAAGCAGTACAAGGTCACAAAAGCATGTTAGATCACCTACCACTGTAATCATTTTAAATGTAGAATTTGACTTTCAGCCCAGCTTATATACCTACTATCACAATGAATAACCCTGAGAATGATTGGTTAGATGGGGCGATACTTACGGATCAAATGTTTCCCACTCATCTTCTATGCTGAATTCTGGTTCGATGGGCTCATATGTCGGATACGTTATCTGGCACGGAGGCCAATCATTGTGATTGGCATCTACAGACAAAGACAGATTCAAATTAATGAAAAGTATATGCATCTACTGTAAACGCTGTTATTTTCACGGGATTAATTTTTTGCGCTTGGCGGCTTCAAAACATATTCGGGGGTTTTTAAATTCGGGCTGCTCACTCCATAATCACAAAGTCACTTCCTTCTTGCCCATCTATGAATGGTTTTAATTAGAATTTCAGCAACGAAATTGTATTTTCTGATCATAATTCTAGCTCTAGGGCGGCATAATTCAGCATCGTTTTGATCTAATCATGAGCTTTTGTGACATTTAGCACAACTTTTCTTCGTGGGGCAGACATTGGGGAAGGCAAAACGGAGGCGCTGCTTGGGATGCTAGCTGCTGCTGGCCTTGTATGGACAGCCGAGCAGTGGGCAAGGACCGGGGGATTATGGCTACTCAAAGTGCATGGGATCAATCAACAAACATGGGCGATCGACCCAACGTCTTCTCAAAAACTAAACAGATCTAAACACTCACCAATCAAACAACAAAAGCAATTTATATTTCAACCAAAATCATAATTTAAATACCGATAAATTGATCGCATTGCTTTAGAACAAATGCGATGCACATGAAATTGGAGCTCAAGCTTGCTTTGCGTAAATGCCGCCCTCTTAGATCAAATTATGAAATCTCTTTGCCAAAACGATACACGCAATTGAATCGCGGTTCAAAACTTGCATTAAAATAGATGCTCATAAATTCGCGCTCGCTGATCTTGCCGCGAAAATTTCCACTTTTACAGTATATACAACTTTTGAGATGACCTCTTTTTAATCACGCTAAATTATCGGCAGAAGTAGCGAATTTATGTTTGACCTATTACAAAAATAAGTGAAGATTAATGTCACATTAAATAAATTCTATAATAATGACACTTTATAAAAGTAGCCTTGATCTTTGAACAGCTTACCTTTGTAGAGTTCCTGCTTCTCCCTCTCCAGTTCTTCTTCCTCACTAGGACAGGCTACCGGTACCGAGTTGTGAATGTCAGAAGGGACAATGGTCGTCATCGTCGTCCTGGTCGCATCACCCCCTGCTGCCGATGTGGTCGGGTTGGCCGTGTTGAGCTCGGCACAAATGTTTTCCTTGTCAAGGTTGACCCCATCCAGGTCCAGGTTCTCAGGGACGGCTGTCAGGTTCTCTTTGTTCTCTGCCTGTGAACCTAGCCCATGGAAAGAACAATTAATGATGAATGGTTATCTAGCCTGTTCAAACGTTTAAACCAATCTGAAGAGTATATTTAAGATGTACTTTCTGATTAAAAATACAAATAAAATCTTCATACATAGCTTCCCGAAACATTTTATGTTCAAATAGGCATACTGCACAATATAAGTCATGTCAGAGGGCATGAAATAACTTTGTTTCAGATCAAAAGTTTAAATAAGTGATCAAACTGCTAAATTCAACTATATGAGGGGGGGAGGACCAGCAGAGGCAACTGACAAAGGCTGGGCTTGAAAAACTGCAATCAGCTACGAACAAAGCAGAGAGAGAGAGAGCTGCATTATTCTGACAAAATTAATTGTTAAAAATTATCAATGTCTGATCAAAAATAGTATTATTAAGGAACAATAACTGTAAAATATAATTTCCAACCAAAATTTAACGATCAAGGAATTTCATAACAATGCATTAACTAAATTTTGCATCATGCAATTGAGTTTTGCTTTCAAAAGCATTAACTGCTTTGACTCTCTTTCATACCATTTATCTGATCAATTTACTTTCTCTGTCTGTCTGTCTCTCTCTTTCTGTGTCCTTACATTTTGCTACAGAAAACATGCTTCCATATATAACAATGTCATGCCAGAAATAAAACTTCTTTGTATTGCACAATCTCTCTGGAACTGAAGCGATTTGGCAAGCGAACAATGCAGATGAAAGCACAATTTTCTTACCTCCAAAGAACTGATAGACTGGTGAGAAGATAGTTCCAAGAAGCGTAGATCTTGCAGGGGTTTCTGTGCCGTTACTTGATATGGACTTGGCAGCTACAGCACTAATTGGAACTGAAAGAAAAGAAAAAAATTAGACGCAATGTAGCATTTCTATTACCTGTAGTTGATGCCAAAACATTAACATGACAGCAATCTAATTTTGAGTGTTTCATTGGTAAAACCTGTACATGTAGCAGCCATCAGGGATTTTTACAGTGGACTTGTATTGAACTTGTTTTGTTTTTCCTTAAATTATTATTTTTTGGCATAGAAATTTTGGAGATAAAATGATGCATATTTTTTTTCATTGAAATGCTGTTTTAGCAAAATAAGTAACAGAAAAAACAACAAATGAGTTGGGATTATCTTAATTCTTATAATGTATTCTACAGCGATATTTGCCAAAAAGCATTTAGAATGAATAGGCCTAACACTTAAAAAAAATTAAGGACATGTACATGTATATTTTATTAAACTTTTCAAGAAAAAAAATAGACCAACAATTTCCAAATATGCATGAATAGACTGAACATTCTGCCCATGGAATTTTTTGAATTTTTGTTAAAAACCCAATTGTGAAAAAAATATTAATGCAATTATATTACACTGTAAAACTACATGCACAATAATAATAAAAATGATAGGCATCTGATTTTCATATATTGCTTGATACATTACAGAGATCAGCACTGACCAGAAGTGAAAGTCTTTGAATGCTTTATTCCCACATTTTATTCCAGTCTAAAGCCAAGACTTCTTGATCTGAAGGCTGAAAGATATTTCATTGTGTCTGTGTCCCATTTTTGCCTGAAATGTCATTTCTATCAAAGCAGCATAATAATCAATGACATTGTCTGTCCCACTTTTCATTGTGAAGAAATACACAGGATGTATGGCGGAAATATCAGTGAGTGATGTGCAAAACCGCGACAGAGTAACAATAAAAAAGAGACATGTGAGTTAGTCTTACACTACAAACTTATATTCGTCCCAAGAATTTTCACAAGCATGACTTTCATACATGTAGTACATGATTTTTCATGTACTACAATGTTTTAAACAACTAGAACATGTTCTGCTAGTACATGTATACTACTTCGTTAACACTATCCATATTACACAATTCAAATATGAAGTTAAGAGATTTATTCATATGGCATGAGACTTTCACATGATTAAGATATTGATATTAAATTAACATGTAAACAGCTATTACTTTGTGGTTGAGAAATGTATTCCAAGAGAAAAATTCAATGCAAAATCCAGAAGTGCACTAAATTAGATTGACCTACATGTATGGGGAAAAAATGATAAAAAGCAATTTCCCTCCAAAAACAAGTGGAACGCCTCTGGCAGTCTCACCTGCATTATGCAATTCGATATAGCAGCAGTGCTGACTTTGAAAACAGCTATTGATTATTCACAAAAGAAAACATTCATATGACAATAAATAAAATGTCCATTGACCCAGCATAACCTTTGACAATGATCATGTGACCTATTAAAGTTGTGTGCAAAACATAATTGATTACCCTATGTCTATGTTTCATGAACTACACGAGTAGATAGTTATGCCAATTCAATAAATACCCCAAACATGGCCAAAGTTCATTGACCTTAAATTGGCATTTGACATTGGTCATGTGACCTGAAACGTGCACAGAATATTCAGGGATACATGGTTACCTCTTATGTCCAAGTTTCATGAACTAGATCCATAAACTTTCAAGGTTATAATGAAAATTCCACATACACCCTAACATCATCAAAATTCATTGACAGTAATACTATTACCCTTACATGTATGTCCAAGTTTCATGAACTAGGTCCATATACATTCAAAGTTATGACATTTCAAAAAAGTAACCTTGGTAAAGATTTCATCAGAAAAGTGGTGCGTACAGTATAGTCTCGCTCTGCTATGCAGGCAAGACAATAAAATGTCATCGCTTTCCAAAGAAGTTTTTACGTAAATGACATGAAAGAAATATTTCTACATTTGATGTGTAAAACCGAAAAGGTTCTCTCAATTTATGGAGTGAGCACAGACGAAAATTGTAGCTTTCCAAAATTCACTGAAAACAATGGAAAACAATTGATTTCTCTCTCCCTTTCTCTATCTATTCTTATTTTGCTGAATTTACACTAAATATTTGAGGGAAGAACAGTCTCCCATCATCTTTTCAGTTTGTTTGTGTCGACCATTCATACTCTCTGGTGCTCCTAGCAGCGGAAAGAATAAATAAATTATGTGCATGTAGGTCATGTTGCACCATAATACAATGTCAACAGCTGTACATGTACCTCATGAATTCCACAACCAAGATCACTCTCTCCCGATTTTATCTTCTAATCTCTATAAAAAAGGAGAGCAAGTTCTCTGCAACAGTTTCAACTACAATCACATGGAATAAGGTGCAGGGAATTCCCCCTTCATTTGACTGTCTACATCTCTCTCTCTCTCTCATTTCTCACCTTCAACTTCTGTAATTTCTTCAGGTTTTTCTAATCTCCTCCTCTTTGGCTTTCCTTTGCCAGGAACTGGTGTGGATGCAATCAATGTATTAGCATCTTCTTCTTCTGCCCTTCTTCTCTTACGTGAGACATCATCATCCTGAAAATAATAAAGAAAAAAAAAAAATTATGTAAGAATACATGCCCAAAACATACAAATTCATACACTGTACAGTAGTTGTATATTAGCTTCTTTCAAGAATTGTTTGATTGGTGGAAAAAAAAATTGTTTATATTTTAATTTAACAAACCTGTCGATTGTACAGTGTAAATTACTTTTTTTAGGGAATTCATGTCTTCATGCATATACATGTATATGATAGTGAAACAAATAGAGTACATGTACATTTCATAACCTTTTTCAAGACACAAAGAGATACATTTTGAGATAAACATGTTTCAAAGTCCAGCTTTGTTTCGCAGATATTTTGGAGGGCAAAAAAGTACATGTACTCAATATGATTCAGTTTTCATACCATGATAGTAAAAAGAATCAAGAGAGAGATACTCTAACATTTTATGAGATTATAAAACTAAAGCACACATACATGTAACAATTATGTACATAGAAGGAATCTGAAGGAAATCAACCATTCACACTAGTGTAGAGAAGGTCTTTTCAATAGTGCGTAGTCAGTAGTACAATCAACCATTCACATTAGTGTAGAGAAGGTGTTTTCAATAGTGCGTAGTCAGTAGTACAATAAACTACATTACATCACTTCCCAACCACTTTCATCTGAATATGATTTTGTCAGATCTGGTGTACGAACGAAAAAAAATAGAACATTTTAAACTAACGTTATTGATGAATTTTACCACCACATTTAAAAACTTCCACATGTTTAATTTGAATGTTTAACTTGAATGAACAAAATGGACCTGTTTAAGAAAACTATTCGAGCGCATGATTTCTCAATTTTCTTGCTTTAATTCAGAGCTCTTCAACATTATACTATTTTCATCCCGTTATTAATGCTGCCATATTTGTTTAAAACTTCCCCCTTGTCCAAAGACAGTGCTTTAGCACCATGTCAAAATAGGAGCGAACTAGAAAATATACATGTAGCAGTCTGCTTCAAACAGGACAATATCGTAATGTTAAAGGCAGATAAATTCAAGTTTAGTTTTGCACGCAAATTATCTCTTCATTCTTTGTGTTCATTTGAGGAAGATTTGAAATTTACGGTGTAACATCTTGCAAAATTTCAATAACATATAAATAACATTCTAAGCCTATTTAGAATATGTTAAATTTTCATCAGTGAGGTCCCGAAGGTCCTGAATGGAGTTTTACAAAGGTTTTACAAAGATGGTTAGGAAGAAACACTACTATTTTTTCAAATGTACTGGGTAGTTAGAATATTCATACTCTCACCATGTTTGCCAATTAAATTGAAATGAAAAATATTAAAGTCAGAGACACTTGTGGAAAATTACATGTAGTACTGGGATGCGGAAACACAAAGTGCTTCTTTATTCTACTCCTCTGTCAGCTAAAATGATATTCATTTCAAGATGCTATCTTGAATAGATAAATTAGAAAATTTCATTGTTGGTCATCCAAACCATCGTATCACACAGTGCAAACCCATTTCAGAGAAAAAACGGCTTAAAAGTTTACTGTAATTTTCACACTTACCGGTAGTTCCCCAGCCTTACAACATATTCATTGCTAGAAAAATACATGATTGGAAAGACCAAGAATATTGCTTGACATTGGTATCATTATTTTTACACAAAACTATTAAAGGATCAGAGAAAATATCGCAAGAGGTAAATATACAAGCTTGTAATTTTTGTTTGAGTAGTTTAGATTTATCCTGTTCAAAATCGCCATAGACAATACAACAACCCTGAACGCGATTTCAAAACATGCAGTCAATCAAAATGTCGTATCGCTTTTTCACTGCTACAATGCTAAGTCAATGCAGTACCAATACGACTATTTGACTGACAGCGCATTTGCATATTAAGTACGTGCAGCTGTTGTTTACTTTACAGTACACATTTCCTATTGGATTCAGGCATTTCATCAACGATTTGCAAGGCCTCGCATTGAAAATCCCCACATACTGTACAGTGTATCTATAAAAAAAAGTAATCAAATTACTGTCTAGAAATTAAGTTATGAATAAAACTTGTACTTTCATTTTCTGCTAAAATCTCAAAATCCCTTTTTTTTAAACCAAAATTATCGGATACGACAATTTGGATGAATGCCAATGATATTCCCCATTTATTTAAGCAAATTTATCTAGAAATGGCTTGAAAGTCCTAAAATATATTTCAGAATTGTTTATCCTTTGAACAGCATAGTCCAATAGAATTCAAGACTTGAAGTAGCAGCACACAAAACCTAGTAAACACAATAGGAATTCTATTGCCTGCTTCACAGAAGCTTATCACCTCAATTTGACTGTTCGTTATATTGCCTATATCTTGGATTAAAACACCAAATTCACCCAAATTTATGGAAGGAATGTCACACAAATTCATATCTTTTAATGTATACAGAGTGTGATACTTTTTCCAGCAAATTCTAATCGCCAAATTCATGTATCATGTATTCCCTCTCAAATATGACAGGACAAGTATGCCCCAAATAGTTCCTGTTAGTTTCATATTGCAAAAATCAATAATTTTGATAAAAAGTGGAAAGAGGGAAAGTAGAATTTTTCCAGGGGGGGGGGGTAGGGTGCTTGGCAGTTAGCTGTTAAATGAACATGTAGAAGAATTGTATTTCCAGGTACATTTTACATGTACATCCAGCTAAAGTGACACAAATCCTTTAAAGTGAAATTATAGTCATGAAAGTAGAAACACATGTGAAGGTTAGATACATTTTTCAGGAAATTACATGTATGAATTACATTCTATCAATATAACTTAACAAATACAATCAAATATATTTTCCATATACATGTAACAATACCAATGACAAGGACATAAAATGAAATGTACAGACACAAACCAAACAGCTACATTTAATTTCAATACAGTCAAGTAATAAAATTATGAATTTTTAATACACAAACCAAAGCACAAGCAATTGACTCTAAAGAAATAGGGTCAGCATACATGTAGGAATGTTCCACATACAAGGTGATTAAGCGAACATAGAAACAGAAATGCAGTTCTTCTAAAGATTTCTGAATGAAAATCATAATAATGAGATGAAACCCTCCACTAAGAATAAAAATGGTGCGAGCCAATTTTAAAATGAAACCAAGAAGTTGCTGGCGAGTGGTGTGCAAACACACTGGACCATACCAAACTCACCACCACAGGGGTTTGCCAGACCAACTTCTTGAGGGAGGAGAGAATACTTGTAGAGGTGGAAGGCAGATAGGGACCAGATGAAGAGGAGGCCTACAGACAGGATATAGAAGAGAAAAAGCGCAAAGAGAAAGATAGGAAGCATTACAGGGTTCACAAACAAACACCCACTATTTCTTGCCCCCTATCATCATAAAATCAACACTTATTTGACATCCAAAATAATGCAGGTGGGTGGGATTCATTCATACATGTACATTTTACACTTCATGATCATACACAGTTCATTCAAGAGCTGTTACAGCACAGTGAGTGAATGGATATGTATTTCCTTCATTTTTCTGGAGTTCATTTTACATGAAGGAGAGGGTGGGCACATACATGTATATTTAAGATCATGAGATGTTGTATATTAAGATAAAGCTTCATAAAATATCCTTAACTCAAGCCGTTCTGCCCTATACATGTAGGTAGTTGTTCAAATGTAAACTGTATTCCAAGCCATTTACATGTAGGCCTACACAGTGCTTCTAGAGTATTTCAAACGAAGTTTGATTAAAACAAATAAACAGTAATTAAGTTTATTTCTGGACGCATGTCAGAAGGTGATCCAATTTCGCAAACGGAAAATTTTGTCAAAATTTGTTTTTAAACATGTTAAAAAATAGGTATTACCATTCTGTAAATAATGAGAAAGATTAAAGTCCTTACAACCTTTATTTTTCCTTGAAATTACTAATTAATAGCTAATTGTTAATTACATTTACACATTAATGTAAATTTGAATTTCCAAATGTGTTATTCTGTAATTGGACAAAACATACTGCACAAAAATGGTGTCAAAAGTTATTGCTACATGTACATGCACATTGGATCACCCTTGTATTTTGTAGTTTCAATCTTGTAATATCTACATGTATATTCAAAGGGATGGTCCGGGCTAAAAATATTTATATCTAAATAAATTGAGTAAAATTCACAGAGCAAAATGCTGAAAATTTCATGAACAAATAACAAAGTTATTGAAATTTAAAGTTTATCAATATTTGTGAAAACAATTATGCACATCAGGTGGGCTGATGATGTCATATTCCCACTTTCCTTTTGCATATTACATGAAATTATAATTGATTCATTTTTCAATACATGTGTTGATGTGTAAATGATGATGAAATAAGTTGCAGTAATATGTACTAAAATCAGTTGTCAATCCTATTGTTTTAGTTCTTGGGAGATAAATTTTGAATAAACCTTATTTCATATTAAAAAAAAATACAAAAGAACATGTGAGGATATGACATCACCAGCCCACCTAATGAATATTAATGAAGACATGCCTAGAACTGTTTAACTTGAATAATGCAAATCTTTAAAACCCATTAACTTTGTTATTTGTTATCTGATTTTGATCAAATTTTCAGCATTTTGTTCTGTAAATTTTACTCTACATGTATTTATTGAGATATAAATGTCTCCAACCTGGACCATCAAATAAAATTTTAAAAAAGAAATGATTATCTGTTATTGTATGCATATTAATTACACAAATTAATCAACAATGTTTACTTTTACAATTTTCCCCCAAAATGACTGTCACTGTTAATATGATTGGAAAATGAACTACATCATGAAGAGAAAAACTTGTTACATGTACGATATCTACAAAACCTTTGTACTGAGAATTTAGTTTACAAATTTTCATTAAACCTTAATTAACCAAATTTCTTCAATATAATTGATGAGGTTGCAGATCAGAGCTAACATGCACATACAGTACATACATGTATACCTAATTTCTGTATATTTTCAAAATTGTCAAATTTTAATAACATTTAGTTGTTCATTGCTTGTAAACCGACTAGAAATATCAGACTGACAGTCATGTATTATGATTGATTGGACCTCTAGGAAGAACAAAGGCAAGCCATTATATCAATGACTGTGAATAGAGTGATCCATCCATATCTTTTTGTGTTTATACATGTACATGTATGTTTAAAGAACAATTCCACCCCAACAAAAAGTTGATTTGAATAAAAAGAGACAAATCCAACAAGAATAACATCAAAAATTTCATCAAAATCAGATGTAAAATAAGAAAGTTATGACATTTTGAAGTTTTGCTTAATTTCATGTAACAGTTACAGGTGTATATGTATATGCACATTCCGGTCAGTATGCAAATGAGGGAACTGATGACATCACTCACTCACTATTTCTTTTGTATTTTATTAATGAAATATTCTAAAATTTCTCCTCATTATCTGGTGAAACAAAGTTTTACTTCTCCCTAAACATGTGAAATTACCATTGTTTAACACTTCATTGTTCAGTTAAGTTGGTCCTTTTTGTTAAATCTGTAAAAATTGAAATATTGTATCAGGGCTCGACACTAGCGGCGGTCCGACGGTCTCAGACCGGTAAAAATCGCTGTCGGGCCAGTAGATTTTCGGAAATTGGAAGATTTACTGGTCCGACATGACCAGTAAAAAATATCATTGTCGGGCCAGTAATTTTTCCAAAAATAGCAAGATTTAAGGGTCCGACATGACCAGTAATAAAAACCATTGTTGGGCCAATAACTTTTCCAGAAATGGTCAAATTCACAGCAAACCATTCCCCCGTTAAATTCAGCCATTCACACACAGAATACACACAGAATGAATCGCACGTATTCGTAAGTGTTAGAGTACTATACAGCATGCATACAGCTGTACTGTGTACATGTAGTCAGCCACACAGCTCACATGGTAAATTCTCCACTGGCCGCACGAACGAAGCCTGGCTAAACTCTGGCAGAAATCTCTCACAGAACTGTCAAAATTCAAGGTTCATACTCATGAAAGGCTCTTATAATGTCCATATTTCCTAAAAATTGGAGCAACTCTGTCATTTGTAAGCAGTAAAAGGAGAAATTTTCACTTCTGTTTTGGTTCAAACAGATCGGGTTTCGGGTGATATCGTCTGAATACATATTAGCCCCACATATGCATTTATGTGTGTGTTGATACACTTGGTTTCTGACTTTCTTTCGTAGCTATTAAGCTATTTTAATGGAGCCAAAAAAAAAAACAAATTATTTATGATAATAGTTTTAGCTTTCTTCCTGTTTTCTTTCCTTCTTTCTTTTCAATCTTTCTTTAAATTTTTTTTATCTATTTCTTTCCTTCCTTCCTTCCTTCTTTCCTTCCTTCTTTCCTCCCTTCTTTCCTCCCTTTCCTTCCTTCTTTCCTCCCTTCTTTCCTTCCTTCTTTCCTTCCTTCTTTCCTTCCTTCTTTCCTCCCTTCCTTCTTTCCTTCCTTCTTTCTTTCCTTCTTTCCTTCCTTCCTTCTTTCCTTCCTTCTTTCTTTCCTTCCTTCTTTCCTCCCTTCTTTCCTCCCTTCCTCCTTCCTTCCATCCTTTCTTTCTTTCTTTCTTTCCTTCCTTCCTTCTTTCCTTCCTTCTTTCCTTCCTTCCTTCCTTCCTCCCTTCTTTCCTTCCTTCTTTCCTTCCTTCTTTCCTTCCTTCTTTCCTTCCTTCTTTCCTTCCTTCTTTCCTTCCTTCTTTCCTTCCTTCTTTCCTTCCTTCTTTCCTTCCTTCCTTCCTTACTTCTTTCCTTCCTTCTTTTCTTTCCTTCCTTCTTTTCTTTCCTTCCTTCTTTCCTTTCCTTCCTTCTTTCCTTCCTTCTTTCCTTCCTTCTTTCCTTCCTTCTTTCCTTCCTTCTTTCCTTCCTTCTTTCCTCCCTTCTTTCCTCCCTTCTTTCCTTCCTTCTTTCCTTCCTTCTTTCCTTCCTTCTTTCCTTCCTTCTTTCCTTCCTTCCTTCTTTCTTTCTTTCTTTCTTACTTTCTTTCGTTTCTGTCTTGCTTTCTTTTTGTCCTTCATTCCTTCGTTTTACGGGGGGGGGGGGGGGGGGGTCACGAAAGGCTAGAAAAATAAACTTGCGCCTTTTTTTTAATGTTTTCTTTATTTTTTGGGACCAGTAGATTTTAGGTTCGGACCAGTAAAAATTTGAAAAACTGGGTATCTACTGGTCCGACATGAATAGGTTGGACCAGTAGAAAAAATGGGTTAGTGTGGAGCCCTGATTGTATAATTCAAACAAAAACATAGGAATACAATGTAGTGAGTGAGGGACATCATCGATTCTCTCATTTGCATGTGACTAAATTGTGCATAAACATTTTGTGAAAAATAAGCGAAACCAAACCAATTATTCAAGGTTGTCAATTAACTTTAATCATCAATTTTATCATTCACCACATCCACCGGCTCCACACCAACTGGCTCTTCCACCCCTTTTACATCAGAGTTAAGAAAGTTCAAACTTTATGTGCTATAGCTTTTGTTCCTGATATCATATTGATCTAATTTACAATAATATATTTACATGTACATGTAGCCTATAGTTCTAGCTTCAGTTAAAAATATTACTCAACAAATTTGATCTTGGTGCTGTGATGAAGCAACAACTTATCCATGGCACAGTGTAAATAATTGTTCATCCTCCATCCTTCTTGCATATCAGTACCCAACTAATGAAGTGTGACCACCAATATAACATGTTAAAGACAGAAGCAAGTCCCTTGATTTGAATGTTCTTATAAACATGCAAAATCCACATAAAATGATGCAAATTGTATAGTGGATATTAATTATGTACAGTATGTAGAGTGGATATTACATGAAGTGTGGTTTATGGATATCAATATTTTGATACCAGCAAAGTCAGGTAATTATAACAATGGGTATGAATGTAAAAAACAAAAAGTGTACAGCTAGAATTTATTCATCAATTTCTTCTTTTTTTAGAGAGAGAATTCATGTCCGACTGAGTTTTATACACATTTGATATTGACATCTCATATATTTGTATTACTGATTGTGCCAGCAAATGTAGTTGATAGTTCTATGAGGATTCCGTAAGTTTTTTTGTGTGTCTGCAGTCAGTGCTCAGGAAGAGATCAAGCTGAGCTGTGATGGGCTCGATTTTCACATTTAAATGAGTTATGGTATACTCTAGGTATATAAATGTACAAGAAAGATTAAAAAGCAAAGCACTATGTACAGTGCACTCGTATTTCCTATTCCTACCTTATATTTTTTGCAATAAGAGCAATTCTACATAAATTATGATGAATATATAAGGTCAGATAATTTACAAATTTTCTTCTTGTTGGGATAAGGTCTAAATTGATCAATCAAAGAACAGTCCTGGAACTGTATCAGGGCTTGAAACTGGTCACCAACACTAAAATACCGTTGTCAGTTCTCACCAATACATGTACCTTCCTAAAACTAGTTTAAAGTGTAGTAAGAACGGTCGAAGCGATCTTCCAAACCGGTTTGGAACAACCGTTCTTTGCACATTTCAAGCTCGCTACTCCACACGACAGGTCAGGTGTAGAATCCGCTGCGGTTCCGAATTTCGCACGAAACGTATCACCCCACTGAGAGCATTTCCAAAGCAACAAGATCACTTTACGTGAAGTGATTTTAAAAACCACTTTTGTGTGATCAAGTGAGAATGCTAGCAAAGCAACCTTCCAAACTGGTTTCCTGAATCGGTTTCCAGTAAAACTAGTTTTAGAAAGCATGAGAACGGCCTCTAGGTCACATGAATACATGGATTTTTTTGGTTCAATACATCTCGACAAATTCCTAATTGACACATGTACTAACTTCTTAACATAATCATTTGTAAAAGATTTAAAGACATGTTTGTCTGCAAGGATATACTTCAGTACCTTTCTTTTGACAACAAGCAACATGCACGAATGCTTTCTAGTGGGATAGGAGTACATGTACTTTAATAGTCAGATTAAGCTACGGTACTTTTTTTAGGCTAAAATAAGCTCAAATCTACATCTAATATACTTTTTGTAATGTTGTAGTGCATGGTAATGATCTGCAGCATATACATTGTAGAGTATGCATATATTATTTTGTGATTATAATTATTCACATCAATTCACAGACTGCTCCAATATTTCAAATTCATACAATCACTTTGTAAGGGCTATATAAGATATATGCAGATATAGTCTTAGAGGTTACGAGGTTATGAAATTGAATATTTGTTAACTGGCTTTTTCCCAAAAGACCATGTTGGTATCATAATTATGATATGAATGTGTGTACAAGTAAATGTGCATAAGGATATTAGGGCAGAATAATTTGGTGATTGAAGAAGATTAATCAATTAGCCTTGAATAATTCAACATTTTAAAGTTCACCATAAATATATGTACTGTACAGTATTAAAAGATAAAAACACATTTTGAACTATACACTGATTTCATAAGAAAGTCTGTACAACCAAGTTTAATCTAGCTCTGGACTCTGGTACAATTACATTAAAGTGAACTTTGTAAAATCATAAAATCTAGCTGAAAAAATTGCCAACACTGATAAGCACATGTGGGACAGTGTATTATTATTGATCTGAAAAAGACCTGACAAATTGGATGGATTGCCAAGCTTATTTTGCTGATTTTTCAACAAATCCATGTAGACAATTTCTTTAAGAATCATTTGGCACATATTTTTATTATCTTTCAAATCACATCTTGACTCCTGAGCACAACATATGTCATGGAAAAATATAATTCACATCACACATATGTCAAGGTCAGGATATCAGAAATATGTAAAATAAAGTGGAAAATCTGGAAATTTGTATACGAAACACATGGAGAGTTGTTCACAAAATCAGCCATTTAATAGCATGTTTGCCAATTTGAGGATCCCTATAGAAAGTGTTGCATGACTTTTCAAACATATAACTCTCTTATCTTACAACAAATTTTAGATGAACTTAAAAATAGCAGAAAAAATAACAAAAAATAGTGAAGGTTTGAGGGAATCCATTTAAGATTAAGAAAATTATAAGAATTTAAAGTTTGGGATTTGTGACGTCATAAAGTGAGCAGGTGCCCCATATGTTGTGTAATATAAAATGTGTATATTTCACTTTTTTCTTTAAATAAAAGGGGTGTGAAATAATTTGTCTAGATATACTGAATGTACAGTAAAAACAATTTTCAATTTTCTGCGAAAATGACATTTCATTGATTTTTTACTATATGATACATAGAAAAGCTGCTTGCATATGACGTCACATATCAAATAATTAAAATTCTAATAACTTTTTTATTCTTTGACAGATTTTTCTCAAACCTTCAGCACTATTTTTTTCCTGCTATTTAACAATACAATTTTTTGTCAGGGTGAACTTCATCTTTAAGACTTACCAGAAAGCTCACCTCAAAAATCAGTTTGGAAGAAAAAAAAGCACAAAAGTGCAAATTAGTAATTTGGTTGAGAAGAAACATTGAAAATATGTGCTGTTGCTACTCACCACTGGAGTTGCTCCTGCACAGAGGTCTCCACTTGTACGTGTCACTGATATCGTTGCCCCATTTGTTGTTACGCCTTCTGGCATCTTTTCTTGTGTATTTAACGTCCTGTTGTTGTCGTTGTTGTTGATTATCTTAGTGGTCGTAATAATGCTACTGTTGCTGGCATTCCTGTTCCGACTTCTACGTCGATGTCGGGACATACTTGTCAGGACGTGCCAACATCAGTCAATCCTTCCTGCAGATAATTTAGAGAAGATACGTGAAATTTAATACTTTCTTGGTTCACTTGGAAAACTAAACTTAGCCCTGTGTAGATGCATAGATGCATGTATCTATCTATTTCTGTCTAATGCTCTCTTATTCCTTTGTCTCATCATCAATCCATCTTCTCTCTCTTTCTGCCTCTCTAAAGTTCTTTCTCTCTTCAAAGTTTGTCCCATACAGTGTATAAGCCAGTTCGTAGTTCCTTTCTGCGCATGATCAAAAGATTCTACGCATGATCAGAAGAAGGTCATTTGTACTAAAGTGACATGGTGCTTTAAATTCTAATGAGATAAGCACCAACTTTGATGTCTTGATTATTCATATATTCTTTTGAATTGTCGTTTTCATTTACATCCACAAAAAAACAACAATGCTTCCACGAACGACTGGTATTTCAGTTTGTCAAGTACATTGTGCAACATGCTAAGATATGCATTCAAAGTAGGAATGCAACAAATACCTTCATTAAGTGTTCATTGGTGTGCTATTCTAGTCACCTGGTCTATTCAATTTCTTCATCCTGCTATGTAAGGCAAGCTTACGTAATATCTTGCTTTGAAATCTGCCTATCATGATGAAAGAAATGAAAGGTCATTTGACCAAAATTGCCCATGAAGTAACTACGAACTGGTCTATCACTGTTAATTTCTTATTCTCTATCAGAGGGTCATTGACTCTCTCTCTCTCCCTCTCTCTGCCCCTATTATTTACATGACACTTGGAAGAAAACTTGGCTCTCTTGAACAGAGATCTCTATACAACGACCTAACAGGTCAAGGAAACGCTTGAATTTAGAATACAAATGAAATTTCTCAGACAGCAAAATTCCAGAGATATTCTAGAATTGGCCCAATCACATTTCAATTAGTGTAAAATGGTATTACAAGTACCAGGAGACAAAACATAAATGGGAAATCTATAATTCAGAACTACATGCCTAAAATCGGCCTACATACTGAGTTTCAGAAGAAATAACTTCAAGATTATCAAAATGGTTGTCTTCCTTCTTATCAAAGACAAAAAAAGCTTAAAGATTGACTTAAAAAAGGCCTATTTCAACCTACTTTAACCTACACCAAACTTCATGTAACTTGAAAATCAAGAATCTTTATTTGGAATTACCAGTAATGAATTTAACTCAACTTCACAAGAAAAACAAAACAAAACTGAATGTCACCTTCATGTACATGAAGGCCTAAATGTAGGCCAAGACATCTGGTATATGCATTTTACCCCAATAGCCAATCTTCAAAATTCTTTACAATCTATTCTATCGGTGACATAATTCAAAAGCACAAGAAAAGATACTTTGCATACTACCGTTAAATATATACATGCTATGAATAGTCCCTGAGAAAGAAAAATTCTTTCAGAAAGCAAACAAATAAAACATACAGTGTACATATTCCATGAAAGGATGTATATTGTACAGCAGTGAGTGACAACAGCCTTCACCCTTGACCTCCAGTACAGAGAGCTTGCCCTGCTGAGCTACTTGACAACCAGATATTTGTACAAGTGTGCCTGGAAACTGAATATCAAGTTTTGTCCCTTCTTTGGATTTATGTCAATTGTAAACAGGAAAAATATATGTACATCCACGTTTGCTCTTTACAAGAAAGACCTTTTGCACTGTACATGTATGTGTATTTAAACAAAAATCCTTCAAAGTAACTACTGTACATGTACATACTTACTATTTTGTCATCCAGCTGAAATCATTTCAAAAAAAACAAATGTTGTAAAGCCTACGTATGTATACATATAATTGAACATGTAGGCCTATATGGTTTACCGTATCCTACATTTTAGGCCTGTATGTTTACATTCACACTGTTCTCTTTGAAATATGTTATTTATGAAAACATTTGTATGGTGTGTTGCATTCAAGAGAATTCAAATCTCTATTCTATTTTATATGCACTGAAAGGTGCATCTGTATGCTAGAAGTAGCCACTACATTAACGGTGTACTACTACATCAGAATAGACACTTTGATGCTACATGTATATGAAAGAGTAGATGAGCACCCAACATCTAGAAAAGTAGTACTTCATCATTATCAAAAGGATAACTCATCAAAATAAAATCAATTCAAAGCATTTGTACAGTCAATATTCACTTGAATAAAAGCACAGCTAAAGACGAGATAAGAGGAAGTAATGGGACAGGCCTATGGCATACTACTGTACATGGGTTTATTCATAATAAATGCAAATAACGGCAGTTGCTTCAACAACTGTATGCATGCATGCATGGACTATTCCATACCTGTCAATTGTCTCATGTACGTACATATACGTACGATGTTGCATCAGGCTGGCAGAGACATTAATGCACAAAAATCTGTGTGGGATGCTCAATTGCTTTGGCGAGAGAAAATTGCTTGAGCAGCAAGTAGCGGCTATTTTCGGCTCATCGCTCAGAGTACACGACTTTGTATTTCATAAATAATGCAAGGTTATTCAACAGATACATGCACACATCTAGCAAGGCGGGTACAAGCTTTGAACTTGTACTAGTATTGGAATGGTGCGGCACCATTGGTGCTATCTTGTACATCTCCAGGGAATAATGTATTCTGTAGTCAAGCAATTGCAATCTGTTTTATCAAGCTTTTGAATATACTTTACTCTAGTTTCTAAAATAAAGTATCAAACAAAAATTTTGCAGATTTTCGATCTAATCCAAAACATGCATGGATATTTCAATGGAAAGTGATACTCACACATACATGTAGATGTAATTAATACCGCAGGCAATGTCTTGACATTGAAAATGTGTATTAAAGGTTAAGTTCACCCTAAAGAAAAATTTGCTGTATAAATAGCAGAAAAAAATAGTAAAAAATATTGGTGAAGGTTTGAGGAAAATCCATTTAATATCAAGAAATAATTAGTTTTGGATTTGTGACATCATAAACGAGCAGCTGCCCCATATGTTATGTAATATACATTGTAAAATGCATGAAATTCATTGTTTTTATAGTTCTTGATGACTTATTTTTGTTTTTTTCATTATCAGGAGTGAAATGATATGTCTATTGATATACAAAAGCTACAGTAAAACCAATTTTTCAATTTTCTGAGATAATGATATTCATTGATTTTTTAGCATTCACTATGTACATGTAGGAATGCTGCTCACATTTATGACGTCACAAATCAAATAATTAAAATTCTAATAACTTTTTCTCGAACCTTTGGCAGTATTTCTTAATCATTTTTCTGCTATTTTTACAATAAACTTTTTGTCAGGGTAAACTTCCCCTCTAGAGTATGTACAGTTATGAAGACTGTTCGAGTTGACAGTTTTCTAAAATGCCAATCCCATGTTCTTCAGTGTTCTACACATTATATTCCATGGTCCCCTCTGAAATACTCTGGCATATATATATATATACATATACAAGTCCACCAAAAAAAAGGTTGATTTCAATAAAAAGAAAACAAAAGTCAAACAATCAAAATACTGAAAATTTCGTCAAAATCTAATGCAAAATAAGAAAGTTGTGACATTTTCAGTTTCACTTAATTTCACCAAACAGTTATATGCACATCCTCATCTTTATACAAATGAGGAGACTGGTGACTTCACTCACTCACTCACTCACTACATGTATTTTGGTTTGTATTTTATTACATGAAATATAAAAAATTTTCTCCTCACTTTAAAATCTTTGCATCCATACACCTAACTGTCATGACAGGTACAATAACAAGAAATCAGTAAAGTGATTTATAACTTTCCATTGGCACATTTAACATGCACATGGAAGTCATTTTTCTTGACTGGACTTATTCTCAATAACATTGCAGAGGTCTGGGATTTTCAAAACCATAATTCACTTTTTATTTAATATATGTATGCATCATAATTACTGGCTAACATGCACGTTCATGTAAATCCCACTATCTTACATTTCAAACAAAGAAATTCAATCATAATTAAACATGAAGTATGATTGGTCAACGTTCTTATGTTGTAGGGAAATGTTTTTTTGCATTTGTAAAACCTGCAAGTTCATTTTCTTTTGTGAATTCTCGGCACCATCTTCTTCTCCCTGTCGTTAATGACTTAACGCAATCAGGGAGTTACCCCCCTAGTAAATGTATAAGAAGCAGCAGAAACATGGTTAGATGTACATGCAGGTCTACAGTAGACCTACATGTGCACATTATTCAACAGAAATATGAGAACTAATCAATCTGAGCGTTAAATAACTTGAGTAATACATATGTTCCAAGTCAAAAGGAAATTTTACCGAACACACTGACTTAACCAATGCTGCTAATAATAAGGCCTCGATCAAACAACATTGTTACATGTATGTAACATTTTCAATAACACTGACACATGACATACTGTGTACACGTACATACAACTTACATGTAGCTCATCCAGGGTACTATTAGTACACATTGGACATATAAATATGCCAAGCATTGTTTGGCTTTTTTGTGGACCTATTGGGAGTCAGTGAGCTGTGAGTTGTTTCCATTTTTAACCACTGATGACTCAGTAAATTGTGGTTGGGATCTTTCCAAGACCCCAGTTAGTACTGGTACTTGTACATGTACTGTGCTAAAGACTAACTACATGTATCTATGCACATGTTCAAGGTCCCTAAAGAACATACAAAATGTACATACAGTACAGCATGCATCACACATTAATATAGCACGTAAATTATTGGACATAATTAAGAAAGGGAATATTCATCATTTTCTTGATAGTTTCCAACTTTGGAAACAAAACTAATTTCAAGGAAATTTGGAAAATTGATGACCATTTTGGATATTAAGATATGAAATGTGATGCTTCAGCACCTTTGGGGAGGGGTTTTCGTTGTCTTTTTTTTTTTGGGGGGGGGGGAACGGGGTACCCCTGTTAGCTTAACCTAACTGATAGAGTACAGACAGCAGTTAGGCCAAAATGATTTTTCACAATAAAACGTAATGATTTAAGCCTAGTTTCAACAATATTCATAAATGGATGGTTAGGGTTAACTTGCCAGAGGTAAAAAATAAAAAAAAAAATTAAAGGAAAAAAAAACCATCACCAAAAGTTGCTAAAATTTCATATTTCACATCTTTGGATCCATTGAATTGCCATCCACCTTCTACATATTAGTCCCACATGTAGATATTCATGACGGTTGACCAAGTGTGTCATCAACTGAAAACGATCTTTCAGAGTCAAGAAAAAAGGGAACATTCTTCACTTGTTTGATAGTTTCCAAGTAAAAGTTCAAACGATGTCAAGGCAATATGGAGAACAGATGGCCATTTCATGGAAGTACATGTCAGATGGTCAATTCCAGCGTAACGGACATGACGTTCAGACAAATTTTTGTAATTCAAATGTTTATACAGTAGAACTAGCAGTCTTTTGATAATTGTTACTAAGCTTATCAGACACAATTAAGTATCAGTTACATACACATAAAATTTCAAATCGTTTCATTGAACAGTTGCAGAGAAATTGCACTCTTTGTGAGCGTAACGGACATGACACGAAATGGACGAAGCATTTTTACCTCCTATTGCTTATCAAAATTCCTGTGAATTCTTAGATTGCATGCACCTGACATTGGTGTTAATTTAACCTTAAGACCATGCTCTATCCATAAAATAGTGTTTAGCAACAGTTTTGCAGAGCATTCTGTATTCCGAGCTCAAAATGTAGCGTAACGGACATGACACACGAAGCGTAACGGACATGACAGTTTTGTCCACTTTTTGTAAGCGAATATAATTATTTTATTACAAGATATGGTACAAGTCTAATTGTTTACATGTTAAGGCTAGAGGTTAGAGACACATATCATAACTGGTAATCTGTAATATCTCCTATCATTTTGCAATTTGAGAGGGGGTCTTTTTGTACAATATTTATAAAACAAAAAAATATTTAGAAAAATTTATTTTACACCGGTTAACAACAGTTAATGAGTATTTTCCAGTTACTACCATCCGCCACACCTAATTAAAGGAAAAAAAGTTGATAGAAAAGATTATTTTTTATTCATGCCCTAATATTTGATAATATACTAGCGTAACGGACATGACACCCTTACGAAGTGAACTTAATCAGCACTTCTTAGTTTGAAAATGGAAGAAATATCAATAATGAATGTAATTATGTAACAGCAAAGTACCTTTACTGACAATCTAATGAAAAATATGTAGATATTATTAGCAGGTATCATTAAATTAATAGCTATAGCCTAAGTGATAATTTTATATTGAATACAACATTTATCGTACCACTACGACACACTGAGAAGACCAAATCTCTTTTTTTGTGAGAAGAAAACAAAATTTACCAGACCTGTATAAATCCAAGAAGAACATATTATGGAATGTATTGTATGATAAAGAATATGTACTAGTATTAATGTCAGTTTTAAGATTACAAAAAATGGTATTAAAATTTAATAGCAGTACCTGGAAAGCGGTCTTTCATTATCGATTATGTACGAGTTGAAAGGTAATCGGAATGCTTGTAAATAGCTTCTGAGATTTTTTTTCATTCAAAATAACTATCATCCTGAGTATAATCATCCTTTCATCAAATCTTGGATGTTCTAAATCTTACAATCATGCTTGCTGACAAACGTGGCTGTATCTATATGTAATTTTGTTGTATTGTCCGCGCTGCTTGTGTACAGTTGAAGATACATCATTCAAATCGTTATTATGGCTGACCAAAATACTATGACATAATTTATTGATCGCGCCACATTCTTTCCACGGCCCCTTTGCTTTGTGATACTGCAAAGAAGTGCCACTGTAGATTCATGGATTCATAGAGCTACATGTACATCATGAAACACAGATATCCGAATACAAACTTGCTTTTAAATGTGATCCCATGCCATCACTGAAGAAGTACATGTTGAGGTTGGTGTAAGTCAGATACTTTGAAGTAATATCATCAATGATCATTAATTCACAAGTTGGAGTTTTATCATGCTCCAAACTGTCAGTGCAAGAACCTAAGATAATCAAATGTTTGTTCAAACACGAATGATGCAGATTGTGATCTGAGTATGTTGCCAGATCTAGCTGCATCTTATCCTAATATTATGTAACATACCGTTAATTCTCAGAAAAATCTACCAGAACAAGAGCTGAACTTTCATCATTCACCAACTTCTAAAAATAGCTTGAATGACATGCAGATTCTAGGAAATATTACATTCAGCTATCCTCAAACAATTGAGACTAACCTCAGTCTGTGACACTGAGCCTAATATTTTGTTTTTGTAAATGCTGCCATTTGCCATATATAAGGCGTCATGTCCGTTACGCGAATTGTCATGTCCGTTACGCCATTTTTATGAAAATAAGAAATGGTAAGGGAAAATGATTGCTACACATGGTAGGGGGTTTAATTCTAACATAGAATCTGAATCTGCAGTACCTTCAGACAAATTTCCTGTAAGCTATGAAAACTTTAAGTGAAAAACGTAACGGACATGACACTGATAATGGTAAAGAAATCGCACAAATCTGAAGACAGATTTCTGTAAAATTGATGAATGGCATAAAATTTAACAATTATTTTCTGTTGATTTAAACATTAATCAACTATTCAAAAGTTAAAAGAGACCTCTGGGACCTTGTTTGCTTTTAGTAGAGACAGAAAAGATGAATTGTTCAAAAATAGCCACATTTTTTACATTTTGCCATATACTAATTACTATTCTATTTTTTTGATGATTGAAAAAACTACCAAATTATATCAATATTGCGATTTTTCTATTGGAAATTGAGACTTTATAGATTACTTTTTAAGAAAATTTTACTGTTTGAGTGAAATCTGAAACTTCATTTTTTCTCTAAAGTGAACATTTTCCATGGAATTGCCCATGTCAGATGGCTATTTTATGGGAGTACATGTAAAGATGTTAAATTGTGAAATGTGAATTTCAGCAACTTGTGGGGAAGGTTTTACTTTAATTCTTTTTTTTTCTGTCCATACCGTCAAAAGTATGAAAATATTTGTATCGCTTTTAATGGTCATTGGTACAGCATTAAACATTTAATTCAGTTCTAATAATAATAATAATACATCACTTTATAGCACATAATAAATAAAAAGTTTCTCTTTGCGGAATATGAGTGAGCGGAGTGTTACTCTGGAGTTACATGTACCATACTCTTCATTATTGTATATTCAGATGAAAATATTCAGTATAAATTTCTGCATTCTAGTAGCTTAATTTTTAAAATCCATTTGCATTAAAATAAAGAAATAATGATGAATAATCTGGAGCAAAGAGACCAGAGTAGATCAACCATTATGACATGTCTTACAGAGGAAATATTTGACAAGCCTGGACATCATAAAACTTTATACAGAATTTATTTCATGTCTATTGATAGTACCTTGATTCCCTTCATGTCAACTTGTCAAGAAACATAAAGATTAAGACTGTGCTGTTTTGATTTGAGGGAAGTCCAAACAAATACAAGGGCATACATGTATCAGAAATTAGAACTTTCTGAACATCTGGAAGCCAGGCTAAGCCCTAACAGGAAGATGATGTTTCCTGCTTTATGCTCAGACTTGAACATCAAAAGTCACAACTTGATGCAGACAGGTACATGATGCACCCTCATTTAGACAATAAGGAAAATCTGTTTTACTCATTTTCAGAGGTTTTCAGAGAAGACTCAATGTAAAGTCCTACATTAACATACATACATGTATACCAGCCATTCCATGTAACTAGATACATGTACCCTAGGCTTCAAATATCAAGTTAAACCAATCAATGAAGAATATTTTTGTCTAGGTATATGTCAAAAGGTGTAAATCTGATTTTTCACTGCCTTTCACCCACAAATGACCGAGTTTATACACAATCCTACAGAGATGTCAAATTTGCATAAAAAAGAATGTCTTTTTGCAACTGTTTTAATGACACTAATAAAAATGTGTTCTGTTGTCTGTAAAAACATAATTTTTTTTATTCCGTCCAATCTTAAAACGCCTTTGTTTTTTTTTGCACTTTTCAAACCAAGCTTGACAATATTTTAAATTAAAAACACCCTCAAAATGTGTTACGTAACAAAAATACATCTGTAAGCTTAGTTTATTTAAAAAGGCAACTATCTGAAGTTGATAAAAAGTAAGCATATATGCTTTTCACACTGCATTTCCTTAATAACCCTTTACTATCCTTAACCCCATACTATCTTTTTTTCGATTCACTCAGTCTTCCTTAACCCCATACTATCTGCTCAACCGTGGTTAATGCCTTAACCCCGGACTAGCCCTCAGCTCATGAATATACTTGGCGAAATTACGAGAACTTTCGTGGGGATTTTTCCAAGGTCGCAGGTATTTTGGCAATGTGAAAGCAATTTACGGGAACTTATAGCCCAGCGTGTCGTTGGGTGCGGGCGCCGTGTGTAACTGCTGGGCTAATGATTTTTTAATCTCGCGCCTTGCCTGCTTATCAGACCATACTGCGCATGCTCGTAACCTCAGGAACTTATCCCGAATGGTATGTTTCGGGGCGGTGTGAATGCAGGAATAATTAATGGGTATTTTTTAGCCTAAAAAATTTCTCGTAATTTAACAGGGATTCTTATGATCGAGGCAGTTTGAAACCACCTAGTGTCATGTAATGCAAGTCACAACAAAGAAATTGAGATATCTCCTTGACAATAATACCTTAGAGTAAATTATCAATTATCATGAAGCTTCATTTCAGTCTCCTCTTCCTTGTATGATTCGTACCATTAAAAATCATTAGTTTCAATTCATTCAAATAATTATGAGTATAATTTATAATATTGTGAAGATTGATGAAAGGATAGAATAGTCCATAATGACAAAAGGTTTCACTATACATGTAGATCTAAACAATACATTACCACTCTTCATGCCCATTGTTGTCTATACATGTACATCACACTTCATATTCTCTCCCACAATATGAAATTAAGGTAAATATCCCTTTTTTACTAGTATTCTAGAAGTACACTGAATGTATTTTTCATGCATACTGTATGTGCCATCCCTGATACCATTAAAGGTTCGTGGGTCTAGATGTACATTATGTATCTATAACTTTTTCCCGACTCATACAAAACAGCATGCAAAATAAGATAGAATGACAAAATCAAGAAATATTTAAATCTGACCAGTGAATCCCCAAGCACAGTGAAGAAATTGAGATTCCACAACAATTATGTTCAAATGTACTTTTTATTCACACTACTGCTTGGCTCGGATGATCATGTTACACCAAAGGTGCAATTAGCATGCATGACATAATGAAGAAATTATGACTATCCTACATGTAATACTAGGGGACAGTGTTTTTAGCTCACTGCTCAAAATTGGTAGGGTCAAATAAACACTGTTGTCATTACCTTCTTAATATTAGTTTACTGGAAACTAGTTTTATGTAGGTCTAAGCGATCTTCTAAACCGGTTCATAAACCACCCCGTGACGTATATTTCGTATAAGGACATAATCACCCCCCCCCCCTGACAACTACCCCTGGAAAATTATTATTTCTACATATGAAGGTGTCTTTTTTACATTATATTTGCCCAATTTTTTCCTGAAATTAAACCCAAAATAAATAAAAATCAGATCAGTTGGAATCAGAGATATTCAGCATTTGTGATTATTTGTAATCAAGTCTTTTCATGAATGTTCAATTGTTGATATTGTTCAATGAAAATTTAAACTTTCTACTGCTTTACATTTACAAAATGATATAATTGGAATTATAAGAAGGTGGCCTTATTTAACCCACTCTCCTCTACATGTACATGTATACAAGCAGGCTGTTTGAAAACTATTGTATTTCAAATTCTGGAGAATGCACAAATTATACTACAGTACCAGTAATAACTAATGACCAATGATATTGTCTCTTTACAAGCTGTCATTTGTACTGTAGGCCTACACAAGGTTCGTAGAATAACTGCCTGTGAATGAAAATCTCAGGAATTCCACATCTTTTTTTGTCTCCAGGGTCCTGTCTTACAAAGAGTTGTGATTGATCAAATCAACCACAACTATGGAAAGCCAGCAATGTCAACATTTATACATGTAATACATGTTTGTTTAAAACATTTTCTCAATATGATGTATATTGAAATTTCATACATCCATCTTTTTCTTGAAAATTCAGTGTGCTTCTCATGTTTACAAAGGACATTGTGCAAATTTCCTGTCAAAAAATTAATGGATTTCCACATACATGTATAGTTGAGGTTGATCGGATCAGTCGTAACTCTTTGTAAGACGGGGGGGGGGGCTGATCTCAGAACAGAAACCCACATAAAAAACAAACATGTGTAACTCACTCTGTACAATGTACATGTCGATTTGACAGTTTGTACTAATTACATACATGTTTATCCTAGGCCTACATTTATCTTTCTCTCTTTAACTGTGCATGTAGATCATGAAAAGTTTCCGGCACAATGTCAAAGCAAACAACTCCATGCAGGTGTGTACCTTTTGACAATTTCTCTCAGTCTATGAGGCTAAAGTCCATGTCAAGAACAATGCTGAATGACTCTTATTTACTTGCATATAAATTTGTACCATGACCTTGATGTTTTACAACACAGATACAAGCATGTACATGGAGCCGGTACGCAATCATATTCTGACGGGGCAGCAAATTACATTGTAGGCCTATGCCTGTAATGTGTAATACAAGTAGGGCCTACATGTATGTCCGGTATCTGGTGATCCCAGTTCAAATATTTTAATACAATATTCAATATAAGGCATCGACCTTTGTTATCAGTAGGCACAGTGATTTTCCGCGATCACGAAAATGGCCTTTAGAAACGGAAAGTGGCATTTCAAATGGAAAATCACGGAAAACATATTTTTCCTCAAAATACACAGAACAGCAACACATAAATTACTCCAAAATCTCAACAAAATACGAATATTAAAACCTCACAAAACATGATCTCACTTCACCACAATCACGACAAAATCCACACATCGTGACTGCCTTCACACTGACTCGATCGTACTCCTCGCCCCGGTCCTTCCCGGCCGCTCTGGCGGGGTACGGTCGACCGGCCGTATCGAAATCATTCACAAGCAGATCGTGTTTTGCTGCCCTCTACGTTTGAAAATGTACAGCACGATCTTGAAATCCAAAATGGCGGATAGATTGAAATCGTTGACTGCTCGAAACGATGTCCAAAACCCACCAAAATCATCTATAAAAGTTAATTCAGCAGTGAAATAATGCTAAAAATGTGAAAAATGAAAGGATGTGTGTCAATGTGTGTCAAAAATGTGAAAGGTGAAAGGATGTGTGTCAATATGTTTTGTACCCGCATAGATCCGATTAGAGCGGATTCTACTGCGTTGTTGGTACAGTGACAGATACAAATTTTGACCAGCGCGAGAGTTAACTTGTGTTATATTGCTACTGAATGGGTAAACAGAATCATTACATTTTTTATGTACCGTACAGTGTACACAAAGTCTATGGGGAAACAGAATTTCCGTTTTCTGACATGCCGAAACGGAATTTGATATTTTCTGGAACGGAAAAGGCAATTTTTTTAAACGGAAAATCACTGTCCCTATGTCAGGTCCCTCTTATACATGTATAACCTACAGATGTATGTTAGTTCTACAATTGCTTATTTGCATATGTGTAATACATGTAGGGCCTACTCCTTTCTATAATTCTTCCAATTTGGTCTGCACAAAAAAAAGTTCAGCCAAACAGTAGGATTTGCTTTAGGTATTAATTCACAGGAGATAAAAGCTAATAAAGCGAGGACCCTTTCTAAAAAATATACCAGTACATGAGTGTACATAAAAATGAACAGAAACAAGTTACATGTCCATATCAACATTGCCAACTGCCAAGAGACAAGAGCTGTGTTGTAAAAGTATTTGAATTTCTTGGGCAGCTTCCAGATACATGACACAAGCTGTTCTTTCATTACCATTAACACATGTTCAAAGATCATTCACTCCACACTACAACAAAATTGATTTGGACGTGAATACCTTGTTTTTATTTGAAGACCGTCAGAATAGAGAAGGGTCAGGAAATCAAAGTGAAAAGATGATATTTAAAAAAATGCCGAGCAGACATGTCAATGTAGCACCAACAGTATAATTTTTAATGATTGAATTAAGTTGGCAATGTTGATAAGTTCAGTGTAACTTGTTTCTGTTCATTAGAGCTACTTGTACACAATTGTAAAAATCCTGAAAGTAGGATCTACAGTATAATGTACAATACATGCATGTCTACATGTATTGTAGTACACATCTTCTAAAAGGTATTAAAATGTATATGTACTGTTTTCTTCAGCAATTGGTGTTTATCATACAGTGTAGCTTTATCGTTCAATTGGAAGCAACATCATTACATGTATTTGGATGTCTTCACAGGAAGGATGGATGAATCATCAATTATTAGACAGTAATGTCATAAAAGAGTATAATTTGAGCATGATTTTCATTCTGAGCACGCAATCTTCAAAATGTACACTGGAATTCAAGATTTATAGCAATACAATATTACAATATTACAAATACATACTGTGCTCTCTTTATGGCAGTATGAATCTCATTGCACCCACAAAACAAGAAGTGGTCAGCATAGGAATGGGCAGAGTGTAAGGTTAGTGTGAGGATAGACTCCAAATCTGTATTTACATGTACATGTACATCCTCTTCCCAATGATAATACACCACCAACCAAGCCAGCGTCAATGTGCAACATACAAGAACACGTTCACCCCCCCCCCCCTGTTTGTCTCTATCTCCTTGCATCTAATTCTAAGCACACACCATAATACAACTGAGCGCAACCCACCGTCACTGTAAATGAGCATATGGGCAAAACACATAAGAGCATTGAGTGAAATGTGATAGGGCAAGAAATTTGTCCATGCATAATTTATGTTGCACACAGTCAGCTGGCCAACTGCCAAACATGACAGCAGGATGGTCCAATGCTGTGAAGTGTACATGACTGAGGTACGAACAAGTGTAAGGTGAAAATGGACATTGGTCTCGTAAATGAATGGTCACTTAATGACAAGTCTGACCAGACTGGAGGTCGGGTTAAGAAGAGGCAAAACCAGAATTGCCTTTTGCAATGTCAAGGTCTCTTTCAGATTATGAATTCATATTCCCTGCAAAAATAGTTGAGAAATGATGGCTTAGATACACATGTTGCCAATGTACATTTACTGTATGCAAATGTAATTTCTTGATTGATTTTACCCAAATATTAACATTTTCTCATCTGATTTTTCCTGATCAGTATCAAATAGAAAAGAGTACACCCCTTTTAACACACATATTTCAGGGAAGCTCTTCACTCAAAGATTTCTTTACCTCAAACAATCAAATAGGTAGAGAAGAGGTGACAGGATATCACTTTCTATTACTGTACCATGAAATATCTTGCTTCTATATAGGAAGCTGCATCCAAATTCATCTTCCATGAGGGGTGTACATGTACATGTACTGTTTGAAGGATAGTGTACACATGGGGCAGAAATTCAGATATAGGGCCTATCACATAAATGAAAGTTTTAAATAGGGCTTTGTTCCATGATTGATGAATGTACTGTACCAAATGGGTGTTCAATTAAAAAGCAACATTGTGTACACACCAAAGACAGATAGCATGCAGGGTTTGATTATCATGGTGCATTTGCATCATCTTATCCGTTCATTCATTACGACATTTTAGATTGGGCTTGGCTGCTTAAATTGTTTTTCTAAAAAGGCCAATTAATTGCAAAACTTTCTGATTATGGAATGAACACATACAGTAGTTAGTAGTTCTTTAAGGTTTAAAGGGGAAGTTCACCCTGAAGAAAACTTTGTTGTAAAAATAGCAGAAAAAATAGTAAAAAAATATTGGTGAAGGTTTGAGGAAAATCCGTTAAAGAGTAGGAAAGTTATTAGAGTTCAAAGTTTTGGATTTGTGACGCCATAAACGAGCAGCTGCCCCATGTGTTATGTAATATGAAATGCATGAATTTCAAATTTTGTATGGTTTCTGATGGCTTAATTTTGTTTTCTATTCATGGTCGGGTGTAAAATGATTTGTCTATTGATATACAAAAGGTACAGTGAAAACCATTTTCAATTTTCTGAGAAAATGACATTTCATTGATTTTTTACCATTCGCTATGTAGGAATGTTGCTCGCATATGACGTCACAAATCAAATAATTGAAGTTCTAATAACTTTTTAATTATTTGATGATTTTTTCTCAAACCTTCACCAATATTTTTTACTATTTTTTCTGCTATTTTTACAACAAAGTTTTCTTCAGAGTGAACTTAAAAAAGCTTCAATTTACATGTACACTATCCATTCTCACTTTCTGAAGAGAAAGTTTACAAAATAATATAAAATCAGAATATTTTTTTTCTACATGCAGCCTACATGTATGATGGCTGCAACATTATTTTAGCAGTGCATGTATTCATGAGCATTCATTTTCATACACAAACCTCAGCATAAGATTGTTACAAATTGAAGATCTTTTGAATTTTGAGACCTGTGGATACACTTTCAAAACCTTTATTTTTCAAAGGTCAGGTCCACCCCAACAGTAAGTGGATAAGAGTAAAAAGAGAAAAAAGAGAAAAAAATCTACAACTACAAGCACATCACTGACAATGTCATCCAAATCATATGCTAAACAAATGAAACACCTCTGGCAGTCTCACCTGTATTATGCAATTTAATAATTCATAGCAGCAGTGCTGACTTGGAAAACGACTAAAAGATGAGTAATTACATTTAAAAAAAACACCATTCACATGATAATAACTATTTTCATCCAAAATTTAAAAATCTGACTCATAATAGTACAAAAATATTGAATTTCAGGCATTTCCTTTGACAGCATAAAAAAGTAGCCATCTTCAAATCCAGGAATCTTGTGTAAAGCAAGGCTCCACACTAACCTTTTTTTCTTGGTGGCCCGATATCGGCCCACAAAAATCATCAATTGGTGGCCTGCAATGCAAATTTGGTGGCCCTAAAACATTAGAAATTATCACAATTTATCAAAACTTTTGTAGCCCGAGCCACCAAGTGTACGCTTTTACAGAATTTTGGTGGCCTGACTCTCATTTTTGGTTGCCCTGGACCACTGCTAATGCCGAGCCCTGTGTAAACTAAATGGGTGCGCAGCCATGGGGCACCACTTTTTCGTTCAATTGAAAAATGTCTGGCCGAGGGTCAAGAAAATCATGTTTCTCTCATATTTTATGAAAATTTTGGTACACTTACTCAAAAGAATATTATTAACATTATCATCTGAAATTTTTGGAGAAAAAAAAAATCATTTTAAGTTGATAAATGCAGACATTTTAAGATAAATTGATAGGTGAGCAAACATGCCCCCCCCCCCACCTCATACATGTACATAAAGATGCCTGGTAAGTTTTTCATCAATTGCATGTAAATGTACATGTAGGTCTAAACTTAATTTTTAAAAAATTAGTGAATCAACAGTCCAATTTCTATGGACTCACCCTAATGGTTCGTGTAATGTAACATACACGAACCATCAAGTGAGGTATAGTGAGTGATTGATTGCCGACCGGCCTTGTATTACCGAACGCATGCATCATACATGTCAGAAATAATTTCATACACTCAAAATTTTGCAACATTTTTCTAAAGGGAACTTGAATGGAAAGAACATTTGGAACGCCTATGGCAGTCTTGCCTGCGTTGCAGCAGAGCTGCCTTTGAAAACACCTCATGAATAATTATTCACAGAAGAAAACACTAATGACAATAAAATATTGTCCATTGACCCAAAATGACCTTTGACCACGATCACCTAAGACATGTGCAAAACAATTATTCATACTTGATTACCCTTATGTCAATGTTTCATAAGCTATATCCACAAACTTTTGTTATGATGCCAATTCAATACATACTCCCAACATGTTCCTGTTCCTGAAATGTGCACAGGGTATTCAGGGATACATTGCTGCTCTTATGTCCAAGTTTCATGAACTAGATCCATAAACTTTTAAAGTTACATGTATGACAATTCTACAAATACCACCAACATTATCAAAGTTTGTTGACTCTAAATGACCTTTGACCTTAGTCATGTGACCTGAAACTCGCACAGGATGTTCAAGGATACTTGCTCTTATATGTCCATGTTTCATAAACTAGATCCATAAAATTTCAAAGTTATGATGACAATTCCTCCAATACCCCAAAATAGGCTTAAGTTTATTGACCGTGACCTTTGACCTTGGTCATATGACCTGAAATTCACACATGATAGGGATACATGGTTGCTCTAATGTCCAAGTTACATCATGGACCTACTAAAACTGGACATTCAACGAATCCCCTCCTTTGGGCCCGAGACCGTCGCCACTAATCCTTTAACAGAGCGCTGGCAGCTGACGCCCATCAAGCCGATCGTGAAAGAAGCTGCCACTGATGGATTGTGCGCTGCTCGTACAGATTGCGATGTTGTTCATTCACTTTTGAAAGCGGTACACGCAGCAGCGTACATTAAGAGTGCTAGGAAAACTATCGCAGAAACAAGATACCATTTTTTCAGCATTTTTTACATCCTTAATATTATGTAACGTGCCATATTTTGAAAGAGATCCTTTTTTCATGTTATGTTCATGCATGGTATCCACTCTTTAATGGAAGTGCCCCCCCCCCTCCCCAGGCCTTACGTTAGACCTGGATTAGATAGTCTTACTTAACTGTTGACCACAAGCTTCAGTATCTGTATTTTAGTTGTTCCGCTGAACTACTGCGTTGGCTCCACTCACCAATACATATAATGAAGAGTTGTTGGCCCATACATACAAACAACGTATTAGCAGAAACGTTAGATCTAACATGCGACGGAAAACAGATTTTCAGATATTTTTTTTACATAAAATATCACATGAAAAAAGAAATTACATCCAAATTTTCAAAAAAATATACAAAATTCAGAAATATCGTACTTTAGACCGCAGTTACCGCTAATTCCTTTCAAATGATGATCAAACATAGTCATCTTTGATCCTTTCATTGGTCAACATAAGTTGCCATCTTGGATGACGTCATCCTGACAGACGTATTTACCAGTCGCGATATATCCCGATTTGTGACGCTGCTTTGCGCTTGTAGATGTGAGTGCATTCGGAACTTGTCGCTCTCATTTATTGGCCATTTATTGGAATCGAAAATTCTAATCAGAAAGCCTTGATAAAATTAAAAGCACAACTCGTTGAACGTAGAGGGCAGCAACACACGGCTGCCATTTTTTTCCTCTCTGGCGGAAAAATTCAAAAAATAATAAATCATCAGTAACGTATATTTTCTACATTTTCTTGCAATAGTATAAAAAGAAAGATTAGAGTCTAACAAAAATAGTTGGCCTTATTTATCAAGATAAGTCATTTATTTAAAATTAAAAAAAGAATAATAAGACAAAACCGGTCGTCCGAATTGGTGGACCTGCATGGGGAGCATTTCATCAATATTTTCATCCGACAAGTTGTCAGATCTGATATTTTTCCATGATTTTGATTGGCTGAGGGGCACTGTTCCTATGGTAACTGTCGGAAAAACGTCCGACAAGTCCTTTCATGAAATGCCCCCAGGGCCCAGATTACACATTGCAGCCTGCAGGCTCGCACTAACACTACCGTCGGTGAATGGGGATGATAGTAAAATGTCAGAAATTGTAAAATCCCAAGAAACAACGATTATTCCTGTCTAATTTAACTGTTACTATTACTATTAGTACCGAATGACAGTGTTACTTTTACGGCAATCCTGTATTTTAGGGGTCTAAATTATTTTAGGTTGCTAACTTCAGTTCAGGCAACAGCTCCACAACCGCTGTTAACGGTAGTTCAGTAGTGCGTACGTACGTGCCCGGTATGACAGGCTGTTTATTATATCTTCATTCTATAACCCCCCCCCGCCATGACAAGTAACGCTGATTACCGTTGGTTCGATATACCATTATACTCTTCATCCTTCACCCATAAGTGCTCAGGTATACCCCCTATTATGCCCCAAATAATAAAACCCCCTAAAAACCAAGGCCTGCTGCATGGCATTATCTTCATTGCATACCCCCCCCGGCCCGGCCATGACTAGTCCCGGGTCACGTGACACCCCGACGGCTTTAGGTATACCGTTATTCTATACCACCCCCCCTGGCCCCTATATATCGCATGATTACATCTACTACATAGGCGTGTAGCTGTATACTAGTCCTATAATACTGGCACGTACGTACGCACTACTGAACTACCGTTAACAACGGTCTTGGAGCTGTTGCCTGAAGTTAGCAACCTAAAATAATTAAGACCCCTAAAATACAGGATTGCCACTGTTACACTGATAAATCGGAGTTTACTTTTCAACATTTTCTGATTGCTGGACTCATGGAGGGGATGGCGCAGAGCCAGGGCTTGTCATCGCCAGGGGTTGTCATCGTCTCGAACACCAATTTGTAATTGCTGAAAAGTCTACCAATCCGTCATTATAATGTCTTTTGAATTGTCTTAACTTTTCTCTTAACTTTTCTTGTAAGTCAGCAAGATAACAGCGCGCTAAAATTCTCTTAAATTGGTATTCTGAAAATTGTCTTATCTCTGTAAGGACGTCCTCTTTTTTATCTCTTACACGCCCAATATTCTGTCATCAACCAATTATTAAGCTTGTTATATGCTTAGGCCAACCAATAGGAGCATCTCTTCTTAAAAATAATGAAGCGCATTGTTGATATGAGGCGTAATTTCCTTGTGCCCCCGACGCTTATGCTTGTGCGCTTCTTTGCTAAAAATACACGTGGCTCTTCTCAAAGATATATTTTCTCTGAAAAGATTCGTCTCGAACACCAATTTGTAATTGCTGAAAAGTCTACCAATCCGTCATTATAATGTCTTTTGAATGTCTCCTTTTGTAAAACAATATGTTCTTGCGGGATGCAGCAAGAAATAATTATTGCAGACGGGCAAATATCGCATGCAACAATAAGTTACAATAGCCCCCCACCTCTTGTAAATTTTATTGTATTTTCCAAGGAAGTTAAGAGAACGTAAAGATAAGAGAATTTTCGGAATACCTTGTAACTCGATATTTTATCTTGCGCACAGACATATTAATATGCGCCAATTATACATTTACGCATTATCATATCTCTGACATCATACACGCTCAGTGAAAGTTACAAGAAAAGTTAAGACAATTTTCGGAATACGGATTTTATTAAAACTCTAAGGAAACAAGAATATTTCTCTTAAACAGGTATTATTTAACATTGTGAGCAGCCGATTTAAAAAATTCTCAAACCAAGATGAAACATGTGTACAAGTGCATGTATCAGAACTAATAAACCCTGAAAACAACCATTATTGAGAATGAAAAGCTAAAACTAAGGGACAAACCCCGATTTTGTAAATAGGCGTCTTATAGACACCTAAATAGTACACATAAGTGTATGGGATGAAATTAAGATGGTGTTTCCGGTCACTTTAGAAGTCAATTTTTCAAGCACTAAATAATCATTTTCGAACGCAATTTGTTCTGGGCTTCATTTTTGGAACATATCACAGACATAGTCTTGAGGACGCAATGATGATGATTTTTTTTTAGATGTCATATATACTTCATCATTGACGTCTTGACACTCTCTCCATAGACTCTTCAGCGAACGACCAAAACAAAGATGGATTCCCCCAAAAAATCCATCTTTTTAAACCGAAATCAAGAAAATTCATTTACTTTTATTAATTCTTACACCTTCCTACGCCTAATGCGTAGGAAGGTTTTAAATATTACTATTAAAAATGTAAAAAAATGAAGATTTCTTACCTAACTGATGCCGCGTAGACCCCTCGTTCCACATGTAAACAACGGAAATACAATAGCGTCGACCCTTGAACCGCTTATGTATGACGTACTTCCGGAAAGCAATGCCGGCTTAACGAACAATTTAGAGATAAAAAATCTTATTTAACAAATATCAAAATTTATTTTGTGATCATAAATAATTCATATTAATATATATAAATTATTTATGATCACAAAATAAATTTTAATATTTGTTAAATAAGATTTTTATCTCTAAATTGTTCGTTAAGCCGGCATTGCTTTCCGGAAGTACGTCATACATAAGCGGTTCAAGGGTCGACGCTATTGTATTTCCGTTGTTTACATGTGGAACGAGGGGTCTACGCGGCATCAGTTAGGTAAGAAATCTTCATTTTTTTACATTTTTGAAAGTAATATTTAAAACCTTCCTACGCATTAGGCGTAGGAAGGTGTAAGAATTAATAAAAGTAAATGAATTTTCTTGATTTCGGTTTAAAAAGATGGATTTTTGGGGGAATCCATCTTTGTTTTGGTCGTTCGCTGAAGAGTCTATGGGGAGAGTGTCAAGACGTCAATGATGAAGTATATATGACATCTAAAAAAAAATCATCATCATTGCGTCCTCAAGACTATCACAGACACAGGTGACAAGTGTGACCTTCTACTTTTTCTAGCTCAGATTTTTTAAAAGTCAAACCAATGTTAACCAATCACTTAGTGTAAGACAATTTTCAGAATACGGCCCCTGAAGTGCAGAACCCAGTCCCAGACCAGCGTACATTGTAGGCTGTAGCTAATCCCTGACATGAGACCTATTTATCAGTCTAACGACCTAAGACCTAAGACCTGCATGCAAATACAGGTCATCACTGTCTGCAGCTCCAGCAATACTAGGCCTACTACTATTTCATCGGAACCCGCGCATAGTGCAATCAGCCACTAAAAAAACTTGTCATACGGTCATAAACAGCTGCAGACTTTATGCACTCACTACCTACACACAACACACACACCCCATAACACACGCACCGCACACAGCGCAGCATGTGTTACCTAGCGCGTACACTCTCCGCTGCACTTAACGACCCGCCGAAACTGAACTTTCATGTATAAATAAAGCAAATGTTCTGTTTTTCACCCAAAGACATTTAAAGCTAATTATGTCACATATTACTTATATCCCACGCACACACTTCAATGTTTGTCAAATTAACAACTATCAGTCACAAATCCATAATTTACTTGATAATTATCACTCACCAGACTACATTCCAGACTACACAGCGTTCCCGCGACTAAAATATATTACAACTTGAACTGAAATGCCCCGGATGTTCTTTGCGATCGCACACACGTACTACGTACGAGCGCGAGCAAGCGCATAATATAGCGAGCTGAGGTGAAATCCCGGGGTGAAGTTATTGGCGCAGCGCGTGATTCTAAATTGGACTTTTTTTTATAACAAAAAGGATAATACTCAAGCTTAATTTTCTTTCACCTAATTTACAAATCAAACACGAAATCAACACTAACAAATAATGGGTCATTTTTAAATGAAACTATGACAGTCAAGGGTTGTCAGGTGGATAAGAATATTATATACACGTAGAACTTTTTACATTGAGAATCTGCAACTTATAGAATAGTCTTCCTGAGCGCGGCTTGTCATGCTTGAGTCGGAGTAGAGTCTAAGGATATATTACAATTTAAAAATAGGATTGATTTTTGGTGGCGTAATGCAGAATTTAAATTTGATGGCCCGGACCGCGCCAATTCTGTAGACGTCATGCACTGTATACGGGACTGTTTATCACCAGGATCTGCATGCAGGGGGGGGGGATTCGAAGAACCTGCGTCCAGAACTGGGTGTATGTGTTAAAGGGTGCCCCTTTGCCTTCTCATAGGTGCCTGTTCGTCATAACAAATAAGTTATCCCATGGACCTGCAGGGGCGGATCTAGCCTTCGCCAATAGGGCCGGGGGGGGGCCGGAAGAAAATTTTCAGCCATATTTTCCCTGACTCGGCCGCTCGAAGATGATTTATTTGTTTATTTCTTTGAAGGGGGTAGTCCTATAAGTCACTTCAATAGATATGTAATATCATAATCCTGAATTTATAAAGCGAGCGCGACTGAAGCGCGAACAATTTTTTTTTAATTGTATGTATTTTTCCTAAAAATTGAACATTCTGAAAAAAAGATGTGCCCGAATAATTACTACGAACGCGAAGCGCGAGCAGAAATTTTTGATACACGTTTTGAACTCGGATCGAAAAGCAGACCTACCTTTTGAAAGACTGCTTGCAGTTAGCCATGGAGACGTTACATATTTCAACAATCAAAATAATGCGAGCGCTAAGCGAGAGCTAAAATGTTTTGACATTTCTACATGAAGAATGGAAAATTTTAGTCAACTTTTGTAATCATGAACAGGATAGCTATATAACTAAACAATTGATGCGAGCGCGAAGCGCGAGCGAAAAATTCTAGTTTTAGACCAAGAACGGGACACTCGATCTATTCATGTTTTGTAAATCATGAAAAGGATGAATAAGATCGAGGGGAGTTTCCTACATTAATAATGTGAGCGCAAAGCGCGAGCAGAAAATGTTTGTATACGCTTTGAACTGCACTTAGCCATGAAGACGTTACTAATGTGATAATGTGAGCGCCAAAGCGCGAGCGGAAAAAATTCAAGATTTAGACCCAGAGGGACACTCTGTCCATGTTTTGTAAATCATGAAAGGGATATGAGAATAAAGGGGATTTTCCTACATTAATAATTCGAGTACAATTAAAGGGCGAGCAGAAAATTTTGATATTGTGATCTGAAACTGGATAACTGAATGATCATGCACGCGAGTAGCCGCGTATATACGTGTTTCAGATTTAGACCTAGAATCTATAGCCATTCTAAATACATCTTTTATCATGAAAATAAAAGCGAGCGCGAAGCGCGAGCTAAAATATTTAATATTCCGATCTGAAAAAGGGGGTAAATTTCAGCTTTTTATTTCAAACACTTTGTAGGAAAATTGTAAAGTGGATATAAATCTCACTTGATAAAGAGCTGAGTATTATTTAATTATTACTTTGAGTTTGAGACATAGGACCCTGACCTATCCTAAGGACATGTTATTATATGAATATGGTGACTATATATCTTTCTATTCATCTTGTTAAGCGCGAGATTAAACAAAAGGGACAATTTGATTAATAAATTGATTTCTTATTTATCAATGCATAATGAGGGCGCGGAATCTGATGATATTATGGCCTGAACACTGTACATTTCAAGCACTTTTTTTTATTATGAATAGGATGCATCAGTAATAAGTTGATATTATATTTTAACCATTAATGCGAGCGTAAATCGCGAGCCGAAATTTTTGATAAACTGTCATGAAAAGGGGATTTTAAGTAGTTTGTTATATAATCAATATTGAGACATATATAACCCGCCAATCAAAATGCAAGCATGGCAGCGCTAGCTGATACGTTTTGACAATCAGATCTGAAAAGGGATATTTTGAAAACTTTATGGAATACATGAATATAATAGGTACCTGATAAATTAAAATTCGCGAGCGCACAGCGCGAGCGGAAAATGTTAATATTCAGACCATAAAACTGGCATTTTTATACAGAGCACTTTTTAAAAATCAATTTGTAAATCATAAAAAATTATGAAAGTTCGATTTCCGAGGAGAAATATGTTTTGTTTATTGACTTCCAAACTTGCTATTTAAGCTCCATTTTTGAACAAGATATGTGAAAATTTTATATAGTGACATGCATTTTTTTCAAGTCTTCCTCTCATCTTATTTCATTCACTCGTCTTCCTCCTCTTCTTTTTTCTCTTTTCTTTTCCTTCCTTTTTTTCTTTCTTTCCCTTTTTTCTTCTTTTTTTGCTCTGCCAATAAGGGGGGGGGCGGGCGGGCCCCTCGATCGGGCCCCCACCTGGATCCGCCTATGTTAATTCCATAGCACTTTCCTTTTCATTGCTATATAGGCATCAAGTATTACACACAATACAACTATAGTACTCTATTGAACACCATGCATCTGGATTGATCTCTCCGAACCATCGATGCCACATTCTCCCCTCCCCTCTCCCTCTCTATCATTCTTTCTATCTCCATTTATTTCCCTCTCTTATAACATTAATGCTTCAAACTGCACACCTCATTTTTTTAAAATACAAATTAGCTACTAATTAATTACTTTTCTTGCATTTTCCAAACGTGACAATCATCGTGTGTTGAAATCCCCTTTTTGGCTTATCAAATTTCTTGACACCAAAACGACCTTCCTTAATAATGAAACCTTGTTTTGCTTGTCAAATTTATATCGGCGGATCCATGCAGGGGCCCGGACTCCCTACTGCATGGCGGAGAAAAAATGAGGGGGCGCTTAAAAAAACGAAAAAGAACGGAGAAGAGAGGAGGGAAAAAAGAGGATGAAGAAGACTGAATATAATCAGGTGAGGGGACAACGGGGGACAACTTGGAAAATGAAATAAAAAAACTTTTATGTCACTACAGAAACTATTCGCTAGCTCTTCGCGTTTGCTTTGCATGTGTGAGATTCTTTCTCAATAGGCCGATATAAACCTTTTATGTCACTATATAAACTATTCGCTAGCTCTTCGCGTTTGCTTTGCATGGAGCTTAAAATATAAAGTTTTGAAGTCAATATACAAAACATATTTCAGCTCTGACATCGAGCTTTTTTTTTAACCTCAAATTAAGGATATTTCGTACCCGAAATAATTTGACAAGCAAAAAAATAGGGGGGTTGCAACCACAAATTAAGGATATTTCGCACCAGAAAAAATATGACAAGCAAAAAAAAATAAGGTCTTCAATTTTAAAAGAGGGGCACACCTTGGGGTCAATGGCATTTTTTCATTACAAATTTCAATTTTTATTCTCAATCTCACAGGGGCCCCCTTTGCCCCCCCCCCTGGTTCCTCGCCTGTCAGGAACTAATATCAACAAATTTCAAGCTGTCATTAGGCTTATTAAACTAATAAAGACAAAAATAGCATTTTCATGAATTCCTAATAATCAAATTGTCCTTTCTTCAGAGTGGAATATCTCGCGCTTAGGAAGATGAATAGAAAAAGTCATCATTTTCATATGATGTGATAATGTCTTAATGTCCGAGTCCTAGGTCAAATTAAAATATAAGCTTGCGCTTCACGCTCACGTCATTTATTAAGAGCAATCCATAATACCCACTTCACGATTTTCCCACACAGTGCTTGAATTAGTGC